>NC_088683.1:4600159-5201571 GCF_028017835.1 Emys orbicularis
CAGTGTAGGGCCAATGACACACAGAGGAGCAGCATGGATTCCATCCAGGAGAGGGCAGCGGCGTACAGACACCTGAGGCTGCTCACAGACGCTGGCATGTGAAAGTGCTGGTAGCGAGTTACCGTCCTGCTGGGGTGAGTTATCGAGCCAAAGGAAGGATCCCGTGTGCCTGCAGCGCTGCTCCTCGGGAGAAGAGCCAGCGAGCACTTTCTTGGGTTCACCCAGCGAGCCTCTTGCTTTGGGATGTGTCATCTAAGGTGGAGCTGGGTCTCATCTCCACGCTCCCTGGGGAGGAGTCCCCATTGGAGAAGCCCGGCCGCTCAGGGGGCAGACGAAATGCTGGAGACAGAGCGATAAATAATGAGGAGGGTGGAAATCAAGAGGCCTCTGAAATGGCTGAGGAGCTGGACTTGTTTTCAGCGGAGTGTGACAGGTCAAATAAGGAGAAAGGGGTAAAACTGTGAAGACCTTTTGTGACACAGCCCTAGTCTCCCCCTGTGCCCCATCCGCCTTCTCAGTATTTCCCCACTGGGAATAGTTAGTGTGTGAGATGGTTGTACAGGAAACAGTCGCCGCGTGATGTCACGGGCAGGGTGGTGGGTTCTAAAACCGCCGGACATGAGACCCGTCACCTGAGGCGGGGGAGTCTGACAGCTGACACCGAGAACCAGGCCCGTCCCGTGTTTACTGGCTGGCCCAGGTGCAGGCTGGAGTCCTGACAAAGACGAAAGAGCCCCAAGAAAAGTCTTGGAAGAGGGGACCCGCTCCCCTACAACGATAGCGCAGTGAAAAACACCATGCCCTGTGCAGTGTACGTCAGCCAACTGATGCCTGGGGCGAGAATTTATTCCTCGACTTACCACTGCCTCTCAAGGGTGGATTCCAGTGAGGGAAGAACCCCTTTCGTTGCTCCAGGACCTTGATAATCCATGCAGGCTATAGCTTGGGTCTTACGCTTTCCTTTTATTTGTAACTGATTTCCAAACCCCTCTCCTTGCTTTGCTTTGCTTTGAATCGCTCGCCCAAGCTCTGTTCAAAACACTTCCGTTTGGTTTTACTGTCGACACATCTAAGGGCCTGGTGCAACGGAGGTGATACCACTACTCTGGGTACAGCGGATGGGAGCCCACTGGGGGGGTCCAGAAGACATGGGACTGGGCACAGGCAGGGCACAGGTGGTGATTCACCCCAGGGACCTCAGGTAACCCTGAAATGTGTCACCCCTTTCGGAGCCAAGTCTTGATAAGAAGCCGATGAGGAAACACTGAATACAGGTCGATCAGCAGCCCGGCAGCCTGGAGTGTAAAGGGAATTATGAGCCATGACATTTTCTGACTGTAAAAGGGTTGCTGATTCCTGAACACCCCCTCGTGGCCGGGGGTGGGGGAGGGGCTCTGCAGCAGCCCTGCCTCAGTTTCCCTGCAGGGCTCCCAGAAATAATCCACAAAGGCTTTCTCGTGTCTAATATCCCCCTTCCTGGGGCAGGTTTAATAACCAAATCAGTTCAAAGCACCTCTCAGAGACCCCAGATAGAGTCTATCCCCCCATACTCAGCTCTGGCATCTTCTTCTGGTCCTGAGGCCCCTCTCAGTCCCAGTCCAATCTTCATCCAGCAGCTGCTTCCAGGTCTTCCTCCCTGGAGTCTTTCCTTCCCCCCAGGGAAGGAACCAAAACTCTCCCTGGGTTGGCTTCTCTCTGGGTTAGAGACGGCCGCAGGGAACCCCCTCAGCTGCTCGGCTGGCCCTGGCCTGGCATCTCAGCGGCCCTGCGGGAACTTTGCAGCCCCTGGGAGCCTTCCCCAGGCCTTTGCTGAAGTTTCTCTCCATCCACTCAGGCCTGTCCCTTATTTATCTGAGGGGCCTGATTGAATCAGGTGACTCCCCCTCCATTTGCCCCACCTGAGAAGGAGAGTTATTAATGTCACAGGGGAAGCAGAGACCCATAAAGGGCCAGTGACCCTGTGAGACTGACTGTTATTGAGGAAAAGTCCTGGACGTCGTGCTAATGTTCATAAAGAGACCTGGGGCAAAGCCTAGCGGTTATTGCTCAATAAATCCAGCTCCACTTCCTGGTAAAAAAAGTGCAACCAATAGTAAGAGGAAAAGTTTAACCGCTGGAGGACAAAGGAAAGTGAAAAGTGCAAGATCATGCATTTAGAGATTAATAACAAGAACTATTGTTATAACCTGGGGACGCATCAGTTGGAAGTAACAGAGGAGAAGGACCTCGGAGTATTGGTTGATCACAGGATGACTATGAGCCGCCAATGTGATATGGCCATTAAAAAAGCTAATGCGGTCTTGGGATGCATCAGGCGAGGTATTTCCAGTAGAGATAAGGAGGTGTTAGTACCGTTATACAAGGCACTGGTGAGACCTCATCTGGAATACTGTGTGCAGTTCTGGTCTCCCATGTTTAAGAAGGATGAATTCAAACTGGAACAGGTACAGAGAAGGGCTACTAGGATGATCCGAGGAATGGAAAACCTGTCGTATGAAAGGAGACTCAAAGAGCTTGGCTTGTTTAGCCTAACCAAAAGAAGGCTGAGGGGAGATATGATCGCTCTCTATAAATATATCAAAGGAATAAATACCAGGGAGGGAAAGGAATTATTTCAGCTCAGTACCAATGTGGACACAAGAACAAATGGATATAAACTGGACATCAGGAAGTTTAGACTTGAAATTAGACGAAGGTTTCTAACCATCAGAGGAGTGAAGTTCTGGAACAGCCTTCCAAGGGGAATAGTGGGAGCAAAAGACATATCTGGCTTCAAGACTAAGTGTAGGGAATAATTTCCTGGTGCAAGTGCTGGAGGAACCAACTAGGGGCAGAGCTCTTCTTGACCTGCTGCTCACAAACAGGGAAGAATTAGTAGGGGAAGCAAAAGTGGATGGGAACCTGGGAGGCAGTAACCATGAGATGGTCGAGTTCAGGATCCTGACACAAGGAAGAAAGGAGAGCAGCAGAATACGGACCCTGGACTTCAGAAAAGCAGACTTTGACTCCCTCAGGGAACTGATGGGCAGGATCCCCTGGGAGAATAACATGAAGGGCAAAGGAGTCCAGGAGAGCTGGCTGTATTTTAAAGAATCCTTATTGCGGTTGCAGGAACAAACGATCCCGACGTGTAGAAAGAATAGTAAATATGGCAGGCGACCAGCTTGGCTTAACAGTGAAATCCTTGCTGACCTTAAACGCAAAAAAGAAGCTTACAAGAAGTGGAAGATTGGACAAATGACCAGGGAGGAGTATAAAAATATTGCTCAGGCATGCAGGAGTGAAATCAGGAAGGCCAAATCGCACTTAGAGTTGCAGCTAGCAAGAGATGTTAAGAGTAACAAGAAGGGTTTCTTCAGGTATGTTAGCAACAAGAAGAAAGTCAAGGAAAGTGTGGGCCCCTTACTGAATGAGGGAGGCAACCTAGTCACCGAGGATGTGGAAAAAGCTAATGTACTCAATGCTTTTTTTGCCTCTGTCTTCACAAACAAGGTCAGCTCCCAGACTGCTGGACTGGGCAGCACAGTATGGGGAGGAGGTGACCAGCCCTCCGTGGAGAAAGAAGTGGTTCGGGACTATTTAGAAAAACTGGATGAGCACAAGTCCATGGGGCCGGATGCGCTGCATCCGAGGGTGCCAAAGGAGTTGGCGGATGTGATTGCGGAGCCATTGGCCATCATCTTTGAAAACTCATGGCGATCGGGGGAGGTCCCGGATGACTGGAAAAAGGCTAATGTAGTGCCCATCTTTAAAAAAGGGAAGAAGGAGGATCCGGGGAACTACAGGCCAGTCAGCCTCACCTCAGTCCCTGGAAAAATCATGGAGCAGGTCCTCAAGGAATCAATTCTGAAACACTTAGAGGAGAGGAAAGTGATCAGGAACAGTCAGCATGGATTCACCAAGGGGAAGTTGTGCCTGACTAACCTAATTGCCTTCTATGATGAGATAACTGGCTCTGTGGATGAGGGGAAAGCAGTGGATGTGTTATTCCTTGACTTTAGCAAAGCTTTTGATACGGTCTCCCACAGTATTCTTGCCGCCAAGTTAAAGAAGTATGGGCTGGATGAATGGACTGTAAGGTGGATAGAAAGCTGGCTAGATCGTCGGGCTCAACGGGTAGTGATCAATGGCTCCATGTCTAGTTGGCAGCCAGTTTCAAGTGGAGTGCCCCAAGGGTTGGTCCTGGGGCCAGTTTTGTTTAATAACTTTATTAATGATCTGGAGGATGGTGTGGACTGCACACTCAGCAAGTTTGCAGATGACACTAAACTGGGAGGCGTGGTAGATACACTGGAGGGTAGGGATCGGATACAGAGGGACCTAGATAAATTAGAGGATCGGGCCAAAAAAAACCTGATGAGGTTCAACAAGGACAAGTGCAGAGTCCTGCACTTAGGACGGAAGAATCCCATGCACTGCTACAGACTAGGGACCGAATGGCTAGGTAGCAGTTCTGCAGAAAAGGACCTAGGGGTCACAGTGGATGAGAAGCTGGATATGAGTCAACAGTGTGCTCTTGTTGCCAAGAAGGCTAACGGCATTTTGGGCTGTATAAGTAGGGGCATTGCCAGCAGATCGAGGAACATGATCGTTCCCCTTTATTTGACATTGGTGAGGCCTCATCTGGAGTACTGTGTCCAGTTTTGGGCCCCCCACTACAAGAAGGATGTGGAAAAATTGGAAAGAGTCCAGCGGAGGGCAACAAAAATGATTAGGGGTCTGGAGCACATGACTTATGAGGAGAGGCTGAGGGAACTGGGATTGTTTAGTGTGCAGAAGAGAAGAATGAGGGGGGATTTGATAGCTGCTTTCAACTACCTGAAGGGGGGTTCCAAAGAGGATGGAGCTCGGCTGTTCTCAGTGGTGGCAGATGACAGAACAAGGAGCAATGGTCTCAAGTTGCAGTGGGGGAGGTCTAGGTTGGATATTAGGAAACACTATTTCACTAGGAGGGTGGTGAAGCACTGGAATGCGTTACCTAGGGAGGTGGTGGAATCTCCTTCCTTGGAGGTTTTTAAGGCCCGGCTTGACAAAGCCCTGGCTGGGATGATTTAGTTGGGAATTGGTCCTGCTTTGAGCAGGGGGTTGGATTAGATGACCTCCTGAGGTCCCTTCCAACCCCGATATTCTATGATTCTATGATTCTATGGAGGGGATGGTATAATTGGATAGCCTAATTTTGGCAATTAATTCGTCTTTGACTACTAGCGGTAAATATGCCCAATGAACTGTGATGGGATGTTAGATGGGGTGGGATCTGAGTTACTACAGAGAATTCTTTCCTTGGTATCTGTCTGGTATCTATCCATGTGGGCACAAATGATACTGCGCGGTGTGACACTGAGCGGATCAAGAGTGACTACAGGGCTCTGGGAGTACGGGTGAAGGAGTTTGGCGCGCAGGTGGTATTCTCTTCGATTCTTCCTGTCAAAGGTAGGGGCCCGGGCAGAGACAGATGCATCATGGAGGTGAATGCCTGGCTGCGAAGATGGTGTTGCCAGGAGGGCTTTGGCTTCCTAGACCACGGGATGCTATTTGAGGAAGGACTGCTAGGCAGAGATGGCGTTCACCTTTCGAGGAGGGGAAAGACCCTATTTGGACACAGACTGGCTAACCTAGTGAGGAGGGCTTTAAACTAGGTTCGACGGGGACAGGTGAGCAAAGCCCGCAGGTAAGTGGGGAACATGGAGACCTGGGAGATGGGTCGGAAACGAAAGGGAGTGTGGGCTATATTGGCAGAGAGAAAGGAGGGTCAGGACAAAACTGGGAGGAAAGATCAAACCAGTATCTTAGATGCCTATATACAAATGCGAGAAGTATGGGTAATAAGCAGGAAGAACTGGAAGTGCTAATAAATAAATACAATTATGACATTGTTGGCATCACTGAAACTTGGTGGGATAATACACATGATTGGAATGTTGGTGTGGATGGATACAGCTTGCTCAGGAAGGATAGACAGGGGAAAAAGGGAGGAGGTGTTGCCTTATATATTAAAAATGTACACACTTGGACTGAGGTGGAGATGGACATAGGAGATGGAAGTGTTGAGAGTCTCTGGGTTAGGCTAAAAGGGGTAAAAAACAAGGGTGATGTCATGCTAGGAGTCTACTACAGGCCACCTAACCAGGTGGAAGAGGTGGATGAGGCTTTTTTTAAACAACTAACAAAATCATCCAAAGCCCAAGATTTGGTGGTGATGGGGGACTTCAACTATCCGGATATATGTTGGGAAAATAACACAGCGGGGCACAGACTATCCAACAAATTCTTGGACTGCATTGCAGACAACTTTTTATTTCAGAAGGTTGAAAAAGCTACTAGGGGGGAAGCTGTTCTAGACTTGATTTTAACAAATAGGGAGGAACTCGTTGAGAATTTGAAAGTAGAAGGCAGCTTGGGTGAAAAGTGATCATGAAATCATAGAGTTTGCAATTCTAAGGAAGGGTAGAAGGGAGAACAGCAAAATAGAGACAATGGATTTCAGGAAGGCGGATTTTGGTAAGCTCAGAGAGCTGATAGGTAAGGTCCCATGGGAATCAAGACTGAGGGGAAAAACAACTGAGGAGAGTTGGCAGTTTTTCAAAGGGACACTATTAAGGGCCCAAAAGCAAGCTATTCCGCTGGTTAGGAAAGATAGAAAATGTGGCAAAAGACCACCTTGGCTTAACCACGAGATCCTGCATGATCTAAAAAATAAAAAGGAGTCATATAAAAAATGGAAACTAGGACAGATTACAAAGGATGAATATAGGCAAACAACACAGGAATGCAGGGGCAAGATTAGAAAGGCAAAGGCACAAAATGAGCTCAAACTAGCTATGGGAATAAAGGGGAACAAGAAGACTTTTTATCAATACATTAGAAGCAAGAGGAAGACCAAAGACAGGGTAGGCCCACTGCTTAGTGAAGAGGGAGAAACAGTAACAGGAAACTTGGAAATGGCAGAGATGCTTAATGACTTCTTTGTTTCGGTCTTCACCGAGAAGTCTGAAGGAATGCCTAACATAGTGAATGCTAATGGGAAGGGGGTAGGTTTAGCAGATAAAATAAAAAAAGAACAAGTTAAAAATCACTTAGAAAAGTTAGATGCCTGCAAGTCACCAGGGCCTGATGAAATGCATCCTAGAATATTCAAGGAGCTAATAGAGGAGGTATCTGAGCCTCTAGCTATTATCTTTGGAAAATCATGGGAGACGGGAGAGATTCCAGAAGACTGGAAAAGGGCAAATATAGTGCCCATCTATAAAAAGGGAAATAAAAACAACCCAGGAAACTACAGACCAGTTAGTTTAACTTCTGTGCCAGGGAAGATAATGGAGCAAGTAATTAAGGAAATCATCTGCAAACACTTGGAAGGTGGTAAGGTGATAGGGAACAGCCAGCATGGATTTGTAAAGAACAAATCATGTCAAACCAATCTGATAGCTTTCTTCGATAGGATAACGAGTCTTGTGGATAAGGGAGAAGCTGTGGATGTGGTATACCTAGACTTTAGTAAGGCATTTGATACGGTCTCGCATGATATTCTTATCGATAAACTAGGCAAATACAATTTAGATGGGGCTACTATAAGGTGGGTGCATAACTGGCTGGATAACCGTACTCAGAGAGTTGTTATTAATGGTTCCCAATCCTGCTGGAAAGGCATAACGAGTGGGGTTCCGCAGGGGTCTGTTTTGGGACCGGCTCTGTTCAATATCTTCATTAACGACTTAGATATTGGCATAGAAAGTACGCTTATTAAGTTTGCGGATGATACCAAACTGGGAGGGATTGCAACTGCTTTGGAGGACAGGGTCATAATTCAAAATGATCTGGACAAATTGGAGAAATGGTCTGAGTTAAACAGGATGAAGTTTAACAAAGACAAATGCAAAGTGCTCCACTTAGGAAGAAAAAATCAGTTTCACACATACAGAATGGGAAGAGACTGTCTAGGAAGGAGTACGGCAGAAAGGGATCTAGGGGTTATAGTGGACCACAAGCTAAATATGAGTCAACAGTGTGATGCTGTTGCAAAAAAAGCAAACATGATTCTGGGATGTATTAACAAGTGTGTTGTGAGCAAGACACGAGAAGTCATCCTTCCGCTCTACTCTGCTCTGGTTAGGCCTCAGCTGGAGTATTGTGTCCAGTTCTGGGCACCGCATTTCAAGAAAGATGTGGAGAAATTGGAAAGGGTCCAGAGAAGAGCAACAAGAATGATTAAAGGTCTAGAGAACATGACCTATGAAGGAAGGCTGAAAGAATTGGGTTTGTTTAGTTTGGAAAAGAGAAGACTGAGAGGGGACATGATAGCAGTTTTCAGGTATCTAAAAGGGTGTCATAAGGAGGAGGGAGAAAACTTGTTCACCTTAGCCTCTGAGGATAGAACAAGAAGCAATGGGCTTAAACTGCAGCAAGGGAGGTCTAGGTTGGACATTAGGAAAAAGTTCCTAACTGTCAGGGTGGTTAAACACTGGAATAAATTGCCTAGGGAGGTTGTGGAATCTCCATCTCTGGAGATATTTAAGAGTAGGTTAGATAAATGTCTATCAGGGATGGTCTAGACAGTATTTGGTCCTGCCATGCGGGCAGGGGACTGGACTCGATGACCTCTCGCGGTCCCTTTTAGTCCTAGAATCTATGAATCTATGAATCTATGGTGAGGCTTGCCCACATGCTCAGGGTTTAGCTGATCGCCATATTTGGGGTTGGGAAGGAATTTTCCTCCAGGGCAGATTGGCAGAGGTTCTGGGGTTTTTTCGCCTTCCTCTGCAGTGTGGGGCACGGGTCACTTGCTGGAAGATTCTCTGCACCTTGAAGTGTTTAAACTATGATTTGAGGACTTCAATGGCTCAGACACAGGTTTGATACAGGAGTGGGTGGGTGAGATTCTGTGGCCTGCGTTGTGCAGGAGGTCAGACTAGACGATCATAATGGTCCCTTCTGACCTTAAAGACTATGATTCTATGATTCTGTGATCCATGAGAAATAAAGAGCAGTAATGTATGCCTTTTGTCACTCACAAGGGTGACGCCCTCTTCTGACGGGAAGTCAAGCAATGCATAAATAATAGAAATGAATAAAATCTTAAAAAGACCCCATCAAACCGGCAAGGCCCACTCCAAACAGAGCGAAGCGCAGAGACTTCCCGAAGTCCGTTAGGGATTTCGCTGTTGCTATTGATTGTACGTGGCAGGTGCTCAGATAATACGGTGATGGGGTTAGATAAGAAAAAAGAAAACAAGTGATGCTTGGCCAACGTGATGGGGGCTTCTTTGAAATCGAATGACAAGCTCCGTGCATGGAAAGACTCCAGTAAGTGTAATAGGCCTTCAGCTGGAATAAACCGACACACAACGATTTATACCAGATGGGAATCTGGCCTGAATCTGGACTTTAATGACGTGTTTGGGACAGTTTCTCCTGCGATATTTGTTTGGCCGATGGCAGTGCCGGGACGCCGCAGCCAGCGATCAGGACCCTGCTGTGCTAGGTGGTGTGAACACATGCAGTACGCACACCGTCTAGGCCAGTGCTTCTCAACCAGGGTTACACAGAGCTCTTCCAGGGGTTACATCAACTCATCTAGAGACTTGCCTAGTTTTACAGCAGGCTACGGAAAAAGCACTAGCGAAGTCAGTACCAACTAAAATTTCACACAGACAATGACTTGTTTATACTGCTCTACATACTATACACTGAAATGTAAGTACAGTATTTATATTCCAATTGATTAGTTTTATAGTTCTACGGTAAAAAGTCAGCAATATTTCCATACTAGTGTGCTGGGACACTTTTGTATTTTTATGTCTGATTTTGTCAGCAAGTAGTTTATAAGTGAGGTGTAACTTGGGGGATGCAAGACAAATCCGCCTCCTGAAAGGGGAACAGTCATCTGGAAAGGTGGCGAGCCCCTGGTCTAGTTGAATGACAAGCTGCAACAGGCGGATGCGACACAAAGGAGTGGGAGAATGAATGAGGTAACCACAACCCAGCCCGATTTCATGGGGACTGGCTGGGTGCACAGGACGCCTCACTGCCAGCCTATGGTTCATGCAAACTGGAGCAGAGTCCTGCCACCTGGGCTGAAAACTAGCGTAAGGGCCACAAGGGAGGGGTGATGATCATGGCCGTGTACTGACATGACCCAGCCGCCCCTCTGAGCCATCCTCAGACCTCGCATCTTCCAGAGTATTCTGGGAGGGGGCCCTTCGGGGATGCGTAACATGGGTGGGGGGAGGGGATAGCTCAGTGAGATTCAGCCAGGACCCACCTGGGGGGATATAATCCAACCCCCCCCCACACTGAGCAGGAATTCACACCACAAACGTACATACACTGGGCTGTACGGTAAGTGCTCCGGGCCCAGCAAGCACGGGAATTCCTGCTGTTAAAGGCGCAAGGTGGGGGCACTGTACTGTGCAAATCAGGATGTGCGGAGAGCCTGGGGCAGCAAAAAGACCTGGCCCAGCTCTGAGCTGGCATTGCAGAGGCTGCCCACCCCGGATCAGGGACAGGACAGCCCCTCTCGGTCCAGTTCTGGGGAGGAGCCCCCCACACTCCCGGGGATCCTGCACTCGGCTCTGGCCCCCCCAGAAGTATACTGACAAACTGGGGGGAATTCAGAGAAGAGCCACCCTAAAGCACCAGGGGATGGTAGGGCTGATTTACGGTGAGAACCGCATGACAGCGTCTGATCTGAAGCCGAGGTAGTCAACAGCCTGGGCTTTGGATCATACCCTTACTCATGACAAACCGAACGGGACAAAACCCTGAAGAACAGAGCGTGGGGAACCATTCCAAACACCCCCCTCCCCGGAAGGGGCTAATGAGTCTTTTCCCTCTCGGATTTCTCCGATCCCATCAGCCCGACCAGAGTGAGGGGGGTAAAAGGAGACGTGAGGGTCAGTTCCCTGCCCTAGGGCCCAGCCTGCTGTTGAATCACATGGGCAGGCGCCTGCTCTGGAATCCTCCAGGGGGTGGGGAACACGGCGCCCTGCCCCCCCTTCAGATTCCACTCTTAATCTGGCAGGAGACAAGCTCCGTTCCCCAAGCACCCCTGGCAATTCTTTCGCTGCGTTCCCGCCGGCCAGACCGCCGGCTGGAGAGACGGGCCCGTCAATCACGCGCCCGCCGCAGCAAAGCCGTGGAGACATCAAAGATTTCCCGCTTGCGGGGCCTGAACCCTTCCAGCCGAGGCTGACAGACTTGGAAACTGCCAGTCCCAGAGACGGGGGAGGGTGGGTGATTGCTCCTCATTGCCTTTAGTTCTGCAGGCTCCGGTTTCCAAGTCGCCTGCCCGGATTAATTCATCTTTGCTGAGAGCTTGGAAGAAGAAAAGCCCCACGGAGCTACTGAGGGGTCTTATTGTGTTATTCTCTCTCCTGCTCCGGGGTCCACTCAGGGTATGTCTACACTGCACACTAAGCCCAGGGTCTGGCTCTGGATTGAGACCCAGCCCTGCTTCCGTCCACACACAAATCGGACTTGGGTCAGCAAGCGCTCAGGACCCGGGTCCTAGGCCCCTGCTAGCATAAGCACTGACTCTGTGGGTGCTCTGGGTCTGGAGCACCCTCGGAAAAAAAATAGTGGGTGCTCAGCACCCACCAGCAGCCCCACGGATCAGCTCCTCCCCCTCCCCCCCAGCCCTCCCGCTCATCGGCGGCTCTGCTGATCAGCTCCTCCCCTCCCCCCAGCCCTCCCGCTTGTCGGCGGCTCTGCCAATCAGCTCCTCCCCTCCCCCCCAGCCCTCCCGCTCATCGGCGGCTCTGCCAATCAGCTCTCCCCCCTCCCCCCAGCCCTCCCGCTCATTGGTGACTCTGCCAATCAGCTCCTCCCCCTCCCCCAGCCCTCCCGCTCGTCAGTGACTCCACCAATCAGCTCCTCCCCCTCCCCCCCGCCCTCCCACTCATTGGCGACTCTGCCAATCAGCTCCTCCCCCTCCTCCCCCAGCCCTCCCGCTCATTGGTGACTCCACCAATCAGCTTCTCCCAGTGCCTCCTGCAATCAGCTGTTCAGCGGCGTTCGGGGGGCGCTGGAGGGGGAGGGGGCGGAGCGGGGGCAGGAAGAGGTGGGGGGAGGGGGCAGAACAGGGCAGGGGTGGGAAGGGCTGGGGTCTTGAGGGAATGGGAGCGGGGCCTGGAGCGGAGCGGGGGTCGAGCAGTCCCGGGAACTGGGGAAGTCAGTGCCTCTGGCTGCTAGTCCTGCTGTGACTCGGGTCCAAGCCCTGTCATTTTGCAGTGTGGACGCAGCTCAAGACACAGCCCCGAGTCAGAACGGCCGTGTAGTACAGCAGGGCTGCATTAGCGAGACCTGGTGCAGCCACTGTGAGCCCAGGTTTACAAGACAGTGTAGACGCTGAATCATGGGCCTGGAAACGCAGGGTATAGCTACACGCCGAAAAAAACCCGCTGCACCCATTGGCAGAGCCCGGGTCAGCTGACTCGGGCTCACAGGGCTTAGGCTGCTGGGCTAAAAACTGCAGTGTCGACATTTGGGCTCAGGCTGGAGCCGGGGCTCTGAGACCCCGTGAAGGGGGAGGGGCGCAGAGACAGGCTCTGGCCCAAGCCCAAGTGTCGACACTGCGACACAGCGGGCGGCGGGTCTTTCATCGCAGTGTAGACGTACCCACAGAGTCCACAAGTCTGGGTCCAGGCTTAGCACGCAGTGTAGATGTAGACGTACCCTAAGCGGCTGCCAGCCACCCTTGACTATCTGGCTCCTCTGTCCCCAGCACCCATTCTGTTAGTCCCTACACTGCAGCAGCATGCAGAGGTGCCAGCCGAGCTCAGGAAGCCATAGCCCTGGCTGTCGATTTTACATGGACGGTGTGACGGGTTCAGTCACAGAGACCCCCTTGGGACTGTCACCTGATGTGCTGAGACTACCTCTGAGCCCATTTTCCCTCCCAGTTTGGGACTTCAGAACCCTGTCTTGTTGAGCCAGACATGCTAATCTGCTGCAACACAGACCCAGGGTCTGACCCACGCCCCCAAAGCTGCAGACTTAACTGAAAACAGCACAGCAAGTACTCCTGTCTCCAGCACCTAGACACCCAGCTCCCAATGGGATCCAAACCCCAAATAAATCCATTTTACTCTGTATAAAGCTTATACAGGGTAAACTCATAAATTGTCCACCCTCTATAACACTGATAGAGAGATATACACAGCTGTTTGCCCCCCCAGGCATTAATCACTTGCTCTGGGTTAATTAATAAATAAAACTGATTTTATTAAGTATAAAAAGTAAGTAGGATTTAAGTGGTTTCAAGTAATAACAGACAGAACAAAGTGAATTACGAAGCAAAATAAAACAAAACACGCAAGTCTAAGCCTAATACATGAAGAAACTGATTACAGATAAATCTCACCCTTAGAGATGTTCCAATAAGCTTCTTTCATGGACTAGACTCCTTCCTAATCTGGGTCCAATCCTTTCCCCTGGTACAGACCTTGTTAGTTCCAGCTCAGGAGGTAACTAGGGGATCTCTCATGACTGGCAGCCTCCTTTGCTCTGTTCCACCCCCTTTTATAACTTTGGCACAAGGCGGGAATTCTTTGTCTCTCTCTTGGTTCCCACTCCTCCTTCTAAATGGAAAAGCACCAGGTTAAAGATGGATTCCTGTTCAGGTGACATGATTACATGTCACTGTAAGACCTCCTTCTTCATTACTTAGTAGCTGGAAGATACGCACATAGGAAGGCTTGCAGGTAAACAAACCCATTCACAGTTCATTGATTCTGAAGCACCCTTAATGGCTTTCACTTAACATGTTTACATTAGTAATACAAGTTTATATCTTATTCTCCTAACTTCAGACATAGAAATAATACATGCAAACAAATAGGATGACCACACTGAGTAGTTCATAAGCATTGTAATGATACCTTACACGAGACCTTTTGCATGAAGCATATTCCAGTTACATTATATTCACACTTATTAACATATTTCCATAAAACATATGGAGTGCAACATCACAGATGGTGCCCAGATAACCCGGTGATGGGCAGCAGGCTAGAGCCCTCTAATAGACAGGTTGTGCTCGATGCTGACCATACACTTAGGCTTTGTCTAGGCTAGGAAGAGCCACTCAGTTCAGGCTGGGCTTAGCTAACACAAGCTAGCTAAACCCAGGCACTTTTCCTAGGGTAGAGCAGTGGTTCCCAAACTGGGGTTCGTGAACCCCTGGGGGTTCGCAAAATGTTACAGGGGGTTCTCGAGAAAAAATTCCCTAACGGCGGACAGAGCTGTCCCTAGGAACCCCGGGCAGCATGGGGCCAGCAGCCCGGAGCCCCTGGACTTCCAAGAGCTAAGCAGATCAAAGCAAGCAGATCCATCACACTGAGGAGATTTAAACTCCAAGACTCCTTATAAGAAATGGAAAGGGAGGTGGATATTTTTTGCTGTTTTTAAAATGAAATCGGCAGCTAGTATTGTTTTTAAAATTATTATGAAGAACAAGTTTAAGCTTTGTTGTAACGTGCGCTGTTTGCCTGGACTGCTCAAGACCTGAATGCTTGTGTAGGAGGAACTCTTTGAGTTGGCTTCTTAAATACCTTCATGCTGTTTCACATCTAATACTCCTTGATGAAACGTAGGAGCCTTGACTTATAACAGACTTATTCAAAGTGATACAAGCTACGAAAGTGAGATCTTGGAAGAGTATTGCTGTTTTCATAACGTAATAAAAATACTGTAATGATAAATAATAATTAAAAATAAATAGTGTGTAATAAGCATGTCATAAAACAAATTTTATATTTCCAAGATCACTGCTTTTATAATTTATATTCAGGTAAAGGAGAAAATCCCTGGAAATAGTCATTTTTAGGAGGGGGTTCGCGAGACTTGACATTTTATTGAAAGGGGTTCACAGGTTGTTAAAGTTTGGGAACCACTGGTTTAGAGGATCAAGTTTTAGTCTACACTTCCCAGTCTAAATAGACAAGCCACAGGGTGAGAGAAAGGAAGTGTCATGCACAGCTGGGAAACTGAGGCATGGCGCTATTATGGGACGGCCCTGGGTCACATGGGCAGGCTGAGGCAGAGCAGAGAGACTCCCCGGCTCCTCCAAGACCCAGTGCGGTGCTTTCACCACCAGGCCAGCCTTCCCTTTTGCAGGTTGTACGCGGAAGCAAAGAATTCAGAGCCAGAGCCCTATGTTTTCCACAGGACCCCTGCCTCTTCCCCAGCTCTCTCCCCAAGTCGTCCCACCTGCATGCACCCTTGGCTCCTCATCCCAGTCCCTATCCACCCCCCATCAACTCCCTATCCCAACCCCCCCCCTTCCAGCTCAGCGTCCCAGACCCCTACCTCTACAGCTCCTCCTAGTCCCTGTCTCCCCTGGCTTCTCATCCCAGCGCCCACCCCCCATTCCCATGTTCCATTCTGCCCTCCAGAATCCGCCCCCGGCCAGGGCCCTCAGCCCTCCGCATTTCAGTCGGACTGTTCCCCCCGCCTAGCCCCTAGCAGAGCAGCACATGAGACGTGAGGCTCCCAGCTCTCAGTTCTTGGCCCCTGGCAGCCGGGAGGTGCAATTGCCGGGCTCTGCAGCCCTGAGACGGCACATGCTGAGTGTGGACCCGTGTGAGAGCCAGGGGTGGGCCACGCTCACAGGGCAAAGGGCATCTCTAGTGAATCGAACTGCTAGACTCTAGCAAGTCTCTACTGAGCTTGTGCGAACTGACATTGTTCAGAGGCTCCTAACTTGGCCCCAGTTGGGTGAGTTTTCATGGGAATGGCAAAAGGCACCTTCCTGATGCCAAAGTGACACCCCTGCAAATTTCAGGCCCCCCTCTCCAGAGCATGGAGTCACTAAAACTTCTCAGCAAAATGGTTGAGAGAAGGTGGGTTTTTAAAAAAAACATGGGCAAAACACGGTGTTTTCCCCTGACCTCGTTCTCAAAATGGCTGAGCCGTTTTAGCTGAAATTTCCCAGAACATATCAGCCCGAGGCAGACACCCAGCGTGGGCAATCTGTGATCTCTGGTGTGGAGTTTCACTGCGGAGTAGCAACTGCTGATACTGCTTTGTCCCAAGAGCTTTGCCCTCAGATCAATCAGTTGTATTATTACTGACTGTATGACTGTATTATTTCGGCTGTCTAAGTAGAAAGCCAAGGCCCTCCGGATGTTTAAATTTGGCAAAGTGATAAGCAGCTGTAAAGCGGATCGTAACATCAGAAGTAGCCGGCAACCTTAACTAGAGGCATTGCTACCTGTAAGAGAATAAGTCCCGATCTGCCCCCACAACCCATTCGCTGGCTGGACTCATGGGCAGCGGGTAATGGAGGCTGGGGGAGGCGGGGCTCAGAGCTCCACTCTGGGCTGCCGGGATCAGGACTTGGCCTGGGCCAGCTCTGGGCTGCTCTGGGCACCGTGGGCTGGTGGGATGGCTGGGTGGAAGGGGTGGGGTGAGGGTGGGGTCTCAGGCAGAAGGGGTGGGGGCGAGGCCTTGGGCGGAAGAGGTGGGGCAGGGGGCTAGCCTCCCCAAATGGGGGGTGCACGTGCTGCCCATGGCCGAACTCCTAGCCTTGGTGCCAGGGATAGGGCTGATAACGCCTGAAGCAAAGAGGACATGGACATGGGAAATGGCCTGCTCTCCACCTGGATATTAACAACCCTTTGAAGACCAAGTCTACGGTATCTCCAGCAACACCTCCCTAGCATTCGGGTTTGGCTGGCAGCCAGGGTCTGCAGGGCTAGAAGGAAATATTCCCAATTCCTGTCTGCTTTTTGTTCTGCTGAATAGCTCCCAGCCAGCCGACTGTAGTGAAATTAATTCAATCTCCCCCAATCACGGCCGCCCCAGCCAGCTCAGCGTGACAGCTCCGGTGGCAGCGTTCCAAGGGAGCTCCCATGCTCGGCACTGGCTCAAGCCCCTCCCAGGTGCTGGGGAACCGCTGGGCCCACACTTACCCCCAGCAGGAGCCGGAGCTAAGGCACTTTGCTTCTCGGGTGGAAAATGGGTTTTGGCCAAGGTAACATTTTTGCAGAAAATTTTCACTTTTGTCAAAGTTCTTCCATTTTTTACAATAAAAAAATAAATATTTGAGTAAAAATGTTTAGTTTTGGATAAAAATGTTCAGGTTTTTTTGATTTTCTAATCCAAACTTTTTTTTTTTAAACCAAACCCCAGTTTTGGAGAACCCATTTATTTGTTTATTTAACCAAAAGAGTTTGCAGGATTATTTTTTTTAATTCCTACTAGAAAATTCCCATTGCCCAACCAGCTCCAGTAGCAGGATTTCTAGGGTGCCTTTCACTTCCTAAACAGGCATCTTTATCTAGGGAACAGCCTTCTAGCAGGGAACCCTGTGATGGTTCTCGGGGCACCCAGGATTTTGAGTCTCCTTGTTACCCTCCTGCCACCCACATGAGAGCGTCTTGCCTGGACGTCAGCTCCCTGACCCCATCTGCATGCATTCTCCTCTGGGTTATGCCAGCCCTGTTCTCGCCATGCAGGCTAAAGGTAGGTGCACCCCAGGCCCTGAGCCCCTTTGAATTGTTCCCCTGCGATCTCCAGCCCCTGACACTGGCTCCTCACAGAAATCCCAGATCCTCTGCCCTAAAAGGAGCAGTGTGCCTCAGTTTGCCAGTTTTACCGTAACCCACTGTTCCCATAAACCACGCCACACTTGTGAGCACTTAGCATAAAACAAAAGTAGGGGTATTTAAGGAAGGCTAAAGATTGCAAGTTTTTTTAACCTGGGCTCGCTCAGCCTGTGGGGTCCCCACGGATCAAAGCTGCCATGAGCAAGAAGTGAATGGGCTCTGGAGACTGAACTGCCTTAAGGAGGGGGGCATCCAGGTGAGGCACGCTGGTGGGGGGCAACGTGTCAGGGAAGCTCTGACTGCCGCTTCCAAGGCTGGGCCTGGTCAGGAGGCGGAGGATCCAGGGTGTTTCATAAAGTCTAAGACCAACAGATCATCTCTTCTGACTGTCTGTCTAGCACAGGCCGCGACATTCCACCCAAATCCCACTCCGCTGAGCCCTGTGACGTCAGCTAAACTAAAGCGTTTCAGTCCCCAGGAAACTAAACTGTTGTGTGCTACAGGCAGGGCTGGAATTGTTATTATTTAGGCAGAGTCTCACCGCAACACTAATTTAACCAGAAAGTCTTTGATTAAACCCAAAGGCCAAATGGTATTTATACAATTGCTCCACACACGTCCGACAGTCTAAAACCCAGCAGTCACCACACCCAGTACAGTAACAAAATGTTCACAAGCATATGTTCAGTATACTTACAAACAGGCCGGACTTGGGGATGACCTGCTATGCCCCGGTGTGATCAGGTCAGGCCTGACAAAGCACCTTCACATTCACAGCTCTCTTTATACAATTCAGCTAACTTGCTAGCTTTAGCAAAATGTCAGTTTGAAGCAGTTCAGCCTTGCTCCTTTCCTTCTGCCAAGGCCTCCTTTCTTATCTCCTCCCCCCATCCACCTGGCTTACCACCAGAACCGTGGGAAGATTTACGCTTGTTTCTTTTAAGATAGTTTTTTTCCTTTGTCTTATTACTGCAGCTTTTCACTTGAGCAGTTCCTTTTTGACCCAATAATTTCCCCACACTATGAGCAATATTACTTATTATTCTCATGAGCTTCTTCTACGTGTTGATTGGGGCCTTTTCCGTACTAGCCACAAACAGATATTATTTTCTTAACCAAACTTAAGCTAACCTTAAATAATTATCCCTACATTTCCCTCCTTAAAACCCTACATACCATATGGACTTTATTACATTAAGCATTTCAAACATACTTCTGGTTTTGATTTTGCAACATTTTGTACAACCAATAAACTCGACAATGCAAAGTCAGAAGAACATTTACCACAATCACATTGCTAACTCCTGAAGCTTTGATTGAAATCTTCACTGTGGATGTAGACCCACTTTGTAAACTTGTTCCCACCAGGAAGGGCTAGTTAACTACTAAATTCCCTGTTCCTGCCTATTAAGCTTTTACGAGCCAAGTTCAAGGGAGGAATAAGAACATAAGAACGGCCAGACTGGATCAGACCAAAGGTCCATCCAGCCCAGTATCCTGTCTGCCAACAGTGCCCAGTGCCAGGTGCCCCGGAGGGAATGCACAGAACAGGGAATCATCAAGTGATCTATCCCCTCTCGCCCATTTCCAGCTTCTGGCAAACAGAGGTTAGGGACACCATCCGGGCCCATCCTGGCTAATAGCCATTGGTGGACCTATCCTCCATGAATGTCTCTAGTTCTTTTTTGAACCCTGTTATAGTCTTGGCCTTCACAAGATCCTCTGGCAAGGAGTTCCACAGGTTGAGGAATAGGATGCCCAGACTTGGGTACCGCTTTTAAAGCGTCCTCCTGTAATCTGAATTCAGTTTGTAATTCAGTTCCATTATGAAAAATGTGTCTGGGATGTAAGATCTTTCCACCTATCAGCGCAGTGAATTCAGGTGTGAGACAAGACATCGGCCAATCAGAATAACCATCTTTGGATCTGCACCGAAAGTGGCTACTTCCAGCCACCACCCTCTATTTACCATTCCCAGAATAGGCGGTTTGCCTTTCCTCACTTCCCCAGCCTCTCAGCCGCACTGGACAGTTTGGAGATTGAACCCACATGTCGGCAACTGTCTGCAAGACATTTCACCTGCACCTGTCGGTGTCTTCCAGGTGTGGCCAACGGGACAAGTCTATAAAATCATGGCTGGTGTGGAGAAAGTAAATAAGGAAACGTTATTTACTCCTTCTCATAACACAAGAACTAGGGGTCACCAAATGAAATTAACAGGCAGCAGGTTTAAAACGAACAAAAGGAAGTATTTCTTCACACAACGCACAGTCAACCTGTGGAACTCTTTGCCAGAGGATGTTGTGAAGGCCAAGACTATATAACTGGGTTCAAAAAAGAACTAGATAAGTTCCTGGAGGATAGGGCCATCAATGGCTATTAGCCACGGTGGGCAGGGATGGTGTCCCTAGCCTCTGTTTGCCAGACACTGGGATTGGGTGACAGGGGATGGATCACTTGATGATTCCCTGTTCTGTTCATTCCCTCTGGGGCACCTGGCATTGGCCACTGTCGGAAGACAGGATATTGGGCAAGATGGACTTTTGGTCTGACCCAGTCTGGCTGTTCTTCTGATCGTAAGTGCGGGGCTTTCCAGACCTTATCTGGCAACAGTATGGAGGAGAAACTAATTCTTTTCAAGCCTTATGGGTTGCAGTGTCTTCCTGGTCTCCTACAGGTGCTATTCTAACAAGGGTTTGAATGATCTGGTGTTCTGCAATTGCTGGGGTGGCTAGCATGAATGGGATAAGGAGTCCTGTATTCTTCCCACAGTTAACCCCATTGCACTGGACCCATGCAAGGTTTTGTTGTTGTTGTTATTTTATACCAAACAATATGATCTTTGCCACACCAAGTTGTCCATTTCTCTGTGGTGATAAAAGAGGGTGATTTACTGTGTTCTATATCAGGGAGAGTGGCTTTGATTTTGTCTAGTGCATACCCCTATCCACAGCACGTGTCATGGCCCTGGCGATTGCCCTGCTTTGATGATCCTCACTGGTTTGGCTGATTATTTCATTTACTTTAGGCTGTACTTCTTTACACGAATTAACAACATCATGCACATTAGATACATGCAGAAGTTCTTGGTTCAGGAGTTCTTTGCTTTGCTCATTCTTTGGGCTAAGTATGTCCCAGCCAGCTTGTGTTTGAAAGTTTGATCGTGCTCCCCCAGGGTCTCAATGCCCTCCTGGTTCCAGATTAATGCTCCGGCTCCAAACCATCTTATTATATCACTAGTGGGTCGGTGCCATTGGCTTCACCTTTGAATTGATTCAGGTGCCTTTACCTATGTGTAACCCTTCTGCCAGGTGGAGCCGGCAGCAACCAGGGCCAGGTTCAATATCTAGAGGTTCCTTTCCATCGATACAACACAGAACTGGCTCGAGCCCCCACCCAGTAACCTGGGAAAATTACACACCACCCCTCGGCGCCTCTGCGAGGCCATACTTCCCCGCTCGCAAGCACAGAGTCTGAGTGTAGAAAAGAAACTTTTAATGAATGGAGGGAAGTCACCTGGCATTAATTAGGGAAAATGCCACAAACAGGATTCATAAACATAACACTGTGAGCAGGACGCCCACCCCAGAGTGCCTGGGGCAGAGTCTTCTGCCTCATGTTCTTGAGTTCTATAACCAAAAGTTCCTTTTCTGTGCCTCTCTCCGCTTCCTCTCCATAGCCCACTCACGGGGGTTGTCCTTGGTCAGAGAGGACCCAGGGTTCAGAGGTGCATCTGGGTGAGTTCACCTCCCACCCGGGGAAGAAGGCACCTTGCTTGCTCTGCATCTGAGCACTTGCTTTGGCTGGCCGCCCCGCCAGCTGCTGCTCCTCGTCGCCTGGCTGGCCCACCAGCCATGGTTCCTCTCTGCTGGCCGTTCCGCCAGCCGCGGTTCCTCACTGCCTCGCCAGCGGTTTGTTCTGCTCACCGCTTCACCAGCCACTCGTTCGCCAGCCAACTGTCAGTCACCTTCTGCTGCCACCTGCCGCTCTGCTGTGACTTCTGCACATCCGTCTCTTAGTGATTTTCAGCTCTTTGCAGGCTGGGCAGAAACACAGTCCCACCATAACTGGTTTCAGTTCTGACTGAGCATTTAAAATAACAAAGAGGCTCATAATGAAGCCTATTTAGCTCTTTCTTTGAGCAGTGGGGAGGAATGGGGTAAACCAGTGGGGGGGGGACCCCCTAGGGCGAGTTCACACCTCCTGGCTAGAACACCTGTCCCCACCCCTTTTACTTTCACGGGCTCTGGAATTCAAGCCCCTGGTTTAACAAGGTCCTTTCAGCTGAGGGTGGGCCCCTCATTTGGGACAGGTTAAGCACAGTTCTGCTCCTTTTCATTCAAACAATAATGCCACCCCATTGATAACAGCATTTCCCTATCCCTACACTCAGTACTAAAGTGATTTGTAACCCAACACCAGCCCAAGTTGATTACTTGAGCAACACCGCTCTACCTGCTGGATATCTAAGCAGAGAAGGTGTGTTCATATAAATGCAGTTTGGGCCTGAAGTCTCTCCCCCTTCTAGCTAGCTGTCAGGGGAGAATTCATCCATTCTTTCAGACTCTGCTTATATCTGCATTTCTATCGACAAAGTCTCTCCAGGAGTCCTTTATCATTGTGTGTGACAATTGGCCAAACCCTGGTGGACATAAACCCTTTGGCAAATGCAGTGAAGTCAAGTTGAACAGCACAGGTACATGTATAAATTGAACATAATTGAACAGCTCTTTAAGGGGCCTTAATACCCGTCCATTACTGGGTCCTGCCTCCACTGTGGGGCATTGTGGGTTTTTTTCCAATATACGGTATTTGTGCCACCCTTATGGCTACCTTCCCTGACGCTCCGAAGGGTACACATTGCTAAACCCTTGTTTGATTAAATATTACAGGAAACACAAAACACGTGTAATGCCTCTCATGCCTAGCATGCACATATGGAAAACTGAAGGTACCATTCCCTAAATGGGGACTGATGCTACAATTGTCAGTTCTTATGCATCCGAAGAAGTGGGCTGTAGCCCACGAAAGCTTATGCTCTAATAAATTTGTTAGTCTCTAAGGTGCCACAAGTACTCCTGTTCTTTTTGCGGATACAGACTAACACGGCTGCTACTCTGAAACCTGAAAATTCTTATGCAATCACCTTTTTTTCGCTTGTCTTCAGGCCACTTGCAGAATGGTGTGCGATATCCAGTGGCATTGTTTATTTCACACCCTGACTGAGCTGGGCTCTGGCTGTCACTTCAATGACAGCGGCTTTCTCAGATCCCCAAACTTGGATTGTTATTTCTGCGTTTTATTGACGCGCCTTCACCACCCACAATCACACCGGCCTCTCTGGACGCTACCAACAGCCTGAAAAACAAACCACGATTTCCGGTGCTGCCCTAGGCCATGGCTACACTAGCACTTACGTCAGCAAAATTTTTGTCGCTCAGGGGTGTGAAAAAACAACCCCCGGAGCAACATAATTTTTGCCGGCTTAAGCGCTCGTGTGCCCAGCGCTATGTTGGCGGGAGACGCTCTCCTGCTGAGGTCGCTAGCGCCGCTCCTTGAGCTGGTTTTATGATGTCGACGGGAGAGCACGATGCGGCGACACAAATGCGCTTGCAGCAACACAGCTGTATCGGTGCCGCTGTAAGCTCGAAGTGTAGACATGGCCTTAGTGGGAACAATTAACTAGGTTTAACTGGAGTAGCACGTAGCCATCGATCCTTGCTTTTAGGTCCTGCTTCTATTCGTACCAGAGAACTGCATAGCTGCCTTCTTTGCATTATATAGCAGGGGCCTCACCACCTGGGGGCTGGAAATGGGTTTTTTTCCGGGGTTAATAGTACCAGCGCTCTGTCCTCTGGATTTTGGGCTTGTTGTTAAAGCATGCCCTCGTTTTTGGCATGATCCCATCCCTGCTACTCTGCACTACACACGCACATGACTTGTACCATTTTTTCCAGCGGTCTGACCCATTGTTCTGTGACCAACCCTTCCTTCATTAGGCGTGGCATGGGACCAGTGAACAAATGTTCTGGGAGTCTCATTTCTCGGCTTGTCATGGCAGTTAAAGGAGAGATCCCGGTTGGTTTCTTTTGGGTTCCCCTTAAAACCATAAGAATCACAGGCAATTTTCCATCCCAGTCTTTGCCTGGTTCACATACCACCTTCTCTCGCATCATTCTGATGGTTCTGTTTGGCCTTTCCACCAAGCCAGAAGCCTGGGGGAGATAAGGCTGGGATGATTTAGTTGGGGATTGGTCCTGCTTTGAGCAGGGGGTTGGACTAGATACCTCCTGAGCTCCCTTCCAACCCTGATATTCTATGATTCTATGACTCTAAGGTATGTGAAATTTTTACTCTAGTCGCAGCATGACGCAATCATCTTTCATCACCTTCCCCGTGAAGGTTGTTCCCCGGTTACTGTCTATGGTGTGGGGCATCCTCCAGAAAAGACATGCTCCACTAAGAGTTTGGCTGTAACACGAGCCGAGGCTTTTCCAGTAGGCAGGGCTTCTATCCATTTAGTAAAGGCATCAGCGATTACCCGTAAATGTGGGTTGCCTCTTCTTGTGCGGGGGCAACTCCCCTGTGTAGTTAATCTGCAATCTTTCCTGCGGTGCTGTGCCCGGGTAAATCCACAGTCTGTTTCCCCTGGTGGATTGCTTTTAGCACAAACCAGGCAATGGCTAACACGAATTGTTACATCTTTTTTACAGTCGGGCCACCCGGCTGCCTTATCAGTCACTGCTAAGTGGCATCAGCACTTTGGTGGGCCCCTGACGGTACCTCATGCACCAATCGCAACATTTCCCTTTGAAGAGGCCGCAGAGGAATTCAAAGCGGGCAGGGATGCTGGAGTAATTTGTACAGTGCGGGTGCTGAGAGCCATTGAACCAAACTGTCTGATGGAAACCACTTCATGCGAGGGGGTAGGGCAGCACCTCTCAGAGCAGGTAAGCTAAGTCATCCCCTTCACTGAGCACCAAGGAGCGATTTGCCATGGAACGGGTTTAGCGCCCTGTGCATTACTTTGTGTTACGAGCAGATCCCTGTGGAGCAGCTTCTTGGAACGTTATTAAATCAAAGTGCTGGAGTGGGACCAGCAAGGACCGGATGAGCAGGGGGAGGGACCCACACTGGAGCTCCACTCGCAGCAGCTTCATCCACCCTGTGCTGTTTTCTTGCTGACTTCCCCATGTCTGGAGTGAACTTTTACCTTAACCGCAGACTCCGCTGACTCACCCCATTGATTCGCGAGTTCCCAGGCATAGGACAAAAGGGCTCGATAGCATCAAGGCTCATGAGCTGCGGGCAAAATAAATTCATGCTCCACCAGGGGAGACACTCACTGAGAGTCGGAACGTATCACACCTGCCGGCACTTGTCCTTAGGTACAGAGTGGGAATGCCGCTGTTACAGCAGCCAATTCCGCGTGCTGCCCCCCTGTACTGCACAGAGCCTGTGCCTGAGGTCCCTTTTTGGTGATAGGACGACCCATCAACATATGCTCTCAGCCCCTCAGGGTGCAGCCCTTCAGAATTTACCAGACAAAGGATACTTGAAGGGAGTATGAGCAGCGTACTGTTTTATGCGTCCCAACCCCCATCTAAAATGTGTCGAGGCCACCAAACAGGAAATAAGTGTTTCAACTCCGTTCAGTATCCTGGATGCATACGCAATAGGGTTTTCTCTGTCCTGACAGTCCTGCATCCACGCAGCTGAAATGGCTGTGTCCCTGGTTGCTACAAACAATCCAAAAAGTTTTCTCTAATCTGGGGTGCCAAGACCTGGCGCTTGTGTTAAAGCCTCTTTTAATGTGAGGTTTTTTTACCCACGAAAGCTTATGCCCAAATAAATCTGTTAGTCTTTAGGGTGCCACCGGACTCCTTGTTGTTTTTGTTGATACGGACTAACACGGCGACCCCCTTTTAATGTATACGCTGCTGGGGGTGGGGCCATTCCTACTCGACCTTTTATTGCAGGAGCTGGTAGAGACGTGCAGCAATTGCCTAGGCAGGGATGAAATCCTGACAAAAGCCCGTCACGCCCAGCTGAACCAGGGAGGGGCAGCTCCAAAATCACTTCACCCTTTTGTCTGTCTGCAGCTTGCTGGCTGGGTTGCAGGGGTAGACCCAGGAAGGAAACCTCCTGCAAACAGGGTTTCCAATACTTTTAAAGGGCTTCCTGTCAGCAGTGTGCACCAGAATATCATCTCCGTATTGCACAACATTTTCTGAACAGGTTTAACCTTAAACCATTAGCTGGATTTGTTTTCAATCTAGGGCATTTCAATCTATTATTCAATTACTTAGTTTTAATACAATTACTCTGCTTCATTTACACCACACCACCATGTAGCGTTTCACTCCCTAATAACATTGAATTTACGCCACAATTCATCATAGTGTTTGGAAAAGATTTACACCGGTTAAGGACCATTTCTGAAACGCACGCATCTTTTTTGGTGCTGGGTTGGTTTCTGCTTCCGAAGCACACAGCCACCGGAAAAAGAAGAGTTGAATTAAGTAGCATGTTTGGTTCACCTTTCTTTTACCCCTTTTACATATACATTGCACAGTGCAGGGGGAAATGCACATTCCTTCCAGCGTTTAACTCCCATTTTTCTTTGCTATCACATTATATTAGCTACATCAATTTTCACATGACATGCAACTTTATTTTGTGCTTGCAGAGTTTCCACGGACCCGTATCAAAGTGACTGTCTGATTGCTCAGAGCCACCTTAAGGCTCTGTGTTCCTAACATTGCTTCTGTTGTGCAGCTCACCCCTGCCCTTGCTCCTGAGGGGCGCTGGCTTTGTCATTTTTCATTCTTCTCCTGCAGCGCTTTCAGCTGCTGCTTTATTATTGAAAGAGGATCCAGGGTCTCTCCCCACTCTCCTCTTCCTGGACGACTCTGCCACAGCTACACTCACGTCCTCTGGGCCTTAGTTAGAAAGACGTTGAACTGTATAAAAGCAAAGGTTTACATGCTAAATAACGAACCCTGCGAACACTGGCTACCTGTGCTTGGCAAAAGGGTCTGTCAGTTCTGCAGCTTTGGATAGATTTTAGTGGATTTTTTTTAAAGCCAATTTATTTCACACAGACATTTAACCTTTTCTTTTTAAATAGCTGGGGGTTTCTAAAATTAAACCCTGCGGCTCCTCGCTGGGCTGGAAACAGTTTATTATAAGAGACCAAAGAAATATTTTTAACTTGCTTGGCTTCGCCTGGCCAGTGGAGCCTCTGAACCTTCCTCTTTCCTAAAAATGGTTTGATGCTCCTGACGTTTTCCCTTTGTAAATTGCGAGTTAGGAGCTGAGGACACACTGAAGTCGCTCATGTTTCTAACCTGACATTTTATTTTGATATTTAAGCTTCAAATACGTTTTTACGCCGGCGCGAGAACTGTTCTGGCCTGGGCGCTGGTAACTGCTGTATCCTAGCAATGTTTGGTTTTACTGCTGTGTTTCCTCCCTTGTCTGTCTCAGCTATCGGAGACGTCCGTGAGCTGATTGTTACACTGAGATTTGTCGTGTTCCGACAGGCAGTATTTCTTTTGTAACTTACTAGATGGTTTCCCCTTTTTTTCTTACAATCTGTTCTTTGGGCTGATCAATGCCCCTCGCGTTGCTCTTAATAATTTGCCTGCATGACTGTACCCAGGTTACATCCCCACGGGTACACTGAGAAGCTGTCCAACCTCACAGAAATCCCTCTGTCCTTTTCAGTGATTTTGACTAAATCGCCCATAGTCAAATGCTCTTGTCCCTCTGCCTGCAGCAGCCATTTACAATTGATTATTCACAGAGCATTTCTTTGGGCAAAGAGTCCATGTTCCTTCGGAACGGCTGTAAAGGTTCCTGGGGCAAAAGGCAGAGTGGTGGTGATCTTACCACCTAACCTCCTGTTTGCATGTTCTGACTACCAGGGTTCCACCGAGTGTGACTGTCCCCGAGCTGTACTGCTATAACTGGGTTTCATTATTAAACCAAGCGTTTAACCCGTTAGCACCCTCAGGATGACTTCTTCCAGTTTTTTAACATGTCCACAACCCCGGACTGTTTAGTTCCCCCTGAACTCTGAGGTGTGAATTTGTGCAAAAGCTACTTTGAACTCCGTGTGCTCGTTCTTTAAATCACTTATCTCCCAAAGTGACACACTCATCAGCTGATTTCTCTCCACGGCCCTGAGCTTAGTTTTGTGCTGTTAGCACTTATCCGTCAAGGTGGCGCACTTTGCTTGCAAAGCCTTAGCCACCAAGTGCAACACGGCTGCCTTAGGCTGGGCTTTCTTTACCCTGGGTGGGTTAAGAAGGCAGTGTTAATATTTGTCTTCAAGGTCACCCATGGGTCTTATTCTTTAAAAGTTCAGTGGCACTCAACAGACCTCTGCCAAGAAGCTTTCCACGCAGGTATCCAAAGTACCTTCCATCTCCCTTTTGCTATTGATTTGCTCGTTAGGAGAGAAATGATCGTGGCCCTGGCGGATAGGTCTGTATGCCTTCAGTCTGGGGCTTGAGAGCAACTGAAATGAATGCCAGTGGGGGGTCCCTTAGTGGGTCCCCAGAACACTGGAATTATCATCATTTAGGCAGGGTACTACCAGAACACTCATTTAATCATAAAGTCCTTGATTAAACCCAAAGGCCAAATGGCATTTATACAATTGCTCCACGCAGGTCTAACAGTGTAAAAACAAGCCGTCACTACGCCCAGCACAGTAACAAAGTGTTCACAACCATGTGTTCAGTATACTTACAAATGGGCCGGACTTGGGGATGAGCGTCTCAGCCTGCTGTGCCCGGTGTGATCAGGTCAGGTCTGACAAAGCACCTTCACATTCACAGCTCTCTTTATACACCTCAGCTAACTTGCTAGCTTTAGCAAATCCCAGTTTGAACAGTTCAGCCTTGCTCCTTCCCTTCTGCCAAGGCCTCCTTTCTTATCTCCTCCCCCCCCCACCGCGCTTACCAGCAGACCCATGGGAAGGTTTTCGCTTGTTTCTTTTAAGACAGTTTCCCTTTGTCTTATTACTGCAGCTTTTCACTTGAGCAGTCCAAACGGCTTTCCCACACTGTAAGCAATATTACTTATTCTCATGACCTTCTTTTATGTGTTGACTGGGGCCTTTCCCGTACTAGCCACAAACCATAAAACAGATATTATTTTCTTAACCAAACTTAAGCTGACTTTAATGAACTGTCCCTACAGGCAGAGACCAGGAGAGTCTGAGATGCCAGCAATGTCCGAGGCGTCTGTGGTGGCAGGAAGTGATTAGGTGAGACCTGCCCGGGTATCCTGACAGGTGACCCAGGCTGCAGAGGAAGGTGAAAACCCCCAAAGTCCCTGCCACGCTGACTTGGGAGAAATTCCTTCCTGACCCCAAATCTGGGGCTCAGTTAGACCCTCCACATGTAAGCAAGACCCACCAGCCAGGTATGTAAGACAGAGGATGCTCTGCACCACCTCACAACACTGGTCCATCCCCGCCAGTACCCCATCTCTCACCATGGCCAACCTTTGATGCTTCACAGGAAGGCAACCTGCCACGCCCCACCCCACAATTACAACTGCGTATCGAGGGGGCAATTCCTTCCTGACCCCTGGAGGTAACCAGCTGAAGCCTAAAGAATGTGATTTAGACATTGTCATCATACACAGCCGCGAGTGTTATGAGCACGTTGAGGGATAGGGTGGCCACCCATCTAATGGTTGGTAGCCGGACCCCCCAAGGCCCTGCCCCCTGCTCTACCTCTTCCCTCAAGGCCCCGCCTCTGCTCCACCTCTTCCCCCCAAGGCCCCGCCCCCGCTCTGCCTCTTCCCTCAAGGCCCCGCCTCTGCTCCACCTCTTCCCCCCAAGGCCCCGCCCCCGCTCTGCCTCTTCCTCCCCAGATCAGGGCTTGTCAAATGGTACTGGGACGCACAAGCCAGAACCCGGACTGTCTGGGTGAAAACCGGATGAGTGGCCACCCTATCAGGAGGGCAGTCCTGGCAACCCCAGTCTCCCCATGGCCTGTGAAGGAAGGGGGTGAACAGGGGGATTCACAGAGTCACAGATTCCCAGGCTGGACGGGACGTCCACGCCCATACCGGCTTACCCACAACACGCACCAGCAGCTGAATTTCTGCCAGAGGCTGGATTAAAGCTTATCTTTCCGGAAGGTCTCTAATCTCCTCGGAAAGGCCACCACCGCCGCAGCGAACGGTTCCAACGTCTAACCACCCCCACTGCCAAGAAACGGCTGCACCTTACTGCACGGCTGAGTTGGTCTGATTCCAGCTTCCAGCCATTGGATCTTGTTCCGTCTTTGTCAGCAAGATTGAAAAGCCGCCCAGTATCCGTTCTCCCGTCCATGTGTCAGACACAGCAATCAAGTCACCGCGCGACGCTTCTCTTTGATCAGCTGAATCTGTTGAGCTCCTCTACCCTCACCTGGTACGGCTTGTTTTCAAGCCCCTGGATCATTTTTGTGTCCCCCCTTTGAATTCTCTGCATTATTTCCTTGCAGTGGGAACCATGGAACATTGAAACAGAGAAGGAAAATGTCCTTAGCCCTGTCTTTGGTATCTCCTCCCACCTGAATTCCACCTTTCGGCGAGCGTCAATTTGATCACGCTGAATTTCACACCGCCACTTTAAACATTTATACCGAGCGAATGAATGGATTGTTCAACACTAAGGAAGCACAGGGCCAGATTCCTTCCTGGGGTCACCCCGGGGGGGTTCGGGCCTGACACCAGGGCCCTGCACGTTTGGCTGGCTGGTTATCTGGCTGGTGTTTGCGTCTGCGATACGTGGTTCAGGTTGTTTGCAATCGACGCCGCATTTCACAACTCACATTCCTGCTACCTGCTCTGTTCCTTTCTCAGCCAGCGCTGGACAGGGAGCAGGTCTGAATTGTGCACTGCGGAGGAGGGTTATCAGTCGTGGTGTGTGGTGCCCAGCTTCCTGTAGACAAAGGGGTATTTATGCAAGAGTCTGGGCAGGAGTCCGGGCAGGAGTCCTGCTAGGATTACCCACGCGCTGTCAGCAGGAGAGGCGAGCAGAATCCAGCTTGGCCTGGGGAACTCTCATCCACAACGAAACACTGTCATTTCCCGTGGGGAGAACGGAGCCCTGTCATCAAAGGGTTTGACTTTATAAAGGCAGAGGAAATAAATCTCCCCTCCTCCTGGATAGACATGCGTGACCCAGCACAGACTGCTAGCACCCTGACCGAGGGCTTTTCCTGTCATGTTCATAGGCTGTTAGGGCCTCCAAGGTGCTAACACAATGCCCATAAATACCAGGGGCGGAGGAACCGGGTGGGGGAGGGGGACTAGCACCCCACCATGGAAATATTGTGGGGGATCCATCCCTATGTAAGCTCACGCATGTGGTGGTGGTGGGGGGGGGGGGGGGGAGCAGATGCAAGAGCAGGACCTGGCAGGGCTGGAGTAGCAGCAGCAGCACCTGGGATTGGGCCGTGAAACCGGCAGGAACTACCAGGACCCCCGTTTTCAGCCTGGGGCCACCCCCCCCCTGCACTGCTCCCACTCCTATCCCTCCACCCCACCTCCCCCTTCACAGCAACCTTCCACCCCCCAATCATAATAATAATCTCATTTGAGTCATGACAGGCCCACAGTGGCCTGCTTGAGGAAGAAGATCGCAGCCTTCTCTGGTCCTGTAGCTTTGTACTTAGGTAGCTGATGACTGGGAGTGGTCTCCCTTGAGACAGCTGGAGAATGGGATCTTTCCCCAAGACGCTAGCCAGCAGCCCCCAGCTCTGCGTCTGCTTTGATAGTTCAGAGAGAGAACCCAGCCGGAGCCATAGGGCAGAGCAGCATGACCGAGCTAGAGCATGCAGAAAGCCGCTGAGAGCGTCTTCCCCTCTGCCAACTCAGAGCATCTCCGCTGTGGTGCCACGTTCCAGCATTTGTGCACAACCAGGGCTTTTTTCCTATAGTCGAGGCCTGCTCTGTGAATCCACGTGTCAGATCTCAATTAGCCTCTGGGGATTAGCTAAACCCTTAATCCAGACTGGAGTGGTTGGTTCTTTGCGAAAAGGCCACTCATTAGCAGTAAAACAAAACACACGCCTCTTCTCATGCCAATTTCAGCCCTGCCTGCAGACATACACGGAGACCTCTAGCTAATCTAATCTGCAGTCAGTATTTATATCGCCTGCTCTCTGCCGTGGTGTTTTCAGCGCCTCACAGAAATGACAGGAAGGCAATAAACAGACTAAGACAGAGCTAAGAAGATACTGCAAAAAAGTATTTGCAAACATTTGCCTGAATTAAAACAACCCATCAGGTCCTGTGGTGTCTGTTGCCTGCTTTGATTCCCTTTTTACATTTGAAAGGGCTCTGTGGGTTTGGGAAACATCCAACCTAGGAGCAAAAACAATAACATGTGATCTAGCTGACCCATCACATAGTGTGAGATGTTCCACTCATTTTGCAATAGCAAATAGTTTGATGAAATACTTTTGCACTAACCGTTCACTGGGCAATTGCGTATAATGAGCCCATCTGTTAGAATCAAAGTCTTCTCTGTAGATTATCCATGAGCAAAGTGCTACAATCATCTACTAAATTGTTCCCCACGAATAATCCAAACACAGCTGATGTTTGCCTTTCTCACTGTTTTCCACATGCACATCTATGTAATTGCATTGTAAATAGTAACGTGTTTGCTCATGAGGGTATCCTGTAGGCAACAACTCTACACCTAAGAAATTATTTCAACTAGAGAGTCTGTGTTAAGAGTGCTTACCACTCAGTTTCCAAGAACTACACTACAACTAACCCCACAGCATTTCTCCAAGATCTAACTGCCTATACAATCATTTAAAAAGAATGTGTGACCCTATCGGCTACAGCGCCATCTGGTGACTCCCAATAATATGACAAGAATGTCTTTTCTCTCTTTTTGAATGCTGAGGAATATTCAGGTACCTGCGACTCCCCGGGGAAGGGATGTTTCTTCCTCACTGTATGATGTGTACATCATCAGTCAACCTTAGTGATTCCCTGGTGAGCTCCTCTGAGGCCAGCCTCTTTGTGAATTGTCAGCTGGGTGGTGCCCCCGAGTGCCAATGTGCTCTCGCACCAGCAGCACAATATGGGCCTGGTTCTCCTCTCTCCGACGCTGAGTCCAGATGGATTCCTCCTGGTTCACGGCAGTGAGATCGCAGGCAGGCCCAGCTGGGACGGAGAACATGTGCTGCATTGTGGTTTAGCAGATAAGAGCTCTGTCAGGATCAGAGCTGCACAGGCTGCCCTGACCTGGGAGCTGCAGAAATAAACACGCTGTTTACAAGGGGCCTTTCGGAGCCTGCCACTGCCTTGCTGGGAATAGCATTAGTGGGTGGGCCTGGGTGGGCAGCCCCAGGGTTGGAGACCATAGGGGACCGGCTGGGGAAATGGGTTATTCCCCTTTCTCCCCACACTGACCCTAGCCCCCCAACAGGGCTGCTTCCTCCCCCTGTGGCTGCCTCCCTCCCTTCCCACTCAGCACGGCTTTGCTGCGCTCAGTGGTGCCACGGGCCCCTGCCGGATGCAGCGTGGAACCCGCCCAAGTTCTTTCAGAGCCCATCAGCCAAGCAGAGACCCAGCTCGGGGCCATCCAGCACTGGCTGCGGTGGGCGGTGCACAGGGCAACCTGAACCGACACAAAAGACCAGAAGGAGAGAGAGGGCCAGGGTAGAAGGAGGTGGGCAGAGCGAGAGTGGCGGCGCCCTCTCTATACTAGGCCCATGTTCTCTCCTTCCAGGACCCCAGTAACTTCTGCTGGCTCCTGGAGGGCGAGAGAGAGGGCTCAAGGGCTTTGAAACCTGCTTTGGGACCAGCCGAGGCTAATGCCGTTTAACCAGTGACTGGTGGCAGCACAGGGGGTGGGCGGTGACACCAGGGAAAAAGTGGGCTTAGAAACGGATTCAAGCTGATTTGGATCAAGGGCCAGCAGAGGGTAGGTGGGGAAGGGACAGACAGACAGAGAAGGGGAGAGACAGACGGAGGGGGGAGATTCCCCTGCTTCGCTCCCCACTGTCACCAACACAGAACTGTTTAAAAAAGAGACGTTGATTGAGAAGCGCGTGAGTGACTCAGAGAGGGAGGCTGGGTAGCAAAAAGCAATACTGCGGGGGCCGCAGGGCTATAAATTAGAGCCTGTTCTATGGCTAAACGCTCCTCCAGTTGCCATTGTGCGGCCCTTTCCCCGAGGTCACAGTGCCCTCTGCTGACAAGTTCTTTCCTTCCCACACGTCCCCTGTGCACATTCATGTTTCCTGTCTGGTCGCTGGCTACTTCAGCCCCTGTATAGAGCTGTCTGTCTGCACTGCACCGTCCGCATGTACCTTGACCTTCATCCCCACCTCACCCACAGGCAGCGACGAAACATTAGCTCAGTTTTACAAATGGGGAAACTGAGGCACGGGTGGATGACGTCACTTGCTCAAGGGCACCATGTGTTGGGGTCCACGCTGGAATTCAGGGCTCCCAGACCTCTGCTCACCCCACTAAACCTTGCTGCCTTCCTGTGCGAAGGCAATGCAAACTGGAAGCGCTGACAGCGGGAGTCCCTGTACTGGCCTTTAGCCTGGTGAATCTAGGTTCAAACCCTGCTAGGCCATAAGTAAACTACATGGCAGGGGCTCACCCAGGCATTCCAGGTGGGCACAAGCCCTCCACCCAGCTTGACACATGTCAAGGCCTGGAATAGCAGAGGCTGCGGGCGGGGATTGAGGAGTATTAGCAGAGCTGAGCATCTGGGAAGCCCAGGACTGGAGGAGCAGGGAGTTGAGGGGGGCGGCTGCAGACAGGAGACAGAGGCCTCGGCACAGCTGTGTGTGTGGAGAACCCAGAGCTGGACTAGCAGAAGTGGCTGTGGGTTAGGAATGTGGGGCACAAGCGGATCTGGGAGGGACGCGCCTGGAATAGCAAGGGAGGCCAGAGATCAGGACTGAGGGGCCGCCCGCAGCAGAGCTGGTAGGAGGGGGGATCTAGACTGGAGTAATCAATGGGGCTACGGCTCAGGATCTAGAACATTGACAGAACAGTTGGGGAAGTCCAGGGTAAAGTTCGCCTGTGCAGGGGACAGCGCTTTCGTGGGGGCCAGGCTGAGACTGTGGAACAGACTCCCACTGGAACTGAGGAAAGGCCAGGATTACGTTGCCTGTGCAACCTTATTTCAGCCCCCTCGTGCGTATCCATTACGAGCCAGTCTTTAATTATGTGATCTTATGGGGTGTTTGCCACAGGACCCCGTCTCAGTCAGTTATTCGATATCGCTTTGTATCCTCCACACTCAGCCTGGAGCCCCAGGCCTTATTTAACCCACACCAGCCAAGCCCTACCCTGAACACCACATTATAGTGTATCTATGGGGCTCGCACGTATTTATCTTCACAATACCCCTGTGAGATGAGAGGGCAATTTAAGGATGACCTGGGCTACCTTCATTCTGGCATTGCCTAACTTTTGAGTGCCAGACTTTGCAACCTTAATCTTCAGTGTAACAGTTTTTTTTGTACGTATGTTCCTATATTTAAAAAAAAATTAGCATTTGAAACAGGAGAAATTCCGTCATGTGGAACCATATTGACCCCCATCACCGGCAGGGTGGGATAGTTAGCATAGGAGAGCAGCGTAACTAGTGGCAACAACCTTCCACCCCTCTGCCTGCCCGCCTTCTCCTCTACGCTGCCTGGGCCCAGCCGTAGGGGCACTGAGAGCACAGGAGAGACAGGTGCCCTGTTCTCAGTTCTGGTACCTGCCCCCCCCGCCCAGTGTCCCGCGGCAATTGCAAGGGAAAGTTTTGCTCAGCCCCTGTAGCCCTGGGATGGTGCATGGTCAGTTGCTCTGGGAGACGGCCCCCACGCCATCCAACCACATGTAGGAGCTGTGTGGAGATGGACCAAGCTCCCTGGAGATGGAACCTTCAGAGTATTTAGCTACCGAACGCTAACAAGTCTCTAAGGAGCACGTGCACGTTGAAATTTACACCTCGGTGACACCAGAGCAATATACCTGGCAAACTTCAAGTCCCTGCTCTAAAGCATGGGAGGTGCTAAGGCTTCGCAACTAAACGGTTGTAAAAAAAAGAAAAAGTAACATGGGCAAAACAACGTCTTTCCCCCAATCCCAGTCTCAGAAATGGCTGAACTGATTCAGATGAAACTTTAACAAAAAACCTTTTATGCAGACACCTAGCGTGGGAAACTTCAGCCCAACCCATTACAGTTTGGCGAAGTTACAAGCAACTGAAAAGAGTGTTATAATGGGAAATTGTCAGGCAACCTTATCTAGATGGGCATCGCTGCCACCTCTGCATAGAATAGAATAGAATAGAATAGAATGGGATGGGAGTGCAGGTCAAAATTATGCTACTCTCAGTCCCAGACCCGTAAAGCATTTTCTTGCATAAAGGACAATATATAACCAAGGTTAGAAATAACCATCGGAGACAAAAACTGGGTCAGGAACGCCAGCGGGGCAGCTGTGATCCCCCACCTCCTCCGTGTATGCACCCCTCTCACTGATCTAGACAGGGCTTCCGTTTCTCTCCTGGGCCTATCCATCAGCTTGGGGTTGTAGCTGTAACCGATGGGTTTTCTAGCCTCACAAGCAGTCTGTGTTGGCTCCATATCAGTTTCATCCCTGCCCCACTGCCCTTTGTCTCAGCTAGGCTGGCTGCCATTTGGAAGGGAAAGTTTATAGTATCAAACATCCCAAGCATCCCAACTCTCCCCCCTCTGGGAAGGCAGGAAGCCTGGGACCCAGAAACCCACCGGCAGTAGCTTGTGCTTGGAAAGGAATGTTTCCAACGCTGCATAAAGGCATATCAACAACAACGGCCTCGGCTCAACCCCCAGGAGCGCTGGTACCTGCTCACAGCCAGGCTTCCCTTGTCCCTGGGCAAGGAACAAAATAACCTGGAGAATGAAAGCTCAGAACAAATAGTTTCCAGCCAGCTCCAGCTTCAAAAACAAAACAATGGCTGTTCCCTGCTCACAGATAACCAGCTGGGCCGGTAAAGGGATCAAACTCCCAGCAATGCTCAGGGCCAGGGGTGGTGGGTGAACCATGGGCTCGGGGAGGCTAGCCCCTGGCCTGGCCCACCCCTTCCACCTGAGGCCCCGCCCTCTACCCCTCGCAGCACAGCCCCCCCCTCGCAGCCCCCGGTCACCCGAGTGCCTCCAGCCCCAGAATGCCGCATCCCCCCGCCCCCCAGCCCTGGAGCACTAGGTGACATGGCCCCAGCCATCCCAAGTCCCAGCTGCCCTAGTTCCAGCAGGCTTCCCTTCCCGGAAGAGGAGCAGCCTGCCTGGCCTGGAGCCAACCAGCAGCAGGAGGGGGCCTTGGGGTGGAGGGTGAGCAGGGCCCCACGGGGCTGTTTGGGGTGGCACCGCCCATGCTCAAGGCTAGGCCATTAAAAACCCAGACACCATCATCTATCCATGGCGTGTTCCTAGTCAGATGGATGGCAGATAGCTAGCCTAGATGGGTGGGTTTGGGGAGAGAGAGGGGCGATTGGCTGGATGCAGAAGCAGAGGGAGGGGAGGGGAGATGGATTAGGTAGAAGTTTTGTTTCATGTTGGGCTTTGGAAAGGGAATTTACCCCTGCACCTTAGCCTAGGGCCAAAGATTCAGGGCTGAACTTAGTGCTGGATTGGAAGCCCTGGGGACTGACCTCCCACCCCATGACCACTCGTTCTCCTGAGCAGCCTCTTGAGAGGGGCCTTGTCCAAGGCTTCGTGACAGTCCAAAGTCAGCACGGCATTGTTATTGTTCATTGTTTGTACTGTTGCCCCTTTCTGACCCGAGCGGCTAGTCAAAAAGTCCCGGGACCCCGGGGACGTTCCAGCTGGCAGAGGATGGAATTGGGTATTTTCTTTGATGCAGTTCTGTTGGTTTCCAAAGAATGTACCAAGTGCTGCGGCTCTGAGTCCAGAAGGAAACCGAAAGCAGGAAACAGCGTCTTTTGCTCACAGCACCAAGAGCGCTCGTCTCATTCCAGGTTTCTTCCAGCGTCAGCCACTGTGCTTGCAGCTGCTCCTTTACACTCGCTCTCTCCGTCTGTCGCAGTTGGCTCCGTTCTGCCTTCCCACACGCAGCCCTACCCAGAACAATATGCAGCCAAAAGCTCCTGGGCGTGTTCACACACTCGTTTCCCCATAGCAACGTTCCAGCCAGCTCCTAACAGTGCGATCGTAGCGCCCGGCAGGTTGCGCCAAGGACCGGGACCCCACTGCGCTAGGCACTGTACGTACACCGGACAAAACGATGGGCCGTGCCCCAAAGAGCTAACACTCTAATACAGGGGTCGGCAACCTTTCAGAAGTGGTGTGACGGGTCTTCATTTATTCACTCGAATTTAAGGTTTCGGGTGCCAGTCATACATTTTAATGTTTTTAGAAGGTCTCTTTCTATACGTCTATAATATAGAACTAAACTATTGTTGTATGTCAAGTAAATAAGGTTTTTTAAAATGTTTAAGACGCTTCATTTAAAATTAAATTAAAATGCAGAGCCCCCCGGACCGGTGGCCAGGACCCGGGCAGTGTGAGTGCCACTGAAAATCAGCTCGTGTGCCACCTTCGGCACGCGTGCCATAGGTTGCCAGCCCTGCTCTAATAAGACAGAGGTTCTCAACCAGGAGCGTGCGCCCCGTCCACATGACAGATGGGGTCTCAGCGCACCAGCAGCCTCACCATCGTCATGTTTCGTGTGGGCATCGTGGCAGAGGAGAGCTTTAACGAGGGTTCTGAAGGCAGCTGACAAGGTGGCTTTGTGGATGCTTCCAGGGATCTCCTCCCATCCATGAAGGGCAGCATGGGAGAAAGCACAAAGGGGCTTGCTGGCAAAGTTGACAAGGGAGCGATGGAGGCTGATGCCAGGGGCCGATCGGAGGCAGGCGTCAGATAGTGAATGAGGCCTGAACTGCACTTGAAAGTCAGTCTGGTGGAACTATATTGCCTAGGGGGTGTGATTTTTTTTAATCACTATAGTGACACCAGTAGTGTGGACAGTTATACCAGTATAAAGGTGCCTTGTACGGGTACTTTATCACCCTGCCCATGCAGGAATAGCTATATTGATATCAAGTACCCGTCTAGCAGCATAAATGCTTCTCCACTAAGGAGCGTCAAAGAGTCCTGTGGCACCTTAGACTAACAGACATATTGGAGCTTAAGCTTTCGCGGGTGAATACTCACATCTGACGAAGTGGGTATTCACCCACGAAAGCTTATGCTCCAATACGTCTGTTAGTCTATAAGGTGCCACAGGACTCTTTGCCGCTTTTTAGAGATTCAGACTAACACGGCTACCCCTCTGTTACTCTCCACTAAGGGGCTCCTACTGGTTTAATTACACCGGTAGAGTTAAAGCGATACAACTGCATAGCGCAGACAAGGCCTGAGAGATGATAAGGGGGATGAGGCTGGGCCACGAAGGGGCTCAACCATGCAGAGAAGTTGTGCGAGAGAAGAGGGAGCTGGGGGAGACATGGCCAAAAGGCAAACGGTCTTTGCAGCGGCGTTCAGCCTGGCTGGGAGTGGGGCAGGATGGCATTTGTCAAGGCCAGAGAGCAGGACGTTGCAGGGAGCGAGACGGCGAGAGGGTTGGCTGGGTGGATGGCCGGGAAAGGATGGATCTCAGAGCTATTATGCAGAAAGCAATGGCAAGGTTCAGAGGCCCCCGGGGCTGGGAGGACCTAAAGAGGGCGAAGTGCAAGATGACCCCCAGGCTACGGGCTTGTGTGCCGCAGGCGGGTGGTGCTGTCCAGAGAGAATGAGAAAGGAGGCGGGGGAGGGCTTGGGGTGAAAGATTAAGTGCTCTGGGCTAGCCAGGTGGAGCTTGAACTTCCTGATCTTCCCCCGAAATGCCTGGGCCTGTGACAAGGCCTCTAGCTCCTCAGGGCCCGCTCGGCTGGGTTGGCCTCTCCCCTGCCCCGGTGCGACCCCCTGCCTGGGGCACGGGACAGGCCACTGGCTTGTGCCTCTCAGGGACACAGCTAGAGTTCTCTGGATCAGCAACAGGATCCTTCTCCCACCCCCGCCCCTCCTGCAGCTGTCATTCCCCCGCCCCCCCCCCCCCCCCACCCGCCAGCTGTCGAAGGCTCACACATTAATTGCTTTCCCAGAAGCTACTTCCAAGCAATGAGAGTTTGGCCCAGGGCTAGTTAACTGGTGACTCATTGCGCCCTGGGGTCAGCACTTCTTCGGGCAGGTTCTGACCAGTCCTAGGCCCTCCTTGCGTAACTCGGGGGGGGGTTATAAACCCAGAGACGCCTGCCCCAGCCCCAGAGACTGCAGAGCTCCCCTCCTCACACACTCTCCTCCTCCGGGGCTGCCAGGGTGAGGAGCCAGGATGAAGGTCGTACGCATGGTGAGTAGGGAGAGGCAGACTGGCCTGGGATCTGAATCCTAGAGGCAGCAGAGGAAAAGCCATGGGGTCACTCCCGTCCTGCCCAGCCATCGTCCCCCCACCTCCCATCCTCCAGGTCTGGATTGTGCCCAGCGTCCATTCGCCAGGGCTAGGCCCTGACTAGTTTTCAGTGGCCCAAGAGATGAGGCTCCCACTGATTCCACCGGGGACATGACTCACCAGCCCACCACCAGCCCTGCTGGCAGGAAGGTTTTCCTGTGGTTCCCCTGAGATTTTCCTTTGCTGGGTTTGGTCCCACGGCTCCCTCTGGCTCCTCTATGTACACACCCCACTGTATCCCCCCACCCCCATGCAGAGCTTGCATCTTCCACTCGATCCCCCATATGCAGAGAGACCATTGGATCCTCTGTGTTCAGACCCCACTGGACCCTGCTGGATCCCACACACAGAGATCCTGCTGCTTCTCATCTGATCCCCTATGCACAGGCCCGACTGTCCGTGCACAGACCCCGTCACACCCCATCAGGTATCCTGCACACACAGACCCTGCAGGTTTCCCGGTGTGTGCAGCTGCTCCTAGTCCATCCTGTACATGTAGATCCTGCCTTCCCCCACTGGCTCCCACGTGTACAGATCTGCCGGATCTGCTGTGCCCAGGTGCTAGGGGACGCACTGGGCTCAGGGTCCAGCCACTTCTCCTTGATCTCATAGCAGTGCCAGGCACACTTGCCCACCTCTCACCCTTATGCTTGGGCCCTACAAGAGTTTGCTAGAGGATAGGGGGATACGTGATCGCCCCATCTCAAAAACGACACATTGGAATTGGAAAAGGTGCAGAGAAGGGCAACAAGCTTCCATATGAGGAGAGATGAAAAAGACTGGGTCTGTTCATCTTTGAAAAGAGATGACTAAAGCGGGATATGATAAAGGGCTGTAAAATCATGACTGGTGTGTGAATAAGGAAGTGTTATTTACCTGTACACAAGAACCTGATGAAATTAATAGGCAGCAGGTTTAAAACAAAAGGAAGTACTTCTTCTTACAGCACACAGTTAACCTGTGGAACTCATTGCCATGGGATGTTGTGAAGGCTAAAAGTATAACTGGGTTCAAAAAAGAATTAGATCAGTTCCTGGAGAACAGGCCCATTAATGGCTTTTAGCCAAGATGTTCACGGACACAACCCCATGCTATGGGTGTCTCTAAACCTCTGACTGCCAGAACCTGGGACTGGACAACAGGGGATGGATCACTCAGTAATTGCCCATTTCTGTTCATTCCTGCTGAAGCATCTAGCACTGATCACTGTTGGAAGATAGGATACTGGGATAGATGGACCATTGTTCTGACCCATGGCAATGAGTTCCACAGGTTAACTGTGTGCTGTAAGAAGTACTTCCTTTTGTTTTAAACCTGCTGCCTATTAATTTCATCAGGTGACCCCTGGTTCTTGTGTACAGGTAAATAACACTTCCTTATTCACACACCAGTGATGATTTTACAGCCCTTTATCATATCCTGCTCTTCTGTTCTTATGACATAAGTAGTGACATCTCTGCACCTTTCCTGAGCATACATTTTTGACAGGTTTCCAACTCCCCTTCCCCCATGATATTGTCCCAATTAGACTCCAGCATTAGATTGCATGTCCCTCTTTTTGGTCCAATGAGTTGGCTGTATGGTTCTGGAAGTCCCTCCTATCATGTCCTCCCTTTCCAGGACCCCTAGGGTTCCTTTCGAGCCATGTGTGCATTTACGGTGCCATGGACCCTGTTGGGAAAAAAACGAGATTTTTAAAAAATGTTAATTAATTCATCCTTCTGGAATCATTAAAAATAAATGACTAAATATAGATTTCATGCCTTTCACTCATTTTAGAAAAAATATGCTTTTTATGCCATTACTACAATTCTAAATAAAGCTGATTCAATAATTGTATGAACGCGCTAGCAAAATTCTTAATACATATGTGCAAGAGGTTTAATAACAAAGGAATAAATGTATCTATCCCCAGCCACCCCCTCTATCTATCTATCTATCTCCAGCCACCCTGCTAGCTATCTATCTATCCCCAGACACCCCGCTATCTATCTCTCTACTAATGCATTTTCCTTTATTTTAGAGAAAAATATGCATGTATATAATTAGTTCAATTCTAAACAAACTAAACACTTGCAAAAAGGGTTAGTAACAGAGGAACAAAGAAGTGTTTATATATATATATATATATATATATATATATATCCTCATGCATTTCCCTAAATTTTAGAGAAAATATTCTTTTAAGCAGTTAGTACAATTCTAAATAAATTAAACACCTGCACAGACACACAAACACACACACACACCACACTCGCCTTTGTGGCTGCTATTTAACAAATTAAAGCCGAACTGCAGAGCGCCCTGGTTTAAACTCTCCCAAAACTCCTGAGAAAAGCACCATGAGGAAAAAGTTATTTTCTTTGAAATCTTCCTGGCCGTTTTGTCATTGTGTCACTAGGTAACACAAGTATCTAAGTGTGAAGCCCAGTAACAAGGCTATGCAGGTCCTGCAGGATTGCCCTTCCCCCTCCCAAATTCCTCTCTCCACACCAAGCACTGAAAGGATAATGCTAAAGTTACTGTCTGATATACAGACACTCTTTCATAGCACAAAGACTTTCCCGGTTTTGCAACCCTCCAACGTAACACAACTGAGAACTTTATGTAAACGGGGGATGGTCCCGCTATCATGGGGAACTTTCCTGGCTTATACGCGACCCCGGTGAAATGGGCTAGCGAAAGGATCTGAGTCCTCGCTCCCACTTCCTTTACCCAGAGGCCTCCCTGCCCTTGAGGACTCCCCTTCCACTCTCCTGTGTGGCAGAGTCCTCGTAAACCCCGACAAGGCTGGGCCCAGGATTCCTGGGGGTCTCGACCCCCAACCTTGTCGTGATCACTTAGGGCAGGGGCGAGGGTGTCCCCACTCCGGGGGGCTCTCTCTGCACTGGACGCTCCCCTGACCCACTGATCATTACACACAGTTCAAAGCAAATACAATTTATTAAACAGCAACCAATTTAAAAAAACAAGGAAAAAACAGGAAAGGAAAACCCGTCACCCCGCTCTGTGGCACGGGGACGTCACAGCCAGCATCTCTGCAATGTCAGGGAAAGTCAGTCAGTTCCTCACACGTCCCAGGCCCCTGCCCAGTCCCTGGCTGTGCTGCAGGGACGCTGTGGGTTGGACACTCGCTCTGGCGGTTCCCACACGCCCTCAGCCTCTAGGTGGCAGGTCCCTTCTCCCCAGCGTCGCCCCCGCCCAATCGGGGTTACGATCCCCCCCAAGTCTGGCCTGCAGAGCCTCTTGGCCAGGGGCGTCTCCCTGCGCTGGGCCCCCTGCCCAGGGTCCCCCCCCCCATCGCTCTCCCCGGCTGCTCACCGCACCCGGCTCCGGACGGCTCCAGCCCCAGCCCCAGCTCCACTCTGCCTCAGCACGGCTGCGGCTCTGCCTCCAGCTCCCTGGGCTGCTTCCCTGGCCCCTGGCTCCAGCTCTGCTCCCAGCACTGACCTACTTCCTGGGCTGCTTTTCTGCCCCTCTGGCTGGCCCGGCTCCGCTCCCCAGCTCAGCTCCAGCCCCCGCTCTCTCCTTAGCTCAGCCCCACTCTGTCCACCCCAGGCAATTCCAGCTCACAGGGAGGACGGGACCCCCGTGGCCTCCTGACTCCCTGATTAGCCTGCTCACCCTGTCAATCAGGCTGACCTGGAGCATGGGCCTCTCCCCATTGGTCCTGGGGACTGTCAGTCTCAGGCTCCTGATTTCCCATCAACCCTTCCCCTTTCTTTTGGTAGTGGGAGCTAGCCAATCAAAACACCCCCACTGAGTTTTAGTAAGGGGACAACAGTCCCCTTATATTTAGAAAACGATACACTCCGGGCACATGTGGACAGCCAGTGCATGCATCACAAGTGCACGGAAATAGAAACTGGACATATGCAGAGGACCATGCAAAGCCAGGCTTAGCAACCGGTGTGTGCTGCCTGCATCTATCTATCTATCTATCTATCTATCTATCTACCTATCTATCTATCTACCTATCTATCTATCTACCTATCTATCTACCTATCTATCTATCTATCTCCAGACATCCCCTCTATCTATAGGGTTCATATGGGGGTCTATAACAGTTATTTCAGAGGAATCAAGAATAAAAACCAGGCAATCCCACTACACATCCCCCAAAGCGTACACACTCATACTTGTTTTCCAGCCTTATTTTATACAACACACACACTGCCCAACTTAAAGGAACTCTAACTGTGTAAAATTGGTCAATACACCCAGGCAGGAGACAAAATGCACGCCTAGATGAAACTATCCCCACTCTATGTAAAAGAATTCATAACCCTTTTTACTTTTCTTTCCACAACTGCTGCCCGTTTTCTTAAGCTATCCCTGTAACTTGTTCAGAGTTTAAGGTGCCTGCATAGAATGTGTATTGATAAAACTTGGATCTAATAAATGAAAAAACAACAATGGAGTGTTCGGGAAACCCATATTTTAATATTTGGGAGGCAATGGATACAAACAAAATGTTCAACATCTCTGAAACGGTTTAATAGTCAGTATTTTCACATTATTCACTTATTTGGCCCAGTTAGCAAAATACAAAAAAGAAATGAAAAATCCTGAAACAGCCACAAACACCTACATTTTATCTAAGTTAGAGGCAGGAATTTGGCAGCCCGATAAAACCCAGCTGCAGAATTAACACACTCTGCTCTCCCAGCACCTTGTTGAGCATCTGGTTTTGGGTCTGGCGAAAGCAGGCCGGGCCGAACCCACTCGTGCCTTCAGAGACGGTGGTGGAAGCCTCTGAGGAAACAGTGCTCAGCTGCTGAGGGATTTAAATACGAAACACAAGTCAGGTTTGATTTTAGTTTTTACACCACACTTTAAAACCTTTACACTTTGTGTCAGGAGGCCTCTTCGGCCTTTACAAAAAATTTGCCTCAGGCTGGTCTTGCTCCACAGACCTTTTGGCGGGTGTGGGGGAACCAACTGCTCTAGCAAGTTCAGCAACCATAGCCTGCTCCTCTCACCGCTACCGCGCCTTTTGCGCCAGGGCCTTAAACATTCTTACGTGCAGCTTCCTAGATTAATAGATTCCAAGGCCAGAAGGGACCGTTGTGATCATCTCGTTTGATCTGCATAACCCAGGCCAGAAAACATCCCCAAATAACTTACGTGTGCCTCGTCTCTTCCACCCCACTGTTTGAGTGACTTGGGGTCTCCTGATTGAGTTTCAGAGCCTCAAACAACAGCGGGGCTCAGGAGTCGTCTTCTGTTTCTCCTCCTCTGCCCCATCCTTGTGATTACTTTCATTGTCAGCTACCATGGTCTCCTGGCTTGCCTGGCTTGGTGCCGGTGTGCCCTCTGCACCTTTTCCAGTTCTAATAGATCTTTTTTGAGATGGGGCAACCAGAACTGCATGCACTATTAAAGGTGTGGGCGTACTATGGCTTTATATAGTGGCATAATGATATTTTCTGTTTTATTATCTATCCCTTTCCTAATAGTTCCTAACATTCCGTTAGCCTTTTTTACCTCTGCTGCGCATTGAATGGATGTTTTCCGAGAACTATCCATGGTGACTCCAATATCTCTCTCTTGAGCAGTAACATCTAATTTAGACCCCATCATTTTGTATATATAGTTGGGATTATTTTTTCCAATGTGCATTACTTTGCACTTATCAATATTGAATTTCATCTGCTCACTTTGCCTAAGAACATTTGGTGTGGGAACTTGTCAAAGGCTTTCTGAAAATCCAAGTACACTATATCCACTGGATCCCCCTTGTCCACATGCCTGTTGGCCCCTCAAAGAATTCTACTAGATTGGTGAGGTATGATTTCCCTTTACAAAAGCTCTGTTTACTCTTTCCCAACATATTGCATCTGATAATTTTGTTCTTTACTATAGTGTCAACCTATTTGCCTGTTCTGAAGTTTGGCTTACCAGCCTGTAATTGTGAGGATCGCCTCTGGAGCCCTTTTTAAAAACAGGTGTTACATTAGCTATCCTCCAGTCATCTGGGACAAAGGCTAATTTAAGCAATAGGTTACATTTAACAATTAGCAGTTCTGCAATTTCATATTCGAGTTTCATATTTGGTGCAAAATACCTCTGAGCTTTCCCGTTTTCTTCAAATCCACTCTTACATCATATCCTCTTTCACTTCAACAAAGCCTTTAATCCCTCCCAAACCCCTCTGCGTTAGGGCTTTAGTCACCATGACGCCTCTGTTTTCAATGTTTTCTCAGGTCTATCAAATGCTGTCTTGTGTATTTATCTCTATCAAGTACCTAGGATCATAGTTTGTGTACAACGTGAAGTTTGATATAAGAACGGGGGAATTATTTCTTGGGACCCCTTCAATGTGAGGACAACTATGTAATTTTTTTAATTGTTGCTTTGCAGATACTGCTACAATATATCACTGAGCATTTTTCTTGCCAGTTAGAAATGACCAAGCATGGCGTTTTGGTCTGTTATATATGCCCAGTGTGTCTGATGCCCTTGTTAATGTAATTTATTTATTTCTCACTGCTGATCCCTTGGGGAAATGATTAGAAAGACTGGCAAAAGAAAGGTGGGGAGATAACACCTCAAGAGGCAGGGGAGAGCTTTTATGTTACAAGTGCTCACCTGTGCTAAAGTATGACGACTGACAAACAATGCATATAACATTGCTTCGCTAAATAAAGGTTCCAGACAGTTGTCAAAGTTTCCCATAAAAGCCAGGTCTGATGTCTTATCCTCGGGCCCTATTTCTGAATTATACTTTTTAAAGCCTGGGTTACTCTCTCTCTTTCTCTCTCTGTACGTAGCATGTAAGAGATACTTTCAAAAACATTAATTGGGGTTATTTTTTATGTCATTAGACCTTTGACTAAAAATAGTATGTTTAGTAGAAGGAGATGGAGAGGATGCAATTTTAGATACCAGCTATTAGCTCGAGAAAAATGGGGAATGTGAGGTTGGGGGCACATGTTTCTTCAGATAACCACGAAAACCTCAGAAAAATGAAAGGGGCAAGGGAATGTGTCAGACGGGGAAACCTTTATCTCTGTCCTTCAGGCAGTTAGAAAGCCATGATTTAAAATTAGGGCTGTCAAGCAATTAAAAAAATTAATCATGATTAAAAAATTAATCGTGGCGTTAAACAATAATAGAATATCATTTATGTAAATAATAATTATTAAATAATAATTTTGGCTGTTTTCTACATTTTCAAATATATTGATTTTAATTACAACACAGAATACAAAGTGTACAGTGCTCACTTTATATTTATTTTTGTTTACAAATATTTGCCCTGTAAAAAACAAAATAAATAGTATTTTTCAATTCACCTCATACAAGTACTGTAGTGCAATCTCTTTATCATGAAAGTGCAACTTACAATTGTAGAATTATGTACAAAAAATAACTGCATTCAAAAATAAAACAATGGAAAACTTTAGCGCCTATGAGTCCACTCAGTCCTACTTCTTGTTCAGCCAATCGCTCAGACAAACAAGTTTGTTTACATTTGCAGGAGATAATGCTGCCCTCTTCTTGTTTACAATGTCACCTGAAAGTGAGAACAGGCGTTCTCACGGCACTGTTGTAGCCGGCGTCACAAGATATTTACGTGCCGGATGCGCAAAAGATTCCTATGTCCCTTCATGCTTCAACCACCATTCCAGGGGACATGCTGCCATGCTGATGACGGGTTCTGCTTGATAACAATCCAAAGCAGTATGGACTGATGCATGTTCATTTTCATTATATGAGTCAGATGCCACCAGCAGAAGGTTGATTTTCTTTTTTGGTGGTTCGGGTTCTGTAGTTTCCGCATTGGAGTGTTGCTCTTTTAAGATTTCTGAAAGCATGCACCACACCCCGTCCCTCTCAGATTTTGGAAGGCACTTCAGATTCTTAAACCTTGGGTCGAGAGCTGTAGCTAACTTTAGAAATCTCCCACTGGTACCTTCTTTGCATTTTGTCAAATCTGCAGTGAAAGTGTTCTTAAAATGAACAACATGTGCTGGGTCAGCATCCGAGCCTGCTATAACATGAAATATATGGCAGAATGTGGGTAAAACAGAGCAGGGGACATACAATTCTCCCCCAAGGAGTTCAGTCACAAAATAAACACATTATTTTTTTAATGAGCGTCATTAGCATGGAAGCATGTCCTCTGGAATGGTGGCCGAAGCATGAAGGGGCATATGAAGGTTTAGAATATCTGGCTACAAAATTGCCATGTGAACGTCTGTTCTCACTTTCAGGTGACATTGTAAATAAAAAGCAGGCAGCAGCATCTCCCGTAAATGTAAACAAACTTGTTTGTCTGAGCGATTGGCTGAACAAGAAGTAGGACTGAGTGGACTTGTAGACTCTAAAGTCTTACATTGTTTTGTTTTGGAGTGCAGTTATGTAACAAAAAAAATCTATATTTTTAAATTGCACTTTCACGATAAAGAGATTGCACTACAGTACTTGTATGAGGTGAATTGAACAATACTATTTATTTCGTTTATCATTTTTAAAGTGCAAATATTTGTAATAAAGATAATATCCAGTGAGCACTGTACACTCTGTATCCTGTGTCAAGTATCCGAGGGGTAGCCGTGTTAGTCTGAATCTGTGAAAAGCAACAGAGGGTCCTGAGGCACCTTTAAGACTAACTTGCATCCGACGAAGTGGGCATTCACCCACGAAAGCTTATGCTCCAATACTTCTGTTAGTCTTAAAGGTGCCTCAGGACCCTCTGTTGCTTTGTATCCTGTGTTGTAATTGCAATCAATATATTTGAAAATGTAGAAAAATGTCCAAAAATATTTAATACATTTCAATTGGTATTCTACTGTTTAACAGTGCGATTAAAACTGCGATTAATCTGGAACCCACATAGGGTAGCATCAAACACAGCCCATACTTGATGGGGACCCCATCCTGAAATAAATCTTTCCCGAATGCCCCTTCTGCCCTTCAAACAACCCCCAACCTTGCCAAGTCATCTTCAGACTAGGACCCACCAATGCCAAGTGGCACCAGACTCTGCCAGAACAACAGATGCAAAATGTGCAGGCAAATCTCCACTGTCATGATAATCAACATCCCCCATAACACACCTTTCAAAATCCATGGGTCCTGCACATGCCTATCACAACCTGCGGGGTACCTCATCCAGGAGCGGCGGAAGCCCCCTAAAAATGGGGGGGCCCACTGCCGCCCGAACTGTGGTCCTGCCCTGCCCCTTACCCCTGAGGCCCTGCTCCTTACCCAGGGTTGGGTTGAGGTTTTCATGCTGTGCAATTCATGTAGGCAAAATTTTACTAAAATCACAAGGCCTCTTTACGGTGGAAGTCAGTAGGGGCTGATTGCCATTTGGGAGAACAGGATAATGAAATACGTTACCTTGATGAGGAAATGGAATAGGGAAATTTGGGGGAAAAGCCTGGTACAGTACTATAAAAGGCTATGGGGATCAGAAAACCTTCTGACTGGTTCAGAAAAATGTGATGCATCCTAATATTTTATGATGTATGATTCTGCAAAAGGCCGTGTGGTTAAAGACGACTTGCTAATTGGCTCAGGCAGTGGGGTGTGGTTTGTTGCATGCTCCTAGAGCCGGGAATTTTCGGTGGGGTAGATTCATAGGTTCATAGAGTTTAAGGGCAGAAGGGACCGTTAGACAGGGCAGGCCGTAGGGAAATGGCACCCTGGGTGAACTTGTATTTTGGTGCTCCGGCCTCCGCTGCGTCCCTGAGCTCCCCACCCATCCCCCAAGGCCTCCGTTGCCCCCCAACAATCCCCCCCATTGCCCCTGGTCCCCACTGCCTCCCCAGGCTCCCCATCCATTCCCCCATCACCCTGGCCCCCGCTGTCTCCTCAGGCTCCCCACCCCCTCCATCGCCCTTGACCCCCGCTGCCTCCCTCCCATTGGCCCAAGCTCCCTTCCATGGCCTCGCACCCTAGTCCAGCACGCTCCTTCCCTCTTGACCATGGCATCCTGGGTGATCGCCCACATTGCCCACCCGTAAGGCAGGCCCTGCCATTAGATCATCTAACCTGACCTCCTGCATATCACAGCCCATTCACATTCACCCAGTTCCCCCTGTATGGAGCCCAATAGCGTGTGTTTCACTACAGCATAACTTGTGGGTTTTTGGCTAAAGTGAACCTTCCAGAAAGACAGCCAGTCTTGATCTGAAGACGTCCGAGATGGACAAACCACCCTGCCCTCCTTGGTAGTTTGTGCCAATGGTTAATCACCCTCACTCACTATGACAAAATGTGCCTTATTTCTAATCTGATTTGGTCTGTCTTCAGTTTCCAGCTGCTGGTTCTTGGTCTGCCTTTCTCAGCTAGATTACAGACCCCTTTAGTGCCCAATCTTTTCTCTCTACGAAGGTCCCTATACACTGGAACCAAGAGTCACCTTTCAACATCTTGTTGATGAGCTAAACAGGTGGTGCTCTTTATGTCTCTTGTTTCAAGGCATTTTCTTCCCCTCACCCCCCTTTGAGTTGTTTTTGTGGCTCTTTTCTGCATCTTCTTCAATTTTTAAACATCCTTTTAAAGTGTGGACCCCAGAAATGAGGATTGTGGAATCAAACATTTTATGTCATGATCACCGGGCTGCAGCAATCACCAACTTCTAGTCCAGTGATTAATTCATCTTTGTCCATCACAATGAGGTCCAAAATATTCACTTTCTGTTGCGTAAATGGCTTTTCTCATCTTTCTCCCGGCTCCCCCATCCCTTTAAAAAACTTTCTTGGCCATCTCTGAAAGGCGGCGGTAGAACAGCTAGACCCCATACACACGTCATTAATCCTAAAGTTATATTTACAATTTCTATCAGGAATCTCTTGCAGCCTTTGTGCATGTGTTTAATTTATTTAGAAATGTTCTAACTGCGTACAAATATTTGTTTCTGAAAATCAGAAAAATGCATGATGCATATCATAGAAATATATATAAACATTTCTCATTTATTCCTCTGTTATTAAGTTTTTTTGCATATATTTAATTTATTTAGAATTGAGCTAACTGCATAAGAGAAGACATACCTTTAAAATGAGGAAAAGTTATATATATATATATATATATATATATATATATATATATATATATATATAACATAACACTTCTCTTTTATTCCTTTGTTATTAAGACTTTTTACACATATTTATTCTATTTAGACTTGTACAATTACTTAACTTGACTAAATTTAGAATTGTACTAACAGCAAAAGTGAGGATAATGCATGAGTATATATAAAAATGTATTTTTCTCATATATATATATATATTATTGCTCTGTTATTAAGCTTTGTTGCATGTATTTAATTTATTTAGACTTGTACTACTGTAGTGGTTGCGTACAATTATTTAATCAATTTGATTTAGATTTGTGCTAATTGCACACAAAGTATATTTTACACTAAAAATAAGGAAGAAGCATGACATTTATATTTATTCGTTTATTTTGAATGATTCCAGTAAGGATACATTAAAAAAAAATTAAAAAAAAAATCTTGTTTTTTCCCCAAAATGGCTGAACGGCGCCATAAATGCACATGTGACCAAACCTGAAACCTAGGGGTCCTGGGAAAAGTAGGCAGGACTTCCAGAGCCATCTGGCCGTCTCATTGGACAAGAAGGAGGGGCATGCAGTCTAAAGCTGGAGTCTGATTGGTCGATTATAATAGCTGGGGGAGGGTCCGGGCATGGAAACCGGTCAGAACTATAAGAACAGGAAAGGTGCAGATATCACTAGTGACACAGAGCTGGGCATTGGAGCTGGTTGGGAATTTGTCACTGGATCATGCTTCCATCAGAAAATGCCGATTTGTTGAAGTTGAACTGTTCCGTGGGAAAGTGTCAATGGCAACAAAACTTTGGCAGGAAGCAGGCGGGTCCCTTGGCTGTGCACACACTTCCTGGCTCTGCGGCAGCCTGCCTGGCAGTCGGCTGGGGAGTCCGGGCTTCCAGGGTTCCCAGCGCCGGCCAGCCCGGCAGGTGGGCGCTGGGGAACCAGGTGTCTGAGAGCTTCCAGTCTCACTGACTTGTGCTGTGGAACTGGGAGTCCACTGTGGAACACGGACAGACAGACACATGCACAGACAGAGTGACGGACTAACGGACAGTTGGACATACTGACACAGCATACAGACAGACATACCGCCTGGACATACAGTTTGATCTACTGAGGCAATAGCCCTTGGTAGGGGTGGCATGGCCGGGGCCGGGTGGGAGGGGGTGGCAGGGAGGGGAGCAGGAGGGCGCTACCCTCGCTGGTCCCTCATGCGAAGCTTCCCTCACCCCAGGACGCAGACCCCTCCGAAGTTTACCGGCCGGAGGCAGGGGCTGAGCATGGCAAGCTGAAAACAGACTACAGGAATTACATGGTGAGCTCCCGCCGCCCTGTCACCTGCCACCGGCTGTCTGGGACCTACCTGTGAGCATGGGTGTCAGTCCCCCACGTCTAGGCAGAGACAGGTCCCGGGGCTAGGTGCTCAGGCTGGAGCCGCTCTGCTCCGACCAACAGGCTGGCAATCCAGTGACCGCAGCAACTGCACTCCCTGCTGGGGCTAGGAGGGGCCAAGGGAGAGGCCGGGGCTGGAATAGCCGAGAGTCCCCTACAGCCAGCGCTCCCGCCCCACTCCCCACAGCGCCCCCTGCTGAGAGAGACTGGGACTGGAGTAGCCGGGAGTCCCCCATGGACAGTGGCCCCTGCTGGGAGTGACCAGGACTGGAATAGCCGGGAGCTCCTCCCACAGCCAGTGCTCCCGCCCCACAGCGCCCCCTGCTGGGAGTGACCAGGACTGGAATAGCCGGGAGCTCCTCCCACAGCCAGTGCTCCCGCCCCACAGCGCCCCCTGCTGGGAGTGACCAGGACTGGAATAGCCGGGAGCTCCTCCCACAGCCAGTGCTCCCGCCCCACAGCGCCCCCTGCTGGGAGTGACCAGGACTGGAATAGCCGGGAGCTCCTCCCACAGCCAGTGCTCCCGCCCCACAGCGCCCCCTGCTGGGAGTGACCAGGACTGGAATAGCCGGGAGGTCCTCCTACAGCAGCGCTCCTGTCCTGCTCCCCATGGCCAGAACTCCATATCTACCTCCTGTTGGAGAGGCTGGGGCTGGAGTAGCAGGCCTGGGCTCTCGTTTGAGTCATGGGTGTGTTGTTCCAGGCCGGGCCGCTGCTAGATCGCGTGTATAACACCTACCTGCTGATGCACACGCACCAGACCGTGGACTTTGTCCGGAAGAAGGTACGTCCCCTGGGGACGCACAGAGCCCCACCTGTGCCCCTCCAGCGCTGCTGACCCAGCCCCCCGAGACGCTCAGACAGCCCCTTCCTGAGAGGGGACTATGACTCTCCAGCGGTTGTGTCTAGGAAAGGATTAGCCACAGCCCGGCTCCCCAGGAGCCCCAGCTCACGGGAGCCCCCTCTCTGCCCTCCCCAGAGCCCCTTAGGGAACGCTGCTCGCCCGACAGTCCCTGGGAACCCCAGCACACGGGAGCCCCCTCCCCTCCCCAGCCCACAGCCCCTTAGGGAACGCTGCTCCCCCAACTATCCCTGGGAACCCCTGCCCACGGGAGCCCCCTCCTTCCCCCTCTCTAGCCCAGCGCCCCTTAGGGAATGCTGCTCCCCCGACAGTCCCTGGGAACCCCAGCCCACGGGAGCCCCCTCCCCTCCCCAGCCCACAGCCCCTTAGGGAACGCTGCTCCCCCAACTGTCCCTGGGAACCCCTGCCCACGGGAGCCCCCTCCCCTCCCCAGCCCAGAGCCCCTTAGGGAATGCTGATCCCCCAACAGCCCCTGGGGACCCCAACCCACAGGAGCCCCCTCCCCTCCCCAGCCCAGAGCCCCTTAGGGAATGCTGATCCCCCAACAGCCCCTGGGGACCCAAGCCAAGGGAGTGAGGCTGGTGCAGACATTCTCCCGCCCCATTTCTGGCCCCAGGAGCTGGCAGTGACCCCTGTGCTCAGAGCTGGGCCTCACCAGCTCCCCTGTCCCCAGGGCGCAGAGTACGGGGCCTGCGCCCAGCGCCGAATGAGCATCATGGAAGCCTTGGATTTACTGGACAACGTGGTGGATGAATCGGACCCGGACGTGGACTTTCCCAACTCCTACCACGCGTACCAGACCGCGGAGGGCATCCGCCGGGCCCACCCGGACAAAGGTAGGGCCAGTCCATGTGTGCGCCGGGACTGGGGGGCTTGGGTGCAGGATCCCAGCGGGGGTCTCTGCAGAGCCGGGTAGGTAGGGACCGACCCCCTTCCTGCTCTGGGACGAGAAACCAGAGTGGCCTTTTCTGCTGCCGAACAGCCCCGCCAGTGGGCTGCCCCCACCCCAGCCCCAGCCTGACCCCTCTCTGCTCTCTCTGTCACAGACTGGTTCCAGCTGGTCGGGCTGCTGCATGACATGGGCAAAGTCCTGGCCCTGGCCGGGGAGCCTCAGGTGAGCAGCCGCGGAGGCAGCGTGTGCTCCAGGCAGGGGAGTGGGTCGAATGCATCCAGCCCGACTGGTTACCCCTGTGTGACCCTTGGGGATCAGCCAGGGGAGGGGAAGTGAGGGGGGCAATGCCGTAAGAGGCTAGCTGCATGCAGGCCACCTGTCAGAGAGCACGTCAGACACAGAGCCCTTTGCAAGGGGAGCCAGCGGGGGTCGCCCCCCAGCCCCTGGCCAGCTCCTCAGCTGTCTGTTCCAGGACAGCTGGTGCCCAGCTCAGAGCCCGACCAGCGGGACGGGCCAAGCACCCAGCAAGATTCAGAGGGAAGGGCCGCGTCCGTGGGTCCCATGGAGATCTGGAGCTACTGCAGTTAATGCTGATCTGTGGCTACGAGAGCCCAGGATGGGGCTGGTGTGGAGCAGATTACCCTCCCCCCCCCTCAGCTACCCACTGAAGGGACCATGGTTGGAGCCAGGACCCGGGGTCAGGTGGCCCTCAGCTCGGCCATGGCTGGTGAGCCCTTTCCTCCCCTGTTCTCTCTGCAGTGGGCCGTGGTGGGCGACACATTCCCCGTGGGCTGCAGGGTCCAGGAGTCTGTCGTCTTCAGCGACTCCACCTTCCACGACAACCCCGACACAAAAACCCCCCTGTACAAGTGAGTCCTACCCCTTCCCCCCCCCCCCCCCGCCAGAGCACCTGAGCCCTGGGGGGCCCATCCCACTAGGAAGTGACCCCTAGGCACACCGCACCCTACAGGGCAGCCTCCCACTGGGATGGCTCTGCCCCAGGGCCGCCCCTACACCCAGCAGCCTCCCATGGTCTGCGGGCTGGAGCAGCAGAGAGCTGGGCCTGGGGTGGTGAGAGCAGCTGGGCATTGGGGCGGGTGAGGTGTAATCCCCCTCCAATGGCACAGCTGCAGTCTCGAGTCCCCGCAGTGCCCCACACGGGCGGGTCTGCGTCCTGCCCTCCTTCCCCCCCAGATGGGGGGGCGCGAGGCTCAGTTTCCCCAACAATTAACATGCTGAGTTGGCCGATTGTGGCCATGTTCTGCACCCGCCTGCAGACACCTGCCCTGCCGGCTCCGAGCCAGCGCCAGTGCCCTGTAGCCCTGCAGGGCGCTCCCCCAAGGAGAGGGGACGAGGCGGGAGGGCTGGGGCCCCGCCGGGAGCTCCGTTGACTGTCTCTCTCTCTTGCTCAGCACGCAGTATGGGATCTACCAGCCTCACTGCGGCCTGGCCAACGTGCTTATGTCCTGGGGCCATGACGGTAAGGGCGTGCCCGGCGCGGGGCTCCTGGCTGCAGCCGAGGGCTGGGCCTGGCTCCGGAAGCCTCTTGGAGAATGGAGCCGGGGAGGGGGATTTGCTTCTAGGGCCCCTTCAGGGTGAGGGTCAATGCACCAGATCCCTGCTCCTGGAGCTCTCGGCTGCCCTCTCCTCCCGGCTCTCCCTCATCTTGCTCCTTGGGGGCCTTCCCCTGCCCCTTGCGGTCAGTGTCCCATAGGGCTCCCTTCGCACTATCCCCCTCGTCCCAGGGGCCACAGCTGCACCCCCCCACCTGCAGCTCCCAAACCCACCACCCTCTCCTGTCCCATTGTCCCCCTCCCCACCTCCTGCACGTGGGGCCCTGCCTCCCTGGCCCTCTTCTCACCTTGCTGTTCCCTTGGCCTGTGCACCCTCCCCCGCCAACAGCCTCCGCCAAAGAGCAGCCGGGTATCAGAGGAACAAAATGCAGTCCAGGGGCAGCTCTCCGGACACATGATGCTCGCCCCCTGCCCACGGCAACCAGGATCTTCCCCCCAGCGGCCCGTCCCTGTCCACAGGGGCTGAGGGCACTATGATGGAATACCCTTGCAAAGCATCTCTCCTGTTGCCGGATAGCGGCTGGACCACAGAGGATAGTGGCCTACTGCCAGCTAACAGAGGTGCTCCAGTAGGTAGTGCATGACTTGTGTATCCCCCGTTCACAGCTGGGGAAACAGAGGCACAGACTTGCCCAAGGTCCCATTGCAAATCACTGTCAGAGCCAGAAACAGAACGCAGGAGTTCTGCCCTCCCCCAGCCCTCGGGCGGCACGCCTACCCTGCTTTGCTGTCTCTGTGGCATTGTCAGCTCCTGCAATGGGTGCTCCATCCCCTGACTGACCTGCGCAGCGCCTGGCACCAGGCTAATATTGTCAGATGTGGGCAGTGCCCTTGGGTGCCCAGCAGGAGGCACCCGGGGCCTGGTTTTCCGCTGGGCGCACGTAGCTAGCTGCATGCAGTCCTTACTGCAGGTTCATTTCTGGCTGGCACAGCCGCCACACTCCTGTGAGCAGAGAGGCTGGGACAGGGTGTTGGAGGTAGTCTGGGTGCCCGGGCTCGCAGGGCTAACACTGCTCTCTCCTCAGAGTACATGTACCAAGTCATGAAATTCAACAATTTTGCTCTCCCCGAGGAGGTAAGTGGCTGGGGATTTTTGGAGTTTTTTTGGGGGTGGGGGGTGAAACGGGGGTATGTGGCTGAGAGAACTGATTCATGCCTGTCCCCCAGCTGAGCCAGGGGACTGTCTCCTGCCGCCCCCAGGAACAGCATGCTGGGCATTTGCCCCATGGGCTATCCCCTGCGGTCCAGCTGGGTTGTGCAACTGGAAGTCTTCACAGTCCCATTCCTCTGCCTCCACCTGCTCCTTGATGCCCCGTTGGCATGGCACTGATACCCCCTCCTGCAGGCTCTGAGGAGGAGGCACTAAAAACCTTGGGGACACAAATGGGAGATTTGGCTCCAGGGATTGGAGAGGAGCCCCCTGGGCTGGGCTGTATCAGTTGGTGGGATGGGTGGGTCCGGGCCGATGCTGCTCCTCTCACCCCTTTCTCCTCTTGCAGGCTTTCTACATGATCCGCTTCCACTCGTTCTACCCCTGGCACACGGGCGGGGATTACATGCACCTGTGCAGCAATGAGGACCTGCGCATGCTGGCCTGGGTCAAGGAGTTCAAGTGCGTGCCCCAGCCCTGGGGCAGGGGGAAGGGGACAGGGGCTGCTGAGCCAGGCACTGAGATTGGGCATTGCGGCCATGCAAGCAAAGGCAGCAAATTTGAAACTGATAAAAGGAAATTCCCCCCCCCCCCCAACACAGAGTACCAGGGAGCTGTGGAACTCTCTGCCACATGAAGTTACTGAGGCCAAAAATTTAAGATTCACGCAGGCCTTGGACATTTTATGTGGACAATAGGAACACACAGTTATTGATGCTAACATGTTTTTGCTCGGGTATTAAGCTTCTGGGCTTGAGCTGTGCTCCAATTATTAGAGAGCAGGAGGGGACCTAATGTAGGATCCTCCCCTCCCCCCACCATCTATTACAGGGTGCTTGCACCTTCCTCTGGCACAGCTGGTTCCCTCCCCTGTTAGAGGCAGGATCCAGAGCTGGGGGGACCTCCGGGCTGCTCCAGACTGACAATCGCAGTGTTTGAGATCAATGGAACAGAGAGAGGCTGGAGTCAGCAGGGAATGGGATGTTTGCCCCATTGCCATAGGGGAGCAGCTGAGCTGGTCCCCCTCCTGCTGCCAGGTTCCTGGGAGGTGAGGGGGGCAGGGACAGCAGAAGGGGAGCAGCCTAGGTGAGCCTTTGCTTTCTGCTCCCTGCAGCAAGTTTGATCTCTACACCAAGTGCGAGGATCTGCCTGACGTGACACAGCTGAAGCCGTATTACCAGTCCCTGATTGACAAGTACTGCCCAGGCCAGCTGTGCTGGTGACCAGCCGAGCAAGCACCTGCCTGCTCCTAAGGCAGCATCTCCACCAGTCCCCTACCCTCACCCGGCTGGATGAGCTCAATCCCCAAGCACACCAGGAGCCAGCCTCCAGGCCCCAGGGAACAGCCACCCTCAGGCCTGGCTCTGCATTCCCCCACCAATCAGCCTGCAAGGAGGTCCCCTAGAACCATTGCAGCTGGGCTGGGCTGCTAGGGGAGCCAGGATCCCCAGGTCAGGGAAGGCACATGCAGGTGGAAGCGGCGAGATGAGATGGTTCTGCTCGTTGCCACATTCCTCATTCTGTTCCCCACTCCCGCTCGCTGAGGCCCGGGTACTGCAGAATGCCACATAGGCAAAGACCAAGCTGCAGCCATTACCTCCCGTCTTGGGGCCAGCCAAGCTGTCCCACCCCTCGCGAAGAGAGACTGCTCCCTCCCCAAAGCACCTTTCCCATTTGCCCCTTACTCTGCCCCTGCACAAGCCCACGCTGGCACCAGCAAGCAGCTGAAAGCCCCCGGCTCAGCTCAGAGCTTCTAGCACTCTGCAGCCAGGGCTGGGTACGGAAGACCGTGTGTAATCTCCTATTCAACAGGAGCGCCGCTGTGCTGGGGGTCGTTCTCAGAACTCAATAAATGGGTTGTTAGTGTACACGGTGCTGGATCTGTTACATGCATGCTGCAGAGCCCCGCAGAACTAGCCTCACAGCAAGGGGGGTGCAGGGCCTCAGCCTCTCCCCACACACCATGTTGGGGCCACCTCTAACTCATCTCCCCTGGCCTAGCTCTCCTGCTCCTCCTAGGGGGGCTGCCGCCACCACTGCCTCAGCATCTCTGCAACCAACCGCCTGCCCCAGTAATGAGTGGCACCTCTTCTTGCTGAGCCTTTGCCTGCGCTTGACTCCTCTCCCCCCACCCCCCTGCTTCTGACTCTGGGGAGCAGCGCCCTCTTGCCTTTACCATCTACTCCAGCCCCAGCCCACCCCAGACTCTCTGGGCTCAGCCCAAGGCCCTCCTGCAGCTCACCTCAGTGCCTGCTCTCTGGGCCTGCACACGCAGCATCTCCTCCTGCCCCAAGGCTCCTTTGTTCTCCCCCAGGGCAGTGCACGTGGCTTTCTAAGCGGGCAGTGAAGGGTCCATGGCTCCACGGCACAAGCTGGGCCACTTGAAGCCATGCAAGAGGCTAGAGCTGCAGCGAAAGGCAGCTGGCACTGCCCCGGCCCGCTCAGCAGCCTGCAGGAGGTGGTACAGTAGGCCGGAGGCCTGACAGAACAATAGAAACAGGTCCCAAGGCCAAAGAACATGGAGGCTCTGCGCTGAGACCATGGGCTAGAAGAGCGGGGTGGTTTTTATAGCACAGCTGCTGTAGCAGCTGCCCGCCAGAGGGGGTAAAACAGGAGCTGGCTCCAGCACCTCACATGGTTACACTAGGGCTGAGGCAGCTCTCTGGCTAGGATGGGGACACTGGTGTCATGGAGACAGCTAGGGCAGAAATCCTAGTCCCACGGCTGTGCGGCCAGCACAGCTACAGGGGGCAGCGCACACAGCGGCTAGTCCAGATCCGCCTGAGCTAGGCAGCCCCCTCTGCAGTTTCCGCAGCTACATTTCCAGGGCCCTGCTGCCCAAGGATCCTGGCCTCAGCATTCAGAGGGGGAGGGAATGTGCGCCCCCCCAGGGATTAGTATTACAACCTGGGGCAGCCTAGCAGGAACTGTCAGCCTGTGCCCTATGAGGCTGGATGCGCTAGCACCTAGGTGAGGGGCTAACCACTGCCCTCGCCAGGAAGGGAGGCAGGGCTGGAATGTCAAAGGCTTTATTTAGAAAGTTACAGGAAACTTCTCCACTCTTAACAGCTGCCAGGAAGCACGTTTGAGCCAGGCCCTGTGCCCAGGGGAGGGGCCAGGGAGAGCGAGACAGAGTGTCCATACCCCTGAACGCGCTGTACATGGTCATGGGATTCCCCCACCAACTCTGGGCAAGCACAGCAGCCCCCACCCCTAGCAGGCTGGTACAGGAGGGGCAGCGTTAAGGCAGCAGTGGAAGGGGAGAGGATGGCATGGTTTCCATATAGGCAGGCAGAAAGCCCAATGAGCACGTCACTGCTGTCCCTCGGCACAAGGGGAAGGGCTGGGCATAGACGGAGCCTGCAGCTCATCCAAGCTGGGCCATGGCTCTTTGCCTAAAGGCATCTCTGGGAGGTGAGCCAGGATTCCCACCCTGCCCATGTTACAATGCCCCTAGGAGCTGGAGATCTGTCAGGTTGGGGCAATTCACCCCAAGAGCCACTGGCCAGGGGGGAGATTATGTGGCTCCTCGCCCTGGGTCTGCTGTAGGGATCCCCGTTCCCAGGAGCCCAACCCCAGCTCTCCTCGCAGCAGTAAGGGCAAAATGAGGCCATTGTCCAGCAGCAATAACCGGATGTACGAGCCATGGCACTCAGGGACAGCAAACTCCCCAGCGGGGCCACGAGCAGGCAGCAGGGAGGGAAGGGACTGACCACACTGGTGTCCAGAGCCTGCAGCCCTAAGGGAAAGGGACGACAGCTGTTGCTCCTCAGCCCCTTGCCCCACCCACAGCAGGGTGGGCGAGGGGTAGGTCAGGGCATGGCCTCTCCTTGGGCAGACGGGGGTGTAAGCGACATTCCACCCGTCCTGAGCGGAGGCAGAGCAGCCCCCCAGGGAGCAGGCAGCTCAGATCCACAGGGCTATGCGGGGAAAGCCCAGGCCAACATGGAGCCAACAGGGGTGGAGGCGGATAACCAATGGGCCCCCACGGTGAGGCTTGTGGCCGGAGCAGACAAGATCTATTTGCTGTCTGGCTACAGAGACAGGAGTGCTAGGAGGAGCCAGGCAAGGCGAGAGCGGCAAGCCCAGAGACAGGAGTTCAGAGCAGAGGTCATATCAGTCATTGCCTGGAAGAAAGGGGGCGGGGTCTAGGGCTGGCACCTCTGGGGCTACTTCTTCCTCTTGGTGCTCCGGAGGCTATCGGAAGGGGCGTCTCCAGCCCCGCGGGCTCTGCCCTCGACCTTCTCCTCTGCCTCCTTCTTCCTCACCTGCCCGTTCTTCTCGCTGCCCGCATGGTCCCCGTCTCCCTCTGCCACATCAGGCCGCTTGGAGCCTTTGTGCCGGCTGCTGGGGGCACTGCCCAGCGTCCTGCTGCCCAGCGCTCGCAGGAGGCAGATGGTGGCAGCGGTGAGGTAGAGCGACCACACCACAGCAGGGCCTGTGTAGGGGCGGCTCAGCTCCCGGATAAGCTGCAGAGTCGTGGGCAGGAAGGCGTCTGTAGGGCGCTTCAGGGGCGCCTTGTCCTGCACGGAGAGGAAGAGATGTGAGTGCAGATGCAGTCACAGAGCTGGGCTGCCGGAGCCCCCACTGCCCCACCAAACCTATGGGCGGTCCCTGCCCGGGGCACCACCCACCACTAGGGACTCAATTCCTCCATCACCACTTCGCTGAGGTGCGCTGCCGAGCGCCTGCTCTTAGCACAGGGCCATGAAATAGCCCTGTCCCCACGGCAAAGGGGCATGTGGGGCTCTGCTGCTCAGAGGTGATGCCAAGGCAGATGTACGTGCACAGGGGGGACACATTGCAATCCAACCCCATGGCAGGCAGCCCTCCCTGCTCCAAGAACGCTGCTGTATGGCTCCCGCTGGAAGTGCCCAGGCGTCGTATGGCTCACAGCCCAGATGTGGTGTTCTGCCAATCCTACCTTCAGCCCATACTGATTGAGCATGGCCTCCAGATTGGGGTCTCCCAGGAACACAGTGGGGTAGAACTCCTCCACGCGCTGCCGCCGCCACCACTGGCGGGGGAAGCCCCTGCAGAGAAGGGAGAAGAGGCAGGAGTTGCTCAGATCAGCCATGCTGAGCAGCAGGCGTGGTCCCAACTCCCACTCCTCGAGAGCTGCCCTGCCGGCATAGCAGGCCCTGCCCTGAAGGGTTATTGCATAAGGACCAGAATATTCCACCTGCAGAAGCCAGGCTGGGAGGCAGTGGCCTCAGAGTGGCTAGGCCCTCTGCAGCCAAGAGTCTCCCCACCCCATACACAGGACACGTGTCAGTATTTACCCAGCTCTAGTTCCATTATTCACCATCCCATTCCTCACACATCCTAACAGCTTCTGACTGCAGCTGCACTGTGTAGACAGCTGTCACCCAGTTCCATCTCAGGGGCTGACCGCTCATTTAGAGCCCTGTCCGGTTAAGTGATTAAAATGTTTCCCTCCAGCATGCATTATTTCACATTTAACACTGAATTGCATTGGCTCGCCTCTTGCCCATTCCCCTGGCTTGGCTGGGTCTCTGGAGTTCCTCACAGCCCCCTCTGGTCCTGACTAACCTAAAGAACAGCATCCTCGGCAAGTTTTGCTTTCCTGTTGCCCACCCCTTTCCAGATCATTAACATGTTACCCACCAGGGAATGCTGGCCTTGGGAAGAAGCAGGGCAGGGCAAGCTCTGGGGACAGCAGGCTGTGCCTGCTGCCCAAGCCAGCTCCTCCTCCCCTCAGATGGAGGCTGATGGCAAAGGGCACTGGCATCACTCACCCGTCCTTGGTGCTCTCCGTGAACCAGTACTTGTAGAGCTGGGCTCGGATGTAGGCAGGCGGCCGTGAGCTGAATGGGTATTTAGTTTCGTCAACCTGTACCAGGTGGATCACTGCCAGGAACAGAGGAGTTAGCACAGGGCCCCAGCACACCTTTACCCCAGGCTGCTCCTCCTGCCCAGCTGTACTAATGCCAGGCATCAAGGTCATGCCAAGGGCCCCAGCCCATGGAGCCTGGTGATCTCACCGGATCACACTGCTCTCACATTAGGGTTTCTAGCCCTCGGTGCTGTCGAGAGAAGCTTTAAGGCCACGACTCCAGAGCAGCCAATGCAGCGGCCTCTACCGGAGCCTGGGCCAAGCGCTCCAGCAGGAGTGAACTCCCACGACAATGCATGGAGCAGCTAACTCCCCACCCTGTCACTGTGGGGACCCCAGTAGGAGGAAGAGCAGAGCATGCCTTACTACAACACCCCAGCTGCTGGGGTCACACGGGGAGGCCCCTTGCTGCCCTCCAAGGGAGAGTGGCTTCCCAGGTCTGGGCAGGCCTAGGGCTGGGACTGCCTTATCACAGGCATGCTCTGGCTGCACTGCACCAGGGATGTGGGGCAGGAAAGCAGCAAGGGACTCAGAGCGCTGGCCAATTTGAGGCCAAGAGGCAAGCAGGGAGTGGTATGAAAGACAGCTCTGCTCATGTCAATCCTGACCCAGAGTTCCCCCCGCGATCCCAGCCCCAGACTTCTCATGCACACAGCTCTGCCGGTGCCCCTCAGCCCCAACCCACAGCCCCCTGAAGTGACTAGCTCGGTCGACAAAGCAGAGTAATGTGCTCTGCCTAGGGCACCATGTGAGTTTACTGGGTGGGCAGGGTGAGGGGCTGATTGCAGGGTGAGAGCGCCTGCCCCAAGCTCAGCTTGGGATGCAGAGTGGCTGGGCATGCATGGCCCCCTCACCTTCTTTCTTGCCCTGCAGCAGGCGATAGACGAAGCTGGTGAACCAGGGGCTGTGAGTGTGATCCCCCAAGGCTGCAAACCACATCTGCCAGTCGAGGCGGGGCTGGTGCGGGGCCACCACAGGAGGCCCTGCGCTGACGTTCCCTGGCTTGTACATGAACTCAATCTCCTGCAAGGACAGAGGAGAATGGGGCAAAGGTGCCTCTGAACTGCTACCTCACCCCACACACAATGGGGCTTGAACATTCTGGACCAACATGGCTGGAATGAGGATGCCACCAGTAGTGCCCCAAAGCACTTACAACATCATTGCCCCATCCCTAAATGCAGCCACCTCTGGGGTGGGACAGAGCAGCTGTTTAACAGCACACAGCACCAACACAACAGTTCAGGACAGGAAGTGAAGGACGCCACGTCTAGACCAGAAGGGCAAGCTGCAAATGGGGCGACAGCCGGCTCTTGCTAGGAGGGCTCATTGATGGCTGCATTGCACAAGCGGTCAGAGACTCCGTTTTACATTTCACCCAGTATAGCATCCCTAGCAATGCACTGGATCAGCGCTGACCAGTGCGCCACAGCACCCTGGCTCTGCCTGTAGCAGGAGCACTTGTCTCAGGGCCCCAGGAAGAAGCCATACTGCCAGTCCTTCAGGATTTGTGGGGCCAGGAGTGGGGGCACCAGCTGGTCCATCCATCCCAGCAGCACCTCCAGAGCATGTCACTCCAGTTCCTAGGATCCCAGAGTCTGGGGCTTGGACGGTCACCTCCTCTCCAGGGAAACAAGGCCAACTGGCTCTGGAAGGCGCCAATGGGGCTAACTAGTGTTGATTTCACTGCTGATGTCCATCAGAGGCTGGGTCTCAGGGGTTAACCTAGGCTTCCACCCCCTCTTCCCGCACCTCCCAGATGTATCCCCCCAGGGGAGACGCTACAGCAGCTGCATGAGATCACTGGCAGGGTGTGGCAGCGAGTTACCGTCCATTTCTCCTTGTCATAGCTTCCTTCCACCACCACCTCTGGCCGGCCCCCGACCCCCGTCATCCTGCGGAAGAGCCCGTATGAGTTCACCAGCTGGTAGCGGTCAACAGCACCGAACATCTGGTGGATGCTGGGCCACAGCTTCCCATTCGACTCGTACTCTATGTAGGTGAAGGGCACCTGGGAGGTAGCAGAGAACAGGCCGGCTCAGTCACCCCACGCAACAGGCAACGCAGCAGCAGGGATACGGCAGAGTGGGCCAGTTCATCTGCTGGTCCTGCCCAACTCAGAGCAGGAAGCAGCCCTGGCTGGTGTCTGCAGCAGTCAATAGCCAATGCCGTCCACCCAAGCCATGAGGAGAGTGCCAGCCAACGCCCAGAAGATGGAGCTTTACCTTGACCTCAGGGCATCACTAAATCGCTCCTGCAGTTACCCAGCAGAGTAGCTGACTCCCCGTTACCCATGGTGGGGATTCTGTGGGCTGGTCACATGGCATTTCCCCAGAGCCAAGCCAGCCTTCCAGCACCAGTGGCCCTTCCAAAATTTGAGACTGCCTTGGAAACCAGCCTCACCAGCGGGGAGTGCCGCCAGGATGCAGCCTTGGCAGCATTCACAGCTTTGCTCCCCAGCACAGGTCATTCTGCCCTGCTGCATCGCCAATGTGCTCCCCCACAGCAGCTGGCAGTGCCCTCTACTGTGCCTCAGGGTGTGGGCCTGGGTCCAGTAGTCAGAGTCCGAGACTGCAACGAAGCTAGAGCTGCAAGAGCTAGGTAGCATGATCCGATCACCTGGGGCTTTAACCATGCTCCTGTCCCTCCTGCACGCCCGCTGACCCAGAGGCTCGAATGCCTTGAGGCAGAGCCGCACCCTGCATTGTAGCGGGTGGTGCCTTCTCTTTTCCTGAAGTGCCCACAGCAACCTGAACCCTGCCTGGGCTCCCTAGAGGGTGGCTGCAGGAACCAGGCACCAGCCCATGCAGTGATCCTGCCTGGCCTGAACTAGGTATGGAAGGGGAGTGACTAGCCAACCCCCAATCTCCAGACCACACAAGACATGATAGGCCGCTGCCCCACACCATCCCGCCCACTCACCAGGCTGACGGCAAACATCCCTGCTGCTGCTGCAGTGAAGACAGCCCACTGGAGAGTAGCCCAGAGCTTCCAGGGAAAGCCCCGGACACAGGCACACCTGTGGGGGAGGCAGGAGAGGGACAGGTCAGCAGACAGGGCCAAAGTCCCCCATTAGCCACACAGCTGGAAGTGAAGCAGAGCTGGGGGAAGGGCTGCAGACTTTGCCCCACTTTGAGTGGGCCAGGCGGACAGACGACACCGCTGTACAAAGAGTTTGCCAGCAGCAGCCCTTAGCTCTGCGCCAGACTAGAGACTTTGCAGCAAAGACAACTGGAGTTTAACTTTAGTCCCATCCCCAACCCCCAAAGCCCTTAACCCACAGGAGTGGGGCTTTTCACATGCGTTGCTGGCCCGGCAGGGGGTACAGGTTAAAATTCCAGTTAGTGCAACTCATCAGCTGTCAGCACAGCCGTTCTGTAGCGTGCTGCAGGCTAGCTCTTCTTGAGTGCAAGTAGCCCACCAGTGCCTCTCCCCTGCCCCCCTGTGTGCCCAAGAGGGGCAGACAGGCTCCCCCACAATACCCTGCAAAAAAACTCAGAGCAGCGCAGCTTACTGCAGCACTAGGAACCCTGGTGATCTGCACTCATGTGCTGCGCCACGCCAGTGTAGACAGCAGCGAGCGCTCTAAGCAGTGTGGCTGCTCTTACTCGAGCCAGGCTAACCGGAGAGGGGTAAGGAGAGTGTAGACAACTCCAGCTAACTCTGCAGGGAAGACTGACCCTAAGGGGCCCCTGAAGCTATGGGCAAAAGGTTAAGCATAGCAGTGCCTCATCAGTCCGTGAGCCAACCTGACAAGACTCTCCCAGGGCAGCCAGTGGCTACAGCATTAAACTCTTGATCTGAATGCAGGGATGCTGCAGACCACGCTAAAAACCAGGAGCTGTGGGGATCCCCCAGGCAGACAGCCTGCCCCACTGATCTGAGTGCCAATTCCCTCAGACCCCCTGTACTCTAGCTCCAAGTCATATGCCATCAGAGCTGTGCATGGATTGGCTGCATTGTTCTACCCCTCCATACCCCATGGCTGCACCTCCAGGGCAGCTCCCCCCAGCTTCAGGAGGGGATGATCAGCAGAGAACTGATGCTTGCCACAAAACCCCTTCAGTTCAGAGGCACAGCAAGCAGCAGAGCCTGCCCCAGCCAGTGACCCTGGCTGTCCCGGGCAGGGCTGGCTCCAGGCACCAGGCACCCAAGCACGTGCTTGGGGCGGCACCTGGTAAGGGGCGGCGGGAGGAGCGCGGCTCGGCATTCCACGGGGGGGGGGGGGCGCGCTCCGGCGCCGCTCGGCAGGGCGGGGCAGCGCTCGGCGGGGGCGGGCTCCGGGGGGGGCGGTGCTCGGGGGGGGCGGGCTCCAGCGGCGCGGCGCTCGGCGGGGGGGCAGCGCGGGGGGTTCCGGCGGCCTCGGCACGGGGGGGCGGGCTCCGGCGCGCGGCGCTCGATGGGGGGGCGGCACGGGCGCGGCGCTGGAATGGGGGTTCCGGCGGCGCTCGGCAGTGGGCGGGGGCGGCGGCGCGGGGCTCGCGCTGGGGGGGATTCCGGCAGCGCTCGGCACGGGGGGGCGGGCTCCGGCGCGCGGCGCTCGACGGGGGGGGGGGGGCGGTGCGGGCGCGGCGCTGGAATGGGGGTTCCGGCGGCGCTCGGCAGTGGGCGGGGGCGGCGGCGCGGGGCTCGCGCTGGGGGGGGTTCCGGCGGCGCTCAGCACGGGGGGGCGGGCTCCGGCGCGCGGCGCTCGACGGGGGGGGGGGGCGGTGCGGGCGCGGCGCTGGAATGGGGGTTCCGGCGGCGCTCGGCAGTGGGCGGGGGCGGCGGCGCGGGGCTCGCGCTGGGGGGGGTTCCGGCGGCGCTCAGCACGGGGGGGCGGGCTCCGGCGCGCGGCGCTCGACGGGGGGGGGGGGGGGGCGGTGCGGGCGCGGCGCTGGAATGGGGGTTCCGGCGGCGCTCGGCAGTGGGCGGGGGCGGCGGCGCGGGGCTCGCGCTGGGGGGGGTTCCGGCGGCGCTCAGCACGGGGGGGCGGGCTCCGGCGCGTGGCGCTCGGCGGCGCTCTGGGGGGGGTTCCGGCGGGGGGGGGCGGCGCGGCGCGCGGCTGGGGGGGGCTCGGGGGCGGCGCTTTTTTTTGCTGCTTGGGGCAGCAAAAAAGCTAGAGCTGGCCCTGGTCCCGGGAACAGTGGCTCACCTGTACATGGCAGAGAGGATCTCCCAGGCCAGGGAGAGGAGGCCCAACCCCACTACCGGGAGAGTCACGGTCTTCAGCCACTGGATGAAGTCATGATAAGTGAAAGCTAGAGAGGAGGGGTAAAACCACAGGAGTCAGATAGTGCCTGGGCAGGGAAGGGGGGGGACCCACACATCACCCCCTTCCTCCAGGAAGGAGTGCAGGTCATGTGACACAGAGGCACCGAGGGGCATCACTGTTGGCAACAAGGTGGCTCGTTCTGAGTCACTCAGCCAAAGTCAACAGGCTCACCAGGACACAGACCAACCTCTGCCATTGGGCAAGTAAGAGGGTCAGGCAGCCAAGTTGCACCTGACCTGAGGGGGGCCTTGTCAGGATGCTGCCTGGATGGTAGCTGGGTCAGGAGCTGCTCAAGGTTGTGTCCTGCTAGGGTCACTCTCCTGGCTGAGCTGCAGGGCCCAGAGGGGATCACAGAAGAGATGGAATACCAGCCAGAGGGCACATTAGTGCCCGGCTGTGGGCGGTGTATGCTGTCCCACCCTGCAGTGAGGGGAGGAAGCACCACACCTGTTTTGGATTCAATGAGCTGCTTCTCCCAGTTGAAATGCAGGCCGAAGTCCTGGATAGTCCAGTAGATGAATAACCCATAGACAGTCAGCTCCAGCAGCGTGGAGAGGACAGACAGCAGGCTTGGAGGCCAGGCTGCAGGGTAGAGGAGGAAACAAGTGATGTTACAAGGACTGAGTGGAACTGATGCACAATGCTGTCTGCCAGAGTCTGATGAGAGCCTGAAACAGCTCCAAGGGAAGCATAATTGTGCCATGGGGGCCCCACTTAACTATTAACTCTGAAACCCAAAAATGGTAGTTTGAGTGGCACTGTTAATGCTCCCCATCCTTCAAACAAACAGCCACCTCCACAGATCCAGCAGCTACCCCAGACATAGCAAGGAATCCGTTACTTACAGCCAGGCACTCAGGTACCACAGAACATGCTCCGAGGAGTAAGTCTGGGATGTACAACTTAACACACTTAAAACCACCTTCACCAAGCAAGACCTATCCACCAGAGAAGTATATCGCATCATGGAACAAGCCACACTAATAACCTGAGAGAACTTGCTTCAATCCAGAAAAAAACCCACTGACCACATACCTCTAGTTGTAACCTACCACCCCACACTGGAACTCATACTGGCATCAAATAATTACTACCCTGACTCGATTAGGACCCCATCCTATAAGAAACCTTTCCCAACCTCCCTCTTGTAGCTTTCAAGCATGCACCCAACATCAGAAGAAGCAAGTTCCCCCGCAGCCAAGGACACACCAACTCAAAGCGGCACCAGACCCTGCCAGAACAGCTGCAAAACCTGCAGCCATATCGCCACTGCTACGATGATCAAGACCCTACGCAGGCCTATCACAACACATGGTGTACTTCATCCAGAGCATCAAACGCCACAACACCTATCACAATGCTCTTGAATGAGTTCATGCAGAAAAATGATAAGATAAAAACATCCTATCACCTGAAGTGAACATTTTTCACAAAGTGATCACTCCATACCTGAGCTCTCAGTTCTTGTCCTCAAAGGAAGCCTGCACAGCCCCTTCCAAAGATGAGCCTGGGAGCTTAAATTCGGAACTCTGCTGGACACTAAAAATCATGAACTCAATAGACACACTAATTTTAAGTCTCATTACAACAATCTGTGACCTACTAACTCTTTTGTCCTAGGACTGAAGAGGTGTTAATGGCCCGCTGCACCCTCAACTCTTACAATGCGTGTTAACTCCTTATGCTAACATTTACCCGAGACACTGGGCATGGCTACACTTTGGGTACCTCTACACATAAAAAGCTGCTGCAGTAGCTTTAGTGTAGACGCCACCTACGCCAACAGGAGGGCTTCGCCTGCCAGCATAGGTAATCCACCTCCTGGAGAGACAGTAGCTAGCTGAAGGGAAGAATTCTTCTGTTGACCAAGTGCCGTCTGCCCTGGGGGTTAGGTCAGCATTGCTGTGTTTCTCAAGGGAGGACTTTTCTACACTGAGAAATGTAGCTATGCCAATTGAAGTTCCCGCTGTGGACCCGGCCTGAGTACCTTTCCAGACCTGAACAGCTCAGGAGGCTCAAAAGCTTATCTTGTATTGAACCAGCTTCTGCTGCTGACAGAGACATTACCTCACCCACCTTCTCTCTGACCATCCTTTTAGCAGATGCATGCAGCCAATGTGCTTCTCCCACAATTCCTGCCCACCCCACAGCACCCCGGATTGTTTCAATGCAGCTGTGTTTATTAGACCTACAGCCCCCTGAAAGTTAATTATGGGGCAGTTTAAAATAGCCCAGCTGAGTCTGCTGTAGGATCTGCTGTCTGCACCAGGGCGCTGCCCCCCTGCTACAGGGCTCAGGGCAAGCTCCTTGCACAGCACATGGGACTGATCACTGAGAATTCTGCCAAGGACTCCCCCTCTGCCACTTCTGGATCAGCCCCAGGACCTGCCCAGCCCCAGAGCAGGATCCACCTCACCCTGTGCTCTGTGGAGCAGCTTGATCCCAGGTGAGCAGAGACCACAGCAGAGCCCTAACCCACACAGACTCACCACTGGCGGGTCTCCTCTTGCCGCGCCCCAGCCACAGCCCCACGTGCTCGTCATCCAGCAGTGAGAAGCACAGGACGATGGTGAGCAGGTTGAAGAAGTTGTAGTTGCCTGTGATGATGATCAGCAGCTGGAGCAGGACCTGCAGGGGAGGGCAGGAAGTCAGAGCCATGGCTAGGGTCCCATCACAGCATGAAGCACAGGCCTGGCATCCCCAGCACCTCCCTTCCTGAGACCAGGGACAAAGTGCCAAGAGAAACACCCAACATCCCTTCCCATGCACCCCCTCCCAGGCTCCCTGCCCGAGAGGCATAAGAACATAAGAAAGGCTGTACCGGGTCAGACCAAAGGTCCATCTAGCCCAGTATCCTGTCTACCAACTGGGGCACCTGGCATTGGCCACTGAGGGAGTGAACCTAACAGGCAATGATCAAGTGATCTCTCTCCTGCCATCCATCTCCATCCTCTGACAGACAGAGGCTAGGGACACCATTCCTTACCCGTCCTGGCTAATAGCCATTAATGGACTTAACCACCATGAATTTATCCTCCACTCTCAACAGTCCCCCACGGAGGGGTCCTGCTCCCTGCAGGGGAGCAGATCCACACTGGCACTGCCTGCCACTCAGCCTAGGAGGCAGCTTGAAGACTCCAGAGGGTTACCATCCCTCTGGCTGGCACCAGCAGCCAAAGGGCCAGGATCATGGCACGAGAGGCAGGTGTCCAGGGGAGAGGTGATGGGGACCCTCCTTGTCCGGCCTTGCAAGGGGAGGGAACCCATCTGGCTTGTAAGCTGCACCCTTCAGTCTGAGGCTCTGCTGCCCTTTGCCTCCAGTGAGCAAGGCAGGAGAACCACTTTCTGGGCCCAGAACTTGACAGGTCCAAAGTCACTGGCATTTGACCATTGTGAGCCTGCAATGCATGATGGGAACAGACTGCAGGGATGCCCATTTCCATTGTATCCCCCTTGGTCTCCTGTCCCCTAAGTCTTAAACCTGAGAGCAAGATCTGAACTCATGGCTCCCACGGGACAACACGTGAGAAAAGCATTAGGCCCCTGAACTCTCTTTCCTGCTCCTATCCCCAGCGGTGCATCTGGAGCCTTCCAGCCCTCGCTGGCTGTGGACGTACCTGGCAGTAGAAGGCGAAGAGGCGGAGGCGGCGGATGGGGGAGAAGAACAGCAGGGGCACAGCGATCTCGATGACGTACGTGAACACCACGCTGAACTTCTGGAACCACACAGGGAGCTGGTGGGCAAACCAGGCAGCCGGCGTAGGGATGCACTGGGTCTCGTAGTGATAGGTCAGGGCTGGGGGGGGAGAGAGCAGGATCAGGGCCACGAGGGGATTCATTAGACACAGGCAGGGAAGGAGGAGCCAGTGCAGGGTAATAACTGGATGTGGCTCAGAGAGCGGGTGAGGCCAGGACCATGTGGGGATAGAGGCCACGCAAGGATATGCAGAGATGCTGGAGCAAGCTGAGCACAATATTAAGTGCTGCCCTGCACAAGTCACTTGGGTTAGGGTTAGCAGTTCATTTGCCATGAGGCCTGGGGCAGGAAACCCTGTCAGTGTCTGGAAAAGGCAGCATGGCCTAGTGGGCTGAGAGCCAGGAACCGCTCTCTCATCCAGGCCTTATGGCCCACCCAACCTGTAGAAAAGGGTCAGTGACACTGCCCCACCCCCAGGGGTACTGGGGAGGAGTGCAAGGGCTGACCACAGAGATGCCGTCCCCGCACAGTGGCCATGCCAGGCCTCTCACCTGTGAGCCCCCACCACGTGGGGCAGCGGCTAGTCAGCTTCACCACCCCCGAGGCGAACATGAGGCGGAAGAGCAGCCAGCGCATCAGCCAGAAGGTGATGCTGTCGTGTGGCCGCCAGGCTGTGGAGCGCCACTTCAGCAGGTGCAGGGGGGCCATCAGCACGGCCAGGAAGCCTGTCTCCAGGAGGAGGCTGTCCCTGCAGGGAGCACACCACACAAGGCATCAGACAGAGGGGCCAGAGACTCCCTGTTTGCTGGGGCCAACCTGCCCTCAACTGCCCTGGCTGCATACAGAGGCCCCCTCCACCTGCCTCTTTGCCTGGCAGCCTCCAAGAGGCCAGGTCTGAAAGGTCACAGTCAGGCTGCTTCACCTGTCTGCAAATCATTTCTAGCCACCTGCATGAGGACAGCATGCACGGCTGCACAAGAGTGCTGACTGCCCAGACGGCTCCTACAGAATGCCCACGTCCAGGGGTCAGCAAGGCACTAGCCAGGGCTTGCACTGCGACCAAGCCCCCAGAGGCGGCAATGCAGGGCATGATACACCTGAGCTGTAACCTCTGCCCACGAACAGCCAGGGGGTCACCAATGGCTAACTGGCACCGCGATGAGGTACCAACCCCACTCACCCACCACTTGTACACAACCCCCTAGGCAATCCAGAGCTCGGGCGCTCCTGGAGGATGTAGCCGTGGCCATTGCTAGGGTAGACTCTCCAGGCTCAGCTGATGATCCCCCTTCCCCAGATGGTCTCAGGTATCACTGCAGAGTCAGTGTCTTTCCCCTGCCTTTAGCATGATACTGGCGCGGTTTTTGAAAATAGGTCAAACTGTGGCCCACTCCCCACAATGCCTGTTTAAATGGCCCCAGAGAGCATTCATACGGAAACAGGAGTCGCACAAACCTAGACATACAGCAGCCACCCTGAAAGAGAACGGCCACCTCCCCGCAGCCCAGGAGCATGTGCCAGGCAGTAACAGTCAGAACCAGTTCCTGGCACACCTGACCAAGTATGATTTACATGTTAGATAGTTCCCAGGAATGCCCAGAACAAGAGGCCCCCCGACTACACTGAGTCAGGATAGCAGTGTCCAGGCAGCACGGAGCAGGGATCTGTGCTTCAGTGTCGCTTCCCTGGACTGATTCAGCACAGCACAAGACCTGCCACTCTGAACCCCTATAGAGCTACGGTGCAGCCATACAAGAGGTCATGTGAACACCTGCAGGATACAGCTGGGGCTTCCACGGCCCACCCACCTGGGGCCCATCCTGCCAGGGAACTGAAGCTGTGCTTGGAAAGGGCTGAACGACCCAACATGAGTGGCCACATGTAGATCTGGGGAGACAGAGTCACTTACCACTGGAAGTACAGGAACACCTGCCCCACCTGTGGAGAGAGGGAGCACAAGGGTGTCAACAGGTGACCCAGGGTGCATTACGAAGTGACAGGCACAAATAGGTTCTGATCACAGGATCGCCCCATTCCAGTCTTCTCCATCCCACCCAGACTGGAGGGGAGAAGAGTGCAAAGGCTCATGGGAAGACATCTTCTCCTGGGCACATTCCAGGTAGCAATGCCAGCTCCCTTGTGGCAACAGGCCCCGATCCAACCCCTGGGAACTGAGACCAGGCACTGTCACACAGCCAAGAGCTGTGGGGCCACGGTAAGGCCCCAGTACAAAGCCTGAATGGGGGGTGGGGGTGGAAGACAGACAGGGTGGGGAGGTGGGACACACCTACATCGTGTGCACCAACAAGGCTAGGTGATGCTGGGAACTACTGCACCAGCCTCCTCTCAGGAGAGTCTGCTTCAGGCCTGGCTTGTTCCAGTGGGATGGGCTGTCTGGGTCGAGCCTGGCACCCAGATGATTATCCAAGAAAGACTCAAAGGACAAGGGGACTGTGGGTTGGGATTGAGGGGTAGCAGCAGAACTGGGGGAGCCCAGGGCTGGGATAGCAGGGGGCTGCGAGTCAGGATTGATGGGCATTTGCAGTTGAATTTTGCTCCATACCAGCCTGCACTATGGTTGACTCTAGCCCTGGTGCTATTAACCGCTCACACCCACCAACGCTTTAAGCCTGCTCAGAGATAGGGCAGGAAGATCAATACTGACAGTGTAACAGGCTGACTCCAGAGGTCAGCTCCTGACTCGCCCACAGCTTTGGACATGCCAACACTATACTAGAAACGCAGGGGATTTGATTACTGCCAGATTCTGAGTCAGTGCTGTTCCAGGAGGAGGAGCCCTGGAGGCTCCAATAAGAGGAATGATGTTTCTCTCCAACATCACCTTAAAAGGCAAGAGGCAGCAAGTGGAACATCCCCAAATCCAGGAAGGGAGAGCTGTGAATTGTGCTGCACTCCAGAGAGCAGCACAACACACATAAGGTGTTAGCTTGGCTCTGGGGCCTGTGTGAGAAGGAGGCAAGACTCCCAGCAGAGGCACCGTATGGTCCTCCTAAGCCTCAGCCCAGAGGTCACTGCCCTCGGGACAGAGAGGGCCTCTGAGATGCTGCACCTAGCAGACCAAACTCCATCAGTTTGGAAGGCAGAGAGCACCTCCCCTAGGCCCTGTTTTGAGGGAGCATCCACTGGCCCAGAGGCAGCTACCGTCCCAGTGAAGAGGACAGCCCATTTACCTTTGCTTTTCCTGGCTACACAAGCTAACACCTACACAAAGCTGCAGCCAGGGTACTTCACTCCCTCTGCACAGCTGGGGGCAGCACTCATGGCCACAGTACAAGCTCCCCACCCTGCCCCCATTCCACATCTACCACCGCAACAACTGGCAGGGCTGCTACGAGCTGTGGGTGGTTTGGCAGAGGCGGCTGCTGGTATTAGAGTACTTAGGTCAGACTGAGCCGAACTGGAGTGGAGCTCTTTGGAGAGGCAGGACCACCCATCAGGCTCTCAATGGGGAGCTGGCTGGCAGGCATGGGGCCAGAGCCCTATGTGGGAGCAAGTATAACATCAGCACACTGTTCGTGCTGGAGCAGGCTGTCAGCACTCACTGCTTGGTGCACACAGGGATACCAGACAGGTGTATGGATTTGGGGAGAACACTTGGGATGCAGTGATCCCAGATGTCTGGTCTGCTTAGTGTCCCAAACGGACCCAACCAGCTCCACGCTCCCGCACCCAGCCCTGCAGGAATCACTTCTGATTGAGATCTGCCAGGAAACGACTCCTGTCTTAACAACTGGGAGAAGCTCTGTTCTGATCAGAGATCAGAGCCAGCAATTAAATGCAACACACTAGTATTAATGCAATGTTAAGGTCAAACTATCAAACACTCAATAGCCAGGATATTCTGAAAGTTAAGGTAGCACTGACAGGGTTAACTCAGCCACGCTGCCTACACAAGGGAATTCAGGGTATACAATACAACAAATGCCGCCTTTTGCATTTAATTCCCCTGGTGTGAGAAGGAAGAGAAACCATGCTTACAAACTGCCAGGATACCTGACTCTCACCACAAGTTCCTCAATAAGGAGCTATTGGGCCCAGGCAGCCTGTAAGCACAACCAACAGATTAAGATCCCTTAAGTGTGCTAAAAATGTCAGGCACCACTATGCTTGTGTGCAACATCCTGACCTTAGTGGTGGTGCACTTAGCGAAGTGATTCTCTGCAAACCTGGCTTGCTTTGGGGAGCTAAGAGATTTGGGGTTTTTGGTTTTTTTAAAAGCCAAGTAGAGTATGATGTTTCTAGCCAAGTCATTTAAGTGAGTAAAATTCCTGCTCAGAGCAGGTGAGAATGTGACACGCCCACTTCCCAAGAGGCCACTCCAAAGCCCAATCAGTAGTCACAGACCAAATATGGAGAATTTCAACCCCAGAAGGAACTGTGGGACATTATGGAACCACCAGGAACAGGGGCTGGGATGGAGACTTGAATTCAACCTGAGATGGCAAGACCGACACCTGCTATGGAGAGAAAAATCACCCACCCCATGCCCCTGGGCAGAGGTGAGGGAAGAGGACTGACAGGAGACGACCGGGGCTGCTTTAGAGAGCGAGAAGCTAAATAAGAACAGCAGGGAAGGTCAGGAAGAGGACCAGGTGAGCAAACCCTGCCCCAAGCAGGGACTCTGATAACCCCCTGCTCTATTAGGGCCCAAGCTATGGGTGGGTGCAGAGCAGCAAGGAGGGCACTCCCACCATGTACCTGTCACAGATGAGAAGTCTGCTCCTGCCCCCACACTTCAAGAGACTGCCTCTACTCCCCCAACCATGCACTGCTCCATCCACACCCCCCAGTGCCCACATACCTGGTAAAGCGAGAGGTAGAGCATCCAGAGCAGCAAGAAGATGAGGCTGTCCCGCAAGGGCTCAAGCACCAGGGCGCCAAAGGAGATCAGTACACCCAGCAGGCACAGCAGCTCCATGCCCTGTTCTGTGTCCAGTCCCAGGCGTGGGCCAAACCACAGCAGCGTCGGGGAGTCCCGCAGCTGCTCCCAGAAGCCCTTCCCGGAGAGACGCAGCATCTTGCGGGCTGGCAGGATGCCATCTTTCCCATAGAGTCCTGAGGGGGGGGGGGGGAGGGGAAGAGAAGAGAAGGAGACAGGAAAGAAAGTTGCACACCCAGCAACCCCCCCAGGTAACTATCCATCTGCTAGAAACATGCAGTCCTCCCTTCCCAAGGGACACCCAGCCTTTCTGGTGAGCAAGTTTGCCCTGGGAGAAGGACCCACTGAGTGCCACCCCCCAGGAGCCAGGATCAGAGGAATATAACTAGGTCCAGAAGCCCAGCAGCAACATTCAACCCTCCATTGCTGGCACTGAGCCTGGGAGAGGGAATGCACACACTATGGGAAACATCCATCTGGAGCTCCTGAGGTGAACAGCTGCCTAACGATCCATGGCCATAGCCTGCAGGGCTGCCCGATTAAGCCTGCTCACGTGGAATGGTTACAAGGACTCTGCTCGCCAAGCAAACCAGGCCTCTGCCCAGCCAACTGGGGGAGCAGCTGCAGGAGAGCAGAGTGATGCACATTCCATCCAGGTGGGCCCAACAGCATGCAGAGGTATAGCAGCCGGGACCACATACACCTGTTGTAAGGGCCCAAACACACTGTACTCCACGTGACCTGGACCCAAATGTGCTCAAGGCCTTAAACAGACTTGAAGCCTTTTAGTCTTTGCAGAGCACTGACTCTCTCTCCTTCCCCAGCCTGCAGGGGACTCTCCCTTGCAGGACATGACTGTTTCAAGGGTGGGAGCCCAAACTGTGCCACAGCCATTTTCTTTCACTCTCTAGAGCAGCTCTGGACTCACAGGGGGAGGAGGGGGGGAATTATTATATTTTAGGGGCCACTCCAGAGTTAGAGGTACCAACATCAGAAGGCCCCCCCCGCTACGCTCCAGCAGAGCCTCGAGTTAGGGAGATTAAAAGCTCTACTTGGAGTGGCTGAGCACTTGGCCGCTTGCCCAGCTCCTGGCCAGCGATTGGCAGGAAACAGAAAACAGGAGGAAACAGAGAAAAGACTCAAGTAAAGTGGTTAAGCAGAGGCCCGAGGTACTGGGCAAAGGGAGGGACCAGCTGGGCAGAGCAGCAGCTACTTCCTCCAAGTCCCCAGGAAGAAGGCCTCAAAGAACCGCTTCCCAAGGTAGCGGCACAGAACTCTGCAACCTGGGGTCAAGCACAGCCTGTATTTGCAGGCACAGCTCCCAGAGAGAGACGCAGCAGCAGCAATGGTGGGATAAGGATAGTGCAACTGGGAGCAGGGTAGCATTCTGTGGGCATGGGTAACGTATACAGAAGAGAAGGGTAACGGGAAAAGCTATCAGGAGGAGGGTACAAGGTAAAGAAGGCACTGGGAGGGCACTAGCCTACGACTCAGGTGAACCTGGTCAATTCTCAGCTGGACTTCCTGTGCAATGCAGTCTGTGTCTTGGGAGGAGATAATGTTGTCCTACTTCAGAGTCAGGATTAAATACTAGTGTTTGAGGAGTACTAGCATAATAGGGCAATGGGGACCCTATGCACACCTAGATAGAACCCCCTCGTCCTCCACTTGGTCACACACCTCAACCCACCACTTCCAGACACCAACCAGATCTGACCCAGGCGGAACCAACTCCCATGGACTTCAGGGGAGATACACCTGCTTACACTGGGGGAGATGGGGGCAGGATTTAGTCCCATAGAACACCAGATGGAGGCAAGTTACATAACTTGGCCACTTAGCCATTGTGGGTCACTGCTGAATGAGGCCCTCCAGCTGGGACCTGCTCTGCTCCCCCTCACTCCAAAACAACAGGAGCCAATGAAGTGTAACAGAGGTTTCCCCCTCCTCCACAAGGGCCTTCACTGCCCATCCTCTGTTTTGGTCCAGGAGCCTCACTGCACTGAGCCAAGCCTCCCTCAAGGAGCGACTGATTTGTTCCCTTTGTTTCCCCATCTCCCGCCTCCCCAGTGTATGGAATCTCAGGGTAGCATCTGACCCCACTACAGGCAGGACACCAGCACTTCCTACCGCTCCTAGTTCATCTTCGGCCTCTCTGTCTGCTCCTCTTCTTCCTCATGCCCAACCCCACCTCCATGGAGCAGCCCAGAGCACCAGCCCTGCCCAAGCTCCTGCATCTTTCTTCCCCTTTGCCCCAGTGGCACCAGGTCCTGGCACAAGGCCTAACAGGAGCCACCGATGCCATTCAATGGGTTTCTCAGCAGGGGCCGTGCCCATCCCTTGTGTCCCAAATGAGACGACTGAGGCACCACAGCCCATTACTAGGTATCTCCCCACCCCCAGGCCGCCCAGCGTGAGGAGCTGGGAGCCCCTCACCGTCAGTTGTAACAGACACCTTGTCACCTACTCCATCCCCAGCATCTCCTCTTCTCCCCAGGCCGGCCCTAGGGCACCACAGACACCGCCTGGGCGAGGGCTGGCCAGAGCGCTCCCAGGGACCAGGCAAGGAGCCACTCCTACCATGGTACCTGGCCAGGTGAGACCTGCCCCCTGCCAGCCGCTCCCACCGCGGCCCCAAGCCCCCTCACGCGAGCCCAGACCTCGAGCTAGTGACAGGCCCCCATGGCCCTGTCAGTGCAGCCCAGCCCCCCTGAGCACCGCTCAACCCCCAAGGGACCCTACCCCCATGCAACAGTACCACCGCCCCCACAGCCCTGTCAGCACAGCCCCCCAGGGACCCCACCCACCAGTACCACAGCCCCCAGCCCTGTCAGCACAGCCCCCCAGGGACCCTACCCCACCCACCAGTACCACAGCCCCCACAGCCCTGTCAGCACAGCCCCCCAGGGACCCCACCCCACCCACCAGTACCACAGCCCTCAGAGCCCGGTCAGTGCAGCCCAGCCCCCCTGAGCACCGCCCAGCCCCCTAGGGACCCCACCCCCATGCAACAGTACCACAGCCCTGTCAGCGCAGCCCCCTGAGCACCGCCCAGCCCCCTAGGGACCCCACCCCCATGCAACAGTACCACAGCCCTGTCAGCGCAGCCCCCTGAGCACTGCCCAGCCCCCCAGGGACCCCACCCCCATGCAACAGTACCACAGCCCTGTCAGCACAGCCCCCCAGGCACTGCCCAGCCCCCCAGGGACCCCACCAGTACCACAGCCCCCAGCCCTGTCAGCGCAGCCCCCCAGGCACTGCCCAGCCCCCCAGGGACCCCACCCCCACCCACCAGTACCACAGCCCCCAGCCCTGTCAGCGCAGCCCCCCTGGGACCCCACCCCCACGGCCCTGTCAGCGCAGCCCCCCGGCACTGCCCAGCCCCACAGCCCCCACGGGACAGACCGGGGGCACCCGCCCAGGCGCCCCTCGGCCGCAGGCGCCGCGCCCCGCCCCGACACCTGGGGCCCGCCCCGTACCCGGTATCTGCAGATAGAGCGAGGCGAAGGCGGCGACGTAGGCAGCGGCCAGGCCGCCCAGGAGCAGCTGCCGGGCCAGGCGCGGCGGCTCCCCCATGGCGCGGGCGGCGGTAACGGGACTCAGCCTCCGAGCGCACGACACGTCCCCGGCCCGCGCGCTCCCAAGTACCCGCCCAGCGCGAGGGGCGGGGCCGGGGCAGACACGCCCCCTCCGCGACGTCACCGCGCCCGCCTCACCCGCTGGGCGACGTCACCTCTCTGAGCGGGAAAAACAAAATGGTGGCGGGGCTCGGGGGCTGAGGCGGAGCGGAGCTAATCCCCTGTGCTGCGGGGTGAGTGTGGTGCGACCCCCCCCCCCCGCCCAGCCCCGTGGTACGGTCCGGTCACCCCAGTGCCTCAGTCCCCCCCGCCCCCCCCGGTACGGTCTTGCCCGGGAACCGGGGCGGGGCGGGGGGTCCTGTCAGGGGTGGGACGTGTTCCTGGAGGTTCCGTCACATGCCCTAATCTTTCAGTCCTGGAGACTCCAGGCCAATCCTGGAGGGTTGGTAACCCTAGGTGCTGTGGGGATGGAGGGGCGCTGTGGGAACAGGGGGGCAGAGCTGTGGGGTGGGGTGGGAACAGGGGGGGCAGAGCTGGGGGGATGCTGGGGGGACGGGGGCAGAGCTGGGGGGGGTGGGGATGGGGGGCAGAGCTGGGGGTGCTGTGGGCATGGGTGGGGGCAGAGCTGGGGGGTGCTGTGGGAATGGACGGGGGCAGAGCTGGGGGGTGCTGTGGGAATGGACGGGGGCAGAGCTGGGGGTGCTGTGGGCATGGGGGCAGAGCTGGGGGGTGCTGTGGGAATGGGTGGGGGCAGAGCTGGGGGGTGCTGTGGGCATGGGGGGCAGAGCTGGGGGGTGGGGATTGGGGGAGAGCTGAGATGGGTGCTGTGGGGATGGGGGGGCCAGAGTGGGGGCTGGGTGCCGTGGGGAAGACCCCAATCTGGTATCAGGGTCTTCCCCAAGATACACAAGCCATCCTGAGTCCCATGTGTCCCTGGGGAGACCCTGGTTCCTTTATCCTTGTCCCCTTTTGCGCCTGTGTACCATGATTGGACTGTGTCCTAGGGCAGTGGTTCTCAACCTTTCCAGACTACTGTACCCCTTTCAGGAGTCTGTTCTGCCTTGCATAGCCCAAGTTTTACTTCACTTAAAAACTTACAAATTCAGACTAAAAATACAAAAGTGTCACAGCACACTATTACTGAAAAATTGCTGACTTTCTCATTTTTACCATAGAATTATAAAAAAATCAATTGGAATATACACCTCTACCCCGATATAACACGAATTCGGATATAATGCAGTAAAGCAGTGCTCGGGGGGGGGGGGGGGGGCTGCGCGCTCCGGCGGATCAAAGCAAGTTTGATATAACGCGGTTTCACCTATAACGCAGTAAGATTTTTTGGCTCCCGAGGACAGCGTTATATCAGGGTAGAGGTGTGTATATATATATATATTGTACTTACATTTCAATGTAGAGTGTATAGAGCAGTATAAACAAGTCATTGTGTGAAATTTTTGTTGGTACTGACTTCGCTAGTGCTTTTTATGTAGCCTGTTGTAGGCAAATATCTAGATGAGTTGATACTCCCTGGAAGACCTCTGCAAACCCCCAGCGGTACACGTACCCCTGGTTGAGAACCAGTGATCTAGGGTCTGACCCCTCCCTGAGCCCTTATTGCTCCAACTTGTCACATTTCTTGCTCCCTCCCCCGCTTCCATCCCCGCTCTTCGCTCCTGCGTCTGATCCCTCCATCCCTCTTTGACAGCCAAATACTGCAGTCCCGTATGAGGCGCCAAGGCCCACTATCTGACACCGGCTGAAAAATGGGGAGGGGAGGCGAGGCACTATCCACAGCCTGGGAAGGCAGGATGGGGAGCAGGAGAGGCACACGGCATGGGCTGGTTTTGAGGAGAACACGCCGGTGTGCAGTGAATGGCAGCTCTTTCTCCCTATAGCGTAAGAAGATTCTATGTGTAAAGTGATGCCCAAATTCAGAGTAGTCTGGCCATGAGTGAGCCTGCACCTGTGTAAAAACATCCTTGTGGCACCTTAGAGACTAACAAATGTATTTGGGCATAAGCTTTCGTGGGCTATAACCCACTTCATCAGATGCATGGAGTGAAAAATATAGTAGGCAGGTATAAATATACAGCACATGAAAAGATGGGAGTTGCCTTACCAAGTAGGGGGTCAGTGCTAACGAGGCCAATTCAATTAGGGTGGATGTGGCCCATTCCCTACAGTTGACAAGAAGGTGTGAGTATCAACAGAGGGAAAATTACTTTTTGTATCAGACTGGGTCCTAAGACCCAGGAGTCAGGTCACACATGTGCTTAACTGTTTGCAGAATTGAGGCTCAGGTTTGCAGATTAACCAGCCCAACAAGGCCATAATTCCGACCAGGTGCTGCTAGTGTATAAATAATACAATCAGCAATTTATGCTACATGCTTCACTTTATTTCACTGGGATTTCTAGTCAGTTTCATGGTTGGGTTTGTTTATTTACAGACATTTGTGTAGGTCTAAAATCAGATAAATATTTTTTATTTGTAGGTTCTCAGACACTAGCTTACTGTTACCCTGTGTTGTGACAACACAGGGGAATGTTTATGTCAAAACAAAGCCCTGTTTTTTGTTTGAATTAAAACATTTTTATTGGCCTCAGGTTTTACAAAAGCTGACTTTTTATAAAAACAAAATTGGAGCCAGATTTGAGCTGACTGCATCCCATTAAATGACTAAAGGACACAATTGACAGCGTTGTCAGCAAACTGACGGACCTGTGTCCTTGTTCTGTCCCCTCCTGATTGTGGGCTTGTCTGCCCGGCTCCTGGATGAAATGTAACTTTTTGCACTTCTAGGGATCTGTTACGATGGAGGATGTGGAGTCACGCTTCCTGCACCTTCTGCAGCCCATCCGGGATCTCACAAAGAACTGGGAGGTGGATGTGGCAGCCCAGCTGGGGGAGTATCTGGAGGAGGTAAGGCATTCTTTCCATCCACGAAGACCAGGGTGGCAGGGAGAAATGCCAGTATCCAAGTGCCACAGTGTGTCCATGCAGCTGGAATTCCTAGCATGTGGTGCTCGTTTCGATCCCTAATGTTCCTGTCCCTCAGGCCAGCCCTGCCACGTTGTCACTGGCCTTAAACTCTAAATATCAAGTTCTGGACCTCAGACCTGTTCCTTTTGCTTCCTGCCCTCCCTGCGAAGTGCTCCTGGATCCACAGGAGCTTTAGAAATGATGCTCTGCACAGCACAGACCTGTTCCTTGGAGAACCATTGCCACCTATGGAAGAGCTGTAGCCCCAAAGATTACAAGAGAATGCGAAGGGAAAAGTCTTGCATTCTCCCTTCACCCCTCTCATCTCGTCCCCCAGGTGCCACTGCAGGTTTGCTGTGGGGCCAGGGCTTTGTCCCCTCCAAAGTCTCTCTTCCTGCTGTGTTGTCTCTCAAACCCAGTCTGTAAAATCAGCTTGTGTCTTCCCGTGTGTGTGTTCTGTAGCTGGACCAGATCTGCATTTCCTTCGATGGCGGCAAAACCACCATGAACTTCATAGAGGCGGCTCTGCTGATCCAGGGTTCTGCCTGCATCTACAGCAAGAAGGTGGGGAAGCCAAGGAGAACTGCTGTGACTCACTCCTGCTGCCCCTGCAAGGCCGGGAGGAGAGCTTCTCTGGAGTTTGTCAGCTGGAGGCTTGTACAGTGGGTGCTTTGGGGAGTTTTGCTTGACTCTGAAAGTGTTAGGCCAGCTGCACATGTGCTGATTGATTAAATGTAGCCCTGAAACAATAGACATCACCCAGCCCCCGCTGTGGCTGCTCCCATCTCTATTTGTATATGGACGTGCAGCCTGCAGAAGCTACAAGTCTCGCCACATAGTACTTTGTTCCTCAGGCAAAACGCTCCCCTAAGCTGGAGGTAAGGCTGAAAGTGCCAAGACCTGGTGAGAACACTGAGGTTATCAAAAACAAACATTGGGGCCTCTTCAGGGACCCCTGTTTACCCTAGGCCCTAACAGAGGCAGCCTCCCTGAGATCCTTACATCCCAGCCTCTAACCTTCTTGCCTTATTTTGGCAGGTGGAATATCTCTACTCTCTTGTTTACCAGGCCCTCGACTTCATCTCCAACAAAAAGTAAGTAAAGATTTTCCTTCTCCGTGAGGTTGCCTCTTGCGAAGTCTGTCTGGGCTTAGTGCTGGGGGCTCCCACCATGACTTCCCCCCAGCCCAGCTCAGCAGGCTAATGCATCTCTTTCTGACCTGCAGCTCCTGTCCTTTTTATCACTGTCATGGTTCTTTGCCCCTCCCTAGTCTCTTCCAAGCAAGGGTCTTGTAGCACTTTGCAAACACTAACTAATCCTTCGAACACCCATTCTTCGATATAGGTAAATTATCCCCCTTTTGCAGGTGGGAAGCGAAGTGACTTACCCAAGTCTACAGAGGAAGTCCCCCGCAGAGCGGGGAATAGACCCATGCGTCCTGACTCCCTGCTCAGATCATAAGGCACGCTCGCTCTTTATCTGGTTTTAAACTGTTGTCATCCAGGACAATCTCTGTGGTTATTTTTTGCTGGTTTTAATGCTAGGCTCCAGTCCTGCAAAAGGATACTCCCGGGATAATGTTGAAGTCAGTGGGTCTCTGTGCAGGCACGAGGGATCTCTGGTGGGGATCCAGCTGTAGGACTGGGACCTGAGCTGGTGTGATCACAATGCAGCCCAGTGAGTGGAGGTATCAAATAGAAAGAAGATCTAGGCAGGATGGCCGAATAGGCCTGGGACGTGGGGGGGTTTCGGCACCTCGCTAGCAGGGTGATCCCATTTAGTAGCAGTTTTCAAATGTAGCATGTCGCCTCTTTAGTAACTTTTCCATCCCCATTCTGACTGGCCCATGCTCAGTACAGGTCTTCGGTTAAGAGAGGAGAGATCTGTTTAGGGTGGACAGCAGTAGCTGTTCTGAAACAGAAATCCCCCCGGACGGGTGAAGCTCTGCTAATGGCTCTGACTTTGAACAGGCACTTGGCTCCAGCCACACAAACCGACCTCTGAAATGGAATTCCCTTTGGGCTCCTCTGCTTCTCTCAGCCAGAGGCCTGGCTCAGCAGGGGCGCTTGCTAGGGCAGACGTGGGCAAACTACGGCCTGCGGGCCACATCCGGCCCGCGGGACCGTCCTGCCCGGCCCCTGAGCTCCCAGCTGGGGAGCCTAGTCCCCGGCCCCTCCTCCGCTCTCCCCCACAGCCACGCCACCGCGCTGACCGCGTTCTGGCCTGCCGCTCCCACTGGGCAGTGTGGGGAGCGCAGCTGGCTCTGGCCTGGTGTCACCAGCAGCAGGAGCTCGCAGCCGCAAGGGGGCGGGGAACCGGGGGGGGGGGGGGGTTGGGTAAGGGAGTGGGGGGTCTTGGGCGGGAGGAGGGGGTGGTTGGATGGGGCGGAGGTTCTGGGGGGGCGGTCAGGGGGCGGGGGTGTGGATAGGGGTTGGGGCAGTCAGGGGACAGGGAGCAGGGGGGTTGGATGGGAGCGGGGGTCCCGGGAGGGGGCGATCAAGGGTCAAGGAGCAGGGGGGGTTGGATGGGTTGGGGGTTCGGAGGGGGCGGATAGGGGGCGGGGTCCAGGCTGTTTGGGGAGGCACAGCCTTCCCTACCCGGCCCTTCATACAGTTGTGCAACCCTGATGTGGCCCTCGGGCCAAAAAGTTTGCCCACCCCTGTGCTAGGGCCTTGCTGATGCGGGAAGGGACAGAGCCAACAGGGAAGGGTGCTGCTGGTGTTGCAGGGACTTGGAGCTGCTAGAAATGGAATATGTTAAACGGTTCTCTTCAAGCTGCGTGCTGGATGCCTCGAAGTGAAACGTGCCCTCCACTTCCCCTTCCCCATTCCCTGACGGAAACGGAATAGACTCAACAAGCAAGGGATTTGCTGGCCAGGCCTAAGCAGCCCCCCACTGCAGCCAAATCCCATTTCCTCTGAGCCACTTGCACTCCTACACAGGAGTGGTGGGCTCCAGCTCTGAGCCAGGCCTGCATATAGGAATCAAGTGCACGTTAGTTGGCTCCCATCAGAAGAATAACATACTGATGTGGCTGTCTCCCTCCTGGGCTATTCAACGCTGGGCCCTTCTATAGCACTTCACAAGGACAAAAAAGGCCCCGGTAGCTTTATCTGCTGCCCACTCCTGGGCTGGAGGAGACATGTTACATCCCTGTGTCTTTTGTCAGAGTAACTGTTGCCCCAGGGCACACCCTACCAATGACTCGGACATCCTGGGCTCTGCCCCAGGAAACTGCCCAGCAGACAATAATGGTTTTAGAAAACTCCAGTGCCCTCTTGTGTTTTTCCCCTCCCTGACCCAGGCGGGACAAACAGCCTATGTCCGTGGGGGAGGATGGCACCGACGCTGACGTGAGTGCTGGGCCCAGGACGGTGGAGGAAGAGGTAAGACAGCAGGTGTGGTGTGCGTCCTTCCTGTGTACAGTCCCTCTGTGCGCCAGCAGGGGGAGTGCGGGCAGTATTCCAGCAGTCCTCTGCCTGGCGTGTGCTAGGTACTGGACTGGTAGGTTAAGTGGTGGTGGGTGACCTTAGGCTGCAGACTCAGATGCCAAGTCTAATTGTGCCCTGCCTGATTAGTTGCTATGATCACTTGCCAGCAGGCCAGTCCCAAACTGCTCTTCTCTGGCTACGGGGTATTTACCTTCCACAGCACTTGCCCCTGCCCCCAAACACCCTGGGCCTGGGGGTTTGGTCTCTACAGCTATGTCTGCACTTATGGTGGTGAGTCGAGTACAGACACACCTGTAGCTACACACCAGAGGGAAAGGCTCCTGCAGTGGGGAGGCAGCAGGGACCTGCCGGGGCTTTTCCTCGCTGGCAGAACCTTTCCCTGTGGCGGGGAAAGGCTCCTGCAGTGGGGAGGCAGCAGGGACCTGCCGAGGCTTTTCCCTGCTGGCAGAACCTTTTACCATGGCGGGGAAAGGCTTCTGCAGTGAGGAGGCAGTGGGACACACTACTGCTAAAAGTAGCAGTGTAGACGTGGGAGGCCCTGCTTGGGCGTGTTTATACCCTAGGGGTCAGGCCTGTGGGGGACTGTATTCTACTTGCCTAAAACGTGTCTATGCTGCTAGCTGGGCGTGCAGTATCTGTACTCTACACGCCACCATAAGTGTAGCCTTATAACATTCCACCCCTTCACCTCATGGGACAGAGCCCTCAGCCTCTGCAGTCCTCCAGCTCCACCCCAGAGACTAAACGCTTGACCTCCATGGCTCTCTCTGTCCCAGGAGGTGGAGGGCTGTCAGCTGAAGGGTGTGTGAATGCTTGCCTGGCCATACTGAGGGCTGGGAGAGCCTTTAGCAGGTGCACCATATAGCTGTAATGGCTAACCAGCAGCACTGCTTGTGGGAGCCTGGCGTGCCGCCCTCGGGGGAGCAGTGGCTGCCCTGTGGTGTCTGTGGAGATGAAAGGTTCCCAGCTCCAAGGCCCCTGGGAGCTAGGGACATTTCTCAGGGCCTGTTGAGGCTCCCAGGCTCAGTGCACTGTGTGTGTGTCACACTGACACTGTTATCTGTATAGAGGATCGGTGAATTCTGCTGCTATCCCCAAACTCACTGGCCACCATGTTCTAAGGCATGTCTGCTAAGAGGCCAGCTTGCATTGGAAGGAGTTTGCCACCAAGTATCTGGGAGCCCATGGTCCCTGTGCACCGCTTGGAGAGCTCCCACTGGCTCTCTGCCTCCTCTCCTCAGTCCCGGGTTCAGATGCAGAGCTGTAGAACTGTTCTTGTTTGGATCAGGGTAGACTGAGCCCGGGGCCAGGAGTCGCTCCATGACCTTGGGCATGTCACTTCCCTCCCCCGTGGCCCGGAGACCCCGACCTGCCATCGGGGGTGCTGTGGGGATCAGCAGAGTGTGTCTGTACGGCATGTCAAAGAGAGACAGCTCTCTGTGTGAAGTGCTCCATCTTACTGCTCGCTCTCTGCAGTTCCTCTCATTGGATGACATCAAGGACACCAACGTGGTGAGCGTGGACATGAAGAAAGATCACCAGCCTAATGTAAGTGACGCGGTTCCCGTCCTTCATGCCCTCCCTGCCCCTCTCATGTCCCTTCTGCCTCCTGATCAGGGGGTTTCCGAGACTAGAGTCTGCTGTGTCCAATGTGCCAGCTTGCTCACCGCACCACCCCCTCTAACTGAGCAGTGCTGTTAGGGGAGACCTCTGCCAGCGAGGGAGTATTTCCAGGCATTCCTGCAGCCAGAACCCTCCTCAGCAGCAAGTAGTGACACACCCTGGGTACCAATGGCTGCCATCTGGCTGGTGAGAGCTGGTGTTTGTACCCTGGCAGGACGGTGCTGCCCAGCGCCCAGCCTGCCCTGATAGCCCTGAGAAGCAGATGAAAAAGCTCTCTGTATGTGTGAATGCGTCTTCCCGGCTGCAAGGGCCCTGTCTGTGGAGTGCAGCCAGGGCCCTGTCTGTGGAGTGCAGCCAGGCCCCTCTCTTCCTGCGATGGGCAGCTGGGATCATGCTGTCCTATCTTTGCAGACTGTGAACATTGTCCCCTTGACTCCGATGGCCCTGGTACCCCCAGAAGAGACAGAAAAGAAGGACAACCCCCTGTTCAGGTAAAGGCTTCTCTCGTAATGCCTTTCAGTCACTCCTCTCCTGCCATCTGCTTTCTGTCTCTCTTGGATTTTCTCACCATTAGTGTTCGGGTCTGGCCCTGCTCAACATCTTCATTAACGAGCTAGAGGAGGGAGAACGGCATGGGGAGGGAAATAATCCAGAGGGCTCCAGTGAGTTCAGAGATGTGGGCAGGACATTATGTGAGGTTCCTCATGGGAAACGCAACTGGGGGAAGAACAATCATGGAAGGACAAGCCTGGGGATCAGCCAGGGACCGTCAGGAATGGAGGCAGGAGAGTGAGAAGCCAATCCGACATGAGATGAGATGGGCCACCATGAGCCTGGGCTGATAGAGTCCTTGTGTGCTGGAGCAGGGAGGGGGTAGCCCCCCTCTGCCTGGCTCCGGGGAGATCCTAGCTGGGATCCTGCACTCAGCTCTGGCCCCATTGTATTGGAAAGGGGGGGGTCTGTGCAGGGGCGGGGGCAGTTCAGAGAGCAACAAAGCATTTGGGGTGCAGAGGGAGAGATTTAGGAAGAGATGAGCGGAGCTAAACCTGCCCTGTCTGGCTAAACAACAGGGGGATGTGACACCAGCCTGTGCCGCTTAGAAGAGCGTGGCCAGCCTGGAGACAAGGAGATCTTGGTCTCCCTTATGTACCCCCCCCACACTAGGATCTGAGCCAACAAGAAGTCCCATTCTATGCTGGCTTGGGGATGTGGCTGGGCTCAATGGGACGCAGCGGGTCTCTCCCAGGTCTGGGTCTCTTTCCCTTCTTCCTGGCGCCCCACGCGACCTTTTACGAAGCCATGCTCTGGCTGCACCCTGGAAACCAGCGATGGTGCTGGGTCAGAGCAGTTCTAACGCCGCTCTTTCTCCTCTCAGCCGGAAGGGGGAGATCCTGGCCAGCCGGAAGGATTTCCGCATGAACACGTGCACCCCTCACGCCAACGGAGCCTTCATGCTGGAGCTGGCGGGCCTCTCACCCACGCAGTGCTTCCAAGCAAGACACCAGGCTGGGGACCTTGGCAGCGCTACAGGTGAAGGATTGGGCTGGGGATCTCCCCTTACCCTCCCAAAGCCACTCCAAAGACCTCCTGGGAGGGGATGTGGGAGATACAGAGTCCATCGGAGAGGCCGACTTGAGGGGTACGGGGGAAGCTGGCTATACAAGCCAGTCTTGTTTATGGCTGGCTGGAGTGAGCCTTGGTCACCAAACCAGCAGCTATTCAAGGGGGGTCCTCAGAGAACCAAGGGCTGAGACCCCAATGGGGTAATGCTTGGGGGACATCATTAACAAGTCTCTCCCTCTCCCCCGATTCTGCCTCATCCCTGCCAGGAGGGCAGACTGCCACCCCGGGGTCTGGAAACGCGCCCATGGAGGTCAGTGCCTGTGAGACGCCTATCCCAGTCTTGAACTTCTCTGAAAATGAAGGTGAGATATGTGGCCAGTTTGCTGTGTGAGATCCGGGGTGCTGGCGGGCTTTGGTTAGGGTGGCACCCCCATAGCATGGGCCCCCAGCAGGCCGGTTCCCAACCACAGGGGTCAATGGGGCAGCTCGAGTTCTCCCTGGCACTGGCAGCCCTGTGCTGTGCGGGGTGTCGGAGCCTATGTTATGAATGAAACCCAGTCTTGTTCTCTCAAGAGCTGCAGCCTTCAAAGGGGGGCTGGTTTTCAGAATTGAAGGAGAGGTTCCCTCTCGGGAGCAGGGAGGGAGGAGGATGGATGGCTTCCCAGGGGCTGTTCCTACGCTGGTTGTGGCCCCACGGATGGAAAAGGAAATCGCCTCACCAGGAGTGACTGTGCCCCTCTCCGGTAGGCGCTGTGGCACCAGAGGGGGGTGGTGATGACGATGACGATGCAGGAGGAGGAGGCGATTTCTTGCCTGATGCCCCAGAAGGGAGCGTGGAGACCAGTCCTGCTGCTGTCGAGCACATTCAGCAGCAGAAGGTAGGAGCAGGGCGGTCGTCGTGGGGGCAGCATGGGGAGGTGGGGCTGCCGCACTCACTCCTGTCCAGCAGCCAGGGGTCCCCATAGGCCCAACTGATCAGTCTCGCCTCTGTACGATGCTTCAGGAAACTAACTGCCTTGTTCTCTGCCTGCTAGAGTGCGCTTGAGGGCAAGGGGTACATGCTGCGGGAACGGGCCCCGGCCGTGGAGCCCAGCGCCCACATAAAGGTGAGAGTGGTCGTAGGGACACATCCCGAGGGGCAGCAGAGTCCCTTTGGGAATGAGAGCAGTTCCCAGATAGTAACTCAGGTGGAGGCTGGTGATCTGGGAGCTTCCCCACTGCACTGTGTATGCCAGGGAGCAGCTCCCAGTGGGCACAGGCCCTAGAGCTCATCGCTGTGGGTCCTGAACTGGCTGCCTCAGCCATGCTTTGGTGACACGGGGTGCTCCCTGCCTGCTCAGGGAGGGGGACTGCAGTGGGGAATCGAGTGGGAACTGAGCCTGGCCACCAAGCTGCCCCATTCACCGTTCACTCACGTTCTGTGCCAGGAGATGCTGGATCCGTGGCGAAGCCTTGACCCATTTGACGACTCTGAGGATAAGCCCTTTAAGAAAGGTAACGAGGGGCCAGCTGACGGGTGACTTGGCCTGGCTGCTCTCCGGGGTTTAGCAGCTGCTTCACCATAGCAGGGCCTGGGATGATATCCTAGCCTGGGTGTTTAGCTCCAGGAATCAGGAACCACTGGAAGGGCGCGTGTGCTGTGAGCAGGGAAGCCCCCATCTTAGCGCCTCCTGCTGTCCATGGAGCAAACTACCGTTGCCTCTAGATGGGGGGTGGCTAGTGGAGTGAATGTGGCTGCCCCCATCCTGAGTTGAGCCGTGTGACCCGGAGAGAGTGGGTCCCTGCCTGCCTGGACCGGAGCACCCAGCCTGCGTTGCCTGCTGGGCCCGGTGGCCTCTCTGGGAAGAGCCCCTGCACTGACAGAGAGAGCGGCTGCAGCCCAGGCTTTGACGCCCTGATGCTGTAAAGCAAAGGGGCCTTCCTCCTTCCTGGCCAGCCCCAAACCCGCCTCCCCAGGCGCTTGCAGGATTGCTCCGTGCTGGGAAGAGGGGTGGTGTCAGGCCCCAGCAGCGCGTCTTCCAGTGCCAAAGAGTGCGGAGCTGCCTCTGAAGTGGAAGGCAGATCCGGCGGGGACTACGCTTACAGGCCTTGTCCTGAGTCCTGCGGCATGTGACTGTATGGCTGGGCGTCAGTGGCTGCTAACGCCCGCCCAGGGGTCTCCCTGGAACCTGCGCCCGGTGCTGGTGGCTGCTGGTGCAGAGACTGGCAGAGCCCCCCCTGCTTCCTTCCTTTCCCCACCCACTGTGACTGCAGCTCACTCCCTTCTCTGCACCTGGCTCCAGGCAGACCCTTCACGGTGCCGAGTGACCTGGACGACGTGCCCGGCAGCAAGCGGAAGAGGCGGGCAGCCAGGAAGCTGCAGGACTTCATGAAGTGGTTTTCTGCAAGCCGTGAGTATCTTCGCTCCAGCTCTGCTCCCCTACCCTGCAGCCTGCTCCCTGGCAGGGCCCTTCTCTGCCGAGAGATGTGGCCTCTCGACTCCCCCAGCCTCAGCATCATAGAATCAGTGTTGAAGAGACCTCAGGAGGTCATCTAGTCCAAACCCCTGCTCAAAGCAGGACCCATCCCCAGACAGATTTTTACCCCAGTTCCCTAAATGGCCCCCTCAAGGATTGAACTCACAACCCTGGGTTTAGCAGGCCAATGCTCATAGCGGCTGGTGTCTGGACTCTGTCCTGGGGACTCCCCTTGTTCTAGTCACATGGGACCACAGCGCCCGCCCGCGGTTCGGTGGCCCTTGTACTCAGCCCGTCTCCTGCCTGCCATTTGGTGTGGATCACAGGACTCCCATCCAGCCCAGTAACCCGCCCCAGCTGCATCAGGAAGGGACAGGAAACCCCAGAACAGAATATGCTGCCCGGGGCAGCAGACTGGGAATTCCCCAGCTGGGTAATGGACGTTGAAAGGCAGAGTGGCCCCGTCAGCCTATTGTGATAACAAATTACATTTAGTTCAGGCCGTCCCCCCACCTCAGGTCCACACACACTAGAGACTCTTGCATTGCCCAGCGTAGAACTGCACTGTGGAGACTGGCAGGGGAAAAGGTGGGGGCTTGCAAGCCTGGGGAGGGGGTTTGAAATCATGGGATAGGCCATTCTAGTTGGGCGGTCTTGCCAAAATGATCGGCAGTGAAACACTTAACGGTGCTGACATGTAAAGTGTAGTCATCGTGATTCAGAGTCGGTCTAACTGGAGGAATGGCGCAGAGCTATTGGTTCAGACTGTCTGCAGACTCAGGCAGATATAGCTGCATCAGTTATGCGTGGTTCACGTTGTCAAGGTTTTCTCTAAAGCTGAGGGCCCACAAGCTTCCTAAAAATGAAAACTCGTTCTCTGGAGCCCTGTTCTGCTGCCAGGGCGCAGAGCTCATCGGACCTGCCTGTAGGGGACGGTTTTTCCCAACACCTCTCAATTACTCTGGTTTCTATTCCTTATACGTTGTTCCCTGCCTAATAGAATTGTGGGTGTTCTCATCTACAGATACACGTCTGGTCCTTTCTGAGCTCAGTAAGGTCACTGCTACGAGAGGACTGAGCGCGGCACGTGGCGTTTCCTCTCATCAGTGGCTGCCCTTTGCTCGGGTATCATGAGAGAGCAGAGAGCAGTGTCTGATGTGACCGTCCCTAACCCACTTGTTTGCATCCCTCTATCAGGTCCTCTCGCTGCTTTTTCCCCAGTGGAGCAGGCCTCCTTAGGCTGCCCTGCCTCTCCAGAGCAGGTTCTGGTAACCCTGTAACCGTGTTGTGGTACCAGGGCTGGTAAAGTAGCTTGCATGGCCACGGGGCTCTTTGAGAGGAGGTGGCATCATCATCCGGCATCCGTGTGTTTGTCCATCTTATCCGGGCCCTATTGCTGTAGTTTCAGAGCCTTGCCATCTGTAATATATTGCTCCTCCCCATCCCCGAGAGGCCTGGCAGGGTATCCTCCCTGCTGGACACCTGAGGACTGAGACCCAGAGACAACGTGACTCATCCTAGGAGACCCAGGGAGTCAGGAAGAGCAGGAACTTGAACCCAGGTCACCTCAATCCTCGGCCGGTGCCCAAAGCACTGGGTCAGCCATGTATCTGTCCTTAATCCCACTCCTGCCCCCAATAATCTGCTGGCTGGTGTCCGACTGACAGGGCTATCCCCGCAGAACCCGGCTGTCTAATGTCACCCGTTTCTGGTCTCTCCCCAGAGAACGACAGAGCCGACAGCAGAAGAACCAAGAAGAAAGGGCCAACGTTCGCTGGTGAGAGGGATGTGGCTGGTGATGTGCGCGAGAGGCAACATCCCTTTGCTGCCCACTCTGCTTGCCATAAACGCCCCTCCCCTCCCACACCCAAACGCCTCTGGAGCCTGCTTTTCACGGAGCCCCGCAGAGCGAAACCAAAGAGTGCGTCAGCACTGTCCCAGCCCCAGAGCGTTCCTCCCGGCTTGTCTACGTTGGAAACGCTCTGGCGGCACACTGCAGCGTAGACACTAGCTACGCTGACGGGAGGGGTTCTCCCAATGACAGGGCCAATCCGCCTTCTTGAAAGGTGGGAGCTAGACCGACGGAAGAGCCTGTCTACACGGGGACTTAGGTCGGCTTCGCTGCGTCGATCTGGCATGTGGATTTTCACACCCCCAAGTGATGTAACTCGGTCGACGCACTTTTCTAGCATATACCAGCCCTCGGCTCCCACGTGGCGGGAGATCCAGGCAGTGAGGTGGAGGGTTGGGGGAAGAATGTGTTTTGAGCCCTCTTCCCACCTGGACACACACGTCCCCACCCCAGGGAGCGCTGGGCCAAACTGGTTGGGGCGGGATGCCCAGCCAGCTGTCTCACTGCAGGGGGATGGGAACTGCATGCCCCGTTGGTTAGCAGCAGCTCCCGCCCCAGGGCTTTGGCTGTATGTGCCTGTCCTGGAGCTCTTCCTTCCCTCGGGGGCAAGGGTGGAGCCCAGCCAGTTTGTGACTGCAGCCAAGCCAGGGCTGTGCCTAGAGCCCGCGGGCAGGAGTCGTGCTGGGCGTCCATGCCACGCAGCCCGGCTCCGTCCGTCTCTGCCTGGCAGGGCAGTTCCCATGCTCCCACTGTGTCTTGGCAGATCTGGAGGTTCTGTACTGGAAGCAGCTGAAGGAGCGGATGGCCATGCAGAGGAAGCTGCAGAGGAGAATGGTGAGGCAGCAGCGACGCTGGGGCACGAGTGTGAATGTGGAGGTGCCCTCGGTCTGCCTGCAGAAAGGGGCAGGTTCCTGTGAGCGCCCGTGCTGCCACGGGTCTGGGTGGCACTTGAGCAGCCACAGGGATTGGCCAGTGGCTAGGGCACCTTTCCTAGGGCAGGGACCACGTGGGCAGCCCCATCCAGCACGTACTGCTCAGGGGCCCGGGGTGCCATGGGGATGTAAATCCTGAGGACAACTGCCGGCTGGTGGCAGGCAGGCACTCGCACGGAGACCAGCGGTGATGGCCAGGCCTGTTCCCTCTCCCAGGGGCTGCTGCTGGGGAAGCATCTGCAGGAGGAGGAGCTGCTGGAGGAGGCTGAGGAGGAGCTGAATGCCGTGGAGGAGGAGCGAATGGACGACTACCTGGACCACGATGGGGGGGCAGGTACTCCCGAAAGCCTCGGAGCTGGGGCAGTCTGTGTACCATCACTGCCGCCCTGGGCACGGGATCCTGGCCACTGTTCCTCACTCCTGCCCCAGGAGGTCTGGGCCAGTTCGTGCCCATCAGAGGGGTGACATTTGCTACGTTGGCCAACCCTGCTAGAAACTGGAGTGAAAATTGGGGGTGGGGCTGTTGCGGCTGCCGGACAGTGTCTGCTCTGACCTGCTGAGCTGGGCCATACCTGAGCTAGACAGGCAGGCTCTGTGTCCCTCTCTGCCCCTTGGAAGCCAGCGCAGGATTTCCAGGCCCAGGGCAGCTGCTGTGTGACAACTTTGTCCTCTCTTGGGTGGGCCATGGACCGAGCAGGCTGCAGGGACTCCCCACAATCCCTGCTCCCCTTGGCTCGGCGGCTCCGCGCTAAGCAGGACTCAACGTCTGGGCAGGAACTTTCCCACGAACCCTTGGCCAGAGTCCTTTCTCCTTCTGCAGATGACTTCCTGGAGCAGGAGGACATCCACCCGGAGGCCCTGGAGCAGCTGGCCGAGGGCGACCTGGGTAACGTAGTCCCAGCAGATCCCCCTTCTTGTCACAGACAGGCGCAGCCTCATTTACCCTGAGGGGCCTGTGCTGGCAAAGTGCCTGAGCCTGGGAGCTCAGCAAGGATGCGTAACATAGAGTGGGTGTTACCATAGCTGGGCACCTGTGGACTACGTGTCCCAGCATGCAGTGCTCCATCTTACAATGGAGCACTGCATGCTGGGACCTGTAGTCTCCATGGGTTGCAGTTATGTTAGAGATGAGTAGAGCTCTACCAAATTCACAGTCCATTTTAGTCAGTTTCATGGTCAGAGGATTTTAAAATTGGTCAATTTAATGTTTTCAGATGTTTACATCTGAAACTTCAGGGTGTTGTAACCGTGGGGATCTCAATCCAAAAAGGGGTCTTGGGGGATGGGGTATCGCAAAACTGTTGTAAAGGGGTCGTGGGATTGCCACCCCCACTTCTGCACTGCCTTCAGAGATGGGTCTGATCTCTGCCCCTGCCCCCGCCTTCCCCCAGAGTGGCTGTGCAGGGGAAGTCCCATTCCTCCCCAGCCTGGCGGACCAGCAGCTGGAGCCCAGTGAAAGGTAGGAGCCCCCGGGTGGGGTGCCCCCAGCCCTGCCCCTTCCCTCCAAAGCTAGATTTCACGGTAGAGGTCTGGCCCATGACGTGTTTTTCACGGCTGTGAATTTGGTAGGGCCCCAGAGATGTGGTTGGCTGCACCAGCCCCATCTGGCCTGTGGGTTCATCAAAAGCTGCCTATGTTAGGAGAGTGGTGTGTCTCCCCACCCCTGAACATGTGCACGCATACACGTTTGCGCATACCCAGCTGGTCAAGTAGCAAGCTCCATGTGCTTCCCGGGGACAGTGAGCCCCATGGCGCTGGGGAAGTCATGTCCCTGTTAGTGGGTTGGCAGGGTATCCGTGATGGCTTGCGCTGTCTCGGAGCGGCAGCGCCATGCTGCTCTCAGCTATAGCTTCCCCTTCGCTTTCAGGCCCCTGCGCGATCCCTGACTCCCTGAGCTATGAGGAGCTGGTGAGGAGAAACGTGGTACGTACCCATCCCCCGGGGGATTGGCGCAGAGCCTCTCTGCCTGAGCCTGGCTCTGCAGCACCTCCTGCCCATTGGCCCTTCTTGCTGCCTGGGCAGCCGTGCCCTTCCTGATGCTGCAGCTAAGGGCCGTGGCTTTCCAGAGATGCCTGTAAATGTTCATTCCCTCCCTCCCAGCCCAGGAACAAGAGGGATGGTGGGGGGCAGGCTGGACTTGTTAGCAGGTTGGAAAGCCTCGATCCAGCTGGGCCAGGGACAGCATTGGATTCTCTCAGCCTTTTAGCGGTCTGATCCTCCATTTCTAGCCTGTGCCCTAAGAGGGCCAGGCCTGAGCTCTCCAGCGGAGAGCGGGAGCTGCCCGGCTGCTCCGTGGGGTGGGCCCTCAGTGCTGGAGGGGTGAGCACCACCACTCCCATTGCAGCCAGGGGACCGCGCCCCTGCCTCAGGTGTGGGGAGCGGCCACGTCTGGAAACGCTGGCACGAGTGACCCCTGCCCATGTCTCCATTTCAATGTTCCCCTGAGCCCGGTGGGGAGGTGGGAGTGAGGCAGAGCTGGGGTGGGGGCTGGAATCTGCCCCCCTGATCCCCCATCTCTCCGTCCCCAGGAGCTGTTCATTGCCAACTCCCAGAAGTATGCCCGTGAGACGGTGCTGTCCCAGCGTATCCGTGACTGGGAGGACAAGATAGAACCCAAGCTGCAGGAGCAGGTGAGGCTGGAGCATGGGAACCTGTCCCCGGCTGTGGGGGAGCTGTTCCGGGCAGCGCATGGGCCGGGCTCTGCAGGGATGAGCCCCAGGGGTGGGTGGAGTGCGCAGCAGAGGGCTGGGAGTGAGGGTGGCTGGGTCACTGGCAGTGGGGCACGCAGGGTGTTGCTGAAGTGAGGCTTGAGAGCACATCCCCGTCTCCCCAGGCTCTGTGCAGCTTTGGCCAGAGCTCTCAGCCTGGTACTCTGCTCCCTGCAGGGAAGCCCATGACCTGGGTCCTGCTCCCTGGTGGGCATCTGTCTTACCCTGTTGACTTAAAGGCACTGCCACCCCCTGCTGCACTAGAGGCGGAGCGCGTCTGTGATTAGCTGCTGCTTGGGGAATGAACGGTGGCATAACCTAGAGCAAGAGCCCAGGGATGGGCGGCTCCCAGCACTGTTGCTGCCCACCTAATCCTGGCCCATAGCCCCCTCTGCCAGTCTGAGGGCACCTCTGACATCTGCCAGTGCCCCCCAGTCTGGGCTTTCCACATAGCTCTGCTGGTGCCCCTCAAACCCAACCTGCAGCCCCCCTGCTATCCTGCCCTTGGCTCCCACCACAGCTCTGCCGGTGCCCCTAAACCGTGGACGGACAGTGACAGTTGTAACGTGGTTTAGGGCAGGGGCTGCCCGGGTCATCCGCTCCCCCAGGAGTTGGCCAGCGTTTGCTAGTGGCCATGGGTGAGTGGGGCTTGGCCTGGCCCCTCAGTGCTGGGCGCAGTGTCTAACTCCCCCTCTCCCGCGCAGGAGGAGCGAGCCGCCTTCGACATCCACAGCTACGGGGACCAGCTGGCGGCGAGCTGTGGGCGGCTCGGCGAGTGGCACTCCTTCGCCAGCCTGGTGGCGGGGAAGCCGGCCTTTGAGGTGTGTCGCTCCATGCTGGCCTCGCTACAGCTGGTGAGTGTCTGGGCTCAGGCTGCCTCAGGAGGGTACCCTGCTCCCCACGGACAGCCATCAGCCCCTCCACCCTGCCGTGGGGCGGGCGGCCTCCCCCAGAGCTGCCTGCAGTTGGAACTCCCACGCAAGCTGCTGCCCTCTACCCTTGGCTGAGCACAACTACGCAGGGTCTCTGCGTGCAGCTGCATTGCTGCCCCCATGTGTGACTCTGCAGGCCCTGACCTGTACCCCCTCACCAGGGGTGTGCCCCAGCAACAGCCCCTGCCCCCACTCCTGGACCCCAGTCCTAGCCGGTCCCCTAACCCTGCTGTTGCCCCCCTACAGGCCAATGACTACACGGTGGAAATCAGCCAGCAGCCAGGCCTGGAGGAGGCGGTGGACACCATGAGGCTGCGCCTCCTGACCCAAGAGCGAGCGCACGAGCGATTCCGCACCTACATGGCCCCCTCTGTGTCAAACTGACAGTGCCCCTGGCTTTCTGGGGTGCATGGCACCCCCAGGGGCTGCTGCGTTCCTGCCCATTCCTTGTGTATATACTGAGCTCCGGCAGCATGCCCTGTACAGCCTGTCCCTTTCGCTGCCTCTGCTGTCCCCTCTGCCTCTCCCTTTGCTCTGTCTCTTTCCATTGGCACAGCCTGTGCAGTAATAAACCATGGGTGTGGCTTTGTGAAGTGCTGTCCCTGCGAAGGGGGGGAGGGGGGAGGGGGATTGGGCCATGGGCCGCCAGGCGAGCAGGGCAGGCTCAGGCTCCAGAGGCTATAAACAAACCGCCCTCCCCATTCCCAAGCTGGGCCCAGCTTTTGACCCCCAATGCTCACAGGCCAGGAGTGGCGGATCCTGTCTCGTCCTTCCTATTCCCCTCTCCCCCAAAGCGTGCAACTGTGAAAGAAAAACATGGCTCCATGTGATTCCTTCCTCAGTTGCCAGCGTGGGCAGTGCCTGGGCCAGAGGCTCCTGCCCCCACCCGTGGCAGCCATAAGACTGGGGTTAGACTAGCCAGCCCAGTGGCCTGTCTTCTGATTGTGTCTGAGGCTTCAGAGGGATGAACAGAACAGGGCAATTTATCGTGTGATCCAGCCCCTGTCCTGTCCCAGCTTCAGTCAGTCAGAGGTTAGGGCCACCCGGAGCATGGGGTTGTCCCTGACCAGCTTGGCTAATAACCACTGCTGGACCTGTCCTCCAGGAATTTACCTAGTTCTTCTTGAACCCAGTTATACTTTTGGCCTTCACAACATCCCATAGCAGCGAGTTCCACAGGCTGACTGCACAAGAAGTACTTCCTTTGGTTTGTTTTGAACCTGCTGCCTATTAATATCACTAGGTGACCCCTGGTTTGTGTGTTGTGTGAAGGGGTAATTAACACTTCCTGGATCATTTTCTCCTCACCCTTCATGATTTTACAGGCCTTTATCGTATCCGCCCTTAGTCGTCTCTTTTCCAAGTTGAACAGTCCTAGTCTTTCTAATCTCCCCTCATATGGAAGCTGTTCCAGCCCCCCAACCATTTTTGTTGCCCTTCTCTGCCGTTTCCTGTTCTAACAGAACTTTGGTGAGAAGGGGTGACCAGTGTTCCAAGTACGGGCGGGCGCACCATGGACTGAGTGTGGGGCGCATGCTGCTCTGCCTCTCTTCTCCCCCCAGTGTGACTGCGCAGGCTCCACAACGTGCTGCCTGAGCCTGCCCTGGGGTGGTGGGGGAGCCGCTGGATATGCCTAGCCTGGGACCTGCCCCAAACTGGCCTGGTGCTGGTGGAAGGAGCTGAGTCCTTTGATCGGTGGCATTAGAAGCCCCAGGTTGTGGATTTGACAGCGGGAGACTTGGCTCCCCAGGCTGGGCTGAGCCCCACAGACCAGCCAGCTCCTCCCAGGAGACTTGGTGGGAAATACCCATCCCCCCGCCCCCCTTAAATATCCACCCAGGATGGCTTTGAATAATCTTTAGGTTCAGTGCAGCTTCCACCTCTCCCCACCACCCTGCCTACAGCTTCCAGCCCATGGCGCTGCATCCAGCCAACCCCCCCTCAATGTACGGCACAGCCGCTCTGCTGCTGCCAGCGCTCCATCATCCACAACCGCTCGGGCGCCCCACACGGCGTTCTCTTTTCTAGGAGACTCGGGGATTTTGGCTGCTCTGCCCGTGCTAGGGGTGAATGGCAGCACCGCAAGCTGGGCTGGGAGCTGCAGAGCCGCAGCTGGGTCTGATGGTGACAGGCCTGGTCCAGCCAGTTTAGAGAACAGCACTCACTGTGCAGCTTAGGGGGGATCCTGCCCAGGAGGGACCAAGCCCCTGCGGCTGTGGGGTGTGTGTGTGTCCTGCCCACCTGGTGCAGGAGACAAGCCCCTGTGGCTGTGGGGGAAGGGGTACTGGCCACCAGGCCCAGGAAGAACCGAGCCCCTGTGGCTGTAAGGGAAGGGGCCCTGGCCACCGGGCCCAGAGGGAGCTGGGCCCCTGCAGTTGCAGAAGGCCCCTCCCGCTGCCTGTTTCACAAGGCTCAGCACGGAGCAGCAGCGCTGGGCTACGGAAAGGAGAATCAGGCCCCATCGTTCTGCTCCGGCTGCAAGCCGGGCGTTTATTGCCGCGTGGCGCTCAGCTGAAGAGCGTCTGGTAGGTCTCCATGTGCCCCCTGATGCTCTGGACGATCTGCACCTCACTCTTGCTCCGGTTGTAGTAGTCCAGGAAGAGCCCGTCGGGGCTGAGCAGGTAGATGATCACCGTGTGGTCGACGATGTAGTCCTCGTCCTCGTCCCTGGGCCCAGCGCTGTAGTAGACGCGATAGGCCTTGCCGGCCTCCCGCATGTGCTCCGGGCTGCCCGTCAGCCCCAGCAGGCGCGGGTGGAACTCCTTCACGTACTTGGCCACAGCGGCCACGTCGTCCCGCTCGGGGTCCACGGTGATGAAGACAGGCTGCACCCGGGGCAGCTGGGGCTCCTGGTCCAGCAGCTGCACCACCTGGCTCATCTTCTCCAGCTCCTCGGGGCAGATGTCTGGGCAGTGGGTGAAGCCGAAGTAGAGCAGCACCCACTGCCCCAAGAAATCGGCCTTGGAGCGGGGCTGCCCGGTGTGGTCCACCAGGTGGAAATCCCCCTGGCCGATGGCCACCTTCTTCAGCTCCTGGATGCGCTGCAACTTCTGCTGCCGTTCCTTTTCAGAGCGGAGGTAGAGCCACGTGCCCAGGGCTGCCCCCCCAAAGAGGCAGGTGATGAGCAGCCGAGTCCTCAGCTGTATCCGTGTGGCGGAGCCGCTGCTCGACGGGGCCCCCTGGGAGAACTGTCTCCTGGTGACCCTGTTCCAGGAAAGGGTCTGTGCTGCCCACCTCTGCTGCTGGGGCCCTGCTGCTGCACCTGGGAACCACTTGGCAGGCTTGGTGTATCCGCTACTGCCAACTTCCCAGACTTTTAAGCAGGGTGATGGCCAGACTGTTTTATTGGCTGTCGACACGAGCCACCGGGCGCAGCCGGCTGGAGGGCGTCTCTGGGCACGTTCCCGGAAAGCCCAGGATCTCCCCTGGAGGCTGAGCTGCTGGGCACCGCATGGAGCCAAGGGCCAGCGGCTCCGGAGCGGGAGGGTCTGAAACATCCTGGGCAAAGCTGAAAGGATGAAAAAGAGCCTCAAGTAACTAGTGTTTTGAGGCTGGGCTCATCCGTCACGTTCTGCAAGGCGGGAATTGGGGGCGGCCTGCACGCCAGCCCTGGGAGATTGTGGGAAGCCAGGACATAGAACAGATGTGGGAGAAACAACGGAGTCTAGACCCTCATGGCAGGCGGAGGCTGCTAACGCTGGAGCTCAGGCAAAAGGCTCCTGGACCATGGGGGGATCCTCACCTCCCACGGCTCTGTGGATGGACCAGGCTCCTGCCTTCCAGCCACGCCCCTCCCATTGCAGCCCTGGGCTCTCCACAGTGCTGCTGATGTCCCACAGCCCCCTGGTATCCTAGCCCCGCCCCCCCTGCTATCCCACCCCATGCTCCCCCCCCAGCTCTGCTGGTGCCCCTCACTCCCGACCTGCAGCCCCCGCAAGCCCAACACTAGGCTCCCCCTCCCACCTGGTGTGAGCGCCGCGATCTCTCCTCATCAGCAGATTCGCTCCGAACGCGCTCGGGTGCGGGACGCGCCCAAACGAGGAAGTGCCGTGACGAATCCCCCAACGCCAACGCGCACACACCGGGCCCCGCTCAACGCATGCGCAGTTGTACAGCCCGCCCGCGCCCTGGGCTCCGCGGCTGATGTGTGATTCCCGTCTGCCGGCAGCAGGGGGCGCTGCCCGCACAGCGCTGGGCGCGCGTGGCTGCCACCTGCCGGCGGGACGCGGGGCTGCTGCCGCGGTACAGCAGGCGGGGGGGCTGCGGGGGCCAGGCCGCTGGCACAGAAAACGGGCAAGACCCTCGTCTGCAGGGAGCCCCCCCACGGAGCCCCCATCTGGGGGTGTCCCCCCTCCGCCCACGGCGCCCCCCAATTGGGGGTGTCCCCATTTCCCCACAGAACCCCCATCTGGGGGTGTCCCCCCTCCCCCCACGGCGCCCCCCAATTGGGGGTGTCCCCATTTCCCCACAGAACCCCCATCTGGGGGTGTCCCCCCTCCCCCCACGGAGCCCCCTACTGGGGGTGTTCCCCTCCCCCCATGGAGCCCCCATCTGGGGGTGTCCCCCCTCCTGCAGAGCCCTCTACTGGGGGTGTCTCCCGTGCCCCTGCAGAGCCCCCCCCACTGGGGATGCCCCCCTCCTGGATCCCCCCCAATTACGGGTGCCCGTCACCCAAGGCCGCTGTGTCCCGCAGGCAGGACAGGAGGGCCGTGAGCTGCGCTGGAAGAGAAGGGTTGCAATCACGGCGGGACCTCCCTCTGCCAGCAGGGACCCAGCCCCGGACTGTGACCCATAGTCGAGGGACCTGGGGTGGGCCCTTGCCGTGCTGGCGCCGCCCGTCTGGCCCGGTGCAGGCGGCACGTGGCGGAGGAAGGCGTCAAACAGAGCCGCCAATGGAAGCTGCTTTGTCCCTGTGGGCAGCCCGGCAGCGAGCGGCAGCCTGACATGAGCGGCCTGCCTGAGTCGTGGTGGCAAGGCGGACGCCCGAGGGTGCCCGCAACAGAGGATGGGCGGGCTGGGTCGTTCTAGGGGGCAGCACCCCTAGAGCCAAGCGTCCGGCCCAGCCCGAACCTCCTGGCTACAGTGCAGCAGAGGGCAAGGGATTGGCTGTTACCCCAAATCATCACTGCGGGTAGCAGAGCAAGACACTTTATTGCTCAGTCGGTAGCGCTGGCAGGGGCTGGCACTGGGGTGAATGGTGATGGCAAGTTGCACTGTCCAGGCGGCAGAGGGTCCCTGGGGGCAGCGTCTGCATGGGGCTGTGGGGAGCCAGCTGGCAGGGGACCCCTCCCTTCAGGCAGAGCAGAGCAGTGCCTGGCTGCTCCCCAAGCCCTGCTCCCCTGTCACCTCCTCCAGTGACCGGCTGCCCTGTGGCAGGATGATCTCTGCGACCTTGCAGCTGGGCGCGAAGGGCTCCGAGCCTGCCAGGTCCAGCGCCCCCTGCAGGGTGCGTCTCTGATCGTTGCTCAGCTCCGGGGTGTCGTAGTGAATCCGGATCCAGGGTGAACCTACGGAAACAGGGGGCCGGGGCTGAGACACTTGTCACCCCCTGCTGGGTGTGGGGAAGGACAGCACTGGGAGGGAGCGGGGCTCTTGGGGTGCACCTGCTGGGGCTGGGGTGGGCAGCAAGGGCCTCGTTCCCTGAGCAGAGATGGGATCAAAACAGGAAGCAGCTGGTTCCTAACCCAAGGGACGGGGGGCAGGAGCTTCCCAGGTCGTCTTGGGGTGTCAGGAGTCATGGGCTGGCCTGGCCGGGGCTCCCCAAGTGTGCACAAGTCCCTACCAGTCCCTCCACCTGCTCTAATCCCATCCAGATACCCCATTTGCAGTTTGGTGTGTGTGTGTGGGGGGTAGTGCCAGGTGTCTCCCCCCTCCCCAAGCCAGTGCCAGGCCCCAGCCCAGGGGCCCTCAGTCCAGAAGTGCCATCTACACCCAGGCAAAGGGAACCCAAGGGAGCCCCCAGGCTCTGTACCACTGAACTGGCAGTGCCAGCTGCAGAATAACTGGATTATGCCAGGCAAAGGGGATGGGTGCCCCAGAGCAGGTCAGATACTGCGGGAATGGGCAGCGGAATAAAACCCTAAGATAGACAGAAGGTCCAAGGGACTGGCTGGTCCTGGCTGGAGTCTGGCCCCAGGAGCAGACCCCAGGGCAGGCAGCGCAGAGCAGGTGGGTGGGTGGAGAGCCCGGCAAGCAGACGCCCTGGGCGGGGTGCGCTTGGCTCTTACCTTTAGCCACGCGCTGCCCCACCGTCACCAGCAGCTCGGCCCCCACGTGGTGGTTGATTGGCTGCCCCTTCTGGGTGCGGCCGGCTCCCAGCTCATGCAGCACCTGGGCGATGGGCAGGGCCTCGACCCTCTGCACTGTGCCTGGGGAGAAGGGCGGAGACAGGTCAGCAGTTACGGAGCCTGCGAGCCGGGGCTGGGGTCACAGGCGTGGAGATGGGGGGGGGGGAGCTTGGAGACATTGGGGTGCAGAAGGCAGCACAACCTGCCTCCCCCACTGTCCCTTGGGGCCAGGGCGGGGGGCACTAGCCTGTGCCCCTCTCCCCAGCACCAGCTCCTTTGGTTCCTATTGCGGTGGGGGGCAGAGAGCAGCTCCCCCTGCAGGCTGGGGCTGCCCCACCCTCGTGCCCCACCCCCGCTTACCGTCCTGGGCCGCGGGCAGCTCCTCCTGGGCCCGAGCCCGGCCGAGCACCTGGTAGCGCTGCTCCTCCGTCCCTGTGCACAGGGCCCGGGCCATGCCGGCCTCCACCCCCTGGGCCTGCAGCATGGCCTGGAACTTCCCCAGGGCCGAGCCATCAGCCAGCGAGGCTGCGATGCGGGCGGCGCCCTGCCCCACCGAGCTGGCCTTCCCGCACTGCCACAGCAGAGAGCCCCCTGCGCAGGGAGAGATGGGCCGGGGTCTCACTCCTGCACATGGAGACCCCCCCCCCCACAGCCCCCTCCCACCCCTCTGCCCCAAGGTGCTGCTCTCGTCCCGTCGTCCCCGGCACAGCCCCCCAGCAAGCCTGGTATGTGGCAGCCCCAGGCTTGCCCCTGGGCCCCGTTCCACCCAGTCACCCAGCTGTGACGGGGAGCCCAATGGCCCAGAGCCGCTCTCAGCTACTGGCCTCCGCCCCCACTTCTCCTCATGCTCTCAGTCCGGGGGCAAGAGGGGGGGCGGGGTGGGATATGACTGTAGCCAAGCCAGGGGCAGGAGGGGACAAAGGGCTGGCACTAGGAGGTGGCAGCTCTGTGTGGACGTTCATTCGTGTGAGTCCACGTCGGCTCCTCACACTGCCCGCGCGGCTCTCCCTGACCCTTCACCTGCCCTGGGTGTGGGACACGGGCTGGGGGCTGCTTAGGCCCCCCGCACCGCGGGCAGGTGGAGGGTCTGCCGTGGTTCCCCACAGCTGCCCGTCCGGCTCTTATCATGGCTGGGCTGTGGCTCCGAGGCCCCCTCCCCCCCCCCGAGTCGGAGCCCGGTCAGGGAGAGCTGCACCGCGGGACAGATGTGCAGGCAGCTGGGGGCGGGCAGGGGGCTGCTTTCGTTTCCACCTTTTGGGAGGGCTCTGGCACTCAGCCTGCAGCCAGGGACTCTGGGCGGCTGGAGCCAGTGCTCGCGCTGCCCACCTGACCTTCGGGGGCTGGGGCGGCTGGGGGCTGCACTCAACTGCCTGCCTGACCTTGGGGAGCTGGGGCGGCTGGGGGCCGCGCTCAACTGCCCGCCTGACCTTCGGGGGCTGGGGCGGCTGGGGGCCGCGCTCAACTGCCCGCCTGACCTTCGGGGGCTGGGGCGGCTGGGGGCCGCGCTCAACTGCCTGCCTGCCTGGCAGTTCGGGGCTGAGGGGAGTGGGGAGCACTCAGGTGGCCCGGGGCTGGTGGTGGGTGGCCCATCTGGGCTCCGGCGGGGGAAGGGGGGGTGGGAGGTGCGGGGCCCTGGGCAGAGGGGGCAGTCCAGCTGGGGGCTAGCCTCCCCAAGCCCCCGTTCACCCGCCGCCCATACTCATCGCTGTCCAGGGATAGCATTAACCCTTGGGCAGCTCTTGTCCCCCCAGCGCTGCCATTCTGGAGCTCCCCACACCTAGCGTGGTGACCAGGTGATGCAGATCCGCTGGCCCCTGGCCCTCCAGGCACTGCAGGGCCTCCAGCACCTCCAGGGAGTGGCCCACGCGCTGCCCCAGGGGCCCGTCCATCCTGCTGAGCATGGCCACCGTGCAGATCCCCAGCCGGCTGCCCACCGACACCTGCAGGGACGGGAGGGAGGGGCAGTGAGTGTTTGCGACAGCTGGGCCTGGGGACAGGATCCTGGTGTCCCCCCGGGGGACGAGGGGCAGCTCCCACCCCACCCTGCGTCACCATCTCACAGGCTCATGGTCCCAGCACCCCTCCCTGCCTGCCCGGCCCCGCCTGGCCTCCCCCTCCTGCTGCACATGGCAGACGGCTCCCCGGGAAGAACACAGACCTTCCTCTGGGGGTTGTCTTGGAGTGACAGGCACGTCCCAGCTCCCCTCGTGCCAGGGCACAGGCTGCCCGCCCCTGTGGCACAAGCATGGGAACCGGGCACTGCTCCCGGTGTCAGGGACCTGCGGGAGGCCTCTAGCCCCGTAGGGAGAGGGCAGGGGAGGCCAGTCAGCACAGGGATGGTGGGGGGACAGGAGGCCCCTGCAGGCAGAGAAGGGAGGGACCAGGCCACTTGGGGCTCCTGGGGTGGGTGGGGATGGCTGTGCCCCCTCCCCCAGGGTTGTCGGGTCTGGGCCGCTCACCAGGCTCTGGGCCAGGGTCCGGGCGCTGTCCAGACTGGTGTAGAGGGCAGCGCTGCCGAACTTCACGTCCAGCACCAGGGCCGAGACCTTCTCTGCTGCCTTCTTGCTCAGAATGGAAGCTGCAGAGCCAGAGGGAGCCGGCTCAGAGATGGGGAGTCCTGGGCACCTCCCTTGCTGGGGCAGGGCGCTGCTGGCACAGCCGCCTCGGCTCAGTTCCTGTCGGAGGGATCCCGCGGGCAAGGCTGGGCCCTGTGCCAGGAGCCTCCTGCTCCGGGGACTGCTGCAACGCCCTGCCTTGATTTCCACTCCCCCAAATCCCTGGCACCCTCCGCTGGCCGACCCGCTGCTGGGCAGTGACGCCACGCACGGCAGAAGGAGTGAGCTCCTCGCTCTGAGCCAGCCCAAGGGGAAGGAGGTCACACCGGGGCTGATGGAGGCTGGACTTTGGGGTGAGAGGTCAGCTCTCTTCTCTCCGAACGTGGCACCCTTCTGGGTCCCCCAGGGCCCTCACCATTCCCAGCCCCCCCTCCCCGGATCTCAGACATCGCTGACCGGGTGCAGAGCGCTGGCTCCCACTGCCCCTTGCGGGCTCTTCCACCCCAAGGGAGCAGCCTCAGTGTGGATTCCAGGGACGCCTGCCCCATTGGTGCCACCCCACTTTCCTCCGCCCCCTGCCATGGCCCCGGGGAGGCAGCCAGGCAGCGGCGCAGGGGCAGCTGCCGTGGTACCTGTGATGAGGGGCAGGCTGTCGACGGTGGCCGTGACGTCCCGCAGGGCGTAGAGCACCTTGTCCGCCGGGACCAGCTCCTCGCTTTGCCCCACGATGCAGCACCCCACCTGTTCCAGGATGCACCTCATCTGCAGGAGCGGGGAGGGGCCATCAGTGTGTGACCCCATGGGCCCCCTAGAGCCAGGTGCGGCTAGTTACCCCAGCAGGGCCCTTTCTGGGCAACAGCCAAGTGCAAAGCAGCTGGCTTGTGCCAGGAGGTGGGCAGAGCCCGGCCGCCCGCCCCCGGTGATGGGCAGAGGCACTGGGTGCAGGATGCCCAGCTGTCTGAGGCTCAGTGAGAAACCTGGATGAGGGGAGCGCCAAGGCACTGATTGGCTCTCCCCCGGCTCAGGTCTCCCCCTGCCTCCATCAGATGCCCCTTTCATGTGCTGAGCCCCTATGGGCTTGCTCTGTGCCCCTCCCATTGTTCCAGAGGCAGGGGGCACTGGATTGGGGGCAGCACAATACCAGGCAGGCCCTCGGGTCTCCCTCCCCTGGCACCGACCCAGCCCCTGCGGCGGCCCCCTCACCTGCTCGGGGCTCTGAGAGACGTTGAACCCCGGCACGGACTCCAGCTTGTCCAGCGTGCCCCCGGTATGGCCCAGTCCCCGGCCACTGATCATGGGCACCTGGCGGGGAAGGAGAAGGCCACAGGCCCTGGTGAGAGGCAGCTAGGCAGGACAGATGTGGAGGGATGATCCCCTTGGTGCCGAAGGGAACCCACACCGGGCAGAGACTCTGCCAGGGCCCCCATTTCTGCTGGCAGCCGCACAATGGCAGACCCAGGCCAGCAGCAGGGCACCTGGGTGTACCCACTATCACGCTGCCAGCCCCGCCTGCTGGGAGACACAGGCCTCTCCTGGTTCCCAGCACACCCGCCTTCATCTCCGCCCTTCCAGGCATGGCTATGGGCTAGGGGACCCGGGCAGGCGCTTGGGGTCTCCATGAACACCCAGGCCCCACTCAGACCTCTGCCCACGGAGCAGAGACTGCCGGGCCTGGCACTCACCTTACAGCCACAGGCAGCCAGGGCCGGGGCCAGGGGCAGGCTGACCTTGTCTCCCACGCCCCCCGTGGAATGTTTGTCGACCAGGAGCCTCTGCCAGCTGTCGGGCCACTCCAGGACCCTTCCCGACACCGCCATCTCCTGGGTCAGAGTCAGCGTCTCGTCCGGATCCATATCCCGCAGCCGGATGGCCATCAGCATGGCCCCTGGGGGACAGAGCCAGGGCTGAGTACCAGGGGATGGTGGCAGAGCTCCGGGGGATGGGCAGTGCCATGCTGGAGCCAGCACTGGTGGGGGCTGGGCAGGGTGTGACGGTCCAGAGTCCCACAGCTCTGGGAATGGGCAGGCTGGGGTGTGTTGTGGGGAGGGGATGGGCGGGAGCCGCAGCCCCTGGGGTGGGCTCTCCCTACCCACCCCACCCTGCCCCCACCCAGGGGAGCAATTAACTCCAGGCACTTTGAGGCCTCCTGCCCTGGACAGAACCGGCCAATCGCTGGATCAGGGCCAAAGCAGATCCAGGCTTCCCTAGGATCCACACCCAGCTCGGCCTGGGAGCTCATTTCTCAGCTCAGAGCAGAGATCCTCAGAGGTCCTCACCCCCCAGGGAACTGGGACAAGCAAGGTCACCACCAGGTGTACTGTCCCCTGGGTCCCCCATCCCCCCAGGACCTTACCCCTGTTCCCCATCCCGCCAGGGACCCGCCTGCCCCCTGGGTCCCCCATCCCCCCAGGACCTTACCCCTGTTCCCCATCCCGCCAGGGACCCGCCTGCCCCCGGGTCCCCCATCCCCCCAGGACCTAACCCCTGTTCCCCACCCCGCCAGGGACCCGCCTGCCCCCTGGGTCCCCCATCTCCCCAGGACCTAACCCCTGTTCCCCATCCCGCCAGGGACCCGCCTGCCCCCGGGTCCCCCATCCCCCCAGGACCTAACCCCTGTTCCCCACCCCGCCAGGGACCCGCCTGCCCCCTGGGTCCCCCATCCCCCCAGGACCTAACCCCTGTTCCCCACCCCGCCAGGGACCCGCCTGCCCCCTGGGTCCCCCATCCCCCCAGGACCTAACTCCTGTTCCCCACCCCGCCAGGGACCCGCCTGCCCCCTGGGTCCCCCATCCCCCCAGGACCTAACCCCTGTTCCCCACCCCGCCAGGGACCCGCCTGTCCCCTGGGTCCCCCATCCCCCCAGGACCTAACCCCTGTTCCCCATCCCGCCAGGGACTCGCCTGCCCCCTGGGTCCCCCATCCCCCCAGGACCTAACCCCTGTTCCCCACCCCGCCAGGGACCCGCCTGCCCCCGGGGTCCCCCATCCCCCCAGGACCTAACCCCTGTTCCCCATCCCGCCAGGGACCCGCCTGCCCCCTGGGTCCCCCATCCCCCCAGGACCTAACCCCTGTTCCCCATCCTGCCAGGGACCCGCCTGCCCCCGGGGTCCCCCATCCCCCCAGGACCTAACCCCTGTTCCCCACCCCGCCAGGGACCCGCCTGCCCCCGCCGAGGTCCCCCGGGTGGGCTCTGGGTGCCCGGCCCATCTCACCCATCTGCCCCTCCTGGAGCCCCCCGCGGGTCACGGCCCGGACGAAGCGGCGAATCTCCTCATCCCGCAGCTTCTCCCCGTCCCGCTTCTTGCGGATCAGCGCCGGGAAGGTGCTGCCTGAGCCGGGGCCGGTCCGGTCCATGGGGCCGGGCGCTGCGGGGACAGAGCCGGGGCATGGGCAGCAGGCGGGGGCTGCGGAGGGCGCTGCCCGGCCCCGCGGGGCGCTCAGCGGAGAGACCCCGGGCAGGGACCGGATCCCCTCGCTGGGACCCCCGGGGGACCCACCTGCGCCTCTCCCCCGGGACCAGCCCTGGCTGGACGGCCCCCGCTGCCCCGGGCCGGGAGAGGCGTGTTGGGAAACTCCCCTGAGCCTCCGCCAATCGGGGCTGAGAGTCACCCTGGGGACACCGGGGTTGGACCTGCTGCTCCGGAGATCAGCCCTTCGGGAGGGTTTAAGGACCACCAGGGCACCCTGCAACCACGGTTCAAATCCCAGGGCACACAGAGGACCAAGGCCCCTCTCCCTCAGAGGTGTGGTTTGCCCCGATGCCCGGGGCCAGCGTTCCCCGGCAGTGCCATGCGCTGGGCCCTCTCTCCTCTCAGCTGGGCAGTGGGTACTGTCTGAGGGGGAAGGGTGCCTGTGAAATCCCCATTCATCCTGGCTCCCTTCCCGGAGGATGCCTGCAAGCCAGGGCGCTGTCTTTGTTTGTCTTTGTTTGTGTGGGGACAGGGGGGCTGCGCCCTGTCTGAAGTCCAAGGGTAAGTTAGACGTTAATTTTTTCTCTCCCTCTGGGCTCCAGGCTGGTCAGGTGACCTACACCTGGCCTTGTGAGGCCCATTTGGGCAGCTCCTGGCCTCAGTGCAGCCCAGGTCACGGCTCCATTGAGGGCATGCAAGGACAGTACTAGCTTAATGCCATCAGCCAGTGCTGACTGGGCAGAAATCCACGAGCCTGGGCTCTCTGTAATCAGCTGTGGACCTTCCATCTCTCTCCAGGTACTTATATGGCCCAGCCACCATAGCTCAGAGCTCCTCACCCTTGATACTGGATTTATGGCCCCAACACTCCTGTGTGGGAGGGCAGTGCTGTGGTCCCCATGTTACAGAGGGGAACTGAGGCACTAGGAGACAAAAGGCCATGGCCAAGGTCACACAAGGAGTCTGCAGGGAGTCAGCTTAGATCCTCGGAGTCCCTGTTCAGTGCCTGCACATGGAGACCATCCTTCCTGAGCTCTAGATAGAGGGGCCCATTGCATGGGATGGGACCTGAGGGAGGACTCAGGGAGGACATAAATTGCTGGCTGAGTTGCACAGAATCGGCCAAGATTCAACCTAAGCCCAGCTCAGCGTGGGGAGGTGACATCCCGCTGAGCCAGGCTCCTGCTGAGAGTGGCGGATGCCGTAACATACTGCGAGTGTGGTTATTAGATGTGTGCATGCGTGTTTACTGGACACGCATGCACACACCAGGGGGGAGCTGGTGCATGGTGGCTCTTGGGCTGGGCTGGGGTGGAATTGGCTTCGCTTTGCGTTTCCTTCAGTCACATGGCACGCACTCAGGGCCAGCCACCAACCCGCAGTTTACCTCTGCAGCAACAAACAGGGGTGAGCTCTGCCTGGGTGAGGCGGTGTAGCTGTCTCCATGGCAGCAACTGAAGCAAATCCTCTGTCTAGACCAAGCCGTAGAGGTTGGCCAAGTGTCATGGATTCCCTGTGGGTTTGGGTGGGTTGCCTGCTCGGCACCCATGGAGTCAGCCCGTTTGAGTTCTGTGCTGTGTAGCTGGCAGTCAGGGATGTTCCATCACGTCGTCATCTCAGTTTGTCACCTGGAGCTAATTACGGCTCCTGGAGAACAAAGCGTTTGCTGCTCGGGCTGAGGGAGCACCACGGCTTGGAAGTGCTGGTCTGTGCGTTGCTGGGCAGTGGGACTCGGCCCAGTTCTGCTTGGCAGCTGTCATTGCTGGGGTTGATTGTCACGGGGTGCTCCACTCGCCGCTTGTCTGGTGCCCCCTCCTGGTCACGCTGGGGATTAGCTCTCGAGGTCGACGCCCCTTCCCGTGCTCGCATGCCGTCACACTGCCTCTCTCCCAGGTCTGCAGCAATTCTCTCGTCCCAGGACCCGCAGCGTCCTCTTTGTGACTCCGCCCTCCAGCCTGGCCATTTGTCATTCCCCCCTTCTGGGGTATATCAAAGTCTTTCCTTCAGCAGTCCTAGGTAGTCTTCCCATTCACTCCTTAGGTGCCACTCCCTCAGCAGCTGGCAGGGGAACCCGGACTTGCCCTCTCTCCCAGTTCCAGACCAGGGACCCTCAGGCCAGCAGTTCTGGGCTTTATTCTCCCAGCCCTCACTGCTCCTTCCCTGGCCTGCTTCCTACAACTCCTGGTTCCCCTCCTTTCTCTGGGTGAACCACCCCCAACCCTCCTCCCTCTTTTCAGGGAGTGGCTCCCTTTTCCCAGCAGCCCTCTGTGACAGTGTACCCCATAAGGCTTTATGGGGAGGGGGTGCTTATAAATGTATGTATGACATAACTGGAATATGTTTTGTGCTGCCTGTGCCAGGTAACATATCTCCATAAAGGTTATGGTCTACTATATCTATTCATCGTATTTGTGCATATATATATCATTTTCTACTTGAGGTTAAGAATATGGGCTGTATGCTTGCTTGGTTTCTAAGTAAGCTTTGGGAGGCATTTGGTCAGCTTCTTTAGGAAGGAATTCGCCAGGTTAAGTACCTGATCAGGAAACACTTGGAGAACAATGCATCTTGGAATGCTCCAATCCACATAAGAAGTCTTCCTGGAGACATGCAAGATACCATGTGGACAATGGTGTCGGCCTGTAAAGACTGAGTCATGCAGGGGCATGTGACTTGCCCAGGTGACTCCAAAACTCCATCTTGGAGCTGGACTTTGCATAGGAGGGAGGAGGGGGGTCCCCACCCACAAGAGTCTATTTAAACCCATGGGAGACCCCTCCATTTTGTCTTCAGCTGGCTAAAGAAGGAGCCTCTCCACCCCCCCACCCCGATACTTGAAGGAGACTGAAACAAAGGACAGTAACTACAGGGGGTGTGAGTGATTGCTGGACCCAGGCTAAAAGGAGATTAGCCTATAAAAGGCAGTGCTCTGGAACTGGTGAGGAAATTATCTGTATTTAGTTTGATTAGGCATAGATTTGCGCATTTTATTTTATTTTGCTTGGTGACTTACTTTGTTCTGTCTGTTACTACTTTGAACCACTTAAATCCTACTGTCTGTATTTAATAAAATCACTTTTTATTTAGTAATTTACTCAGAGTATGTATTAATGGGGGAGCAAACAACTGTGCATCTCTCTCTATCAGTGTTATAGAGCGCGAACAATTTATGAGTTTGCCCTGCATAAGCTTTATGCAGGGTAAAACGGATTTATTTGGGTTTAGACCCCATTGGAAGTTGGGCATCTGAGTGCTAAAGACAAGCACACTCCTGTGAGCTGGTTTCAGGTAAACTTGCAGCCTTGGGACAAGTGATTCAGACCCTGGGTCTGTGTTGGAGCAGACGGGAGTGTCTGGCTCAGCAAGACAGGGTGCTGGAGTCCTGAGCTGGCAGGGAAAACAGGAGCAGGGCTAGTCTTGGCACATCGGGTGGCAGCTCCCAAGGGGGTTTCTGTGATCCAGCCCGTCACACCCTCCCTGTCTGTTGCCAACTTCCTGGTTTTATAGGCCCTCCCTAGTCCTGCACAGCTGAAACGGCTTGCAATCAATTCCCTGCTCCCTGGCTCTTGATCCAGGTGCAGCCTGTGGGGTTACTAGGCCTACCAGTCCTGTGTGGTGGGGACACCTCATCACATTGACCCCTGACGTGATCATGGAGGATCTGTAGTTTTGGGTAAAATATAATTTATCTGCCAAGCGTGCTTATAGAAATAATAATAGGAAGTAGGAGAATAGAAATACTTGGGTTGTAACCTTTGCTATAGTAACCACGAAAGGGCTGGTACACCACAAGCTGCACAAGTTAGAGGGAGTTTGGGTTTTTTTTGCAAGTTGGTAACTAAGTAGTAAGACTGCAATAATGTATAGGAATTATTAAGATATTGGGGAAGTTACTTAAAAACAAAAAACCACCATACTATGAATGCAGTATTGATAGCTGCAAGCATGCTATGGCTAAGATGTTGTAAAATATAACAGTATATATTGTTTGGTATCTGTGTTATAAATTGTCAAATCTAATCTCAGCCAAGTAACATGGTATTGGGATAAATATTCAATTTATCACCCCAAGAGGGAGTGAGTGTTGACTCTGGACTGATCTTGAGACAGCTGTCTTGGATCAACCCACGATGGATAAGCTACTGGGCCTGGGCTTGTTGATTAGAGGTAGATTCAGCTCATGGTAATTAAAGCTGTTGCAAAAGGTCCACATTCTGCACCATGTATTGTGAGGTGGTCGGAGTGGTTTGTGCAATGAAAGTTTGGAGTGCACCATGAGTGAATATTTGAATTGTGTTCTTTTTTGGTTCTGCTTGGCTCTGCAATGCCCTGACACATTCGTCATTCTGGTATTTTTGAGGATTCACCTAGTTAAATGGTTCGCCCTCAAGTATACTACTCTGTTATTTATGTGGGCGTTTTAGTCTCTTGTTCTAGTGGACACCTTTATGTTTGCAGGGTGAAATAAATGTATCTCCAAAACAACAGAGCTAATTTAGTAGCCAGAAAGGGAGTGGGATGCAAACAGGCTCTCACATGTTTGTGAACCAGCCTGTGACTCCCATCCACTTTCTTCAGTTAAGGGAAGTCAAACGATTTAGTCCCTGATATAAAGGCCTATACAAGTTGTGGCGCGCCCAACGGTGACGCAAGCGTGGGGCAGATTGTTAAAAACCAGGGCACAAACCCCAAGTTAGTTGTTCATTCAAAACTGAGATTTTCATCAACCAACTGCTCCGAGTGCCAACTCCGCAGGCACTTTATCAGCCTTAACACAAAATCACAGCCCGTCCCCTTGGGCACGCTGGCTGTCTTGTCACCCAGGTGAGTGAATCTCTGTGATGACCCCTTACACCAAGAACCACAGCAATATTCAGGTTACTCCTAATCCCAAAGGACCAGGCAAAATAAGCAGAGAGTTATTCACAAGGTTAAAGCAAGCATAGGCCAGGTCTACACTATAAACATATATGGGTATAACTACGTGGCTCAGGGGTGTGAAATATCCAGACCCCTGAGCGATGCAGTTATACTGACCTAACCCGCACTGTAGACAGCGCTAGGCGATGGGAGAGCTTCGCCCTTTGACATAGCTACCGCCTCTCAGGGAGGTGATTTAACTATGCCAATGGGAGAAGCTCTCCTGTCGGTGTGGTATTGAAACATCTTCACTAAAGCTGCAGGGCTATACATGAAGACAAGCCCATAGACACATGAATGAGTTACAGCCTTAGGTTTCAGAAGGTCATATAGGCTTCTATAACCAGCAAGCTCTATTTGTCCTTTAGGGCTAACCCAGGCTAAGCAGCTGGGGATCTCTTGCTTATGCCTAGAAACACCCCCCCCCCCCAACGAATCCAAGCAGCTTAGAGATACCTAGTTCCTTTGGCTTGGGGTTTTTAGCTCCCTCCTTCCCTGTGCTCTGAGCTGCAAACTCAGCTGCTGGGAGGAGTCCCCTTGCCTGACTCATCTTCAGTGAGAGGAGAGCGGAACAATAAGAGTCTTTAGTCCTGTTTGATGCTGATGGTTTCTTAATCCAGATGTGGGGAGTTTCCACTTGTCAGATCCAACCTGTGCCCATCTGGTATCAATGGGTCTCCTCTTTCAGGAGGGGCGTAACAATTTCTGTAGAAGAGCAGCTCTTCACCACTTCCCTGTCCTGTATGGTGATTCATACAATCACAGAGGCTCACCCTCCACCTGCTCAGATATTACATTCCAATACGGAACATAGAGATTAATGCTGGCAGCAGCTCACAAACATTCAATAGAGTCTAACTGCTAAACATTTTCTTATCATTGTAACATCTATTTTATCAATATTAATCCACAGGTGAGCCAGATTGACTCCAGCTATGTATCTGCTAGTGTCCAGCTGAGACATGGGGATCTTGGCCTGAGCTGGCCCCTGGCCTGCCAGCCTCACAAAAGGAAAATAAAAATATTGGAAATACAATTCAGCAGTTAAAACTCTGAATGTTGGTGTTACCTTCACAATTTAGGGCTCCCTACCCTCCCTGGGCCTACGGTTTAATGTCCCGCTACCTGTTGGTGGGACCTTTTCCCAGTGAAAGAGCCTTTACCCAATAATATCCTTAACTTGTATTTATTAACAATTAATCAACAGAATACACTCGCGAAGCACACAATGCTCACCACTCCCAACAAAGCAGACTAAGTTCTCCCGATGGTCAGTTGGGATAGGATTGTCCGGGGTTCCGGCTTCTGTACGGAATGATGGTGCAGGGTGTTGAGTTCTGGCAGGTTTGATCTTGGGCTGTGTCCCGTAGTAAGGTTCCAAAGAACTTCCTTTTGGAATGCAGTTTATATAGTTAAACTTAGATTCTGCTTATCTGTACCTTAACCAATCATTTTTACTAAAGTATTACGAAACAATTCTTTAACCAATCCTAGCACATTATGAGACAATTCTTTAACCAATCCTAGCACATTATGAGACAATTCTTTAACTAGTCCTAGCACATTACCTCCCTACATACAAGAATACATTCAAATATTGTGAAGCCAGTTACACAACAGATAGAAACAATTAAAGACCAGATCAAAACAATTAGGGGTAAATCAAAAGGGAAGTATAGCTTTCCCAGCTGAAACTGCTGCTAAGTGGTTCTGCCAGACAGAGTGTTATCTTGCAAAGTTTCCCTTTAAACATCTTAGGGCTTGGCTATACCAGGACCGCCCAGAGGATTCAGGGGGCCTGGGGTCTTCGGCGGCGGGAGTCCTTCCACTCCGGGTCTTTGGGGCACTTCGGCGGTGGGTCCCGGAGCGAGTGAAGGACCCACCGTCGAATTGCCGCCGAAGACCCGGAGTGGAAGAAGCGGGTCCTTCACTCGTTCCGGGTGTGTTCGGTGGCACTGAAGGACCTGCCGCCGAAAACTCTCGTGGGGGCCCCTGCAGGCCCCGGGGCAAATTGCCCCACTTGCCCCCCCTCTGGGCGGCCCTGGGCTATACTTGCAAGTTAGAGCGCATTAAAGCAACCCCAGACGCCCTAACTCATTGTTGAGTCTGAACTTTTGATGAGCTTAAACTTAACCCAGACTTGATGTCTCTGTCTGAAAGTTTTAATCAAAGCTCTGACCTGCTAACTACTCATGACACCCCCCCTCCCCTTAAGTAGCTATCTCCCCTTTTGTCTTTTTAAGTTTACATTTTAACCTGTTTTATCCTGTAGAATCTTGATTGATTATGCATGACCATTATGATCTGTTAATCACTTTGTTTACTTCTGTGTATAAATATTGATGCTCACCCCTAATAAACTCGCCACACTTACTCCGAAGCCTTTTAAGCTAAGGATAGTGTGAGCCCGTTGATCAACGAATTGGTGTCTGGTCTCTGACAGATTGTGAGCCCCATACCAACTCTGCACGAACTCGGGTGCTGGAGAGGTGAGTAAGGACTTGCTTTTTACCTAACAATTTGGGGGCTCGTCTGGGATTTCCTTCTGGTGCGGTGCCTCTGTCCAGTGGTCGGACCACTCATATATGAATTGGCAGGCACCACGGGAGATTTCTCCCAGCCAATTCAATATTGAGGGGTCGTGTACTGGACAGCAGGATAAACGCCAGTTGGAGGGCTCCTGTCAGACACCATGGGTCAAGGGACTAGCGTGCCTCTTGAGAGTCCGCTGGGGATTGTAAATAAGTTATGGAACGAAGGGAAACTCCCAGTACAGACAGGAATGTCTAGGAGGAAGTTGTACACACTGTGTGTAAGGAATTGGACTGGGTATACCGCGGTATTGGCCGACCCGGAGATGAGGTGGCCTTCGTATGGCTCTTTTGAACAGGCTGCCTTAAGAGGAGTAAGGAGCCAGATCGAAAAAGACCATCCGGGACAGTTATGTTACTGGTTTTGTTGGGACACAGCAGCAGAGCTGTGGAAATCTTTAAAAATTATGGCAGTCAGGTATTCTCCCGAGAGTGAATCCCCTCCATGTTATTTCGATGAAGGGTGTAAACCACGGCGTGTTTTGACTCGTCAGTTGGTCCCCACTGCGCCTGCCCCTATTCCTCCGCAGGGGGACTCTCTCCAGAGCGCAGAGGGGAATCTGCAGGACTCCGGATCAGAATCTCTGCAGAGGGATAAGGGGGAAATGGAAGGGCACACCTCGGGAGGAGTAATTACTAGGCAAAAGATCAAGCAAATGCAGCAGGATGCATATCCCTCCCCTGGGGACGCCCAGAGGGTCCGGTCGCATCCGCAGATACTTACACCAGGGACGAATACGCCCCTGCACCACCAGCCCAGCCCGTTCCTCAGGCCTGGATCAACTACGGGCAACAGCAGCAGCTGCAGCAAACTCAGCCTCCTCAATGACGGTACCCCGGGGGCGAAGGCAAACAATGTGATGGTGGTCTTATTTCCTTAATGTCTTTAGCCGGCTCCTTCCTCACTTTCTCCCCTCCCAGCAAAGAGCCTCGTCTAACCCTTTCAGTCCAAGGACTGCCTGTCTCTTTCCTCATTGATACTGGAGCTACTTTCTCTCTTTTAAATCATGCCCCCTCTCCCTGGCTATCCTCTGAGGTTAAAACTGCAACTGGGGTGGAGGGCAACCCACAGTCTCTGGGACTCACTTTGCCTCTAAATGTTATTTATGCTGATAAATGTTTTTCTCACCGTTTTCTTTTTCCCCCAGCTTGTCCGATCCCTTTGATGGGCCGGGATTTACTCTAAGCTTGAGGCTACTTTAACCTGCACTCCTGAAGGGGTAGGATTATTGATGACAGTGTTAGGAGATTCGGCCCCAACTCAGGGTAATTGGGAAACCCCCCCCTCTCTCTCCCCTGACCTCACTGACTTGCCTTTAACCCTCTGGGGAATTTCTGACACTGATGTTGGCCTGCTCCTTTCGGCAGAGCCAGTAAGGATTCAAGTGAAGCCCTCCTTAACCCCCCCGTCAGTCCCTCAATACCCCCTGTCGCTGGAAGCCCGGGAGGGCATCCGCCCCATTATCGAGGGATTCATTGCACAAAAGCTAATCCGCCCTCAGCGCACTCCCTGTAACACCCCTATACTGCCTGTCAAAAAGCCTCCTAAAAAGGACGGAGACCCTATTCGTTGGCACTTTGTACAGGATCTACGGGTTGTTAATCAGTATGTGGTCCCTCTTCATGATCCAGCTACTATCATCAGCCAAATCCCCTGGGATGCTGAGTGGTTCACTGTTATTGACTTAAAATCAGCCTTTTTCAGCATTCCTGTGCACCCAGACTCTCAGTATCTCTTTGGTTTCACCTGGGAGGGACAAAGTTATGTCTGGCAACGACTTCCTCAAGGATACAGAGACAGCCCCACGATTTTCAGCCAATGCCTCCGCCACGACTTGGAAGGTTTCACCAGTCCGCAGGGATCCACGTTAGTCCTATACGTAGATGACATCCTATTAGGTAACCGCGAAGAAGCTGCCCTCCGCATCGATGGTAAGGCATTTTTATTATACCTACACACCAGAGGCCACAAGGTAGACCCTAACAAGATTCAGTGGGTCTCACAGAAGGTCCGATATCTGGGCTTCCTGTTAACCCCAGAGGGGAGACAAATGGACCCAGTCTGCATAAAGACTATCCAAAACTGCCCTCTGCCAAACACCAAGAAACAACTTCGAGGTTTCTTAGGATTAATTGGCTTCTGTCGCCCCTGGTTGCCGTCCTGCGGGGAGTTAAGCAAACCGCTCCACCGACTCACTGCTAACCTTGCTCCTGACCCTCTGCAGTGGTCCCCAGACACGATCCAAGCCTTTCAGTTACTCAAGGACAGTGTGGCCTCCTCCATGTCTCTCCGCCCCCCCCCCAATTACAGCAAACCCTTTCACCTTTTTGTCCACGAGAGGGGCGGAATTGCTAGTGGCGTCCTTACCCAGCTGAGCGGGCCCCACCATTTCCCGCTTGCTTTTTACTCTCAGCAGATCGACCCTGTCGCTCAGGGAACCCCATCCTGCACCCGGACTCTGGCAGCAGCTGCCCTGCTGATCACAAAGGCAAAGAGCCTGACCCTGGGTCATTTTACCACGGTTTGGACCTCTCATGCCTTGTCAGCCCTTCTGCGTAGGGGCACAACCCAAGTCTTTTCGGCCCATCGTCAGCAACAGCTAGAGGCCGAACTCTTAGAAGACACTAACCTAATTTTTGAAAGGTGTGGGCCCCTTAATCCAGCTACCTTGCTTCCTGACCTGCCAGTCCTCCAGGATCAGCACGACTGTGTGGAAGTAGTTCACAGCATCTTACTGATAAGGAACAACCTGTTTGATGTGCCACTGGACAACCCTGATTGCATCCTCTTCTCGGACGTAAGCTCCTTCTATGTTGATGGCAAGCGTTTCACCGGTTATGCAGTCACCTCTGAATGGGACATTCAAGAGGCCGCCTCACTGCCAGGCAACTGGGGAGCCCAAGCCGCCGAACTCTATGCCCTGGCCCGAGCTTGCCAGTTGGCCGCTGGTAAGACCGTTACCATTTTTACTGATAGCAAGTATGCTTTTGGAGTTGTGCATTGTCACATCCACCTCTGGAAGTTTTGAGGTTTCCAGACAGCTGCCGGTAAACCCATTCAGCACCTCCCCCTCATCCACAAGCTTTTGGACGCCCTCCAAGAACCCTCGGTCCTGGCTGTAGTTCACTGCCGGGCCCATACTAAAGATGATAGCCCCGTCACCCGTGGGAATGCCCTGGCTGACGCTTCCGCCAAGACGGCTGCCGTCTTACCCTTAGCCATGCCCACGTTGGCTATTGTAACCTCCTCCTTTACTCCACCGCACCCCGTACCAGTACCCGCTGCTGAACTACAGTCGTGGGAGAGCCTCGGAGCCACTCTGGTCAAAGGGACCTGGCTTATGCCGGATGGCCGAGCCTGCCTCCCTCGCTCCACATACCCCGTGGCAGTTCGCTGGCACCATGATAAGGGGGGTCACTACGGCACGCACGCCCTTGTGGACACCATCGCTCGCTTTTGGTATGCTCCAGGCATTCAACCCTACTGCCTGTCAATAGTGAAAGCATGCAGCACATGTCAGCGTAATGGACCTGCTCCGCCTCTTAACAAAATTAAGGGTGGAAGACCTCCGCCTGCTGCTCCATTTCAACATCTTCAAATTGACTTTGCAGATATGCCAAAGGCTTTTGGGAAAAAGCACCTCCTTGTTTTGGTTTGCCCTCTGACTTCATGGGTCGAAGCTTTTCCTACTGCTAATTGTACTGCTGCCACAGTGGCGAAGATTCTCCTTAGAGACATTGTACCCCGTTTTGGCATCCCTCTCGTGCTTGACTCAGATCGCGGACCCCACTTTACTGGTCATGTCCTTGGCCGTTTAGAACAAGGACTGGGCATTTCACACTCCTTTCATACACCCTACCACCCCCAGTCTAGCGGGAAAGTTGAGCGTATGAATAGGGAGCTTAAGCTTACATTGGCTAAATACTGTCAGGAAACAGGGTTAAAGTGGCCTCAGGTACTTCCCTTGGTCCTGTTTCACCTTCGTACTCGCCCAACCCGTGTATTGGGATTATCCCCCTTTGAACTGCTCTATGGACACCCCCCTTTTCAAAGGTGGGGCGCTACCACGTGCTGATGTTTCACTATTGGGAGGGGATCATATGACCGCGTGCCAGTTTCTCTCCCTACAGGCTCGCCTCCGTACCCTTTGGAAAGCCTCACAGTTTTCCCAGACCGTGCCGCTGGAAGAACAGATCCACCCGTTCCAACCAGGGGACTTCGTCTGGGCCAAAAAGTTTGTTCGTGGCGACACCCTCCAGCCGAGGTTTACTGGACCCCACCAGGTTCTTTTAACAACCCAGACTGCAGTGTTCCTGGAAGGACGCAAATCCTGGATCCAACACTCCCACGTCAAGCCAGCCGTAGTGGACCACAGTGACGGACCAGCAGCTCTTGCCACCACTGAGGACACTTCCTCTGACCAGTGGACCAGCTTACCTCTTTCAGACATCAGACTTAAATTGACTCGGAAAAAATGAGAGGACCTTTTATTCTGACAACTGTATGTTTTTTATTATGCCTTTTTAGTTTATTTTCTGCTTATGAAGATAATGCTTTTATTAGATATTCCCACGAGGTTAAAACTCGTATTTTAGGAAATAGAAGTAATTGCTGGGTATGTACTCAATTTCCAGTAAATGCAGAACAGGGACTCCCCTTCACACCCATTCCCCTGACCACTGCTAATATGACTTGGATGCCACCGGCTAGAGTAAAAGATCCAGTCCAACATAATCTTACATGGGACAAAACAGGAGTGCCAATTAACAGATATCTCAGGGTAACCAATCAGACAGGATCACTGTGTTTTGTTAAAGAAAAGGGGTCAACTTTTGTGGGAACAAGTAAATGCAACATGTATTTTAATGGCACCGCCTTTAGTAAAAATCTTGGCTTCAAGCCTTGCGCATCCCACTTATCCCATATGTGGATCCCTCACCCCGATCCAACTTTTTCATGGGTGGGCAAGCCTTCAGAGTCAGCTTTTAAGAAGCCCTGCTCAGATCACGAGGGTGTCCAACTAATTGTTAAGGGATATACGATTGCCTTCTACAACTGCTCAAGCAGTACTACACTGCACTTTGAAAACACCACTACCAAATTGTGCCTCTGCAGTTCGCACAACGACCCCTCTGCGTTACCAGGGGAACAGTGGTCCAACGGGTGGTGGGTTACCTCCTACTTTGAGAAATGGAATACCCGAAACGCACTGTATGGAACATACTGGGTGTGCGGGCCCAAAGCTTATTACTTTCTCTCCCCTGATTGGGCAGGGTCATGTTATTTAGCGTGGCTAACACTGCCTTTTCGCATCTCCCTCACTCCCCCTCATTTTCCCCACGTTCGTAACATCCGTGAAACCTTCAGAGATATTAATATCCGTGATGGTTTGTCGTGGCAGCGGTGGGCTGGTCTCATTAGCTTGAGGGGTGGTGTCATCCGTCTACAGGGACTACTAGAATCTTTAACCAATGAAACTGCGACCCTATTTGAGAATCAGGCCGGGGAAATGTCCCAGCTGCGCCAGTTAGCTTTGCAAAACCGAATGGCTTTAGACATAATGTTAGCAGCCCAGGGAGGAACTTGCGCCCTCATAAATGAAGAATGTTGTGTTTTTGTAAATGACACCTACCCTGACACTTTTCAACGTACCAAACATCTAAGGGAAATGGCTAAGAACTACTCCTCTGGCCAGCCACCTTATGATTGGTGGGGAGCCTTATGGAATTGGCTGCCTGGATTTGGGTGGGTTAAAAAACTCTTGGTGGGTATTGTTGGGGCCATAGTAATCCTTATAATACTGTGTTGCTGTATTCAGCGTGCCCCTCCCTCATAGACTCATGTGGGTCAATTTATTCTTTTCCTACTTCAGCCAAAGGCCTTACTCTCTTCGAGTTGGCCCAGGCTGAAATTGCCAAGCGGCCCTTGGCTCCTTAAAATGAGGTGTAGCTTTTGGTAAATAGTTATCCCAAAGCTACAAATGGAGGAATGTTGAGTCTGAACTTTTGATGAGCTTAAACTTAACCCAGACTTGATGTCTCTGTCTGAAAGTTTTAATCAAAGCTCTGACCTGCTAACTACTCATGACACCCCCCTCCCCTTAAGTAGCTATCTCCCCTTTTGTCTTTTTAAGTTTACATTTTAACCTGTTTTATCCTGTAGAATCTTGATTGATTATGCATGACCATTATGATCTGTTAATCACTTTGTTTACTTCTGTGTATAAATATTGATGCTCACCCCTAATAAACTCGCCACACTTACTCCGAAGCCTTTTAAGCTAAGGATAGTGTGAGCCCGTTGATCAACGAATTGGTGTCTGGTCTCTGACAGATTGTGAGCCCCATACCAACTCCGCACGAACTCGGGTGCTGGAGAGGTGAGTAAGGACTTGCTTTTTACCTAACATCATGATGTGTCCACGCTGGCAAGGCACGTAGAGCGCCCGGACTCCACGGCTGGAGTGCTCCTGGTAATCTACCTCCACGAGAAGCATAACGCTTGCTGCACCCTGGCTGGAGTGTCGCGGCGCCAGTGTGGACGCCCTGGTCTATTAATGCACTCTGATCGGCCTCCAGAAGTGTCCCACAATGCCTGTTCTAGCCACTCTGGTCATCACTTTGAACTCTACTGCCCTGCCCTCAGTAGTAATCATGGCCTCCTTGTGCACACATGGGGACTCCAGTCTCGCCCGATCAAACAATGAAACTATAAACTTTCTACGCTATTGATGTTTATTAATAATCCCCCAAGTACACTATTTATCAGGTATCACAAGTTCTTTGCCAAGGTGGGCTCCACAGAAGGGATCGTGGGTCTGGCGGGATTTGTGAGTGATATATATTTATTCAATTAAACTCTTACTTAAAAACCATGTGATTCTACTCATCAGTATATTACCAAACAAGAGAAAGCCCCACACAGAGCCACTGCTTTTAACCAATCCGGGAGCATGGCATACTTACAACATGCAAAAAGAACAGGAGTACTTGTGGCACCTTAGAGACTAACAAATTTATTAGAGCATAAGCTTTCGTGGGCTACAGCCCACTTCTTCGGATGCATATAGAATGGAACATATATTGAGGAGATATATATACACACATACAGAGAGCATGAACAGGTGGGAGTTGTCTTACCAACTCTGAGAGGCCAATTAAGTAAGAGGGGAAAAAAAATAAACTTTTGAAGTGATAATCAAGATAGCCCAGTACAGACAGTTTGATAAGAAGTGTGAGATCTCCCCTTGTAAGTATTCTCACACTTCTTATCAAACTGTCTGTACTATCTTGATTATCACTTCAAAAGTTTTTTTTCCCCCCTCTTACTTAATTGGCCTCTCAGAGTTGGTAAGACACCTCCCACCTGTTCATGCTCTCTGTATGTGTGTGTATATATATCTCCTCAATATATGTTCCACTCTATATGCATCCGAAGAAGTGGGCTGTAGCCCACGAAAGCTTATGCTCTAATAAATTTTTTAGTCTCTAAGGTGCCACAAGTACTCCTGTTCTTTTTGCGGCTACAGACTAACATGGCTGCTACTCTGAAATCTTACAACATGCAGTAATTACAACAATCAGAAGAAATAAAGAGATGATGACATAGACAGTGGAACAGTGCAGAAGGCCACAAATCAGTTGACAACAATTGAGGAACCTGCAGAACCTAAAAATAGGGAACTAGATTGGATTTTTTCATACCCCTTCTTTATGTCACTTACCGGATACACAACCATGTTTGATCCATTTCCGTGGCCATAACAAGATTAATACCTGCCTGTTACCCATATGTGGCATTCCAGGTGCTCATAACCTCACCTCTAATCACTAATATTAATAAACTGTCAATCATTCTTTAATCATTCCTATACATTATTGTGATCTAACTGCCTAGTTACCAAATTGCAAAAACCAAACAAACCCCAAAGCTCCATCTAATTTGTACAACTTCTGGTGTAACTGTCCTTTTGTGAAAAGAACAGGAGTACTTGTGGTAGGGTTACCATATTTTAATTTTTAAAAAGGAGGACACTCCATGGGGCCCCGGCCCCGCCCCAACTCCGCCCCTTCCCCGCCCAACTCCGCCCCCAGCCCCGCCCCAACTCTGCCCCCTCCCCTGAACGCTCTGCCCCCTGCTCCTCCCCCTCCCCTGCTTCCCGCGAATCAAATGTTCGCAGGAAGCCTGAAACAGGGAGGCAGCAGGTAAGCTGGGGCGGGGTGCGGCGCGGCTCAGTCCGGCCCCCCTGGCCGAGCGGCTCCCTTTGGCAGCCGGCCGGCCCAGGCCAAGAGGCTCTGGCCCCGGCGTCTCCCGCCCGGCTGGGGCCCCGGCCCCCGGCCAAGTGCCCGCACCCCCGGCCGAGCACCGCGCCGGCCCCCGGCCAAGTGCCCGCGCTCCCGGCCCGGCCCAGCACCGCGCCGGCCCCTGGCCCAGCACCACGCCGACCCCGGTCCCGGTCCCGGCCCCGGCCCCCGGCCAAGTGCCCGCGCCCCAGGCCCAGCACCGCGCCGGCCCCGCGCCCCCGGCCCCAGCCCCGGCCGAGCACCGCGCCGACCCCGGTCCCGGTCCCGGCCCCGGCCCCTGGCCAAGTGCCCGTGCTCCCGTCCCGGCCCCCAGCCCAGCACCGCGCCGGCCCCCGGCCCAGCACCACGCCGACCCTGGTCCCGGTCCCGGTCCTGGCCCCGGCCCCCGGCCAAGTGCCCGCACCCCAGGCCCAGCACCGCGCCGGCCCCGCGCCCCCGGCCCCAGCCCCGGCCGAGCACTACGCCGACCCCAGTCCCGGCCCCGGCCCCCGGCCAAGTGCCCGTGCCCCCGGCCCGGCCCCTGGCCGAGCGCCCACGCCGGCCCCCGGCTAAGGGGTTGTTCGCTCTTGGGACTGAGAGGGACCAGACATCAATCCAGGTTCTCCCCATCTTTCTAAACAAGTCTCTCATATTTCAAACTTGTAAGTAAAAAAGCCAGGCAAGGCATCTTAGTTTTACTTTGTTTTCTCAACTTGTAAATGTACCTTTTACTAGAGTGTTTATCTTTGTTTGCTGTACTTTGAACCTAAGACAGAGGGGGGTCCTCTGAGCTCTTTAAGTTTGATTACCCTGTAAAGTTATTTTTCATACTGATTTTACAGAGATGATTTTTACCTTTTTCTTTAATTAAAAGTCTTCTTTTTAAAGAACCGGATTGATTTCTCCTTGTTTAAGATCCAAGGAGTTTGGATCTGTATCCACCAGGAGTTGGTGAAAGGAAGGAGGGGGGAAGGGTCAATTTCTCCTTGTTTTAAGATCCAAGGAGTTTGGATCTGTATTCACCAGGGAATTGGTGAGAGGTTTCTAAAAGCTTCCCAGGGTAGGGAATGGTGGCAGCGGACCAGAACTAAGCTGGTAGTTAAGCTTAGAAGTCCTCATGCAGGCCCCCACACTTGTACCCTAAAGTTCAAAGTGGGGATACAGCCCACTGCCCCTTGTGTAGTATAGCACCCTGCACCTTCTCCCGTATGGGCATACCACACCTATTCCAGTTAGTGTTCCAGACTTCCCATTATAGTGGGCCTGAGAAGGTTGGGCTTGGGTTGTTTAGTACACTAGTGGGGGAGGAGGGCTTACTACATTACTTATTGGTTATTTTTATATGCAACGTAACACAAGTACAGTTAACAATACACCAGCTGCTATGATAATTTACAGCAACACCGAGTTTTTGGTTTAACATTTTGGCCACCAGCAAAACACGGCCTCTCCTCCTTCGACAGGGTTAAGACATTAATGTGTTTAGTTGCTGGCAGTTGCAACAAGCTGCCCCTGCAAGTTTTGCGTGCTTTTGTTTATATGATAAGTTTATTGAGTGTTTACAGAGAAATGGGCTATTGTTTAAACCAGTTTAACCACTTGGTATGGAATTAGGCAGTATGCCCTGGTTTGATTATTTACAGCAATAAGATTTACAGATTTATTTGTGCACCAAAGTCCAGAAGCAGCGTGTAGATGTGTGTAGTTTGGCTATGGGCTGGTGTAATTGTGCCCCCTAGTAATATGTACATTCCCAGCAAAACACCTCATACACAGTGCACCCAATTGTCCACCCCTTGCCATAGGCCATTGATCCTGCTCCTCCAGTCATAGGAGAGGGGCACATCCAAACATCTTCTCTGGATTTACACCATTTTACACACCCCTCCATTGATTCCCAGTGAGCTCCTCCCCTTCTCATTATTCCCATAGGGCTTGTGGGGCCCACCTTAGTTGCCATTCCATTTCCAGGCACCATGGTAGCTATTCCACAGGTGCTGGCCTCCTAGTTGAGCATTTTGCATTCCCTTACACATCTTCCCCCCAGGTCAGCCTTTTGAAGCCATCCCCCACCCACGTCATGAGGTTTTCTGATTATTGAGACACAACAATGCTAGCAACAAGACAAACACCACAGACAAACAACACAAAACAGATTTATGGTATTCTGGGTTATTTTTTTGCTGGCGCCAGCTTGCTTGTAGAGTGTTTGAAAAACAAAAGAAACAATTTCCATCCCCCTGGTGGGGACAGATTTTGCTTAATAATAATACCAATTCCTTTACACATTTTTTTGCTAACTGCAGGAAATGCAGAAGAATTACCTCCAGGCTGTTTTTATTTTGTTTTATAGTTAGGCTAGTGAATTACCCCACTTATTGGTTATTTATGGAATTAATGAGGTGGCATACCAGTTTCCCCTCTTGTATAACAGACCAGGTTTGCAATAGTTTTTTTTGCTGTACCAAGCTCTAAGTTTATTCTTAGGTAACAACTGAGAGCTTTAGATTTTAGCAGCATCCACACACCCACACACCTACCTTAGGGTGAGCCTGTCCCCCTTATTTTTAGGCTTGACTCATTTTTTTTACCTTTCTTTTCTGGAGGGCCATAATTTGAGTTTTTTAGTAGCTTGTTTGCTGATTAGATGTATTTATTATTTGCAGGTTTTTTGTGCTGCCACTTATGGGCAGTTTTTTTCTTCCCCCATCAGCTAGGTAATTTGCATTTACACAGAGGCTTTTTGGCTTGCTTTTGGATTTAAAGCTATGAGCAGCTTAGAGACTGTTTTAAAAGGGACACATTTTACTTTCACCAGAGTTTTGATTACTTTTCACTTTCATTTTCTGCTTCAAGACGCACACAGATTTAAAAAAGAAAGCACAACCTATTGTGGCTTCTTTTGGAGCCCTAATAGGATTTTATTTAAGTACCATGTTTTGTTTGCATTTCTTTTACCTCTTCTTTAATATACACTGCACACGTCCTGGGAAAATGCACATTTTTTCCATAGTTTATCCTCCATAACATTATAGTAGCCATATTAATTTTACACAAGGTGTGACTGCCTCCCCCATGCTCACAGAGTTTTCATGCACCTCCACCAAAGCAACAGTTTGATCCCCCAGAGCCACTCCAAGGCTTTTTATTTATTTATTTATAGTTTTTATTATCGCTCCCCTTTTCCTTTAAAACTTGGGTTTTGCTTAGCTATACCTTAACCAATTATTTTAGTAAAATTTAACTAACCAATCCTAACATACTGTAACATAATTATTTAACTAATTATATCCCACCACCTTAATTGGTTTACACCCAACAAAATTAATTATACAGCAGAGAGAAACAATCACAGAACCAGACAGAGATTATACAGCCAAACAATAAGGAAATGGAGACTACAGTCATAAAACAACAAAGAAATAAGGATTTTACATTTTAGCTATTAATAAGTGAGTTTTTGCCAGACAGAATGCTATTAAGCTATTATTTGGAGGTAATAGGCATTATCAGAACAAAATTGTATTTCTAACAGCCCAATAGCACCTTATTTTAATGTAACCAGTTCAGGGCCACCTGGGGGAGGGGCAAGTGGGGCAATTTGCCCCGGGCCCCGCAGGGGCCCCCACGAGAGTTTTTCGGGGCCCCTGGAGTGGGGTCCTTCACTCGCTCCAGGGGCCCCGGAAAACTCTCGCGGGGCCCGGGCCCCCGGAGCTTCTTCTGCTTCCGGTCTTCGGCGACAATTCGGCGGCGGGGGGTCCCTCCGCTCCAGGACCCGCCACCGAAGTGCCCTGAAGACCCGTGGCGAGGGGTCCTTCCGCCCCGGGACCCGCCGCCAAAGTGCCCGGTCTTTGGCGGCAATTTAGTGGCGGGGTCCTCCCGCCGCCGAAGACCTCAGGCCCCCTGAATCCTCTGGGCGGCCCTGAACCAGTTTAAAATGTAAAAATGTAACCATTCGCTTCCCAGCTTATGGCTGCCCCTGGTGCTTAGCCAAAGATCTTAGCCTAAGAACAAGGCCTTAGACTCTCCTAGTGAGAGAGGGCCTATAAACAGGCAAACTGTGGTTTTGATTCTTTCTTTTATACCTCTATACTAGCTAAATAATAAACATATCCCTAAATTCTTAAAGTATAGGCCTTTACAAACAGGCCTAAATATCTATATCCTAACAGCCACGTATCTAGTCCTCGACTGGCAAAATGGATCCTTGCTTTGTTAAACAAAAATGTAGATATGGAAAAAAACCCAGCGCTATCCTCAACGGCCTTCTGATAGAGGGGGAAGAGCACGAATGCCCGTTACCTGAGCCACTGCCTGAGGAGCCGTCGCTCTTTGAGGGAGGGGCTGTGCTGAGTGAAATGCTGGGAGTAGCAGATATTGTTTGATTTGTGGACGGCTCTTGTTTTTACAAAAGCGCCCATCCGCATGCGGGCTTCACTGCTGTAAAAATGCCTATGGGCCAGGTGCCGAGGGGACACAGTGTACACCATATTCTGCCCAAGCAGCCAAAATTGTGGCTGTAGCAGTAGCCCTTGAAAATACCCCCACCACTCAGGAGTTAGCCATTTTCACAGACTCAGACTGGGTCCTTCGGTCCCTAGTGGATTGGGTTCTGGAATGGAAAAAGAGAGGGATGAGGTCTGCAGACAGGAAACCCATAGCCCATGCCGACAAACTGACCTATGTGTGGGCATTGGCGGAGGCCTGGGACACTGTGGTACACTTGGGAAAAGTCAGAGCACACAAGAAGGGGACTGAGGAGTCAAAATGGAATAATCGGGCAGATGAGGAAGCAAGGAGGGGGGCCAGAGAAGGAAAATGGTGGCAGCCCAGAAATGGGGAAGGTATAGCTCCTATAGCAGCGACCAGGAAAAAAGACTCAGTTCAAATAGATTTAACAACCCTCCAAAGCCAGGATCCCAGCCTGACAGAGTTAGTGAAAAAGGGAAAGCACTGGGAGTGGCCACACATGAGCAGCGACGTGGAGCAGTTTGTAAATAACTGTCTACCATGTGCAGCCAATAATGCTGATTCCAAAATAATCAAAGGACCTCTGAGACATCAGAGAATAGAGGGACCATAGGCCTGACTGCAAGTTTATTTTATTGGGACCCTACCCAGGACACCAAGAGGTAATCAGTATTGGCTGGTGATTGTTGATCCCTTTACTAAATGGATTGAGGCCATCCCTACTCAAAATAACACAGCTCAAACCACAGCTTGGGTGCTCACTGAACAAGTAATAACCAGATGGGGCAGCCTGAGGGAAACTGATTCAGATCAAGGGCCCCACTTTGTTGGGGAAATCATATGAACCCTCCCCCAACAAATCAGGGGGTCCGTGGCATTTTATGGAGTAACTCCATTCAAGGCGATGACTGGGAGAGATATGTGTCTCCCAGAACAGTGGTCGGTGGGTGGAACGCCACCTGACAACCTACAACCCTGCATCCTCACGGACCAATGGATGCAGCAGCTGTTAAAAGTTGTTGCTGACACCCATCGGCAGGTTGCCATAGCCTTGGGAACCAACATTCGGAAAATGGACAAAAGAATGGGTCCAGTCCTACATCCCCAAGAATGGCAGGTAGGAGACATGGTTATGTATCGACAGGTAAAGGAAAGAGCACATAACCTCAGTCCCATTTGGGCAGGACCTGTTAGAATCTGTAACAAGGCTAGTCCCACTGTCTATCAGCTGGAAATTCGGTCGGGAAAGAAAAACATACTGAAGTGGTTCCCTGTCAGTCTTAGATGAGATGGATGCCTATTTTTGGTTCCTGGAGGAAGAGAGCATAATTACTCATGGGAAATGGGAATCTGAGGTAGAAACAGATAGTGACCTGACAACTAATTCCTCTGAGTCAGAAGAGGAGTTGAGTTCAGGGCTGGAGGTAATAGAGGAAGCTCAAGTGGTCCCAGATGAAAATATAAATGTAACCCATGTAATTGTTGAGATTAAAACAACAGAAAGTGAAATAGATGCAATAAACTACCCTAGTAGTCATGGGCAAATGCTCAGAGCCCAGCGTCAGGCCCAGGTACTCCCAACTTGGGAGAAACATGATTCAGACATCAGTGAGTCTGAATAAATATTAGCTTTAAAACGCTTTACCACTCCCTCCCTCTTGGGTGGGGGAAACGTCTATTTTTGTTTTGTGTTGCAGAGTCCTCTGTCAGCAAATGTCCAACAGCCCTGCCTGCGCTGTGGTCCTGGCTGTGTATGTTGCTATCTGGATTACACCTATCTAGGAAATCATTGTGTATGTCTTAGAAGTTAGTGTCATATGCTTCTTGTTAATTTTGTGCATAAAGTAAATCATAATCCTTATGAGAATAAATGTTTCTGTCATATTGTAGCAATTAGGGGATGTGATTTTGAATTTCATGTACCCGAATTTCACTATAGTCAGTTTAAAGTGTCTTATACTTTGTATTCTATTGGAAAACCTGTGCCCCTTGGAATGGATTTAACTGCTTTACAAACTACTTGTACACCCTGACTTACAGAACTAGCTATATATTGCAAAACAGGAAGGGTGCAGAGTCATGGTTACCATGCATCATAATGCCAATGAAATTGAACGGATGTGTCAAGGCTGTATCCCCACTTTGAACTTTAGGGTACAAATGTGGGGGCCTGCATGAGGACTTCTAAGCTTAACTACCAGCTTAGTTCTGGTCCGCTGCCACCATTCCCTACCCTGGGAAGCTTTTAGAAACTTTTCACCAATTCCCTGGTGAATACAGATCCAAACTCCTTGGATCTTAAACAAGGAGAAATTGACCCTTCCCCCCTCCTTCCTTTCACCAACTCCTGGTGAATACAGATCCAAACCCCCTTGGATCTTAAGACAAGGAGAAATTAATCAGGTTCTTAAAAAGAAGGCTTTTAATTAAAGAAAAAGGTTAAAATCATCTCTGTAAAATCAGTATGGAAAATAACTTTACAGGGTAATCAAACTTAAAGAGCTCAGAGGACCCCCCTCCTCTGTCTTAGGTTCAAAGTATAGCAAACAAAGATAAACACTCTAGTAAAAGGTACATTTACAAGTTGAGAAAACAAAGTAAATCTAAGACGCCTTGCCTGGCTTTTACTTACAATTTTGAAATAAGAGAGACTTGTTTAGAAAGATGGGGAGAACCTGGATTGATGTCTGGTCCCTCTCAGTCCCAAGAGCGAACAACCCCTTAAAACAAAGAGCACACACAAAAGCCTTCCCCCCCCCCCAAGATTTGAAAGTATCTTGTCCCCTTATTGGTCCTTTGGGTCAGGTGTCAGCCAGGTTACCCGAGCTTCTTAACCCTTTACAGGTAAAAGGATTTTGGAGTCTTTGGCCAGGAGGGATTTTAGTACTGTACACAGGAGAGCTGTTACCCTTCCCTTTATAGTTATGACAGGATGTTTGCAAGAATTGGCCAGGACCTGTCACACCACTGGTGGGAAGTGTTATTGGGATGGTCCCCCACTGGCACAGGCATCCTGAATTTGGCCCTACACCCCATCATAGTAATCTTGGGTGCCAAATAGTAGTGGTTTTTGTTACCAGCCTAATGACATGCTGGGCCTGGTGCAAAATCCGGCAATTGTAAGTCCCCTGACAGATGAGTCAGTGGTTACTATCACCGACATTCATACCCCCAGAAAGGGAACATATCGAACTTGTCGCTCCTCCCTCAACTGAGAGAGTAGGCTAAAAATGACCACTTGATAGTTGCTATGCTGGTGTGCTGAGTATGGGATGCCTGCAAGAAGATCATCTGCTCGGTCTCGGCTGAGAGCCTTGAGGTTTCATTGGAGCTCAATTCAGGTGCATCCATCAGGCGTGACAGCGATCATGTAAAGGCCCCCTTGTGTGAAAGGTGACCTTTAAGGAGGGGAACTGTACAGGGAGATTTTGGCAAACCAGTAAAGTGCCTAAACCACTATTGCTTGTTGCTAACAGTAGCCAACAGCTTGTTGCTAACAGAGCAGGTCATAAATTGGTCATGCAGTGGCCTCAGCATAACCAAGGCAGGAGGGGAAGGGGTTTTGGGTGCCACAGACGGGGCAGCTTGACCCCGCGTCCTTCCTGCTAAGAATGTTGAAATTGCTGATCTATGTATTTTAGAAAAACAGGAAGTCTGTCTATATGTGCCTGCAGGAATGTTTGTCAGGCCCCCAAGGCATGGACACTCTGGAAAAAAAACATTTCTGGTAAATCGATGACCTTAAGAAAATCTCTTTCTTGATCCTTAAAAACTGCTTGCTTAGCAAGTTTCCTTTAAGGCAGGGCCGGCACAACCCATTAGGCGACCTAGGTGGTCGCCTAGGGCGCTACAGTTTGGGGGGCAGCGACCGTGGCGGTATTTCAGCGGCGGGACCTTCCGCCGCCTCTGTGGGGGGCGGCATTTCGGGGCGGGACCTTCCGCCGCCTAGGGCGGCAGAAAAGCTGGCAGCGCTCCTGCTTTAAGGGATGTGTCATTATGTTACTAATGTATAAATAAGGGGAAAAAGTTTGAGGTAACTGGACTACTCAGAAGGGGCGCTTCAGGGACGCTCCCTCTGGACACATCTTGGGGTTCCCACCGGCAGACGGAAGCCTGGCCAGCAGAAGCCTGTTACGGTGCCACTTGAAAGCCAAGCTCAGCTCTGGTAATTATCGAGGGTTGGGGGTGTTTTACTAACCTGTTGTGGACGTGTGTAAGTGCTTGAAACTAAAGTTTAGCTTTAAGTGAAAGCACTCTTGTGTTCTGTTTGTGCCAGCCATCTATCGGTTGAATGGCCGTGTCTCCCCTGATTTATTTCCTGACACCACCTTGCACAGCGTAAAAGTTACCAAGAGCTTTGGGTTGAAAGAACCCTGGGTAACACCTGCCAGGTTCCCCAGGTAAGCAATGGGGCTGCGGCTGGGGCCCTGCACCCGCGGCTTGTGGCAGGGCTGCGGGAGAGAGCTGGGGCCATGTGCTTGTGGCATGGGCTATGTGCCCCCAACCTGCGGCTTGCAGCAGGGCTGGAGTAGGGGCCATGAGCCCCCGACCCACGGCAGGGCTACAGCCAGAGCCAGGGCCCTGTGCTCCTGACCCGTGGCAGGATTGCGGAGGGAGCGGGGGCTGTGCACCCCTGACCCATGGCGGAGCTGTGCCCGGAGCCGGGGCCACGTGCCCCTGACCCGCGGCTTCCTCAGGCTGTGATACCAGTCAGCTCTGTGTTCCTGGGGAACCAGGGCACAGTATCTAGCCTGTCTGACTCATGAAAGACACCCCCCTCCTCACCAGTCTCTGCTTGAACCAAAACTGATCAGAGAAAAGGCTTGCAGAGAGCAGTGAAGGGCGTTGGGAGACACACCTAGACCCTTCCTGACAAGGGTGACAGGATTAAGGCATCTCCATTAGCACACAGAATGGAGAACAGAGATTCCAAGGTAAGAACCGCACTGAACTCTGGGACCAGAAAAGCAGGGAAGCACTGCATCCTGGGGGATCTCTGCTCCAGATGCTAATGAACCTACGACTGCCCACACCCAGCTCAGCAGTTATCAGACCAATTCTAGGAATGAATCCTTGATTGATATCCAAAATACTGAAGCAGCCTAGTTGCCTTGTGAGCTCCCTGCAAGAAAACACCACCCATAGCCTAGAGTGATCAGCTCCTATTGTCTAGTCTAAAGAAAACCCTTGACTCATCAGCTTACCTATAAACAAATCTAGTGTTCTCCCTTGAACCATTGTATTTTCTCTACAAAAATCCCTACTCACTCTCCAGTAAGTGTTCTGATACATAGACCCAAGCTCTGCATCAGTTCCACTGGGACTCCATCTTCTCCTGACTGATCGTGCTGGAGGCTGTGCCTGTCTCCAGCACTCAGGACCCTGAGCTACCACCACCTGGGATCCCCGACCAGTTCAAGCCTAATGGAGTGGGTGAGATCCCTCCCTCCCTCTCTCTTTCTCGCTCTCTGTTTTCTTTTCTACCTCAGGTATTAACCTTTAATAATGTAACTGTTATGTTGGTTTAGGCTCTCCTTGTGTAGTTATCACTATTATTCAATAAATAACTTTTATGGTTAAGCTGGTTGCTTCCCTCCCTCTCTCTCTCTGAACTTTACTCTTTTGTGTTTTTAGCTTCCCCGTTTACTCTGCAGCAAAGCTTCTTTTACCTAAGCTAAAGATCCCTGCAGCGCCCAAAATACTGTGGGGTTTGCTCATCAAGTGGGTTACTACCAGTACAATTGTAACATGAAAGTGGGGATAGGGATGTGCAGAACCTGTGGCATATAAGGGTGACAGTTTAAAAGTGCTGATTGACTCGGTCTGCTCAGACTTGCTCTGTGTGTGTGTGTGTGTGTGTGTGTGTGTTCATCTGGTTCTAGGGCTGGAGGAACCCAGCCCTGGGGAACCTAAGTCCCGCAGAATAGCTCCATTGGGAGGGGACTTGCATAAGGGAGAAATAGAGCTCCATATGGAAACACACGTGACATAAGCAGTACATTGATAGAATTACAGAAACGCGCCCCTCCCCCAGAAGAGTAACCCTAATAAATGAGCATACCCCAAAGTAATGGGCAAATCTGGTAACTGCTGTGTATCCCCATGGCTCCAGTGGGGTGGGGGCTGTGAGCCTGTGGCTGCCCCCCCCATGTGTCCCGATATTTTATTCTTGTCATCTGGTTACCCTACCACTTCAGCATCAGTGAAGTCAGAATTATCCCAGGTATGTAGCTGGCCCATAAAGTTTTCAGAAGAAAGGGATCTTCTGGGTGTGAGGTGCACCTCCCCATATGTGGCGTTAAGAACAAATAATCATAAAAAAAAAAAACGGAGGAAAAAATTACATCAGTTGAAGGAGTTATGCAAAGTTTGCTTCTTAAATAATTAGGCTTTCAGGAACAAAGGGCCTCTCACAGCCTCCGGCGGCCTAAAAACTGTATAAAAACACTCATGACTCAGGGGTCTTCTAATCACTTTAACTTATTCTCCTCTGTGAACTAGAGAATCCTATTCAAGTCTCTCTTTCCATAACCATTCAAATGATGTGCTAGAGATCCTTTAAATTTAGGACTGAATCTTCCACAGACACTCTGATTCTTAATAATGGGAAGGGTTTGGGGTTTTTTTCAATTTTTTGTTGTTGTTATCGAGTTGCAGGCGTTGGTTTCTTCATAGTTTAGGAGTTAAACTGGATTTTCAGAGCAAGACATGGAGTTGGGACACTAAAGCTTATTGATTTTAGTTGGAACCTGGGCATTCAAATCCCTTAGGGAGCTCTGAAAAATCTCACCCACAATTTTTAATGTAGGGTTTAGGAAGAAATTCCCTTTTTCCTCCATAAAGGACTAATTCATTGTTCTTCTGCTTTCTTCTGAAGCAGCTGGTGAATGACACTCATTGAGACAGGATAGTGCATTAGATGGACCATTCATCTCTTCCAGCCTGGCAACTGCTATGTTCTCATAGGAAGAAGTAATTCTAGGTGCAGATCCTTGTCTGGTCTAACTTAATGTAGCTCCAGCGAAGCCGATGGAACCAAGCAGATTTACATCAGGGGAGGAGGTGGGGGTTTGTGTTTTGTTTTGATTTATATAACCAGTTTTATTTATTCATCAGCAAGTGTTGGTGACTCGCTGAGGTTTACAAACCAAAGCACCGCCTTGTCATGCTGGACTGAACTCGTGTGTCAGTAGGTGTAAGGGCACTGTTGTCCCTTTACTAAAACTTAGTGAGGGTTTTTTGTGGACATCTCCCAGTACCAAAAGAAAGGGGCAAGGCCCAATGAAAAATCAGGATCCTGAGACTGACAGTCCCCAGGGGTAATGGGGAGAGCCTAATGCTGCAGGTCAGCCTGATTGACAGGGCGGGCAGGCCAATGCGGGAGTCAGGAGCCCGGGGTCCCGTCCTCCGTTTGAGTGGGAGCTGCCTGAGCCAGCGCGGGGCCCAGCTAAGGCGAGAGCAGCAGGCAGAGCTGAGCAGAGCCGCAGCCGGGCTGAGGCAGAGTGGAGCTGGAGCTGGAGCTGGGGCTGGGGCTGGAGCCGCCCGGAGCCGGGTGCGGTGAGCAGCTGGGGAGAGTGGGGGGGACCCTGGGCAGAGGGGCCAGCACAGGGAGACGCCCCTGCCAAGTGGTCTCGCGGGCCAGACTGGGAGGGCTTCGTAAACCCGATGGCAGGGTGGGGGGGCGACGCTGGGCAGAAGGGTCCTGCCACCTAGAGGCTGAGGGCGTGTGGGAACCACCAGAGCACGTGTCCGACCCGCAGTATCCCTACAGCACAGCCAGGGACTGGGCAGGAGGAACAGACTGTGAACTGCCCTTACACACCAGAGACGGCTGTTTGTGGTGTCCCTCAGCCCACAGGGTGGGGTGACTTGTTCCTTTAACCTTTCCCATTTTTCCTTATTTATTTATTAGTTGCTGTTTAATAAATTGTTTTTGCTTTGAACTCTATGCAATGATCAGTGGGAAGCATCCGGTGTGAAGAGAGCACCCCGGTGTGGGGACACCCTACTCCTGTCCTAAGTGTCCATGACAAGACTGCGGGTCGAGTCCTCCAGGAATCCTGGGCCCAGCCTTGTCGGGATTACAAGGACTTTGCCACACAGGAGAGTGGAAGGAGAGCCCTTGAGGTCAGGCAGCCTCTGGGTAAAGGAAGTGGGAGCGAAGACTAAGATTCTTTAACCAGCCAATTCAACCGGGGGAGTGTATAAGCCAGGAAAGTTCCCCACGATAGTGGGACAATCTTCTGCTCACATAGAGGTTACATCCTAACAAGGAAATCAGTATTATTAATGCTGTCCCAGCCATGTTCTGTGGGATATTTTTTTAATGGACTGGAAATCCCAGGCATTAATTATAGAAATTTTATATATTGATATTTCTTAGGGCTTGTCTAAGCTTAACGCTAGATTGGCACTGCTGCAATCGATGCAGTGGTGTCGATTTAGCGGGTCTGATGAAGACCCACTAAATCAATGGCAGAGCACTCTCCCGTTGACTCCTGTACTCCAGCTCCCCAAGAAGAATCAGGTAAATCGGCGGGAGAGTGTCTCCCATTGACACAGTACAGTGTAGACACCGCTGTAAGTCCACCTAAGTTACGTCTTCTTCAGTTACATTACTTACATCACTGAAGTAGCGTAACTTAGGTCAACTTACAGCTGCAGTGTAGATCAGCCCTTAGAGACAGGATATTCATAGAATCATAGAATCATAGAATATCAGGGTTGGAAGGGACCTCAAGAGGTCATCTAGTCCAACCCCCTGCTCAAAGCAGGACCAATTCCCAACTAAATCATCCCAGCCAGGGCTTTGTCAAGCCGGGCCTTAAAAACCTCCAAGGAAGGAGACTCCACCACCTCCCTAGGTAACGCATTCCAGTGCTTCACCACCCTCCTAGTGAAATAGTGTTTCCTAATATCCAACCTGGACCTCCCCCACTGCAACTTGAGACCATTGCTCCTTGTTCTGTCATCTGCCACCACTGAGAACAGCCGAACTCCATCGTCTTTGGAAACTCCCTTCAGGTAGTTGAAGGCTGCTATCAAATCCCCCCTCATTCTTCTCTTCTGGAGACTAAACAATCCCAGTTCCCTCAGCCTCTCCTCATAAGTCATGTGCTCCAGACCCCTAATCATTTTTGTTGCCCTCCGCTGGACTCTTTCCAATTTTTCCACATCCCTCTTGTAGTGTGGGGCCCAAAATTGGACACAGTATTCCAGATGAGGCCTCACCAATGTCGAATAAAGGGGAACGATCACGTTCCTCGATCTGCTGGCAATGCCCCTACTTATACAGCCCAAAATGCCGTTAGCCTTCTTGGCAACAAGAGCACACTGTTGACTCATATCCAGCTTCTCGTCCACTGTGACCCCTAGGTCCTTTTCTGCAGAACTGCTACCTAGCCATTCGGTCCCTAGTCTGTAGCAGTGCATGGGATTCTTCCGTCCTAAGTGCAGGACTCTGCACTTATCCTTGTTGAACCTCATCAGGTTTTTTTTGGCCCAATCCTCTAATTTGTCTAGGTCCCTCTGTATCCGATCCCTACCCTCTAGTGTATCTACCACGCCTCCTAGTTTAGTGTCATCTGCAAACTTGCTGAGAGTGCAGTCCACACCATCCTCCAGATCATTAATAAAGATATTAAACAAAACCGGCCCCAGGACCGACCCTTGGGGCACTCCGCTTGAAACCGGCTGCCAACTAGACATGGAGCCATTGATCACTACCCGTTGAGCCCGACGATCTAGCCAGCTTTCTATCCACCTTACAGTCCATTCATCCAGCCCATATTTCTTTAACTTGGCGGCAAGAATACTGTGGGAGACTGTGTCAAAAGCTTTGCTAAAGTCAAGGAATAACACATCCACTGCTTTCCCCTCATCCACAGAGCCAGTTATCTCATCATAGAAGGCAATTAGGTTAGTCAGGCACGACTTCCCTTTGGTGAATCCATGCTGACTGTTCCTGATCACTTTCCTCTCCTCTAAGTGTTTCATAATTGATTCCTTGAGGACCTGTTCCATGATTTTTCCAGGGACTGAGGTGAGGCTGACTGGCCTGTAGTTCCCCGGATCCTCCTTCTTCCCTTTTTTAAAGATGGGCACTACATTAGCCTTTTTCCAGTCATCCGGGACCTCCCCCGATCGCCATGAGTTTTCAAAAATAATGGCTAATGGCTCTGCAATCTCATCCGCCAACTCCTTTAGCACCCTCGGATGCAGCTCATCCGGCCCCATGGACTTGTGCACATCCAGTTTTTCTAAATAGTCCCGAACCACTTCTTTCTCCACATAGGGCTGGTCACCTTCTCCCCATATTTTTAGGACAAAGAGAGTAACAAGGATTCAAAAGAGCTGATTAGGTCCCTCTTCCTTCCTTCCTTCCTTCCTTCCTTCCTTTATTTCTCTTTCTGTCTCTCTCTCTTTAAGTCTCCACATGAGCTCAGCTGCACTAGGAGTTTATCATTAAAATTTTTATTCCACTGACCCATGTACCTTAAATGTACTGTCTTGCCACCTGTGTGCTTCAGATTTATCTCCACGGCAGAAAGATGCCTGGCATCACAAATGTGTGAAGTGACATTCCACAAATCATGCGTGACAGCTGCAACAAGCCAGATGTAAGGCAGTGCCCTGACTCCACAGTGCTGATTCAACCCCCACTGGCTTCATGATTTTCCCAGGAGCAATTCTCAGCTCCTTCTCTCAGGAAAGCAGAGTGGAATCCTCGGGTGCAGCTGACATTGGAGGTGGTGATGGCGGCACATATGCTGATAGAGGCGTATAACGTTATGGAGGATTATATTGTAACTGATATCCCTGTGATTATGGGAGATTATACAGTTATGGGGGCCCATACAGTTAGGAGGCGCTTTATGGTCACAGGGTCCCATATGTTTGTGGGGAAATACAGGGCTAGGAGGATGGTGATGGGGTCACCTGTATCTTAACGGAAACTGTAGACCATCTTACACCCAGCAGGCATATCCATGCAGGGCCAGCTCCAGGTTTTTTGCCGCCCCAAGCAAAAAAACCCAAACATGGTGCCGCCTCTTGAAAAGAGCCACCCCCAAAGGGCTGGAATGCCGCCCCTTCAGAAGTGCTGCCCCAAGCACATGCTTGGAATGTTGATGCCTAGAGCTGGCCCTGTATCCATGGGAACAGGAAGAAGCAGGAAATGAATGGCAAGATACAGATTCATGTCTGATCGCATAGGCCTGGCTTTGAGAAGTGTAGAGTACACCAAACTCTGTGTGAAATAATGAGAGAGCTGCATTTCATCAGCACCTCTGCAAACATTCCCAATATTTCCCATGTTACCCTTGATCGGTTTCTTCTAATGCCTTCCTGGCTACGGGTTTCCTCCGTTATCAACCCAGTGGGCCTGATTCTCAACTACACGATGGGTCTTACACCATTCTGTGAAGTGCAAATGGAGCAGAGGGCACCGTATGTATGTTAATTACATCTACATTAACTTGAATGGCTCTTTCCCATGCCAGAGCAGTGTCAGAAGGCATTAGTGTCAATGAGAATTAGGCCAGGTTATCTCCTATCCATGAATATGGAGCATTTCTTTCTTTCTAACAGCAGCTGCATAATGGAGAAGTTTTTTGAACCTCTGCTTTTATTGTGTTTTGTTTTAGTTGAGACTGACCAGGGTGAAACAAGTAATTAAAAATGGTGGCAGACGGACTTGATTGTCAAACTCTACAACTGCAATAAAGGAGTAAGAGGACTGTGTGAGAAATACACCACTTTGGAGCTGGGGATAGGACATAGCACTTCCTGGAAATATAGTCTTGTTACTTTGCTTTCTTTCTTTATTCTTTATTTTGACAATTTTCCACTCCTCTTTATTTCAAATTCAGATATATACTATATCATACTATTGGTCTTTGGGTTTAATTGCTCTTCCATTTGTTATCATTTAATATCACCAAAGGCTTCCACATCTCTTGGCCAAAAGTGTCCTTCAGGTTTGGGTACCCCCAATGTGGTGCACAAGTAAGGAAAACTTGTGGCCTGTTATCAAGAAATGTCGAGCATGAACATCTCCCATTAGCTTCAATGGGAGTTTTGAGTACTCAGCACTTCAGAAAAATGGGCCTGGCTGCAACCTCTCTTATCAGGCATCTAAAATCAATGGCTCCTTTGGAAAGAGGTTGGCTAAGCTGCTTCCACAAGTAAAATCATTGGAATAGAGGCTGATTTAGCCCAGGCCCCGTTCTGTTAAGTCTTCAGTCTTGCATGAAATGCTGTTACTTCAATTCAAAGGATCAGAGTTCCCAAGCCTTCCAATTTAAAAGAAAAGAAAAGGAAAGAAAAGAAAAAAGAACGAAGTAGATATTTTAGAGCGGCATCTTGGCAATATTCGGGCATTTGTTCTCAATGAAGCTTGTGATCTGGTGGTGAAAGGCTCATTGCTTAATATCAAAAGGTTTATTCTTGGGCTGTTCAGGCCTTTAATGCTGCAGCTTTAAATTCGTTATTGATCCTGGTGTATCTCAAAGGGGACGGAGGAGTTGAGACCTGTCTGTTGGGGACGCGGACGGAATGGTGCTTGCAGCACTCTGGAGCAAATGGAGACTGAGATGGATTTACTGCATTTCTTCAAGTTTGACAAGGGTATAAACTCTTGCGCTTCAGGGTATCAGCCAATCATGGAGACAGATCTGATTGACAGGGGATAGTATAAAAGTTCCTCTATGGGCAGGTGATCCCAGAACAACTGTGGGCTTCTTGCACCTCCCAGTGAAGCATCTGGTACTGACCGCTGTGGGAGAGAGGTCTGATCTTGTGTAGCAATGCCTGTGTTCTTCTGTTCCAAGGAGCGGTCCATGGGTACAGTCTGATATTGAAGACTAGAGCTGTATTGCTTTTACACAAACCCGTGGCCAGATGGCTAAATCTCCCTACCTGAGTAATGTATCATGTCCTTAAAGATGCAGAATGGTCTGGATAGGTATTTCTTTTCATGTATTCAAATCAAAAATTTGATTAGTGGAAAATGTCCATCTTCTGGGAACTGAGAGTCACAGAAAAGTTGAAGAAAAATATAGTGGGAAATGTAATCTTTTTATCTGCAGTTTTTGCAATATCAAGCCATGGTACATCCAGGGGATTTCATACAAGACTGGTAATATGGAGTGCAGTGAGTCACAGTTACCTCAAAAACCATGAGATTCTTTTATGGAATGAATGGTCTGGGCACAAATCTCTTCATATCACACATGAGATTTTGGACTTCTGCAGATGACATTGGCGTAGTGTAATTTGTCTATATGGGTGGAACGGACTCAGTCAGGTGTGTTGGCAACATCCTTGTGAAATCAACTTTTGGTCGTGTCATTTGACCAAGGAGTGGACATTGCTCCTGACCAGTTGATAAACACACGAGGGCAAAGCATGAGAAGATGTATTTAACTGAGCTTTATTAGTTCAATGAAATCCAAAATCTCAATATGAAGCTGAACCATTTCTGCCCCATTGCCCTAAATCTTCTCAGCTCATCTCCAGCGCTGTGAAATTCATGCAAAGGTTGTGTCAAGCAGAGACACTGACTTTTCTTTTTGCCAGTGGTTTCTTTTGAAGAGGTGTGTGTGTTTGGGGGACGGGAGGGGTAATTTTGGGGTGGACTATTTTCAGCATAATTATACACTTCTTTCATATTCTAGTTATTGAATATGTGTCTATCATTGGTACCGTTACTATTTTAATGATTACATTGTTATGAACTACATAGTTACATTATCATCAATTGCAGAATATTAAAATCATGGCAATTTCCTACAAGCTGTCTTCACTAATGTCCCAGTTTAAAGACATTACACCTCACGGTAGCTTTCTGGATGAAACTGTCAGCAATCTTATTTACATCTAGTTCCCTGGTATGGTCTTGATGCACGTTAAGGACAGCTACATTACTCAGTTGTGTCTGTCCCATTGATGACTGGAGATAATTTGTAAGTCTTCTGAAGCTGGAGAATGAGCGTTCCGCAGTTCAAGATGATGCAGGCACAGTGAGAAGGATTCTTACAAATTTGCAGTACACAGAGTACTGCAAAGGACTCCAAGATCTCTTTCTTGATGGGTAACAGCTAATATAGACCCCATCATTTTGTGTGTATAGTTGGAATTATATTTTGCCATGTGCATTACTTTAATTTAAAATTGAATGTCATCTGCCATTTTGTTGCCAAGTCACCCAGTTTTGTGAGTCCTCTGCTGTCAGCTTTGGACTTACAAAATTCCACAAGATAGTTATCATCTACAAATTATACCACCTCACTATTTACCCCTTTTTCTACATCGGGGTAGGCAAACTATGGCACGCGTACCGAAGGTGGCACATGAGCTGATTTTCAGTGGCACTCACACTTCCCGGGTCCTGGTCACCAGTCCGGGGGGCTCTGCATTTTAATTTAATTTTAAATAAAACTTCTTAAACATTTTAAAAACCTTATTTACTTTACATACAACAATAGTTTAGTTACATATTATAGACTTATAGAAAGAGACCTTCTACAAACATTAAAATGTCTGACTGGCACGCAAAACCTTAAATTAGAGTGAATAAATGAAGACTTGGCACACCACTCCAGAAAGGTTGCCGACCCCTGTTCTAGATCATGTATGAATATGTTGAACAATGCTGGTCCCAGTACAGGCCCCTGGGGGACACCACTACTGTATTTACTTCTCTTCATTCTGAAAATGGACCATTTATTCCAACCTTTTGTTTCCTATCTTTTAACTGGGTTGCCTGGCAATGCTTTCAGAATCATCCTTAATTTAATTTAATGACAAGCCTTTTGTTATATTAATCACGTTGCCTCTATTTATAGACAAATTCCCTGCCCCAAGGGCAGAAGCTGGGAGCAGCACAGAACTTATAACATTCCACACTCAAGCTTAGGAGAACCTGGGTCGCTGTCCTGCAAAGACTCAGGCAGTCTCTTACCTCGAACCATGTGAATGGCCTTCTTGAAATCAAAGAAAAAAACGTACATTCTTAAAGTGAAAAATGTAGCTAAGTCTTTGCAGGAAAAGACTCTATGCAAAAACAGGTAATGCAAGGAGGAACTCCACTCTGGTACTCAGGGCCTGCAGAATGCTATCAACCACACCCAGGGTCAGATTCTCCTATCACTCCAGGGCTTCGAAAATTGCAATTTGAGAAGTGCCCAGTGGTGCTGGCTCCACAGGAAGGAATTTTGTCCCATGCAATTTTTAAGTGAGCAGGGAGAAACAAGGCCAACCAGAAGACCGATATTATGATGCAGCAGAGATTTTAATGCAAATGAAATTAGCAGTACACAGTTACAAGAAGAAATATTACAGAGCTGAAAGAATGTATTTCCAGTGTTTCAAGAAGGGCTGGACCAATCACACACCTCAATGGGGCGCATTTGCGACAACATGTTCTTTTTGCTTTCTTGCAGCTGCAGAGGTTGACAAACAAGTCCCCTTTGTAACCATTTTAAGTTCTTTGTTTTACCCCAGTCGGTGGGAAATGAGACAAAGCAAAATAGAAGCAGAGGACTACGCAACTTCTCCATTATACATCGGCCGTAGCAAAGGTCAAGGTGATGCATTAAAGGTACATATTGATAGAAAGGATAGAATGTGGTGCCTAATTCTCCTTGACAGCAAGGTCTCTTTTTCCCCTTGCAAAGGGACTTAAAATGATAATGAATGTAAATGATGCCTATCTTAAGGCCCCTGTTTCCTTCACACCGCTGGGTCAGTGTAAACAGTTTGCATGTAATTCAGAATAAGTCCACATGTGAATGAGAGAATCAGCACATGGCTGGGAAAGCATTAGAGAAAGAGTCATACAGCGTAACATTAGAAATGCACCATGGCTATCAGACCAAGGTGCTGAGCACACACAGCTCCCACTGACTTCAAGTGGAGCCATGTTTGCACAGCATTTCTGAAAGCCATGCCCAAATGATCAGGGGTGAATCTGCATCTTGCCGGTCATTTCCTGGTTTTTCCTTCTTCCACGGGTGTTCCTGCTGGGTTTAACATGGCCCACAGTGTCCACCGAGATATCTACGGCCATATCCCCCATATCCCCATAATCCCCCGTAACCATAAAGGCCCGGGTAACTGCAGTGTCCCCCATAGCCCAATAATCCCCCATAACCGTAAAGGCCCCCATAACCACCTAATCTCCCTAAACCATACAATCCTCCGTAATGGCCTCCATAGCCGTACAATCCCCCCAAACCATAGGAGCCTCCGAAACCGGCTCCGACCACAGGTGCTCCTACGGCTGCCACTTCGCTCTGTTGAGGGAAATTGCTGAGAATTGGTCCTGGGAGGGTCACGACAACCGGTGAGGGTCTGATCACCACTTCGGAGTCAGGGCACTGCCTAACGCACGGCTCGTTGGAGCTGCCAGTGACTGGACTGGGTCGGGCCACCCCGCATTCTGGATAGCACAGGCTGGAGAAAGTCATCTTTCTGGGATGGAAGTAAACCTGAAACACACAACAGGGGCTAGAGTAAAGAGAAGATACAAGGACTGGTGGAGGAAAGGTTTCAAAACTCGGTTACAATTGTAGTGAGGTCTACATGGGGCCCAAGAGAGAGAGGAGGATTGGACTTAGTCTCTATGTGTGTGGCCATGTATGTGTTCCTGTTTTCTGTTTCTATGCCTCTTGTCCACTCGCACTAAACTTCCCTCCCTACTGGCCCCTTTGATCCCCTCTCAATGACTTTGTCTGAAAAACACCAACTGGAATAAGTGTAATTATTTCTATGATGGACACCTGGGATTCTGGGTCCATTTTAGACATTTCTCAAAGAGAACATGGCTGGGCTCATGGTAATCACATCCTTTCGTTTGAGGATTTAACCTCTGCGTGCAAACCAGTTGTGTCTGGTATCACAGTGTGCCTCTTTGGTTTTCCAAACCTTGGGAGTCACCAAAACTTGCTGATGAATAAACAGAAACATAGGAATTGCTCGACTGGGTCACACCATTTGTCAGCTTAATCCATTGTTGTGTCTCCAATAGTGAGGAGTAACAGCTGCTTCAGAGTAAAGTAGAAAACCACTGAATTGGCCCTTTCTGGACTAACCTGAGAAAATTTCTTCCTAATCCAGCAAAGTGAAAAATGGCTAAATGATTTTCATAAGTTACTGAAAAGATTTAAGTGCCCTAATTCTTCTTCCAGTTAACAGGAAATATGTTTCTGAATTGCATATGTTGCTCTTAAAGTCCCTCCCTTAGCTTCAGATCATGAATCTACCAGTGCCTGCACCTGAATCACTACTCAAGATACTTATGGAAGAACACCCTGATCCCGGATAAAAATAACAGTGAGTAAATTCAAAATTCTATTTTTAATGAAAAGAGTCCCTACTGTGATATCTCTGGGGTTAGAAAGAGATTGAGTGGAATTGGACTTACCCAGTTCACCGAGGAGATGAAGTCTGGAGAAGTGTTTAGAAGAGGTCTGAGTGGTGAGCACTTTTATACAGTTTCTAGGACTGAGTGGAGGATCTGCGACGCTGTTTGTGGAGGAGGTCGTAATTAGTTACCAAACAGACTTGATTGCCTTGTTAAATCCTCCTTTTGATGGAGCTGTTTTCCTCAGCGATGGTGATTATTGGGTTAATCACAGACTCAGAGGGCGTGACATGCACATTGCACTCTTCAGCTGTCTTTCATCTTAAAATTGTATGATAGCAACCAGACTGGGTCGTTCTACCCCATATGGGTTTTAAAATATGCCAAATTCAAAACTACATTTGAAAGAAAATGAAATAGCCCCAAATTGTGTGGCCTTAAATCATGACCTGATTAAGGGAATGACATGAGAGACTCCATTTTGTTTAAAGTGACTGTGTAACTCAGTGCAGAAGCGTCTAATCCCAACAATAATTTATTAATATTCTAAGAATTCAACCCTTTGCGTGTGTGAAACACCAAGGAGAGTTTGTGAGGGGCTTTGAACTCTGGAGTTCTGAGGATGCTTAAGAACTTCCAGTCTTAACACCCTGACACCCTCTGTTTGATAGGCCTAGAAAGAGAGACACATTGAGGTGCAGGTCACATGGGGAAAGTTGCAGAAACAGAAATACAATATGATACTTCTGACTCCTCGTACCACAGGCTGAGCTCTAGGTTGATCCCTGTTACACTGTGTTACAAGATAATGTTAGTATCATGTCTGATAACAAAATGTTTGCATCCAGGAGGGTTCAGGAGAAAGAGGTTTGGCATGAGTAGTCCCAACTATTGGGGTTTATTTCTGACTCTGCCAATCGCTCCCTGTCTGACCTTCACCTGAATGTGCCTCCATTTACCTCCATGGCAAACAGATATAATTGTAACTTTCAGGGTGGATTGTCTGAGGCTTCCTCCGATCTAAGCATTTCAAGGCACTTCACAAACACTCATTAAATTATATACAGCCAAAGAGATGAATTACTAAAGTAGTAATACCTTTTTACTGGGATTAGATTTTCCAACACTGAAGATTAGATTCACTTTAAAAATGTATGTCAAGGTCTCAGATGTCACTCCAGTGCTCAGTTTGTGATTCCTAACCTTTGAAATTGGGGCTTTTTGACTTTCGTTCCATGTACCTTTGCATTTCCCTTTTCTATATATTTTAAAGTTTCAGGGTAGATACTGAACCAGTGTAAAAGGGAACAGTTCCATCAACTTCCAATTGAAGGAATGCACTTTATTTAGCCCGGCTTAGAGAAACCTTGTTGGGAGTGTATCTCTCTGTGCATACTCGGCACCTCTACCCCCTGGTGCTCAGATCCAACATATAGGGAAACCAAAGGGAAACATCAGGTACTGCATCTCCACCCATGGGCAGCCAAGAGAACTGGGTCTTGTGAGAGACTTCAGCTAATAAAGAAAAGTAAGAAGTATAAGACTGACAGATTTAAGCAGAACTTCTTCTAAGGTCACTTTGCTGTGGGATGAGATGGGGTTAGTTGCAATTCTGACCAACCTAGTGCATTCTGCAAGACCCAACTCCCACACAAAGCTTTTCAGCCAGAATTAGAATGATTTTTAAAGTGGAAAATACACCCCCACCAGGATTTCTTCTAATCCAAGCAGCATTAAATGCCTTCCCTGAGTTTTAAGGCACAGAACGTCATTGAAGTCTGTGGAGCTGTACTGATGTCCAGTGGCTCAGTATCTGCCTCTTGAGCTTTGTAAAGGAATGTTTGCTAAAGAAAGGGAAATTCAAAGCTTTATTGAATGAAAATCAAACAGTCCCAAATTCAGAAGCTAGGAATCATCCACTGACTATTGTCATGACATCAGAAACCTTAACATTTAACCTTAACATTTAATCCAGCGTATTTTTTTTTGCAGCTACGTCAGCCTCAAAAGCATGGGTGGGGATTGTGGGGGGTGCAAAGCAGCAGCCCCTCCTGGCAGCCCCCACCTGTTGCTGCTGAGTAGCTGTTACCAATGGCAGTGAGATGCGCCGCATTGGTGTTTGTAGTGGCATCACCAGCAGGGGTTGGCGTCTTGTACCTTGCAACCTCCTTGGGGCTCCAGGCAGCGCCTCTGGAGACATATGGGGCCGGTGTATGCGGCACATGAGCAGCTCTTGTCCGTGGAGGTGGCTGTGGCATTTGGTCGCCGGGCGGCTTCCCGGCTCTCGCCTGGATGGGACACGAGGAGCCTGGAACTCTACAGCCAGTGAGTTCCCAACCCACCCTCCCCAGGGCAGGCTGTCGGTGAAGGGCTCTGGGAGGCAGGGACAGAGAGACGGGTTTGTCAAAGACCACCAAAAAATTGTTGTGAGAATCCTTGAATCCTAATCCATAATTTGGGGGCATCTTATCCTAGAAAAAAATTCTGCTATTAAAATAATAGAACCCTGTGCACACACACAACTTTAGTGAGGCTGCAGTGCTTTGAAGTCCTTTGATCTGAGGGAGCCTCTGATCATCGAGCATAATATCACTATGAGATCTGGTTTATGTGGAGGTGAACAAGCACATTGAGGTGAAGGTTACACAGGGAGCAAGTGGCAGAGTCAGCAATAAAACCAGTCATAGTGATTACTCATCCCCATGCTCATCACTGCTCCTGAACTGCATTGGACAGTTCCCATTCACGGCTTCCGAATATCCCATTGCAGCATCAGTGAAGTCAGTAGAATGATCCCAGGAGTGTAGCTGGCCCATACAGTTTTCAGTTGTTTAATTAGCTGGTGGCAACAGCTGATTTCCTTTGTTTTCTTTCTCAGCTCTTCTCGTGTGTGTGTGTGTGTGTGTGTGTGTGAAATGGCTTGAGGGTACCCTACCAGAAAGAATTCCCAAGTGTGCCTTCCTGGGTTCTCTAAGGGGTTTTTGCACGTGGGTCGTGGCAGCATCTACCCATCCAAAGTCAGAGAAAAGCTGTATCCTTGGAAGTTTACTACAAGCCTTGAGTGGCCAGTATTAATTTTTAGAATCCTTGCGGGCCCCCACTTTCTGCACTCGAAGTGCCAGAGTGGGGAATCAGCCTTGACGAGGGTTTATGAAGAAACTCCCTAAGTTTCCTCCATAAAGGACTAATTCATTGTTCTTCTGCTCTCTTCTGAAATAGCTGGTGACTCACACGCATTGAGACAGGATACTGCACTGACAGCTGCTATGTTCTCATGTGCAGAAGTAATTCTAGGTGCAGATCCTCATCTGCTCTAAGTTAATATAGCTCCATTGAGGTCAGTGGAACACCGCAGATTTGCACGAGGGGAGGAGGTGGGTGTTTGTGGTTTGTTTTGATTAAAGAACCCAGTTTTGTTTGTTCAGCACCAAGTTCTGGTGACTCGCTGAGGATTACAAACCAGAGCACCGCCTTCTCATGCTGGACTGAACTCGTGTGTCTGTCAGTAGATGTCAGGGGAATGTTGGCCCCTTAGTAAAACTTAGTGGGGTTTTATTCATGGCCCTCTCCCAGTACCAAAAGAAAGGGGAAGGGCCAATGGGGAATCAGGATCCTAAAACTGACAGTTCCCAGGGGCAACGGGGTGAGGCCAACCCTGCAGGTCAGCCTGATTGATAGCGCGGCAAACTAATGAGGGAGTCAGGAGTCCGGGGTCCCATTTCGCTGTGTGAGCTGCAGCTGCCTGAGCCAGCGCGGGGCCGAGCTAAGGCGAGAGCAGCAGCCAGAGCTGAGCTGAGCAGAGCCGCAGCCGTGCTGAGTCAGAGTGGAGCTGGGGCTGGGGCTGGAGCCATCCGGAGCCGGGTGCGGTGAGCAGCTGGGGAGAGTGGGGGGGACCCTGGGCAGAAGGTCCAGCACCGGGAGACGTCACCAGCCAAGACGGGGATCAGAACCCTGACGGGGGCCTGACGCTGGGAAGAAGGGTCCTGCCACCTAGAGTCTGAGGGCATGTGGGAACCACCAGAGCACGTGTCCGACCCACAGCATCCCTGCAGCACAGCCAGGGACTGGCCAGAGTGAAATAAGTAATTAAAAATGGTGGCAGACAGACTTGATTGTCAAACTCTACTACTGCAATGAAGAAGTAAGAGAACTGTGTGAGAAATACACCACTTTGGAGCTGGGGATAGGATATGGCCCTTCATGAAACCATGGAGATGTAGCCTTGCTTCTCTGCTTCTTTTTCTTTATTCTTTTTATTTTATTATTCTGCAATTTTTGACTCCACTTTATTTCAAATTCAAATATATACTACCTCATACTCTTGGTCTTCTGGTTTAATTGCTCTTCCATTCATTATCTCTTCATATCACCAACAGCTTCCATATCTCTTGGCCAAAAGTGTCCTCCAGGTTTCGATACCCCTAATGTGATGCACAACTCAGGAAAGCTTGAGGCCTATCATCAAAAATAGTTGAGCATGAACAGCTCCAGTTTGCTTCAATGGGAGGCTACAGGCCCATTTTTCTAAAGAACTGAGTACTCAAAACTCACTGTGAGCCAGGCCTCTGTCATGCCAGCTCCAATCAAGAAAGGGGAATTGGAGCTGGCTGAGTAAGCCCAGTCGGAGTGGCAAACGGGGAACAACGGACAGCCTCGTTAGCCAGGGGCTACATAATGGCTGGCAGGAAGGAAGCCAGGGAAGTAAGAAAAAGGGAAGAGCGAGAGAAGAGAGGCAGTGGGAGCTCTTCACTGCTGGCCTCAGGAACTAGCAGTCCCGGAGGCTGTAAGACTGAAGCTGTTTGTAGCTACAAGGTGGAGGGAAAGTAAACTGTGAATAAATAACATGGGTGCTTGCACCAACGCAGAGATCTCTGGCTGGTTTGTGGGGGCAGAAGCTGCACCTTGTTACACACCCACTGAAGCAAACCGGAGCTGTTCGTGCTCAACATTTCTTGATAATAGGCCACAAGCTTTCCTGACTTGTGCACCACCACTGGGGGTATCCAAAGCTGGAGGACTCTTTCGCCAAGAGATGTGGAAGCCTCTGGTGATATAAAGAGATAATGAATGGAAGAGCAATTAAACCAGAAGACCAAGAGTATGAGGTAGCATATATTTGAATTTGAAATAAAGTGGAGTTGAAAACTGTCCAAAAAAAAAAAAAAGAAAAAAAAGAAAAAGGAAAAAGAAGCAGAGAAGCAAGACTACATTGTCACGGTTTCATGAAGGGCCGTGTCCTATCCCCAGCTCCAATGTGGTGTATTTCTCACACAGTTCTCTTACTTCTTTATAGCAGTTGTAGAGTTTGCCACTATTTTTAATTACTTGTCTCACACTGGTCAGTCTCAACTAAAACAAGACACAATAAAAGCAGAGGTTCAAAGAGCTTCTCCGTTATGCAGCTTGTTAGAAAGATAAAAGCAGAAAGAAACAGTCCATATTCATGGATAGGCGATCACTTAGCCTAATTCTAACTGACACTAAATCCTTTTGACAGTGCTCTAGTATGAGAAAGAGGCATTCAAGTCAGGGTAGATGTAGGTAACGAACACCTTATGTCTCCTGCTTCATTTGCACTTTAGAGCGTGGTGTAAAATCCATCGTGTAGTTGAGAATCAGGCCCACTGAGTTTATAATAGAGGAAGCCCATAGCTAGGAAGGCATTCGAGGATACCCATATAGGGTAAAATGGGAAACATTGGGAATGTTTGCAGAGGGGGTGATGAAATGCAGCTCTCTCATTATTTCACACTGAGTTCGGTGTAGTCAACACTTCTCAAAGCCAGGCCTGTGCGATCAGACGTGAATCTGTATCTTGCCGTTCATTTCCTGCTGTTCCCATGCATATCCCTGCTCGATTTAGCATGGCCCACAGGTTCCATTAAGGTACCGATGACCCCATCAGAATCCCCCCTAACCCCATTTTCTCCCACAACCATATGGCCCCTTTAACCACAGAGGCCCTCCTGCCCATATTGGCCCCCATAACCGTATAATCTCCCATAATCCCTGCGTCATCGGTTACAGTGTAATCCTCCATAACTTGATAAGCCTCTATCACCACCTCCAATGTCAATGGCACCCCAGGATTCCACTCTGCTTTCCTGAGGGAAAGATCTGAGAATTGCTCCTGGGAAGGTCATGATAGCCGATGGGGGTTGGATCAGTGCTATAGAGTCAGGGCACTGCCTTACGTCTGGCTTGTTGCAGCTGTTGTGCATGCTTTGTGAAATGTCGCTCCACACGTTTGTGAAGCAAGACATCTTTCTGCCATGGAGATAAACCTAAAACACACAGCAGGTATGGCAGTAAACATAAGGTACATGGTGGCCACTTTTCTTTTCCTTACGTAAACCTGGTCACTTAAAGTCTCACACAGATGCTTACTGTGAACCATGTGATTGGTCTTCTTGAAACCAAAGAAAAACGTACATTCTTAAAATGAAAATCTGTCTCGTCTTTACAGGAAAAGACTATTTGCTAAACCATGTAATGCAAGGAGGAACTCCACCTGGGTACTCAGGGCCTGCAGAATGCTGTCAACCAATGTAAGAGCCGGATTATCCTATCACAGCAGGGCTTTGGAAGGTGCAACTTGAAAAGTTCCCGGTGCTGCTGGCTCCACAGGGAGGAATTTCGTCCAGTGCAATTTTTAAAAAGGACAAAGAAACAAAGAGAACCAGAAGACTGATATTATGATGCAGCAGAGTTTTTAATGCAAATGAAACTGGCAGTACACAGTTACAGGAAGAAATACTACAGAGCGGAAAAAATGTATTTCCAGTGTTTCAAGAAGGGCTCCGACCGATCACCTGCGTCAATGGGATGTATTTCACACAAGATGTTCTTTCTGCTTTGTTGCAGCTCCAGAGGTTGACAAACAAGTCCCCTTTTGAAACCATTTTAAGTTCTTTTTTTTTTTAACCCCAGTCAGGTGTGAAATGAGACAAAGGAATATAGAAGCAGAGACTACGCAACTTCTCCATTAGACATGTGAAGTAGCCAAGGTTAAAGTGAGTTGCTAAAGGTACGTATTGATAGAAAGGATAGCACATGTAGGGCCTAATTCTCCTTGAGAGGGACTTAGAGTGATAATGAACGTAAATGATGCCTATCTTAAGGCCTCTGTTTCCTTCACACTGCACGGTCAGTGTAAACAGCCTGTGTGTAGTTCAGAATGAGTCCACAAGAGAAAAAGAGAATCAGCACTTGGTTGGGAAAGCATTGGCAGATAGAGTCATAAAGCGTAACATTAGAAATGCAGCATGGCTATCAGCCCAAGGTGCTGAGCACACACAGCTCCCACCGAGTTCAACTGGAGCCATGTTTGGACAGCACTTCTGAAAGCCATGCCCAAAAGATCAGGGGTGAATCTGTATCTTGCTGTTCATTTCCTGGTTCTTCCTTCTTCCATGAATATTCCTGGTGGGTTTAACATGGCCCACTGCTTCCACTGAGGTACCTATGGCAAGATACCCCGGAACCACTAAATCCCCCATAACCATAAAGGCCCGGGTAACCGCAGTGTCCCCCATTTCCCCATAATCCCCCATAACCATAAAGGCCTGGGTAACCACAGTATCCCCCATTGCCCAATAATCCCCCATAACCATAACGGCCTGGGTAACCACAGTATCCCCCATTTCCCAATAATCCCCCATAACCATAACGGCCACCGTAACCACCTAATCTCCCTAAACCATACAATCCTCCGTAATGGCCTCCATAGCCGTACAATCCCCCCAAACCATAGGAGCCTCCGAAACCGGCTCCGACCACAGGTGCTCCTACGGCTGCCACTTCGCTCTGTTGAGGGAAATTGCTGAGAATTGGTCCGGGGAGGGTCACGACAACTGGTGAGGGTCTGATCACCACTTCGGAGTCAGGGCACTGCCTAACGCACGGCTCGTTGGAGCTGCCAGTGACTGGACTGGGTCGGGCCACCCCGCATTCTGGATAGCATAGGCTGGAGAAAGTCATCTTTCTGGGATAAAGGTAAACCTGAAACACACAACAGGGACTAGAGATAAGAGAAGGTACAAGGACTGGTGGAAGAAAGGCTTCAAAGCTCGGTTACAATTGTATTGAGGTCTGCATGGGGCCCAAAAGAGAGAGAAGAAGTGGACTTAGTCTCTTTTTGTGTGGTCATGTAGTTGTCACTATTTTCTCTTTCTACACCTCTTCTCCGCTCGCAGTAAACTTCCCTCCCAACCGGCCCCTTGATCCCCTCTCAATGAGTTTGTCTGAAAAACACTGACTAGAATAAGTGTAACTATTTCCATGATGGACACCTGGGATTCTGGGACCATTTTAGACATTTCTCAAAGAGAATATGGCTGGGATCATGGTAATCACTTCCTTTCGTTTGAGGATTTAACCTCTGCATGCAAACCAGTTGAGTCTGCTACCACACTGTGACTCTTTGGTTTTCCAAACCTTGGGAGTCACCAAAACTTGCTGATGAATAAACAGAAACTTTGCTTTTCTCCTAACAAATCAGTAATGACAAACTCCTCAGCTGGGAAAAAATGGGTTCAGGTCCACTGACTTCCATGGAGCAACATGAAATGACACCATCTGAGGAGAAGCACCTTCAATGGGTATTTCTGCTCAGGAGAACATAGGAATTGCTTGAGTGGAGCACAGCGCTTCTCAGCTTCATCCATTCTCGTGTCTCCAATAGTGAGGAGTAACAGCTGCTACAGAATAAAATAGATGAGCACTGAATTGGCTCTTTCTGGACTAACCTGGGAAAGTTTCTTCCTAATCCAGCTAAGTGAAAGGCGGCTAAGGGACTTTTTAAAGTTTAAATGCCCTAATTCTTTCTCTAGTTAATGGGAAATACGTTTCACAATTCTATATGTTGTTCTTAAAATCCCTCCTTTAGCTTCAAATCATAAATCCGCCAGCTCCTGTAACTTAATAATGACACACTATGGATACAAAGAAATAAATAAAATAAAAATAATTTTATAATTAATATTATAAATTGATATATCTATAATATTATATATATATCTATATATCTATATATATCTATATATATCTATATCTATCTATCTATATATATATATAAGCATAAATGTAATTAATAAATAAGTACAAATCACAGAGAGTACATGCACGATTCCACCTGAAATGAAAAGAGGCCCGACTGTGAAATCTCTGGGGTTAGAAAGAGAGGGAGTTGAATTGGACTTACCGAGTTCACTAAGGAGATGAAGTCCGGAGAAGGGTTTAGAAGAGTGCTGAGTCGAGAGCACTTTTATACAGTTCCTAGGACAGCCTGGAGGATCTGCGACGCTGTTTGTGGAGGAGGTCCTAATTAGTTGCCAAACAATCTTGATTGCCTTGCTAAATCCTTCTTTGGATGGAGCTGTTTTCCTCACTGTTGGTGATTACTGGGCTACTCTCAGCCTCAGAGGGCGTGACATGCATGTTGCAATCTTCAGCTGTCTTTCATCTTTAAATTGTACAGGCCAACTGCATTTCTTTTGTCATTTTGCTGACTTTATAAGTTCTGCAATGAGAATGAATGTCAAGGTGATCCTGAGAAGCATCAGTAGAACAGGTGGGTGTCACTTAAGGACAATTCATGCTGGTCGGGATTAGGGGCATGAGGCAGTTCATTCTAAACATGGTAGGAAGCAGGGAACCATTTTTCTCCTTCTAACCACCTACATTCCCAGCAGGTCAGATCCAATTCCCTTTGAAATCAATGGGAATCATTCTTTGCCTCCAGTATGTTTCCTGTTAAGACTTTAAGACTGAAATTCACCCTTTGGCAGGGGGATAGTACAATACCTGTGAACAATGTTAGTCCCATTTTAAACTTTCAAACTTGGTCTTAGCAGGGACTTAAGTGGAGCATGGGCCTTTGTGATGGCCGTCTGCCCAGAGGTGAATCTTACCTATGATGAGTGAAACTTGACCTAACATTGGACCTGCACTTGGGTCACCAATGCTGTCTCAAAGGGCTGCTTAGAGCAGATTTGCTCATGGGTCGAGGGGAGGGATGGCAGAGAGAGAAAGGAAGCAGTGCTCTTTTACAAAAAGATTTTGAGTTAAGTCTTGGAACCTCTGCTCTACCAGAAACCATCTCTCCATCCATGAGCAGTCGAGAAACTGAAGTCTTGTAAGACAATGCAGCTGAGTGAACCCAGTAGAAAACCCAGGAGAGAGGAAAATGACACATTCTTGGTGATGGAGGAGATGGCTGTGGGATGAGATTTGACATAATGTCTGACCAGCCATAAGGTATGTTGCAGAAAATATTCCTGCCTGAACCAGAATGTTGTGTAACATGTGAAAACTATCCCCAAGAGTGGGTTACCTATCCAGGGAAGAGGGCAGAAGGGTCTTGCTTTGATTTTAAGGTCCTCCACCTCTTTGAAGGTGAAGCAACCAAGCTGATTTACACCAAGAGAGCACCTTCATTTTCCAATAAAAAAATCTGTCAAAAATCCAATGAGCCCCCAAAACCGGCTCTGACCACAGGGGCTCCTATGGTCCCACTTGGCTCTGAGGAGGGAAATTGTGGAGAAATGGTCCTGGGAGGGTCACAAGAACCGGTGAGGGTCTGATCACCACTTCAGAGCTAGGGGACTGCTTACCGGTCAGCTCCTTGAAGCTGCTAGCAACTGGACTGGGTCATTCTACCCTGCACGGTTTTTAGGAAATACCAAATTCAAAACTACTTATGAAAATGAAATAGCCCCAAATTGTGTGGCCTTAAATCATGACCCGATTAAGGGAATGACACAAGAGACCTTGGCCTCCATTTTGTCTAAAGTGGCTGTACGATTCAGTGCAGAGGCGTCTAATCGTCACAACGATGTATTGACTACATCCTTTTGCATGTGTCAAACACCAGCGAGTGTTTTTGAGGCGCTTTGAGATCTTGAGGTCTAAGGACACTGAAGAACTTCCAGCTTTAACATCCTTACTCTTTACGTTTGATAGGCCTAAAAAAAGAGGCATGTTGAGGTGAAGGTCATATGGGGGTCAGTTGCAGAAACAGAAATACAACCCAATACTTCTGACCACAGGCTGAGGTCTAGGTTGATCCGTGTTACACTGTGTTACAAGACAAGGTTAGTAACAAGTCTGGTTAAAAATTTTTTGCATCCTTGGATCTCAGCGTCAAGAATAAAAATCTGGCTAATTTTGTGATCTACTTGAACTGTGGCTTTTTTATACTTGAGGATAATAGTTCTCCAGAGGAATTACAAGTCTGTCAATTTTCCAAGGTTGCAGTAGCTTTTTAAATATTAAATTGGGGTATATTTCTGACTGTGCCAATAGCTCTTGTAGTAAGAGGAGGCCCTGAGATATAAACCTTGGTATCAGAGGCCCAGTATGAGGCGTAAGGCCTGAACTAAAGTAATGGTCAAGACTTTGCTAACATGAAGCAAAGTTAAGCTGTGAGCCAGAGGCAGGCCCTGCTCACAGAAGCTGGCAAGGAAAGGGCTGATGCTGCAAAAAGAGACATACCTAAAAGGTACTGGACACCAGATATCAGAACATTCACATACTTGTACATTCCACACACAACAAGGAACAGGCTGACCCATCCCAATGACAGGCCAATAGGGGAATATGATGGATAGTGTTGTTTTGTTCAAACCAACATGTACAAGGTGAGAGGTGGCACCTTACTACGTAGAGGGGTTGTACCTTGCTACGTAGAGGGGTTGCACCTCAATACGTCAGGAGTGATGTGTAACTTGTTTGTATCTGTGTATAAGAATGCATCCCTGAGTGGATATCTTTGTCCGGCCGAGGGGGTAGTGGAAAGTCCCGCCACTAACTGAGCCGGGTCCATTGCTAAGAGGCACCTATTAGTAGTATGCCCAGTAGACTAAGTAATCTACGGGGAACTGCAATTGTGTCCAAGGTCGCAATAAACCTAGTCGACGTGACTTTGCATCTTACTAGACTCTGTGGTGATTGGGGGTTCTCGTCGGGTTTGCTGTGTCAGCTATCTGCGCAGAGCTGGGACAGCACACAGAGGGAACACACGCACGCAGTCAAGTGATATCAGCATTTGAGAAAGCAGAGCACCACACCGGTAGCTTCTGACAACAGCTCCCTGTCTGACCTTCACCTGAATGTGCCTCCATTTACCTCTGTGGCAAACAGGTATAATTGTAACTTTCAGGGTGGATTGTCTGAGGCTTCCTCCGATCTAAGCATTTCAAAGCACTTCACAAACACTCATCAAGTGTTATGCAGCCCAAGAGATGAATTACTAAAGTAGTAATAACTTATTAGTGGGATTAGATGTTCCAACACGGAAGATTAGATTTACTTTAAAAATGCATGTCAAGGTCACAGATGTCATTCCAGTGCTCAGTTTGTGATTCCTAGCCTTTGAAATTGGGGCTCTTTGATTTTCATTCCATATACCTTTCATCTCCCTGTTATATATATTTTGAAATGTAAGGGTAGATACTGAACCAGTGTAAAAGGGAACAGTTCCATGAACTTCCAATTGAAGGAATGCACTTTAGCTAGCCCGGGTTAGAGAAACCTTATTGGGAGTGCATCTCTCTATTGGGAGTTCCTCTCTCTATCCATACTCGGCACCTCAACCCCCTGGTGCTCAGAGCCATGGGTGATGCGTGAACCTCAGACTGGGAGAGGCTACCCCTTGCCCCGCCCCTTCCACCAAGGGCCCTCCACTTCCGCCCGAGGCCCTGCAGGAGCCAATTCCTGCCCCCCCAAACCGAGAGCTGCCCCCCACCACTGCGACCACCGATCCAGTTCCGCGGCTATCACCCCAGACCCAAAGGAGTGCCGGGAGGGTGGAAGTGTGCGCCCTCAGCCTCCCTAGGCAGGTTTAGGGAAAGGTGGGCAGCGCGCGGTCCCCAGCATGGAGCGCGGGAGGGCGGGTGGTGAACGGCCCAAGCCTCCCCAGCCCCAGAGTGCAGGAAGGCGGGTGGGGAGCGGCCCCAGCTCCAGAGCACTGGGGGGCTGGACTTGGAGCTGGGAGGACTGGAGCAGCAACTGCAAGTAGGGAGTGTTGCGGAAGGGGGAGGGGTCACCCTTGTCTGTTTGGGGAGGGAAAACCTCCCCCTACCTATGCAACCCGCCATCCGTGCTCAAAGCCAACGTATAGGGAAACCAGTGGGAAACATCAGGTACTGCATCTCCACCCACGAGCAGCCAAGAGAACTGTGTCTTGTGAGAGTCTTCAGCTAATGAAGAAAAGGAAGAAGCACAACGCTGACAGTTAAGGATACCTTCTTCAACCATCAGAGAGCTGTGGGATGAGACTGGATTCATTGGAAGTCTGACCAACCTAGAGCATTCTGCAAGGCCCATCTCCCACACAAAGCTTTTCAGACAGAATTAGAATGACTTTTAAAGTGGAAAATACACCCCCACCAGGATTTCTTCTAACCCGAGCAGCATTAAATGCTTCCCTCAGTTGTAAACACAGAACGTCATTGAAGTCTGTGGAGCTGTACTGATGTCCAGTGGCTCAGTATCTGCCTCTTGAGCTTTGTAAAGGAATGTTTACTAAAGAATGGGAAATGCAAAGCTTTACTGAATGAAAATCAAACAGCCCCAAATTTGGAGGCTGGGAATCATCCACTGACTGTTGGCATAACCTCAGAAACCTTAACATGGATTTGTTTAATCCAGCGTTTCTCAAAGGAGGCAACCAGTGGATTTTTTTGCAGCTATGTCAGCCTCAAGAGCATGGGCGGGATTGTGGGGGTGCAAAGCAGCAGCCCCTTCTGGCAGCGCCCACCTGTTCCTGCTGAGTAACTGTTACCAAAGGCAGTGAGATGCGCCGCATTGGTGTCTGTAGTGGAATTGCCAGCAGGGGTCGGGGTCCTGCCCCTCACAGCCTCTTTGGGCGCTCTGGGCAGCACCTCTGGAGACATGTGGGGCCCCTGTACACAGCACGTGCGGAAGCTCTTGTCAGTGATGGTGGCTGCATCATTTGGTTGTCGGGCTGCTCCCCTGCTTCCACCTGGATGGGACACGGGGAGCCTGGGACTCTGCAGGAACCCGGTGAGTTTCCAGTCCACCATCCCCAGGACAGGCTCTGGGTGAAGGCCACCGAAAAAATTGTTGTGAGAACCCTTGAATCCTAATCCATAATTTGGGGGCAGCTAATCCCACAGAAAAATTCTGCTATTAAAATAATAGAACCCTGTGCACACACACAACTTTAGTGAGGCTGCAGTGCTTTGAAGTCCTTTGATTTGAGGAAGCCTCTGATCATGGAGCATAATATCACTATGAGATCTGGTTTATGTGGAGGTGAACAAGCACGTTGAGGTGAAGGTTACACAGGGAGCAAGTGGCAGAGTCAGCAATAAAACCAGTCATAGTGATTACTCATCCCCACGCTCATCACTGCTGCTGAACTGCACAAATAAAACTGTGACTAAGGTTTACGATTTCAAAAAGGCCAACTTTAATAAATTAAGGCAACTACTTAGGGAAGTGGATTGGGCTAACATACTTAGAGAGCTAAAGGCAGATGAGGCCTGGGATTATTTCAAGCTGAAGTTGCACGAGCTGTCCGAGGCCTGTATCCCGAGAAAGGGGAAACGGTTAGTGGGCAGGAGAATTAGACCTAGCTGGATGAGCGGGTGTCTCAAAGGGGCGATTAAGAAAAAACAGAAAGCGTACAAAGAATGGAAGAGGGGAGAGATCAGCAAGGAAACCTACCTTATTGAGGTCAGAGCATGTAGGGATGCGGTGAGAAAGGCCAAAAGCCGTGTAGAGTTGGACCTCGCGAGGGGAATTAAATCCAATAGTAAGAGGTTTTATAGCCATATAAATAGGAAGAAAACAAAGAAAGAGGAAGTGGGGCCGCTGAAGCATGCAGATGGAGTGGAGATTAAGGATAATCTAGGCATGGCACAATATCTAAATGAATATTTTGCGTCGGTCTTTAATAAGGATAATGAAGGGCTTAGGAATAGAGGGAGCGGGACAGAGGGGAATAAAGGAGGGGCGATTGACTATACAGTATCAGAGGTGGAAGCCAAACTTGACCAGCTAAATGGGACTAAATCGGGCGGACCGGATGATCTTCATCCTAGAATATTGAAGGAGCTGGCGCGAGAAATTGCAAGCCCCTTGGCGATAATTTTTAATAAATCTGTACACTCGGGGGTGGTACCAATGGACTGGAAAATAGCTAATGTGGTTCCTATTTTCAAGAAGGGGGAAAAAAGTGACCCGGGTAACTACAGGCCTGTTAGTTTAACTTCTGTAGTATGCAAGGTCTTGGAAAAAATTTTGAAGGAGAAAGTAGTTGAGGACCTTGAGGTGAATGGCAGTTGGGACAAATTACAACATGGGTTTACGAAAGGCAGATCGTGCCAAACCAACCTGATCTCCTTCTTTGAGAAAGTAACAGACCTTCTAGATAAAGGAAATGCGGTGGATCTAATATACCTCGATTTTAGTAAAGCGTTTGATACTGTGCCGCATGAGGAATTATTGGTTAAATTAGAAAAGATGGGGATCGATATGAAAATCCAGAGGTGGATAAAGAACTGGTTAAAGGGGAGACTGCAGCAGGTGGTACTGAAAGGTGAACTGTCAGGTTGGAGGGAAGTCACCAGTGGGGTTCCTCAAGGTTCGGTTTTGGGCCCGATTTTATTTAATCTATTCATTACTGACCTCGGAACCGAATGTAGGAGTGGGCTGATAAAGTTTGCGGACGACACAAAGTTGGGAGGTATTGCCAATTCGGAGAAGGATCGGGATATTCTGCAGGGAGACTTGGATGACCTTGTAAATTGGAGTAATAGTAATAGGATGAGATTTAATAGTGAGAAGTGTAAGGTGATGCATTTAGGGATGACTAACAAGAATTTTAGTTATAACCTGGGGACGCATAGGTTGGAAGTGACGGAGGAGGAGAAGGACCTCGGAGTCCTGGTTGATCGCAGGATGACTATGAGTCGGCAATGTGACGTGGCTGTGAAAAAAGCTAATGCGATCTTGGGATGCGTTAGGCGAGGTATTTCTAGTAGGGACAGGAAGGTGCTGCTTCCGTTATACAAGGCGCTGGTGAGACCTCATTTGGAGTCCTGTGTGCAGTTCTGGTCTCCTATGTTTAAAAAGGATGAACTCAAACTGGAACGGGTACAGAGAAGGGCCACTAGGATGATCCGAGGAATGGAAAACCTTTCCTATGAAAGGAGACTCGAGGAGCTCGGTTTGTTTAGCCTAACCAAAAGAAGGCTGAGGGGGGATATGATTGCTCTCTTTAAATATATCAAAGGGATTAATACCAAGGAGGGAGAGGAATTATTTAAGCTCAGTAGTAATGTGGACACGAGAACGAATGGATATAAACTGGCCGTGGGGAAGTTTAGGCTTGAAATTAGACGAAGGTTTCTAACCGTCAGAGGGGTGAAATTTTGGAACAGCCTTCCGAGGGAAACGGTGGGGGCGAAAGACCTCTCTGGCTTCAAGATTAGGCTTGATAAGTTTATGGAGGGAATGGTTTGATGGGATAACGTGATTTTAGTCAATTAGGCATTAACGTGCCATCGCGGGTAAAATGAGGGTCCGGCTGTAGAATCTTGCCTGTATGCTCGGGGTTCTGCTGATCGCCATATTTGGGGTCGGGAAGGAATTTTCCTCCAGGGTAGATTGGCAGAGGCCCTGGAGGTTTTTCGCCTTCCTCCGCAGCATAGGGCAGGGGTCGCAGGCTGGAAGATTCTGTGTGGGTGGGTCAGCTTTTGTGGCCTGCATCATGCGGGAGGTCAGACTAGATGACCATATTGGTCCCTTCTGACCTTAAAGTCTATGAGTCTTGTAACACAGTGTAACACGGATCAACCTAGACCTCAGCCTGTGGTCAGAAGTATTGGGTTGTATTTCTGTTTCTGCAACTGACCCCCATATGACCTTCACCTCAACATGCCTCTTTTTTTAGGCCTATCAAACGTAAAGAGTAAGGATGTTAAGGCTGGAAGTTCTTCAATGTCCTTAGAACTCAAGATTTCAAAGCGCCTCAAAAACACTCGCTGGTGTTTGACACATGCAAAAGGTTGTAGTCAATACATTGTTGTGACGATTAGACGCCTCTGCACTGAGTCGTACGGTCACTTTAAACAAAATGGAGGCCAAGGTCTCTCGTGTCATTCCTTTAATCGGGTCATGATTTAAGGCCACACAATTTGGGGCTATTTCATTTTCATTCGTATGTAGTTTTGAATTTGGTATTTCCTAAAAACCGTGCAGGGTTGAATGGCCCAGTCCAGTTGCTAGCAGCTTCAAGGAGCTGACCGGTAAGCAGTGCCCTAACTCTGAAGTGGTGATCAGACCCTCACCGGTTCTTGTGACCCTCCCAGGACCATTTCTCCACAATTTCCCTCCTCAGAGCCAAGTGGGACCATAGGAGCCCCTGTGGTCAGAGCCGGTTTTGGGGGTTTATTGGATTTTTGACGAATTTTTTTATTGGAAAATGAAGGTGCTCTCTTGGTGTAAATCAGTTTGGTTGCTTCACCTTCAAAGAGGCAGAGGACCTTAAAATCAAAGCAAGACCCTTCTGCCCTCTTCCCTGGATAGGTAACCCACCCTTGGGGATAGTTTTCACATGTTACACAACATTCTGGTTCAGGCAGGAATGTTTTCTGCAACATGCCCTATGGCTGGTCAGACATTATGTCAAATTTCATCCCACAGCCATCTCCTCCATCACCAAGAATGTCACATTTTCCTCTCTCCTGGGTTTCTTGCTGGGCTCAGTCAGCTGCATTGTCTTGCAAGATCTCAGTTCCTTGACTGCTCATGGATGGAGAGATGGTTTCTGGTAGAGCAGAGGTTCCAAGACTTAACTTAAAATCTTTTTGTAAAAGAGGACTGCTTCCTTTCTCTCTCTGCCATCCCTCCCCTCGACCCATGAGCAAATCTGCTCTAGGCAGCCCTTTGAGACAACATTGGTGACCCAAGGGGAGGTCCAATGTTAGGTCAAGTTTCACTCATCATAGGTAAGATTCACCCCTGGGCAGACGGCCATCACAAAGGCCCATGCTCCACTTAAGTCCCTGCTAAGACCAAGTTTGAAAGTTTAAAATGGGACTAACATTGTTCACAGGTATTGTACTATCCCCCTGCCAAAGGGTGAATTTCAGTCTTAAAGTCTTCACAGGAAACATACTGGAGGCAAAGAATGATTCCCATTGATTTCAAAGGGAATTGGATCTGACCTGCTGGGAATGTAGGTGGTTAGAATGGAGAAAAATGATTCCCTGCTTCCTACCATGTTTAGAATGAACTGCCTCATGCCCCTAATCCCGACCAGCATGAATTGTCCTTAAGTGACACCCACCTGTTCTACTGATGCTTCTCAGGATCACCTTGACATTCATTCTCATTGCAGAACCTATAAAGTCAGTAAAATGACAAAAGAAATGCAGTTGGCCTGTACAATTTAAAGATGAAAGACAGCTGAAGATTGCAACGTGCATGTCACGCCCTCTGAGGCTGAGAGTAGCCCAGTAATCACCAACAGTGAGGAAAACAGCTCCATCCAAAGAAGGATTTAGCAAGGCAATCAAGTTTGTTTGGTAACTAAGAACATAAGAACATAAGAATGGCCGTACTGGGTCAGACCAAAGGTCCATCTCGCCCAGTATACTGTCTACCGACAGTGGCCAATGCCAGGTGCCCCAGAGGGAGTGTACCAACAGGCAATGATCAAGTGATCTCTCTCCTGCCATCCATCTCCATCCTCTGACAAACAGAGGCTAGGGACACCATTCCTTACCCATCCTGGCTAATAGCCATTAATGGCCTTAACCAGCATGAATTTATCCAGTTCTCTTTTAAACGCTGTTATAGTTCTAGCCTTCACAACCTCCTCAGGTAAGGAGTTCCACAAGTTGACTGTGCGCTGCCTGAAGAAGAACTTCCTTGTATTTGTTTTAAACCTGCTGCCTATTAATTTCATTTGGTGACCCCTAGTTCTTGTATTATGGGAATAAGTAAATAACTTTTCCTTATCCACTTTCTCCACATCACTCATGATTTTATATACCTCTATCACATCCCCCCTTAGTCTCCTCTTTTCCAAGCTGAAAAGTCCTAGCCTCTTTAATCTCTCCTCATATGGGACCCTGTCCAAACCCCTAATCATTTTAGTTGCCCTTCTCTGAACCTTTTCTAGTGCCAGTATATCTTTTTTGAGATGAGGAGACCACATCTGTATGCAGTATTCGAGATTTGGGCGTACCATCGATTTATATAAGGGCAATAATATATTCTCAGTCTTATTCTCTATCCCCTTTTTAATGATCCCTAACATCCTGTTTGCTTTTTTGACTGCCTCTGCACACTGCGCGGACATCTTCAGAGAACTATCCACGATGAATCCAAGATCTTTTTCCTGATTTGTTGTAGCTAAATTAGCCCCCATCATATTGTCTGTATAGTTGGGGTTATTTTTTCCAATGTGCATTACTTTACATTTATCCACGTTAAATTTCATTTGCCATTTTGTTGCCCAATCACTTAGTTTTGTGAGATCTTTTTGAAGTTCCTCACAGTCTGCTTTGGTCTTAACTATCTTGAGCAGTTTAGTATCATCTGCAAACTTTGCCACCTCACTGTTTACCCCTTTCTCCAGATCATTTATAAATAAGTTGGATAGGATTGGTCCGAGGACTGACCCTTGGTGAACACCACTAGTTACCCCTCTCCATTCTGAGAATTTACCATTAATTCCTACCCTTTGTTCCCGGTCTTTTAACCAGTTCTCAATCCATGAAAGGACCTTCCCTTTTATCCCATGACAACTTAATTTACCTAAGAGCCTTTGGTGAGGGACCTTGTCAAAGGCTTTCTGGAAATCTAAGTACACTATGTCCACTGGATCCCCCTTGTCCACATGTTTGTTGACCCCTTCAAAGAACTCTAATAGATTAGTAAGATACGATTTCCCTTTACAGAAACCATGTTGACTATTGCCCAACAGTTTTTGTTTTTCTATGTGTCTGACAATTTTATTCTTTACTATTGTTTCGACTAATTTGCCCGGTACCGACGTTAGACTTACCGGTCTGTAATTGCCGGGATCACCTCTAGAGCCCTTTTTAAATATTGGCATTACATTAGCTAACTTCCAGTCATTGGGTACAGAAGCCGATTTAAAGGACAGGTTACAAACCCTAGTTAATAGTTCCGCAACTTCACATTTGAGTTCTTTCAGAACTCTTGGGTGAATGCCATCTGGTCCCGGTGACTTGTTAATGTTAAGTTTATCAATTAATTCCAAAACCTCCTCTAGTGACACTTCAATCTGTGACAGTCACCTACAAAAGCCGGCTCAGGTTTGGGAATCTCCCTAACATCCTCAGCCGTGAAGACTGAAGCAAAGAATCCATTTAGTTTCTCCACAATCACTTTATCGTCTTTAAGTGCTCCTTTTGTATCTCGATCATCAAGGGGCCCCACTGGTTGTTTAGCAGGCTTCCTGCTTCTGATATACTTAAAAGACATTTTGTTATTACCTTTGGAGTTTTCGGCTAGCCGTTCTTCAAACTCCTCTTTGGCTTTTCTTATTACATTCTCGCACTTAATATGGTAGCGTTTATGCTCCTTTCTATTTGCCTCACTAGGATTTGACTTCCACTTTTTAAAGGAAGTCTTTTTATCTCTCACTGCTTCTTTTACATGGTTGTTAAGCCACGGTGGCTCTTTTTAAATTTTTTTACTGTGTTTCTTAATTTGGGGTATACATTGAAGTTGGGCCTCTATTATGGTGTCTTTAAAAAGCGCCCATGCAGCTTGCAGGGATTTCACTTTAGTCACTGTTCCTTTTAATTTCTGTTTAACTAACTCCCTCATTTTTGCATAGTTCCCCTTTTTGAAATTAAATGCCACAGTGTTGGGCTGTTGAGATGTTCTTCCCACCACAGGGATGTTAAATGTTATTATATTATGGTCACTGTTTCCAAGCGGTCCTGCTATTATTACCTCTTGGGACCAGCTTCTGCGCTCCATTCAGGACTAAATCTAGAGTTGCCTCTCCCCTTGTGGGTTCCCGTACCAGCTGCTCCAAGAAGCAGTCATTTAAAGTATTGAGAAATTTTGTCTCTGCATTTCATCCTGAGGTGACATGTTCCCAGTCAATATGGGGATAATTGAAATCCCCCACTATTATTGAGTTCTTTATTTTGATAGCCTCTCTAATTTCCCTTAGCATTTCATCATCACTATCACTGTCCTGGTCAGATGGTCGATAACACTGGTCTACAATTTTTGAGAAGTCGTCTGCTTCAGAGATAAAATGTGCTATTTATTATGTATTTTGATGTGCTGAATTCAAATATGACAATTAAAACAACTGATTGGCTACTGTTTCTAAGATATTTAAGTTTTTACATTTTATGTCTATGTATATTGTGTAGATAGTAGAGTTTTAATCATAAATTGTAAACCTAGGTCTTTTCATGTGTTTATGGTTGCTTTACATGATAATATTTCACCTGTCCTGTTTATGTAACACTTTAAAAATCAGCAAAAGGGTTATATAAATAAAATTTATTATGAAACAAAAGGCAAAAAACTATTCTGTACATAGTTTAGTCCTATTCAGTGTCTACTCGGCGCTTCTTGGCTTGTCTCTTGTATTCATTAAATGGAGCATCTCTTGTCACTGTCCAGCAATAGTCTGCAAGCATTGATGGGCTCCATTTGCCCTGATAGCATTTCTCCATTGTTGCAATGTCCTGGTGAAATCACTTGCCGTGCTCGTCGCTCACTGCTCCACAGTTCGGTGGGAAAAAAATCTAACTGGAAGGCTTTCCATGCCGTCTTTTCCTTGCCACGCAGTGCATGGTCAAATGCATCATCTCGAAGAAGTTCACGAATCTGAGGACCAACAAAGACACCTTCCTTTATCTTAGCTTCACTTAACCTTGGAAATTTTCCACGGAGGTACTTGAAAGCTGCTTGTGTTTTGTCAATGGCCTTGACAAAGTTCTTCATCAGACCCAGCTTGATGTGTAAGGGTGGTAACAAAATCTTCCTTGATTCAACAAGTGGTGGATGCTGAACACTTTTCCTCCCAGGCTCCAATGACTGTCGGAGTGGCCAATCTTTCTTGATGTAGTGGGAAACTCTTGCACGACTATCCCATTCGCAGAGAAAACAGCAGTACTTTGTGTATCCAGTCTGCAGACCAAGCAAGAGAGCAACAACCTTCAAATCGCCACAAAGCTGCCACTGATGTTGGTCATAGTTTATGCACCTCAAAAGTTGTTTCATGTTGTCATAGGTTTCCTTCATATGGACTGCATGACCAACTGGAATTGATGGCAAAACATTGCCATTATGCAGTAAAACAGCTTTAAGACTCGTCTTCGATGAATCAATGAACAGTCTCCACTCATCTGGATCGTGAACGATGTTGAGGGCTGCCATCACACCATCGATGTTGTTGCAGGCTACAAGCTCACCTTCCATGAAGAAGAATGGGACAAGATCCTTTTGACGGTCACGGAACATGGAAACCCTAACATCACCTGCCAGGAGATTCCACTGCTGTAGTCTGGAGCCCAACAGCTCTGCCTTACTCTTGGGTAGTTCCAAATCCCTGACAAGGTCATTCAGTTCACCTTGTGTTATGAGGTGTGGTTCAGAGGAGGAGGATGGGAGAAAATGTGGGTCCTGTGACATTGATGGTTCAGGACCAGAAGTTTCATCCTCTTCCTCTTCCTCTTCCTCGTCTGACTCAAGTGAGAATGATTCTGGTGCATCAGGAACCGGCAGTCCTTCTCCGTGGGGTACTGGGCGTATAGCTGATGGAATGTTTGGATAATGCACAGTCCACTTTTTCTTCTTTGACACACCTTTCCCAACTGGAGGCACCATGCAGAAGTAACAATTGCTGGTATGATCTGTTGGCTCTCTCCAAATCATTGGCACTGCAAAAGGCATAGATTTCCTTTTCCTGTTCAACCACTGGCGAAGATTTGTTGCACAAGTGTTGCAGCATATGTGTGGGGCCCACCTCTTGTCCTGATCTCCAATTTTGCAGCCAAAATAAAGGTGATAGGCTTTCTTAACCATAGTGGTTATACTGCGCTTTTGTGATGCAAAAGTCACTTCACCACAAACATAGCAGAAGTTATCTGCACTGTTCACACAAGTACGAGGCATCTCTGCTCACTTTGGCTAAACAGAAATGTGTCCCTTTGCAAAATCAAACACTGATAAATAAGAGAGCACGACACTGTATGATTTCTAGAGCTGATATAGGGCAATTTGTTCAGCAGAGTGATGTAAGTTTTGTTATGATTGCATCATCCATGACTTCTAGGAATAACATGATGCAATTCGTATCATGTATGATGCAATACCAGCTTCAGATTGCATCATTCATTGTTTTGCCTAAAAAGCAAGTACTGTCCAAACCCAGTCATAGATTTATTCATAGATCCAGTCAAAGATGTATTTTAGTCATTTCTGGTTTAAATTGAGATCCCTTCCCTTTATAACTCACTTATCCTCCGCCATTCCCAAGTCAAGGGTCGTATATACTGACCCAATAGCATATCTTGAAAACTAGAGCCAATCAACAATTTTAAGCATCATTTTCGTTCTCAGTGACCCAGAATTAGTAAAGTTTGACTACATTTATTTCAGAAGTATTTTGGCTGTAGAGCAGTGTAATAGATCCCTAATGTTGTATTCTTATTAGAGCATGACATTTCTATCCATAGAGATTCTATGGAACATGTGGATTCACTTAAGATTTCTACTTCATTTGATTCTACATTTTCTTTCACATATAGTGCCACTCTCCCCCCCGCATGACCTGTTCTGTCCTTGCGATATATTTTGTACCCCAGAATGATTGTGTCCCATTGATTGCTCTCAGTCCACCAGGTTTCTGTGATGCCTATTATATCAATATCCTCCTTTATCACAAGGCACTCTAGTTCACACATCTTATTATTTAGACTTCTAGCATTTGTGTACAGGCACTTTAAAAACTTGTCACTGTTTATTTGTCTGCCCTTTTCTGATGTGTTAGATTCTTTTTTATTTGAACGTTTCTCGTCTGATCTGGCCTTTACATTATCCTCTTCCATCCTCTGTTCCTGACTATAACCTAGAGAATCTCTATCAATAGAGATGAAAGGTATATGAAATGAAAATCAAAGAGCCCCAATTTCAAAGGCTAGGAATCACAAACTGAGCACCGGAATGACACCTGTGACCTTGACATGCATTTTTAAAGTAAATCTAATCTTCCGTGTTGGAACATCTAATCCCAGTAATAAGTTATTACTACTTTAGTAATTCATCTCTTGGGCTGCATAACACTTGATGAGTGTTTGTGAAGTGCTTTGAAATGCTTAGATCGGAGGAAGCCTCAGACAATCCACCCTGAAAGTTACAATTATACCTGTTTGCCACAGAGGTAAATGGAGGCACATTCAGGTGAAGGTCAGACAGGGAGCTATTGGCAGAGTCAGAAATATACCCCAACTTCATATTTAAAAAGCTACTGCAACCTTGGAAAACTGACAGACTTGTAATTCCTTTGGAGAACTATTATCCGCAAGTATAAAAAAGCCACAGTTCAAGTGGATCACAAAATTAGCCAGATTTTTATTCTTGAAGCTGAGATCCAAGGATGCAAAAAATTTTTAACCAGACATGTTACTAACCTTCTCTTGTAACACAGTGTAACACGGATCAACCTAGACCTCAGCCTGTGGTCAGAAGTATTGGGTTGTATTTCTGTTTCTGCAACTGACCCCCATATGACCTTCACCTCAACATGCCTCTTTTTTTAGGCCTATCAAACGTAAAGAGTAAGGATGTTAAGGCTGGAAGTTCTTATGGGTATGTCTATACTACGAAATTAGGTTGAATTTATAGAAGCCGGTTTTATAGAAATCGGTTGTATGCAGCCGATTGTGTGTGTCCCCACATAAAATGCTCTAAGTGCATGAAGTCGGCGGACTGCGTCCACAGTACCGAGGCTAGCGTCGACTTCCGGCGCATTGCACTATGGGTAGCTATCCCACAGTTCCCGCAGTCTCCGGCGCCCATTGGAATTATGGGTTGAGTTCGCAATGCCCGAATGATGCAAAACAGTGCCGCGGGGGGTTCTGGGTACATTGCGTCAGGCCCCTCCGTCACAGCAACGGCAGACAATAGATTCGCCCCTTTTTACCTGGGTTACCTGTGCAGACAACATACCATGGCAAGCATGGAGCCCGCTCAGCTCAGCTCACCGTCACCATATGTCATCCGGGTGCCGGCAGACGTGGGACTGCATTGCTACACAGCAGCAGCAGCTAACTGCCTTTTGGCGGTAGACGGTGCAGCATGACTGGTAGCCTTCATCGGCGATCTGGGTGCTGGTAGCTGTGGGGCTGGCAGCCGTAGGGCTGCATTGCACCAGCCCCTTACCTTTTGCCTTTTGGCAGTAGATGGTTTATTACGACTGGTAACCGTCCTCGTCGTACAGCCGTGGCCATCAATCATTGGCACCTGGACAGACATGCTCTGTCCTATCGAACTGTCTTGACGATGATGGCTATCAGTCGTAGTATACTATTTTCTGCCAAGTATTGTCTGCTAAGCACCCAGAAGAGGCCGAGGGCGATCTGGGTGCTGGCAGACATGTGGCTGGCAGACGGGGGGCTACATTGCTACACAGCAGCAACCCCTTGCCTTTTGGCAGTAAATAGTATATTATGACTGGTATCCGTCATCATCATACTGCCAAGCGCCCAGTATTTGCTGCCAAGCACCCAGAAAATGCCGAGGGCTATCAGTCATGCTGCACCGTCGTCTTAAGATGTAAAAAATAGATTTGTTCTGTATTCATTTCCTTCCCCCCTCCCTCCGTCAAATCAATGGCCCGCTAAACCCAGGCTTAGGAATTCAATGTCGGGGGGGGGGGCATTCTGTGTGACAGTTGTTTGTATTTCTCCCTGATGCACAGCCACCTTTCTTGATTTTAATTCCCTGTACCTGTACGCCATGTTGTCACTCGCCCCTCCCTCCCTCCCTCCCTCTCTCCTTCCCCTGGTCCTTCAGATACTAGTTTCGCGCCTTTTTTCAGACCAGACGCCATAGCTAGCACTGGGATCATGGAGCCCGCTCAGATCACCGCAGCAATTATGAGCACTATGAACACCACGCGCATTGTCCTGGAGTATATGCAGAGCCAGGACATGCCAAAGCAAAACCAGGACCAGCCGAGGAGGAGGCGATTGCAGCGCGGCGACGAGAGTGATGAGGAAATGGACATGGACCTAGACCTCTCACAAGGCACAGGCCCCAGCAATGTGGAAATCATGGTGTTCCTGGGGCAGGTTCATGCCGTGGAATGCCGATTCTGGGCCCGGGAAACAAGCACAGACTGGTGGGACCGCATCGTGCTGCAGGTGTGGGACGATTCCCAGTGGCTGCGAAACTTTCGCATGCGTAAGGGCACTTTCACGGAACTTTGTGACTTGCTTTCCCCTGCCCTGAAGCGCCAGAATACCAGGATGAGAGCAGCCCTCACAGTTGAGAAGCGAGTGGCGATAGCCCTGTGGAAGCTTGCAACGCCAGACAGCTACCGGTCAGTCGGGAATCAATTTGGAGTGGGCAAATCTACTGTGGGGGCTGCTGTGATCCAAGTTGCCAGGGCAATGAGAGACCTGGTGATATCAAGGGTAGTGACTCTGGGAAACGTGCAGGACATAGTGGATGGCTTTGCTGCAATGGGATTCCCAAACTGTGGTGGGGCGATAGACGGAACCCATATCCCTATCTTGTCACCGGAGCACCAAGCCACCGAGTACATAAACCGCAAGGGGTACTTTTCAATGCTGCTGCAAGCCCTGGTGGATCACAAGGGACGTTTCACCGACATCAACGTGGGCTGGCCGGGAAGGGTACATGATGCTCGCGTCTTCAGGCACTCTGTTCTGTTTCGAAAGCTGGAGGAAGGGACTTTCTTCCCGGACCAGAAAATAACCGTTGGGGATGTTGAAATGCCTATCGTGATCCTTGGGGACCCAGCCTACCCCTTAATGCCATGGCTCATGAAGCTGTACACAGGCAGCCTGGACAGGAGTCAGGACCTGTTCAACTACAGGCTGAGCAAGTGCCGAATGGTGGTGGAATGTGCATTTGGGCGTTTAAAAGCGCGCTGGCGCAGCTTACTGACTCGCTCAGACCTTAGCGAAAAGAATATCCCCATTGTTATTGCTGCTTGCTGTGCGCTCCACAATATCTGTGAGAGTAAGGGGGAGACATTTATGGCGGGGTGGGAGGTAGAGGCAAATCGCCTGGCCGCTGATTACGCGCAGCCAGACACCAGGTCGGTTAGAGCAGCACAGCAGGGCGCGGTGCGCATCAGAGAAGCTTTGAAAACTAGTTTTGTGACTGGCCAGGCTACGGTGTGAAACTTCTGTTTGTTTCTCCTTGATGAACCCTCCACCCCCCCCACCCGGTTCACTCTACTTCCCTGTAAACCAACCACCCCACCCTCCCCTACCCTCCCCCCTTCAAGCACCACTTGCAGAGGCAATAAAGTCATTGTTACTTCACATTCATGCATTCTTTATTAATTCATCACACAACTAGGGGGATAATTGCAAAGGTAGCCCGGGATGGGTGGGGGAGGAGGGAAGGAAAAGGACACACTGCAGTTTAAAACTTTAAAACTTTAACACTTATTGCTCGGGAAATCATCTAGGGTGGAGTGACTGGGTGGCCGGAGGCCCCCCCACCGTGTTCTTGGGCGTCTGGGTGAGGAGGCAATGGGACTTGGGGAGGAGGGCTGTTGGTTACACAGGGGCTGTAGCGGCGGTCTCTGCTCCTGCTGCCTTTCCTGCAGCTCAACCATACGCAGGAGCATATCAGTTTGATGCTCCAGCAGCCGGAGCATCGACTCTTGCCTTCTGTGTGCAAGCTGACGCCACCTCTCCTCTTCAGCCCGCGATTCAGCACGCCACCTCTCCTCTCGCTCATATTGGGCTTTTCTAAAATCAGTAATTGACTGCCTCCACGCATTCTGCTGTGCTCTGTCAGCGTGGGAGGCAGTCTGTAGTTCAGTAAACATTTCATCACGCGTCCTTCGCTTCCGCTTTCGAATATTCACTAGCCTCTGTGAAGGAGAAACATTTGCAGCTGGTGGAGGAGAAGGGAGAGGTGGTTAAAAAAGATACATTTTAGAGAACAATGGGTACACTCTTTCACGTTAAATTTTGCTGTTCACATCACACAGCACATGTGCTTTCGTTACAAGGTCGCATTTTTCCTCTTATATTGAGGGCCTGCCGGTCTGGTGTGAGAGATCACTCACGCAGTGCCAGGCCACAGATTTCAGCTTGCAGGCAGCCATGGTAAGACACAGTCTTTTGGCTTTTTTAACCTTGTTAACATGTGGGGATGGTTTAAAACAGTACTGCTCTCATTAACCATACCAAGCACCCGTTGGGTTGGCCATTTAAAATGGGTTTGCAATGTAAAAGGAGGGGCTGCGGTTTCAGGGTTAACGTGCAGCACAAACCCAACTAATTCCCCTCCCCCACACACCCAATTCTCTGGGATGATCACTTCACCCCTCCCCCCCACCGCGTGGCTAACAGCGGGGAATATTTCTGTTCAGCAGAGCAGGAAGGGGCACCTCTGAATGTCCCCTTAATAAAATTGCCCCATTTCAACCAGGTGACCGTGAATGATATCACTCTCCTGAGGATAACAAAGAGCGATAAGGAATGGATGTTGTCTGCATGCCAGCAAACACCGGGACCATACGCTGCCATGCTTTGTTATGCAATGATTCCAGACTACGTGCTACTGGCCTGGCGTGGTAAAGTGTCCTACCATGGCGGACGGGATAAGGCAGCCCTCCCCAGAAACCTTTTGCAAAGGCTTTGGGAGTACATGAAGGAGAGCTTTCTGGAGATGTCCCTGGAGGATTTCCGCTCCATCCCCATACACGTTAACAGACTTTTCCAGTAGCTGTACTGGCCGCGATTGCCAGGGCAAATTAATCATTAATCATTAAACACGCTTGCTTTTAAACCATGTGTAATATTTACAAAGGTACACTCACCAGAGGTCCCCTGTGTGCCCACAGGGTCTTGGGTGAGTTCGGGGGTTACTGGTTCCAGGTCCAGGGTGATAAACATATCCTGGCTGTTGGAGAAACCGGTTTCTCCGCTTCCTTGCTGCTGTGAGCTATTTACATTATCTTCATCCTCATCTTCCTCGTACCCCGAACCCGCTTCCCTGTGTGTTTCTCCAGTGAGGGACTCATAGCACACGGTTGGGGTAGTGGTGGCTGCACCCCCTAGAATGGCATGCAGCTCCGCGTAGAAGCGGCATGTTTGCGGCTCAGCCCCGGACCTTCCGTTTGCTTCTCTGGCTTTGTGGTAGGCTTGCCTTAGCTCCTTAATTTTCACGCGGCACTGCTGTGCGTCCCTGTTATGGCCTCTGTCCTTCATGGCCTTGGAGACCTTTTCTAATATCTTGCCATTTCGTTTACTGCTTTGGAGTTCAGCCAGCACTGATTCATCTCCCCATATGGCGAGCAGATCCCGTACCTCCCGTTCTGTCCATGCTGGAGCTCTTTTGCGATCCTGGGACTCCATCACGGTTACCTGTGCTGATGAGCTCTGCGTGGTCACCTGTGCTCTCCACGCTGAGCAAACAGGAAATGAAATTCAAACATTCGCGAGGCTTTTCCTGTCTACCTGGCCAGTGCATCTGAGTTGAGAGTGCTGTCCAGAGCGGTCACAATGAAGCACTGTGGGATAGCTCGCGGAGGCCAATAACGTCGAATTCCGTCCACACTAACCCAATTCCGACCCCCTAAGGCCGATTTTATCGCTAATCCCCTCGTCGGAGGTGGAGTAAAGAAACCGGTTTAAAGGGCCCTTTAAGACGAAAGAAAGGGCTTCGTCGTGTGAACGTGTCCAGGCTAAATTTGATTGAACGCGGCTAAAGTTGACCTAAACTCGTAGTGTAGACCAGGCCTCAGTGTCCTTAGAGCACGTGGGCAAGACTCACCAGCCAGCACCCAGGAAAGAATTCTCTGTAGTAACTCAGATCCCACCCCATCTAACATCCCATCACAGACCATTAAGCATATTTACCGCTAATAGTCAAAGATCAATTAATTGCCAAAATTAGGCTATCCCATCATACCATCCCCTCCATAAACTTATCAAGCTTAGGCCTGGTCTACACTAGGCTTTTATGTCGAATTTAGCGCCGTTACATCGAATTAACCCTGCACCCGTCCACACCACGAAGCTATTTAGTTCGACATATTGCTCTCTTAAATTCGACTTCTGTACTCCTCCCCAACGAGAGGAGTAGCGCTAAATTTGAAATGGCCATATCGAATTAGGCTAGGTGTGGATGGAAATCGACGCTAATAGCTCCGGGAGCTATCCCACAGTGCACCACTCTGTTGACGCTCTGGACAGCAGTCCGAGCTCGGATGCTCTGACCAGCCACACAGGAAAAGCCCCGGGAAAATTTGAATTCCTTTTCCTGTCTGGGCAGTTTGAATCTCATTTCCTGTTTGGACATCGTGGCGAGCTCAGCAGCACTGGCAACGATGCAGAGCTCTGCAGCAGAGATGGCCGTGCAATCCCAGAATAAAAAGAGGGCCCCAGCATGGACTGATCAGGAAGTCTTGGATCTCATCGCTGTGTGGGGCGATGAGTCTGTGCTTTCCGAGCTGCGCTCCAAAAGAAGGAATGCAAAGATCTACGAGAAGATCTCTAAAGCCATGGCAGAGAGAGGATACAGCCGGGATGCAACGCAGTGCCGCGTGAAAATCAAGGAGCTGAGACAAGGCTACCAAAAAAACAAAGAGGCAAACGGACGCTCCGGATCCCAGCCCCACACATCCCGTTTCTACGAGGCACTGCATTCCATCCTAGGTGCGGCCGCCACCACTACCCCACCACTGACCGTGGACTCTGAGGATGGGATATTGTCCGCGGCCGGTTCCTCGTCGGAAATGTTAGCGGACGGGGAAGATGAGGAAGGAGATGAGGAGGACGAGGCAGTCGACAGCGCTTGCAACGCTGATTTCCCCGACAGCCAGGAGCTCTTCATCACCCTTACCGAGATCCCCTACCAACCGTCCCCATCCGTTACCCCGATCACAGAATCAGGGGAAGGATCAAGCAGTAAGTGCTTTAAACATCTAAACATTTATTTTTAACAGAACTGGAATATTTATAATATTAACAATGGGTTTTTCATTAAGTCATTTAAACATGTAAACTTCTATTTTTAACAGAACTTGAATATTTATAATATCAACAATTGGTTTTTCATGATTTCGTTGCCTTAGGCGCTTAACTATTTAGTCCCAACTATTTAAAAAAAATCTAACAATGTCCGGATTTTCATGATTTTGCTGCCCAAGACGCTCCACTCTGTAGTCCCTGCCAGTACAGCTACACCAAAATCCGGTCTATATGTCCGGGAATTGACACGAAATCCTCATGGGAGATCTCAACGTAGGTCTCCTGGAGGTAATGTTCAAGCCTGTGCATCAGGTTCCTTGGCAGGGCGATCTTATTAGGTCCACCATGGTACGACACGTTTCCACGCCAGGACTCTATCAAGTACTCTGGGATCATTGCACGGCAGAGCATGGCGGCATACGGCCCTGGTTTCTGCATGCTCTCCCTAAGCATCCGTTCCCTGTCGCTCTCCGAGATCCTCATCAGGGTGATGTCGCTCATGACGCCCTGCTTTGAATTAGGGAGGGGAATGTTAGTATTGGGACTGCTTTACAGCCACGCGGTGGAGGCGGGAGAGGGGCAGCATACAGGGATCTTTCCCTGGGACAGCCGCGAGGGGGTGGGACAGGGGCAGAGCTCATGCTTCTCTGATTGCTGCCAGCAGAGACTGGCATTGCTTTCAATGCGAAAGTAGCCCAGTGCTACTATTAAAGTTTTAAGCAGCCACAACTCTACGGCTTACCATGGTTGCCTGCTACACAAGTTCAGGTGTCCTGCCCCGCTTCTCAGATCGCAACTGCAAGACCCCAGGCACTGAAGGCGAGGGCCGAAAATTCGACCTTGTCCTGAGTGCGCATGTGAGAGGTGCAGTGCATGGTCTTGTTCACAGAGAAAGACTATGTTCTTTGTTCACAACTTCATTTATCTGTCTCAGGAATTCACTCCCTTTTTCCCATTCCCACAGACACATCTGCGACTGTCTCCCAACCCAGCCTGGCATCACACTCCCAGAGGCTAGCGCAGATTAGGCGGAGGAAGAAGAAGACGCGTGAGGACATGTTCTCAGAACTAATGGACTGCTCCAGAGCCCAGGCAGCCCAGCAGACAGAGTGGAGGGAGAACTTGTCCCAAATGCACCGAGCAATCATGGAACGGGAGGAGAGGTGGCGTCAGGAAGACCAGCAGGCGACTCAAACGCTGCTTGGACTAATGAGGGAGCAAACGGACACGCTCCGGCGCCTTGTGGATGTTCTGCAAGACCGGAGGCAGGAGGACAGAGCCCCGCTGCAGTCTATCTCTAACCGCCCTCCCCCGCCACCAAGTCCCACACCCCCCTCACCCAAAGTACAAAGAAGGAAGGGCGGCAAGGGCCGTTAAAACTTTCAGTCAACCCCTGCAGACTGCTCTAGCACTAGAAGGCTCTCATTCCCCAAAATTTGAAAAGTCCTTTCCTACCCACCTCACACAAGCCCCCGTCCAAGTCTCACCCCCCCCCCCCCGTTTCATGTGTGGTTCATAATAAAATATTCGTTTCTGTTAATTACTGTTTCCATGATTTTCTTTTGGAGGAGACTCTGTCTGAAGGGGGGGAAGGTGCTTGGTAATTGGACAGGACAGTCACCTTCAGCAGGGTACAGAGGCGGGGGCAAGTCCAGCATCAGGACACATACACAGTGCAGTCACCAGTTGCCCTGGTCAGTCTGGGAGGTGGTTTTCATGTTCTGTGTGTGTGTGGGGGGGGTTGATCTGTGACTTTGTGGTGGGGGAGGGCAGTTAGAGATGTTATGCCGCGGTCCTTATCCTGGATCACAGAGCCACGCAGCAGGGGATCTGTAACCCTCCTCCCCCTGCCATAAAGTCACATAGCCGACACATACACGCAGTCCCACCCAGGAGTGCTGGCAGGCTCCGCTGAAACAACCAGTCCACCACTGCGGAGCCTGTCATTCCTGGAGTTTAGAAGCATCATTTGCATCAGAACACTAAACCCGCCCCCCGCCACAGTCTGCGTCCCCGGTTTAAAACATTCCAGCGAAAACAGTAATAAAGACAACGGTGTTCATTAACAAAACAGAACAGATTTTATTTTTTGGGAAGGTGGTGAAGGGGGTATGTAACTTGGAAGGATAGTCAACATTAACTGGGTAAAGAAACGGGGGCAGGTTCAGCTTCTGTGTCCACTAACTGAACAGTCACTGGTTACCCTGCTCACTCAGGAACCTAGCTTTCAAAGCCTCCCGGATGCACAGCGCGTCCCGCTGGGATCTTCTAATCGCCCGGCTGTCTGGCTGGGCGTAATCAGCAGCCAGGCTATTTGCCTCAACCTCCCACCCCGCCATAAAGGTCTCCCCCTTGCTCTCACACAGATTGTGGAGCACACAGTAAGCTGCTATAACAATGGGGATATTGGTTTCGCTGAGATCACAGCGAGTCAGTAAGCTTCTCCATCTCCCCTTGAGACGGCCAAAAGCACACTCCACCACCATTCTGCACTTGCTCAGACGGTAGTTGAACAGTTCTTTTTCAGTGTCCAGGGCGCCAGTATAGGGCTTCATGAGCCAGGGCATTAGCGGGTAGGCTGGGTCCCCGAGGATCACTGTAGGCATCTCCACATCCCTAAGACTTATTTTGTGGTCCGGGAAGTAAATACCTTCCTGCAGCCGTCTAAACAGACCAGAGTTCCTGAACACGCGAGCGTCATGAACCTTGCCCGGCCATCCGACGTTGATGTTTGTAAAACGTCCCCGATGGTCCACCAGTGCTTGCAGCACCATTGAAAAGTAGCCCTTTCTGTTAATGTACTGGCTGGCCTGGTGGTCCGGTCCCAGGATAGGGATGTGAGTCCCATCTATAGCCCCACCGCAGTTTGGGAATCCCATCGCGGCGAAGCCATCTATGATGACCTCCACGTTTCCCAAGGTCACTACCTTTGAGAGCAGTACCTTGACGATTGCCTTGGCTACTTGCATGACAACAACCCCCACGGTAGATTTGCCCACACCAAAGTGGTTCGCGACTGACCGGTAGCTGTCCGGCGTTGCAAGCTTCCAGAGGGCTATGGCCACTCGCTTCTGGACAGTCAGGGCTGCTCGCATCCGGGTGTCCTTGCGCTTCAGGGCAGGGGACAGCAACTCACAAAGTTCGAGGAAAGTCCCCTTCCGCATGCGAAAGTTTCGCAGCCACTGGGATTCATCCCAGACCTGAAGCACTATGCGGTCCCACCAGTCCGTGCTTGTTTCCAGGGCCCAGAATCGCCGTTCCACAATATCCACAAGACCCATTGCCACCGTGATGTCCTGGGCGCTGGGTCTCATGGTTTCTGACAGCTCTGTGCTACTCTCCGACTTCAGGCCCTCACGGCGGTGCCGTAGCCTCCTCTCCTGATTTCTCTGCATCTGCCTCAGGGAAAGGTGTATGATAACCTGTGAGGTGTTGAGAACGGCCACAACTGCAGCGATGGTCGCAGCGGGATCCATGCTCGCACTGCTGTGGCGTTCGCGCTGTCACTGATCAGAAAAGTGCGCGAACTGATTTCCCGCCGGCGCTTTCAGGGAGGGAGGGAGGGCGGGAGTGACGGACGGATGACGACAGGTACCCAAAAGCACCCTCGACACATTTTTTTACCCAGAAGGCATTTGGGGCTCGACCCAGAATTCCAATGGGCAGCGGGGACTGCGGGAACGGTGGGATAGCTGCCCACAGTGCACCGCTTCCAATGTCGATGCTTGCCCCGTTAGTGTGGACTCACAAAGTCGAATTACTGTCCTTAGTGTGGACACACACGTTCGACTTTGTAATATCGATTCCACATATTCGATTTAAGTGAAATCGAACTACTCTCGTAGTGTAGACATACCCTAAGTCTTGAAGCCAGATATGTCTTTTGCCCCCACTACTCCCCTTGGAAGGCTGTTCCAGAACTTCACTCCTCTAATGGTTAGAAACCTTCGTCTAATTTCAAGTCTAAACTTCCTAATGTCCAGTTTATATCCATTTGTTCTTGTGTCCACATTGTACTAAGCTTGAATAATTCCTCTCCCTCCCTGATATTTATCCCTCTGATATATTTATAAAGAGCAATCATATCTCCCCTCAGCCTTCTTTTGGTTAGGCTAAACAAGCCAAGCTCTTTGAGTCTCCTTTCATAAGACAAGTTTTCCATTCCTCGGATCATCCTAGTAGCCCTTCTCTGTACCTGTTCCAGTTTGAATTCATCCTTCTTAAACATGGGAGACCAGAACTGCGCACAATATTCCAGATGAGGTCTCACCAGTGCCTTGTATAACGGTACTAACACCTCCTTATCTTTACTGGAAATACCTTGCCTGATGCATCCCAAGACCGCATTAGCTTTTTTAACGGCCATATCACATTGGCTTCTCATAGTCATCCTGTGATCAACCAATACTCCGAGGTCCTTATCCTCCTCTGTTACTTCCAACTGATGTGTCCCCAATTTATAACCAAAATTCTTGTTATTAATCCCTAAATGCATGACCTTGCACTTTTCACTATTAAATTTCATCCTATTACTATTACTCCAGTTTACAAGGTCATCCAGATCTTCCTGTATGATATCCCGATCCTTCTCTGTATTGCCAATACCTCCCAGCTTTGTGTCATCCGCAAACTTTATTAGCACATTCCCACTTTTTGTGCCAAGGTCAGTAATAAAAAGATTAAATAAGATTGGTCCCAAAACCGATTCCTGAGGAACTCCACTAGTAACCTCCTTCCAGCCTGACAGTTCACCTTTCAGTATGACCCGTTGTAGTCTCCCCTTTAACCAGTTCCTTATCCACCTTTCAATTTTCATATTGATCCCCATCTTTTCCAATTTAGCTAATAATTCCCCATGTGGAACTGTATCAAATGCCTTACTGAAATCGAGGTAAATTAGATCCACTGCATTTCCTTTGTCTAAAAAATCTGTTACCTTCTCAAAGAAGGAGATCAGGTTGGTTTGTCACGATCTACCTTTTGTAAAACCATGTTGTATTTTGTCCCAATTACCATTGACCTCAATGTCCTTAACTACTTTCTCCTTCAAAATTTTTTCCAAGACCTTGCATACTACAGATGTCAAACTAACAGGCCTATAGTTACTCAGATCACTTTTTTCCCCTTTCTTAAAAATAGGAACTAGGTTAGCAATTCTCCAGTCGTACAGTACAACCCCTGAGTTTACTGATTCATTAAAAATTCTTGCTAATGGGCTTGCAATTTCATGTGCCAGTTCCTTTAATATTCTTGGATGAAGATTATCTGGGCCCCCCGATTTAGTCCCATTAAGATGTTTGAGTTTTGCTTCTACCTCAGATGCGGTAATATCTACCTCCATATCCTCATTCGTCATCCTACCATTATCCCTAAGCTCCTCATTAGCCTCATGAAAGACTGAGGCAAAGTATTTGTTTAGATATTGGGCCATGCTTAGAATATCCTTAACCTCCACTCCATCCTCAGTGTTTAGTGCTCCCACTTCTTCTTTCTTTGTTTTCTTCTTATTTATATGGCTATAGAACCTTTTACTATTGGTTTTAATTCCCTTTGCAAGGTCCAACTCTGCATGGCTTTTGCCTTTCTCACTTTATCCCTACATGTTCTGACCTCAATAAGGTAGCTTTCCTTGCTGATCCCTCCCATCTTCCACTCCTTGTAGGCTTTCTGCTTTTTCTTAATCACCTCTCTGAGATGCTTGCTCATCCAGCTTGGTCTACAATTCCTGCCTATGAATTTTTTCCCCTTTCTTGGGATGCAGGCTTCTGAGAGTTTCTGCAACTTTGACTTGAAGTAATTCCAGGCCTCCTCCGCCTTTAGATCCACAAGTTCTTCAGTCCAATCCACTTCCCTAACTAATTTCCTTAATTCTTTAAAGTTAGCCCTTTTAAAATCAAAACCCTAGTCCCAGACCTACTTTTGTTTATCCTTCCATCTAGTTTAAACTGAATTAGCTCATGAGCACTCTGTGACGAAGTGGGGGATTTTCTTGGTTTTTTCTTCTTTTCGGTGGGGTTTCAATGGTTTGCATGCGGAGGGGGTGGGACTCAGTTTCCCTGGGTGTTACTGGTTTAACGAGGTGAGGGGAGAGGGAGTTTGTTGTTACAGAGGACCGGAGAGGGTACGTGGGACCCCAGCCAATGGCCTGGAGGATGGATACCCCAGCGACCAGTGACCTGAGACCCCGACCTTGAGACCCAGCTCAGGAGTTGCAGCCGGTTTTGGCCAGTGGGAGAACAATGGGCTGCAGAGTGAGGACCCAGTGACCTAACCAGCCGGTTCCAGCCAGAGGACAGAAGCGAGGAGAGGAGGCCCCGTTTTACGACCCTGTTTACCTGGAGAGAAGACAATGGACAGAGGCAGGGCTTGGGGCCAGGGATCTCAGATGCCCAGCTGGGAATCAGGGGGGCTCTGGGCTGGAGAGGCGGGGCAGGCAATGCCCACCTGGATGCAGGGAGACTGGGATGTGCTGAGCTGAGAGAGGCCAGGCCTGAGGCCCTGAGAGTTTCCTGTGCTGTGTTCAACTCTCAATAAACCCTCCTGTTTTACGCTGGTTGGGAGTCACTCCGGTCTAGAGAACAGGGTTGCATCAACCTCTTCGGGGGGTGGAGGCCCGGGGGCTCCAGAGCGAGTGGACTCCCTGAGGGGGCCCACGGCGAGAAACAGACGTGCTAAGGCTCAGAGAGGTGCGGCTCCAGGAGGTGGAGGGGCCTGACCCCAAGAGAGAGTGGATCCCCGAGAAGGGCTGTTGCACTGAAAGGGACACCCCCCCACGGACCGCACGGGGCCAAGAGTGGGCACGATCTGTGAGTCCGTGACACATTCGAACCAAGGTTGTCCCCTACAACCATTTCTTCTATGAGGTCCTCACTACTCACCAAAACCAAATCTAAAATGGCATCCCCTCTTGTTGGTTCAGCAACTACTTGGTGAAGGAATCCATCAGCTATCGCATCCAGGAAAATCTGAGCCCTATTATTATTACTAGCACTTGTCCTCCAGTCTATATCTGGGAAGTTCAAGTCTCCCATGATCACACAATTCCCATTAGTGTTTACTTCATTAAAAACATTAAAGAGGTCTCCATCCATATCCAAATCGGATCCCGGCGGTCTGTAGCACACCCCAAGCAGTATCTCAGGGGAGGCTCTAGTAGCTTTCTTTCCCAATGTGATTTTTGCCCAGACAGACTCTGTCTTATCCATTCCATCACTTCTTATTTCTTTACAGTCTACCTCATCATTCATATACAATGCTATTCCACCACCTTTGCCTTTATTTCTGTCTTTCCTAAACAGCACATAGCCTTCAATACCAGTACTCCAGTCATGAGTACTATTCCACCATGTTTCTGTTATCCCTACAATATCCATATAGGGTAACATGGGAAACATTGGGCATGTTTGCAGAGGTGGTGATGAAATGCAGCTCTCTCATTATTTCACACGGAGTTCGGTGTACTCAACGCTTCTCAAAGCCAGGCCTGTGCGATCAGACATGAATCTGTATCTTGCTGTTCATTTCCTGCTGTTCCCATGCATATGCCTGCTCAATTTAGCATGGCCCACAGGTTCCATTAAGGTACCGATAACCCCATCAGAATCCCCCCTAACCCTATTTTCTCCCACAACCATATGGCCCCTTTAACCACAGATACCCTCCTGCCTATATGCAATTTTTTAAAAAGGACAAAGAAACAAAGAGAACCAGAAGACTGATATTATGATGCAGCAGAGTTTTTAATGCAAATGAAATTGGCAGTACACAGTTACAGGAAGAAATTCTACAGAGCGGAAAAAATGTATTTCCAGTGTTTCAAGAAGGGCTCCGACCGATCACCTGCGTCAATGGGATGTATTTCACACAAGATGTTCTTTCTGCTTTGTTGCAGCTCCAGAGGTTGACAAACAAGTCCCCTTTTGAAACCATTTTAAGTTCTTTTTTTTTTTTACCCCAGTCAGGTGTGAAATGAGACAAAGGAATATAGAAGCAGAGACTACGCAACTTCTCCATTAGACATGTGAAGTAGCAAAGGTTAAAGTGAGTTGCTAAAGGTACGTATTGATAGAAAGGATAGCACATGTAGGGCCTATTCTCCTTGAGAGGGACTTAGAGGGATAATGAACGTAAATGATGCCTATCTTAAGGCCTCTGTTTCCTTCACACTACAGGGTCAGTGTAAACAGCCTGTGTGTAATTCAGAATGAGTCCACAAGAGAAAAAGAGAATCAGCACTTGGTTGGGAAAGCATTGGCAGAAAGAGTCATAAAGCGTAACATTAGAAATGCAGCATGGCTATCAGCCCAAGGTGCTGAGCACACACAGCTCCCACCGAGTTCAACTGGAGCCATGTTTGCACAGCACTTCTGAAAGCCATGCCCAAAAGATTAGGGGTGAATCTGTATCTTGCTGTTCATTTCCTCGTTCTTCCTTCTTCCATGAATATTCCTGGTGGGTTTAACATGGCCCACTGCTTCCACTGAGGTACCTATGGCAAGATACCCCAGAACCACTAAATCCCCCATAACCATAAAGGCCCGGGTAACCGCAGTGTCCCCCATTTCCCCATAATCCCCCATAACCATAAAGGCCCGGGTAACCGCAGTGTCCCCCATTTCCCCATAATCCCCCATAACCATAAAGGCCTGGGTAACCACAGTATCCCCCATTGCCCAATAATCCCCTATAACCATAACGGCCACCGTAACCACCTAATCTCCCTAAACCATACAATCCTCCGTAATGGCCTCCATAGCCGTACAATCCCCCCAAACCATAGGAGCCTCCGAAACCGGCTCCGACCACAGGTGCTCCTACAGCTGCCACATCGCTCTGTTGAGGGAAATTGCTGAGAATTGGTCCAGGGAGGGTCACGACAACCGGTGAGGGTCTGATCACCACTTCGGAGTCAGGGCACTGCCTAACGCACGGCTCGTTGGAGCTGCCAGTGACTGGACTGGGTCGGGCCACCCCACATTCTGGATAGCACAGGCTGGAGAAAGTCATCTTTCTGGGATGGAGGTAAACCTGAAACACACAACAGGGACTACGGATAAAAGAAGGTACAAGGATTGGTGGAAGAAAGGCTTCAAAGCTCGGTTACAATTGTATTGAGGTCTGCATGGGGCCCAAAAGAGAGAGAAGAAGTGGACTTAGTCTTTTTTTGTGTGGTCATGCAGTTGTCACTATTTTCTCTTTCTACACTTCTTCTCCGCTCGCAGTAAACTTCCCTCCCAACCGGCCCCTTGATCTCCTCTCAATGACTTTGTCATTTGGGCCAAAAGAAACCTGATGAGGTTCAACAAGGACAAGTGCAGAGTCCTGCACTTAGGACGGAAGAATCCCATTCACTGTTACAGACTAGGGACCGAGTGGCTAGGCAGCAGTTCTGCAGAAAAGGACCTAGGGGTTACCTTGGACGAGAAGCTGGATATGAGTCAACAGTGTGCCCTTGTTGCCAAGAAGGCTAATGGCATTTTGGGCTGTATAAGTAGGGGCATTGCCAGCAGATCGAGGGACATGATCATTCCCCTCTATTCGACATTGGTGAGGCCTCACCTGGAGTACTGTGTCCAGTTTTGGGCCCCACACTATAAGAAGGATGTGGAAAAATTGGAACGAGTCCAGTGGAGGGCAACAAAAATGATTAGGAGGCTGGAGCCCATGAGTTATGACGAGAGGCTGAGGGAACTGGGATTGTTTAGTCTGCAGAAGAGAAGAATGCAGGGCAATTTGATAGCTGCTTTCAACTACCTGAAAGGGGGTTCCAAAGAGGAAGGATCTAGACTGTTCTCAGTGGTAGCAGAAGACAGAACAAGGAGTAACGGTCTCAAGTTGCAGTGGGGGAGGTTTAGGTTGGATATTAGGAAAAACTTTTTCACTAGGAGGGTGGTGAAGCACTGGAATGCGTTACCTAGGGAGCTGGTGGAATCTCCTTCCTTAGAGGTTTTTAAGGTCAGGCTTGACAAAGCCCTGGCTGGGATGATTTAGTTGGGATTAGGTCCTGCTTTGAGCAGGGGGTTGGACTAGATGACCTCCTGAGGTCCCTTCCAACCCTGATATTCTATGATTCTTTGATTCTATGAAAACACCGACTAGAATAAGAGTAACTATTTCCGTGATGGACACTTGGGATTCTGGGACCATTTTAGACATTTCTCAAAGAGAATATGGCTGGGATCATGGTAATCACTTCCTTTCATTTGAGGATTTAACCTCTTCATGCAAACGAGTTGAGTCTGCTACCACACTGTGACTCTTTGGTTTTCCAAACCTTGGGAGTCACCAAAACTTGCTGATGAATAAACAGAAACTTTGCTTTTCTCCTAACAAATCACTAAAGACAAACTCCTCAGCTGGGAAAAAATGGGTTCAGGTCCACTGACTTCCATGGAGCAACATGAAATGACACCATCTGAGGAGAAGCACCTTCAATGGGTATTTCTGCTCAGGAGAACATAGGAATTGCTTGACTGGAGCTCAGCGCTTCTCAGCTTCATCCATTCTCGTGCCTCCAATAGTGAGGAGTAACAGCTACTTTAGAATAAAATAGATGAGCACTGAATTGGCTCTTTCTGGACTAACCTGGGAAAGTTTCTTCCTAATCCAGATAAGTGAAAAGTTGCTAAGAGAGTTTTAAAGTTTAAATGCCCTAATTCTTACTCTAGTTAATGGGAAATACGTTTCACAATTGCAGATGTTGTTCTTAAAATCCCTCCTTTAGCTTCAAATCATAAATCCACAAGCTCCTGTAACTGAATAATGACACATGATAGATACAAATAAATAAATAAAATAAAAATAATTTTATAACTATTAAATAATATATATTATAGATATTATATATATAAAATAAATATAATTAATAAATAAGTAAAAATCACAGCAAGTACATGCAAGATTCCACCTTAAATGAAAAGAGGCCCGACTGTGAAATCTCTGGGGTTAGAAAGAGAGGGAGTTGAATTGGACTTACCGAGTTCACTAAGGAGATGAAGTCCGGAGAAGGGTTTAGAAGAGTGCTGAGTCGAGAGCACTTTTATACAGTTCCTAGGACAGCCTGGAGGATCTGCGACGCTGTTTGTGGAGGAGGTCCTAATTAGTTGCCAAACAAACTTGATTGCCTTGCTAAATCCTTCTTTGGATGGAGCTGTTTTCCTCACTGTTGGTGATTACTGGGCTAATCTCAGCCTCAGAGGGCGTGACATGCACGTTGCACTTTTCAGGTGTCTTTCATCTTTAAATTGTACAGGCCAACTGCATTTCTTTTGTCATTTTGCTGATTTTATAAGTTCTGCAATGAGAATGAATATCAAGGTGATCCTGAGCAGTATGAGTAGCACAAGTGGGTGTCATATAAGGAATCCAGTTTGGTCCTTTCAATTCATGCTGGTCGTGATTAGGGGCATGAGGCAGTTCATTCTAAACATGGTAGGAAGCAGGGAACCATTTTCCTCCTTCTAACCACCTACATTCCCAGCAGGTCAGATCCAATTCCCTTTGAAATCAATGGGAATCATTCATTGCCTCCAGTATGTTTCCTGTCAAGACTTTAAGACTGAAATTCACCCTTTGGCAGGGGGATAGTATAATGCCTGTGAACAATGTTAGTCCCATTTTAAACTTTCAAACTCGGTCTTAGCTGGGACTTAAGTGGAGCATGGGCCTTTGTGATGGCCGTCTGCCCAGGGGTGAATCTTACCTATGGTGAGTAAAACATTGGACCTCCACTTGGGTTACCAATGCTATTTCAAAGGGCTTCCTAAAGCAGATTTGCTCATGGGTCAAGGGATGGGAAGGCAGAGAGAGAATAGAAGCAGTGCTCTTTTACAGAAAGATTTTGAGTTAAGTCTTGGAACCTCTGCTCTACCAGAAACCCTCTCTCCATCCATGAGCAGCCAAGAAACTGAAGTCTTGTTAGACAATGCAGCTGAGTGAACCCACTAGAAAACCCAGGAGAGATTAAAATGACACATTCTTGGTGATGGAGGAGATGGCTGTGGGATGAGATTTGACATAACGTCTGAGCAGCCATAGGGCATGTTGCAGAAAACATTCCTGCCTAAACCAGAATGTTGTGTAACATGTGAAAACTATCCCCAAGGGAGGGTTACCTATCCAGGGAAGAGGGCAGAAGGGTCTTGCTTTGATTTTAAGGTCCTCCGCCTCTTTGAAGGTGAAGCAACCAAGCTGATTTACACCAAGAGAGCACCTTCATTTTCCAATAAAAAAATCCGTCAAAAATCCAATGAGCCCCCAAAACCGGCTCTGACCACAGGGGCTCCTATGGTCCCACTTGGCGCTGAGGAGGGAAATTGTGGAGAAATGGTCCTGGGAGGGTCACAAGAACCGGTGAGGGTCTGATCACCACTTCAGAGTTAGGGCACTGCTTACCGGTCAGCTCCTTGAAGCTGCTAGCAACTGGACTGGGCCATTCAACCCTGCACGGTTTTTAAGAAATACCAAATTCAAACCTACATATGAATGAAAAAGAAATAGCCCCAAATTGTGTAGCTATAAATCATGACCTGATTGTTGAAAGTGACTGTATGACTCAGTGCAGAGGCATTTAATCGCCACAACAATGTATTGACTACAAACTTTTGCATGTGTCAAACACCAGCGAGTGTTTTTGAGGGGCTTTGAAATCTTGAGTTCTAAGCCAACACCTCCCCTGCCTATGCAACCCGCCACCCGTGCTCAATGCCAACGTATAGGGAAACCAATGGGAAACATCAGGTACTGCATCTCCACCCATGAGCAGCCAAGAGAACTGTGTCTTGTGAGAGACTTCAGCTAATGAAGAAAAGGAAGAAGCACAACGCTGACAGTTAAGGATACCTTCTTGAACCATCAGAGAGCTGTGGGATGAGACTGGATTCATTGGAAGTTTGACCAACCTAGTGCATTCTGCAAGACCCGTCTCCCACACAACGCTTTTCAGCCACAATTAGAATGAATTTTAAAGTGGAAAATACACCCCCACCAGGATTTCTTCTAACCCGAGCAGTGTTAAATGCTTCCCTCAGTTGTAAGCACAGAACATCATTGAAGTCTGTGGAGCTCCACTGATGTCCTGTGGCTCAGTATCTGCCTCTTGAGCTTTGTAAAGGAATGTTTACTAAAGAATGGGAAATGCAAAGGAGATTTGCACGAGCGGAGGAGATGGGGGTTTGTGGTTTGTTTTGATTAAAAAATCCCAGTTTTGTTTGTTCATCACCAAGTTCTGGTGACTCGCTAAGGATTACAAACCAAAGCACCGCCTTGTCATGCTGGACTGAACTCGTGTGTCTGTCAGTAGATGTCAGGGGAATGTTGGCCCCTTACTAAAACTTAGTGGGTTTTATTCATGGCCCTCTCCCAGTACTAAAAGAAAGGGGAAGGGCCAATGGGGAATCAGGATCCTAAAACTGACCGTCCCCAGGGGCAATGGGGCGAGGCCAACCCTGCAGGTCAGCCCGATTGACAGCACAGCAAGCTAATCAGGGAGTCAGGAGTCCGGGGTCCCATTTCGCTGTGTGAGCTGCAGCTGCCTGAGCCAGCGCGGGGCCGAGCTAAGGCGAGAGCAGCAGCCAGAGCTGAGCTGAGCTGGAGGCAGAGCCGCAGCCGTGCTGAGGCAGAGTGGAGCTGGAGCTGGAGCTGGAGCTGGGGCTGGAGCCGCCCAGAGCCGGGTGCGGTGAGCAGCTGGGGAGAGTGGGGGGGACCCTGGGCAGAGGGTCCAGCACAGGGAGACGCCACCAGCCAAGACGGGGATCAGAACCCTGACGGGGGCCTGACGCTGGGAAGAAGGGTCCTGCCACCTAGAGCCTGAGGGCATGTGGGAACCGCCAGAGCAAGTGTCCGACCCACAGCGTCCCTGCAGCACAGCCAGGGTCTGACCAGAGTGAAATAAGTAATTAAAAATGGTGGCAGACAGACTTGATTGTCAAACTCTACAACTGCAATAAAGAAGTAAGAGAACTGTGTGAGAAATACACCACTTTGGAGCTGGGGATAGGACATAGTCCTTCATGAAACCATGGAAATGTAGCCTTGCTTCTCTGCTTCTTTTTCCTTATTCTTTTTATTTTATTATTCTGCAATTTTTGACTCCACTTTATTTCAAATTCAAATATATACTACCTCATACTCTTGGTCTTCTGGTTTAATTGCTCTTCCATTCATTATCTCTTCATATCACCAACAGCTTCCATATCTCTTGGCCAAAAGTGTCCTCCAGTTTTGGATACCCCAATGTGGTGCACAAGTCAGGAAAGCTTGTGGCCTATTATCAAGAAATGTTGAGCACGAACAGCTCCGGTTTGCTTCAGTGGGAGTGTAACAAGGTGCAGCTTCTGCCCCCACAAACCAGCTAGAAACCTCTGAACAAACAAAACTGTTTTTTTTAATCAACACAAACCACAAACCCCCACCTCCTCCCCTCGTGCAAATCTGCGGTGTTCCACTGACCTCAATGGAGCTATATGAACTTAGACCAGACGAGGATCTGCACCTAGAATTACTGCTTCCTATGAGAAGGTAGCAGCTGCCATGCTGCAGGAGACGAGTGGCCCATCTAATGCAGTATCCTGTCTCAATGAGTGAGAGTCACCAGCTGCTTCACAGGAAACCAGAACAACAATGAATTAGTCCTTTATAGGGGAAACTTGGGGAGTTTCTTCATGAATCCTAATTAAAAATTGGGGGTGAGATTTTTCAGAGCTCCCTACGGGATATGAATGCTCAAGTTCCAACTAAAATGAATAGGCTCTAATGTCCCTAATGCATGTCTCGCTCTGAAAATCCAGGGATTAACTTCTAAACAATGAAGAAACCAAGGCCTGGACCTCGATACGAGAAAAAAATTGAAAAAACCCCCAAACCCTTTCCACTCTTGAGAATCACAGAGTGTCTGTGCAATATTCAGTCCTAGATTAGTGCAGTTCAGGAGCAGTGATGAGCATGGGGATGAGTAATCACTATGACTGGTTTCATTGCTGACTCTGCCACTTGCTCCCTGTGTAACCTTCACCTCAATGTGCTTGTTCACCTCCACATAAACCAGATCTCATAGTGATATTATGCTCCATGATCAGAGGCTTCCTCAAATCAAAGGACTTCAAAGCACTGCAGCCTCACTAAAGTTGTGTGTGTGCACAGGGTTCTATTATTTTAATATCAGAATTTTTTTGTGGGATTAGCTGCTCCCAAATTATGGATTAGGATTTAAGGGTTCTCACAACAATTTTTTCGGTGGCCTTCACCGAGACCCTGTCCTGGGGATGGTGGACTGGGAACTCACCCGGTGCCTGCAGAGTCCCAGGCTCCCCGTGTCCCATCCAGGTGGGAGCAGGGGAGCGGCCCAAAAACCAAATGATGCAGCCAGGTGCACTGACAAGGCTGCCTCATGTCCCTCATACACGGGCCCCACATGTCTCCAGAGGTGCTGCCCAGAGCGCCCGAGGAACCTGTGAGGGGCAGGACCCCGACCCCTGCTGGCAATTCCACTACAAACACCAATGCGGCGCATCTTTCATAACAGCTACTCAGTAGCAACAGGTGGGCGCTGCCAGAAGGGGCTGCTGCTTTGCACCCCCAAAATCCCGCCCATTCATTTGAGGCTGACGTAGTTGCAAAAAAATCCACTGGTGGCCTCCTTTGAGAAACGCTGGATTAAACAAATCCATGTTAAGGTTTCTGAGGTTATGCCAATAGTCAGTGGATGATTCCCAGCCTCCGAATTTGGGGCTGTTTGATTTTCATTCAGTAAAGCTTTGCATTTCCCTTTCTTAGTAAACATTCCTTTACAAAGCTCAAGAGGCAGATACTGAGCCACGGGAAATCAGTACAGCTCCACAGACTTCAATGACGTTCTGTGTTTACAACTGAGGGAAGCATTTAATGCTGCTCGGGTTAGAAGAAATCCTGTGGGGGTGTATTTTCCACTTTAAAATTCATTCTAATTGTGGCTGAAAAGCTTTGTGTGGGAGACGGGTCTTGCAGAATGCACTAGGTTGGTCAAACTTCCAATGAATCCAGTCTCATCCCACAGCTCTCTGATGGTTGAAGAAGGTATCCTTAACTGTCAGCGTTGTGCTTCTTCCTTTTCTTCATTAGCTGAAGTTTCTCACAAGACACAGTTCTCTTGGCTGCTCGTGAGTGGAGATGCAGTACCTGATGTTTCCCATTGGTTTCCCTATACGTTGGCTTTGAGCACGGGTGGCGGGTTGCATAGGCAGGGGGAGGTTTTCCCTCCCCAAACAGACAAAGGTGACCCCGCCCCCTTCCGCGACACTCCCTACGTACAGTTGCTGCTCCAGTCCTCCCAGCTCCAACTCCAGCCCTCCAGTGCTCTGGGACTGGGACCGGTCCCCACCCACCTTCCTGCACTCCGGGGCTGGGGAGGCTGGGGCTGCTCGCCACCCACCCTTCCGCACTCTGGAGCTGGGGCCACTCGCCGTCCGGCCTCCCGCACTCCGTGGCTGGGACAGTGCGCTGCCCACCTTTCCCTCCCTTGGCTGGGGAGGCAGAGGCCACGCACCTCCGCCCTCCCGGCACTCCTTTGGGTCTGGGGGGCTAGCCGCGGAACTGGGTCGGTGGCCTCAGTGGTGGGCAGAAGTGGAGGGCCCTTGGTGGAAGGGGCGGGGCAAGGGGCAGCCTCTCCCAGTCGGAGGTTCACGCATCACCCATGGCTCTGAGCACCAGGGGGTTGAGATGCCGAGTATGGATAGAGAGAGGAAATCCCAATAGAGGGATGCACTCCCAATAAGGTTTCTCTAACCCGGGCTAGCTAAAGTGCATTCCTTCAATTGGAAGTTCATGGAACTGTTCCCTTTTACACTGGTTCAGTATCTACCCTTACACTTCCAAATATATATAATAGGGAGATGAAAGGTATATGGAATGAAAATCAAAGAGCCCCAATTTCAAAGGCTAGGAATCACAAACTGAGCACTGGAATGACATCTGTGACCTTGACATGCATTTTTGAAGTAAATCTAATCTTCCGTGTTGGAACATCTAATCCCACTAATAAGTTATTACTACTTTAGTAATTCATCTCTTGGGCTGCATAACACTTGATGAATGTTTGTGAAGTGCTTTGAAATGCTTAGATCGGAAGAAGCCTCAGACAATCCACCCTGAAAGTTACAATTATATCTGTTTGCCACAGAGGTAAATGGAGGGACATTCAGGTGAAGGTCAGACAGGGAGCTATTGGCAGAGTCAGAAATATACCCCAATTTAATATTTAAAAAGCTACTGCAACCTTGGAAAATTGACAGACTTGTAATTCCTTTGGAGAACTATTATCCTCAAGTATAAAAAAGCCACAGTTCATGTAGGTCACAAAATTAGCCAGATTTTTATTCTTGAAGCTGAGATCCAAGGATGCAAAAAATTTTTAACCAGACTTGTTACTAACCTTGTCTTGTAACACAGTGTAACACGGATCAACCTAGACCTCAGCCTGTGGTCAGAAGTATTGGGATGTATTTCTGTTTCTGCAACTGACCCCCATATGACCGTCACCTCAACATGCCTCTTTTTTTAGGCCTATCAAACGTAAAGAGTAAGGATGTTAAGGCTGGAAGTTCTTCGGTGTCCTTAGACCTCAAGATCTCAAAGCGCCTCAAAAACACTCGCTGGTGTTTGACACATGCAAAAGGTTGTAGTCAATACATTGTTGTGACGATTAGACGCCTCTGCACTGAGAAGTACAGTCACTTTAAACAAAATGGAGGCCAAGGTCTCTCGTGTCATTCCCTTCATCGGGTCATGATTTAAGGCAACACAATTTGGGGCTATTTCATTTTCATTCATATGTAGTTCTGAATTTGGTATTTCCTAAAAACCTTGCAGGGTAGAATGGCCCAGTCCAGTTGCTAGCAGCTTCAAGGAGCTGACCGGTAAGCAGTGCCCTAGCTCTGAAGTGGTGATCAGACCCTCACCTGTTCTTGTGACCCTCCCAGGACCATTTCTCCACAATTTCCCTCCTCAGAGCCATGTGGGACCATAGGAGCCCCTGTGGTCAGAGCCGATTTTGGGGGTTTATTAAATTTTTGACGGATTTTTTTATTGGAAAATGAAGGTGCTCTCTTGGTGTAAATCAGCTTGGTTGCTTCACCTTCAAATAGGTGGAGGACCTTAAAATCAAAGCAAGACCCTTCTGCCCTCTTCCCTGGATAGGTAAATCACTTTTGGGGATATTTTTCACATGTTACACAACATTCTGGTTCAGGCAGGAATGCTTTCTGCAACATGCCCTATGGCTGGTCAGACGTTATGTCAAATCTCATCCCACAGCCAATTCCCCATCACCAAGAATGTGTCATTTTAATCTCTCCTGGGTTTTCTAGTGGGTTCACTCAGCTGCATTGTCTTACAAGACTTCAGTTTCTTGGCTGCTCATGGATGGAGAGAGGGTTTCTGGTAGAGCAGAGGTTCCAAGACTTAACTCAAAATCTTTCTGTAAAAGAGCACTGCTTCCTTTCTCTCTCTGCCTTCCCATCCCTTGACCCATGAGCAAATCTGCTTTAGGAAGCCCTTTGAGACAGCATTGGTAGCCCAAGTGGAGGTCCAATGTTTTACTCACCATAGGTAAGATTCACCCCTGGGCAGACGGCCATCACAAAGGCCCATGCTCCACTTAAGTCCCTGCTAAGACCGAGTTTGAAAGTTTAAAATGGGACTAACATTGTTCACAGGCATTATACTATCCCCCTGCCAAAGGGTGAATTTCAGTTGTAAAGTCTTGATAGGAAACATACTGGAGGCAATGAATGATTCCCATTGATTTCAAAGGGAATTGGATCTGACCTGCTGGGAATGTAGGTGGTTAGAAGGAGGAAAATGGTTCCCTGCTTCCTACCATTTTTAGAATGAACTGCCTCATGCCCCTAATCACGACCAGCATGAATTGAAAGGACCAAACTGGATTCCTTAAATGACACCCACTTGTGCTACTCATACTGCTCAGGATCACCTTGACATTCATTCTCATTGCAGAACTTATAAAATCAGCAAAATGACAAAAGAAATGCAGTTGGCCTGTACAATTTAAAGATGAAAGACACCTGAAGAGTGCAACGTGCATGTCACACCCTCTGAGGCTGAGATTAGCCCAGTAATCACCAACAGTGAGGAAAACAGCTCCATCCAAAGAAGGATTTAGCAAGGCAATCAAGTTTGTTTGGCAACTAATTAGGACCTCCTCCACAAACAGCGTCGCAGATCCTCCAGGCTGTCCTAGGAACTGTATAAAAGTGCTCTCGACTCAGCACTCTTCTAAACCCTTCTCCGGACTTCATCTCCTTAGTGAACTCGGTAAGTCCAATTCAACTCCATCTCTTTCTAACCCCAGAGATTTCACAGTCGGGCCTCTTTTCATTTAAGGTGGAATCTTGCATGTACTTGCTGTGATTTTTACTTATTTATTAATTATATTTATTTTATATATATAATATCTATAATATATATTATTTAATAGTTATAAAATTATTTTTATTTTATTTATTCATTTGTATCTATCGTGTGTCATTATTCAGTTAGAGGAGCTTGTGGATTTATGATTTGAAGCTAAAGGAGGGATTTTAAGAACAACATCTGCAATTGTGAAACGTATTTCCCATTAACTAGAGTAAGAATTAGAGCGTTTAAACTTTAAAACTCTCTTAGCAACTTTTCACTTATCTGGATTAGGAAGAAACTTTCCCAGGTTAGTCCAGTAAGAGCCATTCAGTGCTCATCTATTTTATTCTGTAGCAGCTGTTACTCCTCACTATTGGAGACACGAGAATGGATGAAGCTGAGAAGCGCTGTGCTCCACTCAAGCAATTCCTATGTTCTCCTGAGCAGAAATACCCATTGAAGGTGCTTCTCCTCAGATGGTGTCATTTCATGTTGCTCCATGGAAGTCAGTGGACCTGAACCCATTTTTTCCCAGCTGAGGAGTTTGTCTTTAGTGATTTGTTAGGAGAAAAGCAAAGTTTCTGTTTATTCATCAGCAAGTTTTGGTGACTCCCAAGGTTTGGAAAACCAAAGAGTCACAGTGTGGTAGCAGACTCAACTCGTTTGCATGAAGAGGTTAAATCCTCAAATGAAAGGAAGTGATTACCATGATCCCAGCCATATTCTCTTTGAGAAATGTCTAAAATGGTCCCAGAATCCCAAGTGTCCATCACGGAAATAGTTACTCTTATTCTAGTCGGTGTTTTCATAGAATCAAAGGATCATAGAATATCAGGGTTGGAAGGGACCTCAGGAGGTCATCTAGTCCAACCCCCTGCTCAAAGCAGGACCAATTCCCAACTAAATCATCCCAGCCAGGGCTTTGTCAAGCCTGACCTTAAAAACCTCTAAGGAAGGAGATTCCACCAGCTCCCTAGGTAACGCATTCCAGTGCTTCACCACCCTCCTAGTGAAAAAGTTTTTCCTAATATCCAACCTAAACCTCCCCCACTGCAACTTGAGACCGTTACTCCTTGTTCTGTCTTCTGCTACCACTGAGAACAGTCTAGATCCTTCCTCTTTGGAACCCCCTTTCAGGTAGTTGAAAGCAGCTATCAAATTGCCCCGCATTCTTCTCTTCTGCAGACTAAACAATCCCAGTTCCCTCAGCCTCTCGTCATAACTCATGTGCTCCAGCCTCCTAATCATTTTTGTTGCCCTCCACTGGACTCGTTCCAATTTTTCCACATCCTTCTTATAGTGTGGGGCCCAAAACTGGACACAGTACTCCAGGTGAGGCCTCACCAATGTCGAATAGAGGGGAATGATCATGTCCCTCGATCTGCTGGCAATGCCCCTACTTATACAGCCCAAAATGCCATTAGCCTTCTTGGCAACAAGGGCACACTGTTGACTCATATCCAGCTTCTCGTCCAAGGTAACCCCTAGGTCCTTTTCTGCAGAACTGCTGCCTAGCCACTCGGTCCCTAGTCTGTAACAGTGAATGGGATTCTTCCGTCCTAAGTGCAGGACTCTGCACTTGTCCTTGTTGAACCTCATCAGGTTTCTTTTGGCCCAAATGACAAAGTCATTGAGAGGGGATCAAGGGGCCGGTTGGGAGGGAAGTTTACTGCGAGCGGAGAAGAAGTGTATAAAGAGAAAATAGTGACAACTGCATGACCACACAAAAAAAGACTAAGTCCACTTCTTCTCTCTCTTTTGGGCCCCATGCAGACCTCAATACAATTGTAACCGAGCTTTGAAGCCTTTCTTCCACCAATCCTTGTACCTTCTTTTATCCGTAGTCCCTGTTGTGTGTTTCAGGTTTACCTCCATCCCAGAAAGATGACTTTCTCCAGCCTGTGCTATCCAGAATGTGGGGTGGCCCGACCCAGTCCAGTCACTGGCAGCTCCAACGAGCCGTGCGTTAGGCAGTGCCCTGACTCCGAAGTGGTGATCAGACCCTCACTGGTTGTCGTGACCCTCCCTGGACCAATTCTCAGCAATTTCCCTCAACAGAGCGATGTGGCAGCTGTAGGAGCACCTGTGGTCGGAGCCGGTTTCGGAGGCTCCTATGGTTTGGGGGGATTGTACGGCTATGGAGGCCATTACGGAGGATTGTATGGTTTAGGGAGATTAGGTGGTTACGGTGGCCGTTATGGTTATGGGGGATTATTGGGCAATGGGGGATACTGTGGTTACCCAGGCCTTTATGGTTATGGGGGATTATGGGGAAATGGGGGACACTGCGGTTACCCGGGCCTTTATGGTTATGGGGGATTATGGGGAAATGGGGGACACTGCGGTTACCCGGGCCTTTATGGTTATGGGGGATTTAGTGGTTCTGGGGTATCTTGCCATAGGTACCTCAGTGGAAGCAGTGGGCCATGTTAAACCCACCAGGAATATTCATGGAAGAAGGAAGAACGAGGAAATGAACAGCAAGATACAGATTCACCCCTAATCTTTTGGGCATGGCTTTCAGAAGTGCTGTGCAAACATGGCTCCAGTTGAACTCGGTGGGAGCTGTGTGTGCTCAGCACCTTGGGCTGATAGCCATGCTGCATTTTTAATGTTACGCTTTATGACTCTTTCTGCCAAGGCTTTGCCAACCAAGTGCTGATTCTCTTTTTCTCTTGTGGACTCATTCTGAATTACACACAGGCTGTTTACACTGACCCTGTAGTGTGAAGGAAACAGAGGCCTTAAGATAGGCATCATTTACGTTCATTATCCCTCTAAGTCCCTCTCAAGGAGAATAGGCCCTACATGTGCTATCCTTTCTATCAATACGTACCTTTAGCAACTCACTTTAACCTTGGCTACTTCACATGTCTAATGGAGAAGTTGCGTAGTCTCTGCTTCTATATTCCTTTGTCTCATTTCACACCTGACTGGGGTAAAAAAAAAAAAGAACATAAAATGATTTCAAAAGGGGACTTGTTTGTCAACCTCTGGAGCTGCAACAAAGCACAAAGAACATCTTGTGTGAAATACATCCCATTGACGCAGGTGATCGGTCGGAGCCCTTCTTGAAACACTGGAAATACATTTTTTCCGCTCTGTAGTATTTCTTCCTGTAACTGTGTACTGCCAATTTCCTTTGCATTAAAAACTCTGCTGCATCATAATATCAGTCTTCTGGTTATCTTTGTTTCTTTGTCCATTTTTAAAAATTGTATATGGGCAGGAGGGTATCTGTGGTTAAAGGGGCCATATGGTTGTGGGAGAAAATAGGGTTAGGGGGGATTCTGATGGGGTTATCGGTGCCTTAATGGAACCTGTGGGCCATGCTAAATTGAGCAGGCATATGCATGGGAACAGCAGGAAATGAACAGCAAGATACAGATTCATGTCTGATCGCACAGGCCTGGCTTTGAGAAGCGTTGAGTACACCGAACTCCGTGTGAAATAATGAGAGAGCTGCATTTCATCACCACCTCTGCAAACATGCCCAATGTTTCCCATGTTACCCTATATGGATATTGTAGGGATAACAGAAACATGGTGGAATAGTACTCATGACTGGAGTACTGGTATTGAAGGCTATGTGCTGTTTAGGAAAGACAGAAATAAAGGCAAAGGTGGTGGAATAGCATTGTATATGAATGATGAGGTAGACTGTAAAGAAATAAGAAGTGATGGAATGGATAAGACAGAGTCTGTCTGGGCAAAAATCACATTGGGAAAGAAAGCTACTAGAGCCTCCCCTTAGATACTGCTTGGGGTGTGCTACAGACCGCCGGGATCCGATTTGGATATGGATGGAGACCTCTTTAATGTTTTTAATGAAGTAAACACTAATGGGAATTGTGTGATCATGGGAGACTTGAACTTCCCAGATATAGACTGGAGGACAAGTGCTAGTAATAATAATAGGGCTCAGATTTTCCTGGATGCGATAGCTGATGGATTCCTTCACCAAGTAGTTGCTGAACCAACAAGAGGGGATGCCATTTTAGATTTGGTTTTGGTGAGTAGTGAGGACCTCATAGAAGAAATGGTTGTAGGGGACAACCTTGGTTCGAATGTGTCACGGACTCACAGATCGTGCCCACTCTTGGCCCCGTGCGGTCCGTGGGGGGGTGTCCCTTTCAGTGCAACAGCCCTTCTCGGGGATCCACTCTCTCTTGGGGTCAGGCCCCTCCACCTCCTGGAGCCGCACCTCTCTGAGCCTTAGCACGTCTGTTTCTCGCCGTGGGCCCCCTCAGGGAGTCCACTCGCTCTGGAGCCCCCGGGCCTCCACCCCCCGAAGAGGTTGATGCAACCCTGTTCTCTAGACCGGAGTGACTCCCAACCAGCGTAAAACAGGAGGGTTTATTGAGAGTTGAACACAGCACAGGAAACTCTCAGGGCCTCAGGCCTGGCCTCTCTCAGCTCAGCACATCCCAGTCTCCCTGCATCCAGGTGGGCTCTGCCTGCCCCCCCTCTCCAGCCCAGAGCCCCCCTGATTCCCAGCTGGGCATCTGAGATCCCCGGCCCCAAGCCCTGCCTCTGTCCATTGTCTTCTCTCCAGGTAAACAGGGTCGTAAAACGGGGCCTCCTCTCCTCGCTTCTGTCCTCTGGCTGGAACCGGCTGGTTAGGTCACTGGGTCCTCACTCTGCAGCCCATTGTTCTCCCACTGGCCAAAACCGGCTGCAACTCCTGAGCTGGGTCTCAAGGTCGGGGTCTCAGGTCACCGGTCGCTGGGGTATCCATCCTCCAGGCCATTGGCTGGGGTCCCACGTTGCCTCTCCGGTCCTCTGTAACAACAAACTCCCTCTCCCCTCACCTCGTTAAACCAGTAACACCCAAGGAAACTGAGTCCCACCCCCTCCGCATGCAAACCATTGAAACCCCACCGAAAACAAGAAAAAACCAAGAAAATCCCCCACTTCGTCACAGAGTGCTCATGAGCTAATTCAGTTTAAACTAGATGGAAGGATAAACAAAAGTAGGTCTGGGACTAGGGTTTTGATTTTAAAAGGGCTAACTTTAAAGAATTAAGGAAATTAGTTAGGGAAGTGGATTGGACTGAAGAACTTGTGGATCTAAAGGCGGAGGAGGCCTGGAATTACTTCAAGTCAAAGTTGCAGAAACTCTCAGAAGCCTGCATCCCAAGAAAGGGGAAAAAATTCATAGGCAGGAATTGTAGACCACGCTGGATGAGCAAGCATCTCAGAGAGGTGATTAAGAAAAAGCAGAAAGCCTACAAGGAGTGGAAGATGGGAGGGATCAGCAAGGAAAGCTACCTTATTGAGGTCAGAACATGTAGGGATAAAGTGAGAAAGGCAAAAGCCATGCAGAGTTGGACCTTGCAAAGGGAATTAAAACCAATAGTAAAAGGTTCTATAGCCATATAAATAAGAAGAAAACAAAGAAAGAAGAAGTGGGAGCACTAAACACTGAGGATGGAGTGGAGGTTAAGGATATTCTAAGCATGGCCCAATATCTAAACAAATACTTTGCCTCAGTCTTTCATGAGGCTAATGAGGAGCTTAGGGATAATGGTAGGATGACGAATGAGGATATGGAGGTAGATATTACCGCATCCGAGGTAGAAGCAAAACTCAAACATCTTAATGGGACTAAATCGGGGGGCCCAGATAATCTTCATCCAAGAATATTAAAGGAACTGGCACATGAAATTGCAAGCCCATTAGCAAGAATTTTTAATGAATCAGTAAACTCAGGGGTTGTACCGTACGACTGGAGAATTGCTAACCTAGTTCCTATTTTTAAGAAAGGGGAAAAAAGTGATCTGAGTAACTATAGGCCTGTTAGTTTGACATCTGTAGTATGCAAGGTCTTGGAAAAAATTTTGAAGGAGAAAGTAGTTAAGGACATTGAGGTCAATGGTAATTGGGACAAAATACAACATGGTTTTACAAAAGGTAGATCGTGACAAACCAACCTGATCTCCTTCTTTGAGAAGGTAACAGATTTTTTAGACAAAGGAAATGCAGTGGATCTAATTTACCTCGATTTCAGTAAGGCATTTGATACAGTTCCACATGGGGAATTATTAGCTAAATTGGAAAAGATGGGGATCAATATGAAAATTGAAAGGTGGATAAGGAACTGGTTAAAGGGGAGACTACAACGGGTCATACTGAAAGGTGAACTGTCAGGCTGGAAGGAGGTTACTAGTGGAGTTCCTCAGGAATCGGTTTTGGGACCAATCTTATTTAATCTTTTTATTACTGACCTTGGCACAAAAAGTGGGAATGTGCTAATAAAGTTTGCGGATGACACAAAGCTGGGAGGTATTGGCAATACAGAGAAGGATCGGGATATCATACAGGAAGATCTGGATGACCTTGTAAACTGGAGTAATAGTAATAGGATGAAATTTAATAGTGAAAAGTGCAAGGTCATGCATTTAGGGATTAATAACAAGAATTTTGGTTATAAATTGGGGACACATCAGTTGGAAGTAACAGAGGAGGATAAGGACCTCGGAGTATTGGTTGATCACAGGATGACTATGAGAAGCCAATGTGATATGGCCGTTAAAAAAGCTAATGCGGTCTTGGGATGCATCAGGCAAGGTATTTCCAGTAAAGATAAGGAGGTGTTAGTACCGTTATACAAGGCACTGGTGAGACCTCATCTGGAATATTGTGTGCAGTTCTGGTCTCCCATGTTTAAGAAGGATGAATTCAAACTGGAACAGGTACAGAGAAGGGCTACTAGGATGATCCGAGGAATGGAAAACTTGTCTTATGAAAGGAGACTCAAAGAGCTTGGCTTGTTTAGCCTAACCAAAAGAAGGCTGAGGGGAGATATGATTGCTCTTTATAAATATATCAGAGGGATAAATATCAGGGAGGGAGAGGAATTATTCAAGCTTAGTACAATGTGGACACAAGAACAAATGGATATAAACTGGACATTAGGAAGTTTAGACTTGAAATTAGACGAAGGTTTCTAACCATTAGAGGAGTGAAGTTCTGGAACAGCCTTCCAAGGGGAGTAGTGGGGGCAAAAGACATATCTGGCTTCAAGACTTAGGGTATGTCTACACTACGAGAGTAGTTCGATTTCACTTAAATCGAATATGTGGAATCGATATTACAAAGTCGAACGTGTGTGTCCACACTAAGGACAGTAATTCGACTTTGTGAGTCCACACTAACGGGGCAAGCATCGACATTGGAAGCGGTGCACTGTGGGCAGCTATCCCACAGTTCCCGCAGTCCCCGCTGCCCATTGGAATTCTGGGTCGAGCCCCAAATGCCTTCTGGGTAAAAAAATGTGTCGAGGGTGCTTTTGGGTACCTGTCGTCATCCGTCCGTCACTCCCGCCCTCCCTCCCTCCCTGAAAGCGCCGGCGGGAAATCAGTTCGCGCACTTTTCTGATCAGTGACAGCGCGGACGCCACAGCAGTGCGAGCATGGATCCCGCTGCGACCATCGCTGCAGTTGTGGCCGTTCTCAACGCCTCACAGGTTATCATACACCTTTCCCTGAGGCAGATGCAGAGAAATCAGGAGAGGAGGCTACGGCACCGCCGTGTGGGCCTGAAGTCGGAGAGTAGCACAGAGCTGTCAGAAACCATGAGACCCAGCGCCCAGGACATCACGGTGGCAATGGGTCTTGTGGATATTGTGGAACGGCGATTCTGGGCCCTGGAAACAAGCACGGACTGGTGGGACCGCATAGTGCTTCAGGTCTGGGATGAATCCCAGTGGCTGCGAAACTTTCGCATGCGGAAGGGGACTTTCCTGGAACTTTGTGAGTTGCTGTCCCCTGCCCTGAAGCGCAAGGACACCCGGATGCGAGCAGCCCTGACTGTCCAGAAGCGAGTGGCCATAGCCCTCTGGAAGCTTGCAACGCAGGACAGCTACCGGTCAGTCGCGAACCACTTTGGTGTGGGCAAATCTACCATGGGGGTTGTTGTCATGCAAGTAGCCAAGGCAATCGTCAAGGTACTGCTCTCAAAGGTAGTGACCCTGGGAAACGTGGAGGTCATCATAGATGGCTTCACCGCGATGGGATTCCCAAACTGCGGTGGGGCTATAGATGGGACTCACATCCCTATCCTGGGACCGGACCACCAGGCCAGCCAGTACATTAACAGAAAGGGCTACTTTTCAATGGTGCTGCAAGCACTGGTGGACCATCGGGGACGTTTTACAAACATCAACGTCGGATGGCCGGGCAAGGTTCATGACGCTCGCGTGTTCAGGAACTCTGGTCTGTTTAGACGGCTGCAGGAAGGTATTTACTTCCCGGACCACAAAATAAGTCTTAGGGATGTGGAGATGCCTACAGTGATCCTCGGGGACCCAGCCTACCCGCTAATGCCCTGGCTCATGAAGCCCTATACTGGCGCCCTGGACACTGAAAAAGAACTGTTCAACTACCGTCTGAGCAAGTGCAGAATGGTGGTGGAGTGTGCTTTTGGCCGTCTCAAGGGGAGATGGAGAAGCTTACTGACTCGCTGTGATCTCAGCGAAACCAATATCCCCATTGTTATAGCAGCTTACTGTGTGCTCCACAATCTGTGTGAGAGCAAGGGGGAGACCTTTATGGCGGGGTGGGAGGTTGAGGCAAATAGCCTGGCTGCTGATTACGCCCAGCCAGACAGCCGGGCGATTAGAAGATCCCAGCGGGACGCGCTGTGCATCCGGGAGGCTTTGAAAGCTAGGTTCCAGACTGAGCAGGGTAACCAGTGACTGTTCAGTTAGTGGACACAGAAGCTGAACCTGCCCCCGTTTCTTTACCCAGTTAATGTTGACTATCCTTCCAAGTTACATACCCCCTTCACCACCTTCCCAAAAAATAAAATCTGTTCTGTTTTGTTAATGAACACCGTTGTCTTTATTACTGTTTTCGCTGGAATGTTTTAAACCGGGGACGCAGACTGTGGCGGGGGGCGGGTTTAGTGTTCTGATGCAAATGATGCTTCTAAACTCCAGGAATGACAGGCTCCGCAGTGGTGGACTGGTTGTTTCAGCGGAGCCTGCCAGCACTCCTGGGCGGGACTGTGTGTATGTGTCGGCTATGTGACTTTATGGCAGGGGGAGGAGGGTTACAGATCCCCTGCTGCGTGGCTCTGTGATCCAGGATAAGGACCGCGGCATAACATCTCTAACTGCCCTTCCCCGCGACAAAGTCACAGATCAACCCCCCCCCCCACAGAACATGAAAACCACCTCCCAGACTGACCAGGGCAACTGGTGACTGCACTGTGTATGTGTCCTGATGCTGGACCTGCCCCTGCCTCTGTACCCTGCTAAAGGTGACTGTCCTGTCCAATTACCAAGCACCTTCCCCCCCTTCAGACAGAGTCTCCTCCAAAAGAAAATCATGGAAACAGTAATTAACAGAAACGAATATTTTATTATGAACCACACATGAAACGGGGGGGGGGGGGGGGAGTGAGACTTGGACGGGGGCTTGTGTGAGGTGGGTAGGAAAGGACTTTTCAAATTTTGGGGAATGAGAGCCTTCTAGTGCTAGAGCAGTCTGCAGGGGTTGACTGAAAGTTTTAACGGCCCTTGCCGCCCCTCCTTCTTTGGACTTTGGGTGAGGGGGGTGTGGGACTTGGTGGCGGGGGAGGGCGGTTAGAGATAGACTGCAGCGGGGCTCTGTCCTCCTGCCTCCGGTCTTGCAGAACATCCACCAGGCGCCGGAGCGTGTCCGTTTGCTCCCTCATTAGTCCAAGCAGCGTTTGAGTCGCCTGCTGGTCTTCCTGACGCCACCTCTCCTCCCGTTCCATGATTGCTCGGTGCATTTGGGACAAGTTCTCCCTCCACTCTGTCTGCTGGGCTGCCTGGGCTCTGGAGCAGTCCATTAGTTCTGAGAACATGTCCTCACGCGTCTTCTTCTTCCTCCGCCTAATCTGCGCTAGCCTCTGGGAGTGTGATGCCAGGCTGGGTTGGGAGACAGTCGCAGATGTGTCTGTGGGAATGGGAAAAAGGGAGTGAATTCCTGAGACAGATAAATGAAGTTGTGAACAAAGAACATAGTCTTTCTCTGTGAACAAGACCATGCACTGCACCTCTCACATGCGCACTCAGGACAAGGTCGAATTTTCGGCCCTCGCCTTCAGTGCCTGGGGTCTTGCAGTTGCGATCTGAGAAGCGGGGCAGGACACCTGAACTTGTGTAGCAGGCAACCATGGTAAGCCGTAGAGTTGTGGCTGCTTAAAACTTTAATAGTAGCACTGGGCTCCTTTCGCATTGAAAGCAATGCCAGTCTCTGCTGGCAGCAATCAGGGAAGCATGAGCTCTGCCCCTGTCCCACCCCCTCGCGGCTGTCCCAGGGAAAGATCCCTGTATGCTGCCCCTCTCCCGCCTCCACCGCGTGGCTGTAAAGCAGTCCCAATACTAACATTCCCCTCCCTAATTCAAAGCAGGGCGTCATGAGCGACATCACCCTGATGAGGATCTCGGAGAGCGACAGGGAACGGATGCTTAGGGAGAGCATGCAGAAACCAGGGCCGTATGCCGCCATGCTCTGCCGTGCAATGATCCCAGAGTACTTGATAGAGTCCTGGCGTGGAAACGTGTCGTACCATGGTGGACCTAATAAGATCGCCCTGCCAAGGAACCTGATGCACAGGCTTGAACATTACCTCCAGGAGACCTACGTTGAGATCTCCCATGAGGATTTCGTGTCAATTCCCGGACATATAGACCGGATTTTGGTGTAGCTGTACTGGCAGGGACTACAGAGTGGAGCGTCTTGGGCAGCAAAATCATGAAAATCCGGACATTGTTAGATTTTTTTTAAATAGTTGGGACTAAATAGTTAAGCGCCTAAGGCAACGAAATCATGAAAAACCAATTGTTGATATTATAAATATTCAAGTTCTGTTAAAAATAGAAGTTTACATGTTTAAATGACTTAATGAAAAACCCATTGTTAATATTATAAATATTCCAGTTCTGTTAAAAATAAATGTTTAGATGTTTAAAGCACTTACTGCTTGATCCTTCCCCTGATTCTGTGATCGGGGTAACGGATGGGGACGGTTGGTAGGGGATCTCGGTAAGGGTGATGAAGAGCTCCTGGCTGTCGGGGAAATCAGCATTGCAAGCGCTGTCGACTGCCTCGTCCTCCTCATCTCCTTCCTCATCTTCCCCGTCCGCTAACATTTCCGACGAGGAACCGGCCGCGGACAATATCCCATCCTCAGAGTCCACGGTCAGTGGTGGGGTAGTGGTGGCGGCCGCACCTAGGATGGAATGCAGTGCCTCGTAGAAACGGGATGTGTGGGGCTGGGATCCGGAGCGTCCGTTTGCCTCTTTGTTTTTTTGGTAGCCTTGTCTCAGCTCCTTGATTTTCACGCGGCACTGCGTTGCATCCCGGCTGTATCCTCTCTCTGCCATGGCTTTAGAGATCTTCTCGTAGATCTTTGCATTCCTTCTTTTGGAGCGCAGCTCGGAAAGCACAGACTCATCGCCCCACACAGCGATGAGATCCAAGACTTCCCGATCAGTCCATGCTGGGGCCCTCTTTTTATTCTGGGATTGCACGGCCATCTCTGCTGCAGAGCTCTGCATCGTTGCCAGTGCTGCTGAGCTCGCCACGATGTCCAAACAGGAAATGAGATTCAAACTGCCCAGACAGGAAAAGGAATTCAAATTTTCCCGGGGCTTTTCCTGTGTGGCTGGTCAGAGCATCCGAGCTCGGACTGCTGTCCAGAGCGTCAACAGAGTGGTGCACTGTGGGATAGCTCCCGGAGCTATTAGCGTCGATTTCCATCCACACCTAGCCTAATTCGATATGGCCATTTCGAATTTAGCGCTACTCCTCTCGTTGGGGAGGAGTACAGAAGTCGAATTTAAGAGAGCTCTATGTCGAACTAAATAGCTTCGTGGTGTGGACGGGTGCAGGGTTAATTCGATGTAACGGCGCTAAATTCGACATAAAAGCCTAGTGTAGACCAGGCCTAAGCTTGATAAGTTTATGGAGGGGATGGTATGATGGGATAGCCTAATTTTGGCAATTAATTGATCTTTGACTATTAGCGGTAAATATGCTTAATGGTCTGTGATGGGATGTTAGATGGAGTGGGATCTGAGTTACTACAGAGAATTCTTTCCTGGGTGCTGGCTGGTGAGTCTTGCCCACGTGCTCTAAGGACACTGAGGCCTGGTCTACACTACGAGTTTAGGTCAACTTTAGCCGTGTTAAATCAAATTTAGCCTGGACACGTTCACACGACGAAGCCCTTTCTTTCGTCTTAAAGGGCCCTTTAAACCGGTTTCTTTACTCCACCTCCGACGAGGGGATTAGCGATAAAATCGGCCTTAGGGGGTCGAAATTGGGTTAGTGTGGACGGAATTCGACGTTATTGGCCTCCGCGAGCTATCCCACAGTGCTTCATTGTGACCGCTCTGGACAGCACTCTCAACTCAGATGCACTGGCCAGGTAGACAGGAAAAGCCTCGCGAACGTTTGAATTTCATTTCCTGTTTGCTCAGCGTGGAGAGCACAGGTGACCACGCAGAGCTCATCAGCACAGGTAACCGTGATGGAGTCCCAGGATCGCAAAAGAGCTCCAGCATGGACAGAACGGGAGGTACGGGATCTGCTCGCCATATGGGGAGATGAATCAGTGCTGGCTGAACTCCGAAGCAGTAAACGAAATGGCAAGATATTAGAAAAGGTCTCCAAGGCCATGAAGGACAGAAGCCATAACAGGGACGCACAGCAGTGCCGCATGAAAATTAAGGAGCTAAGGCAAGCCTACCACAAAGCCAGAGAAGCAAACGGAAGGTCCGGGGCTGAGCCGCAAACATGCCGCTTCTACGCGGAGCTGCATGCCATTCTAGGGGGTGCAGCCATCACTACCCCAACCATGTGCTATGAGTCCCTCACTGGAGAAACACACAGGGAAGCGGGTTCGGGGTACGAGGAAGATGAGGATGAAGATAATGTAAATAGCTCACAGCAGCAAGGAAGCGGAGAAACCGGTTTCCCCAACAGCCAGGATATGTTTATCACCCTGGACCTGGAACCAGTAACCCCCGAACTCACCCAAGACCCTGTGGGCACACAGGGGACCTCTGGTGAGTGTACCTTTGTAAATATTACACATGGTTTAAAAGCAAGCGTGTTTAATGATTAATGATTAATTTGCCCTGGCAATCGCGGCCAGTACAGCTACTGGAAAAGTCTGTTAACGTGTATGGGGATGGAGCGGAAATCCTCCAGGGACATCTCCAGAAAGCTCTCCTTCATGTACTCCCAAAGCCTTTGCAAAAGGTTTCTGGGGAGGGCTGCCTTATCCCGTCCGCCATGGTAGGACACTTTACCACGCCAGGCCAGTAGCACGTAGTCTGGAATCATTGCATAACAAAGCATGGCAGCGTATGGTCCCGGTGTTTGCTGGCATGCAGACAACATCCATTCCTTATCGCTCTTTGTTATCCTCAGGAGAGTGATATCATTCACGGTCACCTGGTTGAAATGGGGCAATTTTATTAAGGGGACATTCAGAGGTGCCCCTTCCTGCTCTGCTGAACAGAAATATTCCCCGCTGTTAGCCACGCGGTGGGGGGGAGGGGTGAAGTGATCATCCCAGAGAATTGGGTGTGTGGGGGAGGGGAATTAGTTGGGTTTGTGCTGCACGTTAACCCTGAAACCGCAGCCCCTCCTTTTACATTGCAAACCCATTTTAAATGGCCAACCCAACGGGTGCTTGGTATGGTTAATGAGAGCAGTACTGTTTTAAACCATCCCCACATGTTAACAAGGTTAAAAAAGCCAAAAGACTGTGTCTTACCATGGCTGCCTGCAAGCTGAAATCTGTGGCCTGGCACTGCGTGAGTGATCTCTCACACCAGACCGGCAGGCCCTCAATATAAGAGGAAAAATGCGACCTTGTAACGAAAGCACATGTGCTGTGTGATGTGAACAGCAAAATTTAACGTGAAAGAGTGTACCCATTGTTCTCTAAAATGTATCTTTTTTAACCACCTCTCCCTTCTCCTCCACCAGCTGCAAATGTTTCTCCTTCACAGAGGCTAGTGAATATTCGAAAGCGGAAGCGAAGGACGCGTGATGAAATGTTTACTGAACTACAGACTGCCTCCCACGCTGACAGAGCACAGCAGAATGCGTGGAGGCAGTCAATTACTGATTTTAGAAAAGCCCAATATGAGCGAGAGGAGAGGTGGCGTGCTGAATCGCGGGCTGAAGAGGAGAGGTGGCGTCAGCTTGCACACAGAAGGCAAGAGTCGATGCTCCGGCTGCTGGAGCATCAAACTGATATGCTCCTGCGTATGGTTGAGCTGCAGGAAAGGCAGCAGGAGCAGAGACCGCTGCTACAGCCCCTGTGTAACCAACAGCCCTCCTCCCCAAGTCCCATTGCCTCCTCACCCAGACGCCCAAGAACACGGTGGGGGGGCCTCCGGCCACCCAGTCACTCCACCCTAGATGATTTCCCGAGCAATAAGTGTTAAAGTTTTAAAGTTTTAAACTGCAGTGTGTCCTTTTCCTTCCCTCCTCCCCCACCCATCCCGGGCTACCTTTGCAATTATCCCCCTAGTTGTGTGATGAATTAATAAAGAATGCATGAATGTGAAGTAACAATGACTTTATTGCCTCTGCAAGTGGTGCTTGAAGGGGGGAGGGTAGGGGAGGGTGGGGTGGTTGGTTTACAGGGAAGTAGAGTGAACCGGGTGGGGGGGGTGGAGGGTTCATCAAGGAGAAACAAACAGAAGTTTCACACCGTAGCCTGGCCAGTCACAAAACTAGTTTTCAAAGCTTCTCTGATGCGCACCGCGCCCTGCTGTGCTGCTCTAACCGACCTGGTGTCTGGCTGCGCGTAATCAGCGGCCAGGCGATTTGCCTCTACCTCCCACCCCGCCATAAATGTCTCCCCCTTACTCTCACAGATATTGTGGAGCGCACAGCAAGCAGCAATAACAATGGGGATATTCTTTTCGCTAAGGTCTGAGCGAGTCAGTAAGCTGCGCCAGCGCGCTTTTAAACGCCCAAATGCACATTCCACCACCATTCGGCACTTGCTCAGCCTGTAGTTGAACAGGTCCTGACTCCTGTCCAGGCTGCCTGTGTACAGCTTCATGAGCCATGGCATTAAGGGGTAGGCTGGGTCCCCAAGGATCACGATAGGCATTTCAACATCCCCAACGGTTATTTTCTGGTCCGGGAAGAAAGTCCCTTCCTCCAGCTTTCGAAACAGAACAGAGTGCCTGAAGACGCGAGCATCATGTACCCTTCCCGGCCAGCCCACGTTGATGTCGGTGAAACGTCCCTTGTGATCCACCAGGGCTTGCAGCAGCATTGAAAAGTACCCCTTGTGGTTTATGTACTCGGTGGCTTGGTGCTCCGGTGACAAGATAGGGATATGGGTTCCGTCTATCGCCCCACCACAGTTTGGGAATCCCATTGCAGCAAAGCCATCCACTATGTCCTGCACGTTTCCCAGAGTCACTACCCTTGATATCACCAGGTCTCTCATTGCCCTGGCAACTTGGATCACAGCAGCCCCCACAGTAGATTTGCCCACTCCAAATTGATTCCCGACTGACCGGTAGCTGTCTGGCGTTGCAAGCTTCCACAGGGCTATCGCCACTCGCTTCTCAACTGTGAGGGCTGCTCTCATCCTGGTATTCTGGCGCTTCAGGGCAGGGGAAAGCAAGTCACAAAGTTCCATGAAAGTGCCCTTACGCATGCGAAAGTTTCGCAGCCACTGGGAATCGTCCCACACCTGCAGCACGATGCGGTCCCACCAGTCTGTGCTTGTTTCCCGGGCCCAGAATCGGCATTCCACGGCATGAACCTGCCCCAGGAACACCATGATTTCCACATTGCTGGGGCCTGTGCCTTGTGAGAGGTCTAGGTCCATGTCCATTTCCTCATCACTCTCGTCGCCGTGCTGCAATCGCCTCCTCCTCGGCTGGTCCTGGTTTTGCTTTGGCATGTCCTGGCTCTGCATATACTCCAGGACAATGCGCATGGTGTTCATAGTGCTCATAATTGCCGCGGTGATCTGAGCGGGCTCCATGATCCCAGTGCTAGCTATGGCGTCTGGTCTGAAAAAGGCGCGAAACTAGTATCTGAAGGACCAGGGGAAGGAGAGAGGGAGGGAGGGAGGGAGGGAGGGGCGAGTGACAACATGGCGTACAGGTACAGGGAATTAAAATCAAGAAAGGTGGCTGTGCATCAGGGAGAAATACAAACAACTGTCACACAGAATGCCCCCCCCCCCCCGAGATTGAACTCCTAAGCCTGGGTTTAGCGGGCCATTGATTTGACGGAGGGAGGGGGGAAGGAAATGAATACAGAACAAATCTATTTTTTACATCTTAAGACGACGGTGCAGCATGACTGATAGCCCTCGGCATTTTCTGGGTGCTTGGCAGCAAATACTGGGCGCTTGGCAGTATGATGATGACGGATACCAGTCATAATATACTATTTACTGCCAAAAGGCAAGGGGTTGCTGCTGTGTAGCAATGTAGCCCCCCGTCTGCCAGCCACATGTCTGCCAGCACCCAGATCGCCCTCGGCCTCTTCTGGGTGCTTAGCAGACAATACTTGGCAGAAAATAGTATACTACGACTGATAGCCATCATCGTCAAGACAGTTCGATAGGACAGAGCATGTCTGTCCAGGTGCCAATGATTGATGGCCACGGCTGTACGACGAGGACGGTTACCAGTCGTAATAAACCATCTACTGCCAAAAGGCAAAAGGTAAGGGGCTGGTGCAATGCAGCCCTACGGCTGCCAGCCCCACAGCTACCAGCACCCAGATTGCCGATGAAGGCTACCAGTCATGCTGCACCGTCTACCGCCAAAAGGCAGTTAGCAGCTGCTGCTGTGTAGCAATGCAGTCCCACGTCTGCCGGCACCCGGATGACATATGGTGACGGTGAGCTGAGCTGAGCGGGCTCCATGCTTGCCATGGTATGTTGTCTGCACAGGTAACCCAGGTAAAAAGGCGCGAATCTATTGTCTGCCGTTGCTGTGACGGAGGGGGAGGGGCCTGACGCAATGTACCCAGAACCCCCCGCGGCACTGTTTTGCATCATTCGGGCATTGCGATCTCAACCCATAATTCCAATGGGCGCCGGAGACTGCGGGAACTGTGGGATAGCTACTCATAGTGCAATGCGCCGGAAGTCGACGCTAGCCTCGGTACTGTGGACGCGGTCCGCCGACTTCATGCACTTAGAGCATTTTATGTGGGGACACACACAATCGGCTGCATACAACCGATTTCTATAAAACCGGCTTCTATAAATTCGACCTAATTTCGTAGTATAGACATACCCATAAGAACTTCCAGCCTTAACATCCTTACTCTTTACGTTTGATAGGCCTAAAAAAAGAGGCATGTTGAGGTGAAGGTCATATGGGGGTCAGTTGCAGAAACAGAAATACAACCCAATACTTCTGACCACAGGCTGAGGTCTAGGTTGATCCGTGTTACACTGTGTTACAAGACAAGGTTAGTAACATGTCTGGTTAAAAATTTTTTGCATCCTTGGATCTCAGCTTCAAGAATAAAAATCTGGCTAATTTTGTGATCCACTTGAACTGTGGCTTTTTTATACTTGAGGATAATAGTTCTCCAAAGGAATTACAAGTCTGTCAGTTTTCCAAGGTTGCAGTAGCTTTTTAAATATGAAGTTGGGGTATATTTCTGACTCTGCCAATAGCTCCCTGTCTGACCTTCACCTGAATGTGCCTCCATTTACCTCTGTGGCAAACAGGTATAATTGTAACTTTCAGGGTGGATTGTCTGAGGCTTCCTCCGATCTAAGCATTTCAAAGCACTTCACAAACACTCATCAAGTGTTATGCAGCCCAAGAGATGAATTACTAAAGTAGTAATAACTTATTACTGGGATTAGATGTTCCAACACGGAAGATTAGATTTACTTTAAAAATGCATGTCAAGGTCACAGGTGTCATTCCGGTGCTCAGTTTGTGTTTCCTAGCCTTTGAAATTGGGGCTCTTTGATTTTCATTTCATATACCTTTCATCTCTATTGATAGAGATTCTCTAGGTTATAGTCAGGAACAGAGGATGGAAGAGGATAATGTAAAGGCCAGATCAGACGAGAAACATTCAAATAAAAAAGAATCTAACACATCAGAAAAGGGCAGACAAATAAACAGTGACAAGTTTTTAAAGTGCCTGTACACAAATGCTAGAAGTCTAAATAATAAGATGGGTGAACTAGAGTGCCTTGTGATAAAGGAGGATATTGATATAATAGGCATCACAGAAACCTGGTGGACTGAGAGCAATCAATGGGACACAATCATTCCGGGGTACAAAATATATCGCAAGGACAGAACAGGTCGTGCGGGGGGGAGAGTGGCACTATATGTGAAAGAAAATGTAGAATCAAATGAAGTAGAAATCTTAAGTGAATCCACATGTTCCATAGAATCTCTATGGATAGAAATGTCATGCTCTAATAAGAATACAACATTAGGGATCTATTACACTGCTCTACAGCCAAAATACTTCTGAAATAAATGTAGTCAAACTTTACTAATTCTGGGTCACTGAGAACGAAAATGATGCTTAAAATTGTTGATTGGCTCTAGTTTTCAAGATATGCTATTGGGTCAGTATATACGACCCTTGACTTGGGAATGGCGGAGGATAAGTGAGTTATAAAGGGAAGGGATCTCAATTTAAACCAGAAATGACTAAAATACATCTTTGACTGGATCTATGAATAAATCTATGACTGGGTTTGGACAGTACTTGCTTTTTAGGCAAAACAATGAATGATGCAATCTGAAGCTGGTATTGCATCATACATGATACGAATTGCATCATGTTATTCCTAGAAGTCATGGATGATGCAATCATAACAAAACTTACATCACTCTGCTGAACAAATTGCCCTATATCAGCTCTAGAAATCATACAGTGTCGTGCTCTCTTATTTATCAGTGTTTGATTTTGCAAAGGGACACATTTCTGTTTAGCCAAAGTGAGCAGAGATGCCTCGTACTTGTGTGAACAGTGCAGATAACTTCTGCTATGTTTGTGGTGAAGTGACTTTTGCATCACAAAAGAGCAGTATAACCACTATGGTTAAGAAAGCCTATCACCTTTATTTTGGCTGCAAAATTGGAGATCAGGACAAGAGGTGGGCCCCACACATATGCTGCAACACTTGTGCAACAAATCTTCGCCAGTGGTTGAACAGGAAAAGGAAATCTATGCCTTTTGCAGTGCCAATGATTTGGAGAGAGCCAACAGATCATACCAGCAATTGTTACTTCTGCATGGTGCCTCCAGTTGGGAAAGGTGTGTCAAAGAAGAAAAAGTGGACTGTGCATTATCCAAACATTCCATCAGCTATACGCCCAGTACCCCACGGAGAAGGACTGCCGGTTCCTGATGCACCAGAATCATTCTCACTTGAGTCAGACGAGGAAGAGGAAGAGGAAGAGGATGAAACTTCTGGTCCTGAACCATCAATGTCACAGGACCCACATTTTCTCCCATCCTCCTCCTCTGAACCACACCTCATAACACAAGGTGAACTGAATGACCTTGTCAGGGATTTGGAACTACCCAAGAGTAAGGCAGAGCTGTTGGGCTCCAGACTACAGCAGTGGAATCTCCTGGCAGGTGATGTTAGGGTTTCCATGTTCCGTGACCGTCAAAAGGATCTTGTCCCATTCTTCTTCATGGAAGGTGAGCTTGTAGCCTGCAACAACATCGATGGTGTGATGGCAGCCCTCAACATCGTTCACGATCCAGATGAGTGGAGACTGTTCATTGATTCATCGAAGACGAGTCTTAAAGCTGTTTTACTGCATAATGGCAATGTTTTGCCATCAATTCCAGTTGGTCATGCAGTCCATATGAAGGAAACCTATGACAACATGAAACAACTTTTGAGGTGCATAAACTATGACCAACATCAGTGGCAGCTTTGTGGCGATTTGAAGGTTGTTGCTCTCTTGCTTGGTCTGCAGACTGGATACACAAAGTACTGCTGTTTTCTCTGCGAATGGGATAGTCGTGCAAGAGATTCCCACTACATCAAGAAAGATTGGCCACTCCGACAGTCATTGGAGCCTGGGAGGAAAAGTGTTCAGCATCCACCACTTGTTGAATCAAGGAAGATTTTGTTACCACCCTTACACATCAAGCTGGGTCTGATGAAGAACTTTGTCAAGGCCATTGACAAAACACAAGCAGCTTTCAAGTACCTCCGTGGAAAATTTCCAAGGTTAAGTGAAGCTAAGATAAAGGAAGGTGTCTTTGTTGGTCCTCAGATTCGTGAACTTCTTCGAGATGACGCATTTGACCATGCACTGCGTGGCAAGGAAAAGACGGCATGGAAAGCCTTCCAGTTAGTAGATTTTTTTCCCACCGAACTGTGGAGCAGTGAGCGACGAGCACGGCAAGCGATTTCACCAGGACATTGCAACAATGGAGAAATGCTATCAGGGCAAATGGAGCCCATCAATGCTTGCAGACTATTGCTGGACAGTGACAAGAGATGCTCCGTTTAATGAATACAAGAGACAAGCCAAGAAGCGCCGAGTAGACACTGAATAGGACTAAACTATGTACAGAATAGTTTTTTGCCTTTTGTTTCATAATAAATTTTATTTATATAACCCTTTTGCTGATTTTTAAAGTGTTACATAAACAGGACAGGTGAAATATTATCATGTAAAGCAACCATAAACACATGAAAAGACCTAGGTTTACAATTTATGATTAAAACTCTACTATCTACACAATATACATAGACATAAAATGTAAAAACTTAAATATCTTAGAAACAGTAGCCAATCAGTTGTTTTAATTGTCATATTTGAATTCAGCACATCAAAATACATAATAAATAGCACATTTTATCTCTGAAGCAGACGACTTCTCAAAAATTGTAGACCAGTGTTATCGACCACCTGACCAGGACAGTGATAGTGATGATGAAATGCTAAGGGAAATTAGAGAGGCTATCAAAATTAAGAACTCAATAATAGTGGGGGATTTCAATTATCCCCATATTGACTGGGAATATGTCACCTCAGGATGAAATGCAGAGACAAAATTTCTCAATACTTTAAATGACTGCTTCTTGGAGCAGCTGGTACGGGAACCCACAAGGGGAGAGGCAACTCTAGATTTAGTCCTGAATGGAGCGCAGAAGCTGGTCCCAAGAGGTAATAATAGCAGGACCGCTTGGAAACAGTGACCATAATATAATAACATTTAACATCCCTGTGGTGGGAAGAACATCTCAACAGCCCAACACTGTGGCATTTAATTTCAAAAGGGGAACTATGCAAAAATGAGGGAGTTAGTTAAACAGAAATTAAAAGGAACAGTGACTAAAGTGAAATCCCTGCAAGCTGCATGGGCGCTTTTTAAAGACACCATAATAGAGGCCCAACTTCAGTGTATACCCCAAATTAAGAAACACAGTAAAAAAATTTAAAAAGAGCCACCGTGGCTTAACAACCATGTAAAAGAAGCAGTGAGAGATAAAAAGACTTCCTTTAAAAAGTGGAAGTCAAATCCTAGTGAGGCAAATAGAAAGGAGCATAAACGCTACCATATTAAGTGCGAGAATGTAATAAGAAAAGCCAAAGAGGAGTTTGAAGAACGGCTAGCCGAAAACTCCAAAGGTAATAACAAAATGTCTTTTAAGTATATCAGAAGCAGGAAGCCTGCTAAACAACCAGTGGGGCCCCTTGATGATCGAGATACAAAAGGAGCACTTAAAGACGATAAAGTGATTGTGGAGAAACTAAATGGATTCTTTGCTTCAGTCTTCACGGCTGAGGATGTTAGGGAGATTCCCAAACCTGAGCCAGCTTTTGTAGGTGACTGTCACAGATTGAAGTGTCACTAGAGGAGGTTTTGGAATTAATTGATAAACTTAACATTAACAAGTCACCGGGACTAGATGGCATTCACCCAAGAGTTCTGAAAGAACTCAAATGTGAAGTTGCGGAACTATTAACTAGGGTTTGTAACCTGTCCTTTAAATCGGCTTCTGTACCCAATGACTGGAAGTTAGCTAATGTAATGCCAATATTTAAAAAGGGCTCTAGAGGTGATCCCGGCAATTACAGACCGATAAGTCTAACGTCGGTACAGGGCAAATTAGTCGAAACAATAGTAAAGAATAAAATTGTCAGACACATAGAAAAACAAAAACTGTTGGGCAATAGTCAACATGGTTTCTGTAAAGGGAAATCGTATCTTACTAATCTATCAGAGTTCTTTGAAGGGGTCAACAAACATGTGGACAAGGGGGATCCAGTGGACATAGTGTACTTAGATTTCCAGAAAGCCTTTGACAAGGTCCCTCACCAAAAGCTCTTAGGTAAATTAAGTTGTCATGGGATAAAAGGGAAGGTCCTTTCATGGATTGAGAACTGGTTAAAAGACCGGGAACAAAGGGTAGGAATTAATGGTAAATTCTCAGAATGGAGAGGGGTAACTAGTGGTGTTCACCAAGGGTCAGTCCTCGGACCAATCCTATCCAACTTATTTATAAATGATCTGGAGAAAGGGGTAAACAGTGAGGTGGCAAAGTTTGCAGATGATACTAAACTGCTCAAGATAGTTAAGACCAAAGCAGACTGTGAGGAACTTCAAAAAGATCTCACAAAACTAAGTGATTGGGCAACAAAATGGCAAATGAAATTTAACGTGGATAAATGTAAAGTAATGCACATTGGAAAAAATAACCCCAACTATACAGACAATATGATGGGGGCTAATTTAGCTACAACAAATCAGGAAAAAGATCTTGGATTCATCGTGGATAGTTCTCTGAAGATGTCCGCGCAGTGTGCAGAGGCAGTCAAAAAAGCAAACAGGATGTTAGGGATCATTAAAAAGGGGATAGAGAATAAGACTGAGAATATATTATTGCCCTTATATAAATCGATGGTACGCCCAAATCTCGAATACTGCATACAGATGTGGTCTCCTCATCTCAAAAAAGATATACTGGCACTAGAAAAGGTTCAGAAAAGGGCAACTAAAATGATTAGGGGGTTGGACAGGGTCATATATGAGGAGAGATTAAAGAGGCTAGGACTTTTCAGCTTGGAAAAGAGGAGACTAAGGGGGGATGTGATAGAGGTATATAAAATCATGAGTGATGTGGAGAAAGTGGATAAGGAAAAGTTATTTACTTATTCCCATAATACAAGAACTAGGGGTCACCAAATGAAATTAATAGGCAGCAGGTTTAAAACAAATACAAGGAAGTTCTTCTTCACGCAGCGCACAGTCAACTTGTGGAACTCCTTACCTGAGGAGGTTGTGAAGGCTAGAACTATAACAGCGTTTAAAAGAGAACTGGATAAATTCATGCTGGTTAAGGCCATTAATGGCTATTAGCCAGGATGGGTAAGGAATGGTGTCCCTAGCCTCTGATTGTCAGAGGATGGAGATGGATGGCAGGAGAGAGATCACTTGATCATTGCCTGTTGGTACACTCCCTCTGGGGCACCTGGCATTGGCCACTGTCGGTAGACAGTATACTGGGCGAGATGGACCTTTGGTCTGACCCGGTACGGCCATTCTTATGTTCTTATGTTCTTAGTTACCAAACAAACTTGATTGCCTTGCTAAATCCTTCTTTGGATGGAGCTGTTTTCCTCACTGTTGGTGATTACTGGGCTACTCTCAGCCTCAGAGGGCGTGACATGCACGTTGCACTCTTCAGCTGTCTTTCATCTTAAAATTGTACAGGCCAACTGCATTTCTTTTGTCATTTTACTGACTTTATAGGTTCTGCAATGAGAATGAATGTCAAGGTGATCCTGAGAAGCATCAGTAGAACAGGTGGGTGTCACTTAAGGAATCCAGTTTGGTCCTTTCAATTCATGCTGGTCGGGATTAGGGGCATGAGGCAGTTCATTCTAAACATGGTAGGAAGCAGGGAATCATTTTTCTCCATTCTAACCACCTACATTCCCAGCAGGTCAGATCCAATTCCCTTTGAAATCAATGGGAATCATTCATTGCCTCCAGTATGTTTCCTGTCAAGACTTTAAGACTGAAATTCACCCTTTGGCAGGGGGATAGTACAATACCTGTGAACAATGTTAGTTCCATTTTACAGAGGGTCCTGTGGCACCTTTAAGACTAAGAGAAGTATTGGGAGCATAAGCTTTCGTGGGTAAGAACCTCACTTCTTCAGATGCAAGTAATGGAAATCTCCAGAGGCAGGTATAAATCAGTGTGGAGATAACGAGGTTAGTTCAATCAGGGAGGGTGAGGTGCTCTGCTAGCAGTTGAGGTGTGAACACCAAGGGAGGAGAAGCTGCTTCTGTAGTTGGATAGCCATTCACAGTCTTTGTTTAATCCTGATCTGATGGTGTCAAATTTGCAAATGAACTGGAGCTCAGCAGTTTCTCTTTGGAGTCTGGTTCTGAAGTTTTTTTGCTGTAAGATGTCTACCCTAACATCTGCTATTGTGTGGCCAGGGAGGTTAAAGTGTTCTCCTACAGGTTTTTGTATATTGCCATTCCTGATATCTGACTTGTGTCCATTTATCCTCTTGCGTAGTGACTGTCCAGTTTGGCCAATGTACATAGCAGAGGGGCATTGCTGGCACATGATGGCATATATAACATTGGTGGACGTGCAGGTGAATGAGCCGGTGATGTTGTAGCTGATCTGGTTAGGTCCTGTGATAGTGCTGCTGGTGTAGATATGTGGGCAGAGTTGGCATCGAGGTTTGTTGCATGGGTTGGTTCCTGAGTTAGAGTTGTTATGGTGTGGTGCGTGGTTGCTGGTGAGAATATGCTTAAGGTTGGCGGGTTGTCTGTGGGCGAGGACTGGCCTGCCTCCCAAGGTCTGTGAAAGTGAGGGATCATTGTCCAGGATGGGTTGTAGATCACTGATGATGCGTTGGAGAGGTTTAAGCTGAGGGCTGTAGGTGATGGCCAGTGGAGTTCTGTTGGTTTCTTTTTTGGGCCTGTCTTGGGCAGGAGGCTTCTGGGTACACGTCTGGCTCTGTTGATTTGTTCCTTTATTTCCTTGTGTGGGTATCGTAGTTTTGAGAATGCTTGGTGAAGATCTTGTAGGTGTTGGTCTCTGTCTGAGGGGTTGGAGCAGATGCGGTTGTACCTCAGTGCTTGGCTGTAGACGATGGATCGTGTGGTGTGTCCGGGGTGGAAGCTGGAGGCATGAAGGTAGGCATAGCGGTCGGTGGGTTTTCGGTATAGGGTGGTGTTAACGTGGCCATTGCTTATTTGTACTGTGGTGTCCAGGAAGTGGACCTCCCGTGTAGATTGGTCCAGGCTGAGGTTGATGGTGGGGTGGAAGCTGTTGAAATCATGGTGGAATTCTTCCAGGGTCTCCTTCCCATGGGTCCAGATGATGAAGATGTCATCAATGTAGCGTAGGTAGAGAAGGGGCGTGAGTGGACGAGAGCTGAGGAAGCGTTGTTCCAGGTCAGCCATAAAGATGTTGGCATATTGTGGGGCCATGCGGGTGCCCATAGCGGTGCCACTGGTCTGGAGGTATATTTTGTCACCAAATTTGAAATAATTGTGCGTGAGGATAAAGTCACAGAGCTCAGCAATAAGTTGTGCTGTGTCATCATCAGGTATACTGTTCCTGACAGCTTGTATTCCATCTGTGTGTGGGATGTTTGTGTAGAGAGAATCTACATCCATGGTGGCTAGGATGGTGTTTTCTGGGAGGTCACCAATGCATTGTAGTTTTCTCAGGAAATCTGTGGTGTCACGGAGATAGCTGGGAGTGCTGGTGGCGTAGGGTCTGAGTAGGGCTTCCACATATCCAGACAGTCCTTCAGTGAGAGTGCCAATGCCCGAGATGATGGGGCATCCAGGATTTCCAGGTTTGTGGATCTTGGGTAGTAGATAGAATAACCCCGGTCGGGGCTCTAAGGGTATGTTGATTTGTTCCTGTGTTAGTGTAGGGAGTGTCCTGAGTAGATGGTGCAGTTTCTTAGTGTATTCCTCAGTGGGATCTGAAGAAAGTGGTCTGTAGAATTTGGTATTGGAGAGTTGTCTGGCAGCCTCCTTCTGGTAGTCAGACCTGTTCATGATGACAACAGCACCTCCTTTATCAGCCTCTTTGATGATAATGTCAGGGTGGTTTCTGAGGCTGTGGATGGCATTGCTTTCTGCACGACTTAGGTTATGAGGCAAGCGATGTTGTTTTTCCACAATTTCTGCCTGTGCACGTCGGCGGAAGCATTCTATGTATAGGTCCAGACTGTCATTTCGACCCTCAGGAGGAGTCCATGTGGAGTTCTTCTTCCTGTGTTGTTGGTGGGAGGGTATCTGTGTATCAGTGCGCTGTTCAGTGTTATCTTGAAAGTATTCTTTGAGTCGGAGGCAGCGAAAGTAGGCTTCCAGATCACCGCAGAACTGTATCATGTTCGTGGGGGTGCTGGGGCAAAAAGAGAGTCCCCGAGATAGGACAGACTCTTCTGCTGGGTTGAGTGTGTAGCTGGATAAATTGACGATATTGCTGGGTGAGTTAGGGGTACCCCTGCTGTGGCCCCATGTGCCAGGTAGGATTTTAGACAGCTTACGGTCCTTTTTCCTTTGTAGAGAGGTGAAGTGTGTAATGTAGATCTCCTGTCTTATTTTAGTAAAGTCCATTTGTGTGGAGGGTTGGTTATTTATGAAAGTCTCCAGGTTGGAGAGCTCTTTCTTGATGTTTATCTGTTTGCTGTATAGGATGCTGATCAGGTGGTTCCTCAGTTTCTTTGATAGTGTATGGCATAATCTCTCACTGTGGTCTGTGCAGTATGTAGATAGCAATGGATTTTTCACCTTCAGTCCATTTGGTATGATGTCCATCCATTTGCATTTGGAAAGGAAGATGATATTTGTCTGTATTTGTGCAAGTTTCTTCATGAGGTTGATAGATTTCCATTCCATACGGTTAAATGCAGTGCCTTGCATGGTGTCAAGTATCAGAGGGGTAGCCGTGTTAGTCTGAATCTGTAAAAAGCAACAGAGGGTCCTGTGGCACCTTTAAGACTAACAGAAGTATTGGGAGCATAAGCTTTCGTGGGTAAGAACCTCACTTTCAAACTCGGTCTTAGCAGGGAATTAAGTGGAGCATGGGCCTTTGTGATGGGCGTCTGCCCAGAGGTGAATCTTAACTATGGTGAGTGAAAGTTGACCTAGCATTGGACCTCCCCTTGGGTCACCAATGCTGTCTCAAAGGGCAGCCTAGAGCAGATTTGCTCATGGGTCGAGGGGAGGGATGGCAGAGAGAGAAAGGAAGCAGTTCTCTTTTACAAAAAGATTTTAAGTTAAATCTTGGAACCTCTGCTCTACCAGAAACCATCTCTCCATCCATGAGCAGTCAAGGAACTGAGATCTTGCAAGACAATGCAGCTGACTGAGCCCAGCAAGAAACCCAGGAGAGAGGAAAATGTGACATTCTTGGTGATGGAGGAGATGGCCGTGGGATGAAATTTGACATAATGTCTGACCAGCCATAGGGCATGTTGCAGAAAACATTCCTGCCTGAACCAGAATGTTGTGTAACATGTGAAAACTATCCCCAAGAGTGGGTTACCTATCCAGGGAAGAGGGCAGAAGGGTCTTGCTTTGATTTTAAGGTCCTCCGCCTCTTTGAAGGTGAAGCAACCAAGCTGATTTACACCAAGAGAGCACCTTCATTTTCCAATAAAAAAATTCGTCAAAAATGCAATAAACCCCCAAAACCGGCTCTGACCACAGGGGCTCCTATGGTCCCACTTGGCTCTGAGGAGGGAAATTGTGGAGAAATGGTCCTGGGAGGGTCACAAGAACCGGTGAGGGTCTGATCACCACTTCAGAGTTAGGGCACTGCTTACCGGTCAGCTCCTTGAAGCTGCTAGCAACTGGACTGGGCCATTCTACCCTGCACGGTTTTTAGGAAATACCAAATTCAAAACTACATACGAATGAAAATGAAATAGCCCCAAATTGTGTGGCCTTAAATCATGACCCGATGAAGGGAATGACACGAGAGACCTTGGCCTCCATTTTGTTTAAAGTGACTGTACGACTCAGTGCAGAGGCGTCTAATCGTCACAACGATGTATTGACTACAACCTTTTGCATGTGTCAAACACCAGCGAGTGTTTTTGAGGCACTTTGAAATCTTCAGCTTTAATGTCCTTACTCTTTACGTTTGATAGGCCTAAAAAAAGAGGCATGTTGAGGTGAAGGTCATATGGGGGTCAGTTGCAGAAACAGAAATACAACCCAATACTTCTGACCACAGGTGAGGTCTAGGTTGATCCCCGTTACACGGTGTAACAAGACAAGTTTAGTAACATGTCTGGTTAAATTTTTTTTGCATCCTTGGATCTCAGGACCAACAATAAAAAACTGGCTAATATTGTGATCTACTCGCACTGTGGCTTTTTTATACTTGAGGATAATAGTTTCCAAAGGAATTACAAGTCTGTCAATTTTCCAAGGTTGCAGTATTAAATTGGGGTATATTTCTGACTCTGCCAGTCGATCCCTGTATGACCCTCACCTGAATGTGCCTCAATTTACCTTGAATTGAGGCACATGGGGGGAGGGATAGCTCAGTGGTTTGAGCACTGGCCTGCTAAACCCAGGGTTGTGAGTTCAATCCTTGAGGGGGCCACTTAGGGATCTGGGGCAAAAATCAGTACTTGGTCCTGCTAGTGAAGGCAGGGGGCTGGACTCGATGACCTTTCAAGGTCCCTTCCAGTTCTAGGAGATGGGATATCTCCATTAATTATTATTATTATTATTACCTCTGTGGCAAACAGGTATAATTTTAACTTTCAGGGTGGATTGTCTGAGGCTTCCTCCGATCTAAGCATTTCAAAGCACTTCACAAACATTCATCAAGTGTTATGCAGCCCAAGAGATGAATTACTAAAGTAGTAATAATTTATTAGTGGGATTAGGTGTTCCAACACGGAAGATTAGATTTACTTTAAAAATGCCTGTCAAGGTCACAGATGTCATTCCAGTGCTCAGTTTGTGATTCCTAGCCTTTGAAATTGGGGCTCTTTGATTTTCATTCCATATACCTTTCATCTCCCTGTTATATATATTTTGAAGTGTAAGGGTAGATACTGAACCAGTGTAAAAGGGAACTGTTCCATGAACTTCCAATTGAAGGAATGCACTTTTGCTAGCCCGGGTTAGAGAAACCTTATTGGGAGTACATCCCTCTATTGGGAGTTCCTCTCTCTATCCATACTCGGCATCTCAACCCCCTGGTGCTCAGAGCCATGGGTGATGAGTGAACTTCTGACTGGGAGAGGCTACCCCTTGCCCCGCCCCTTCCACCAAGGGCCCTCCACTTCCGCCCGAGGCCCTGCAGGAGCCAATTCCCACCCCCCCAAGCTGGGAGCTGCCCCCCACCACTGAGGCCACCGACCCAGTTCCGCGGCTATCCCCCCAGACCCAAAGGAGTGCCGGGAGGGCGGAGGTTCGTGGCCTCTGCCTCCCAAGCCAAGGGAGGGAAAGGTGGGCAGCACACTGTCCCAGCCACGGAGCGCGGGAGGCTGGGCGGCGAGCGGGCCCAGCCCCAGAATGCGAAAGGACGGATGGCGAGCGTCCCCAGCCTCCCCAGCCCCGAAGTGCAGGAAGGCGGGCGTTGAGCGGCCCCAGCCCCAGAGCAGTAGAGGGCTGGACTTGGAGCTGGGAGGACTGAAGCAGCAATTGCACGTAGGGAGTGGCAACACCTCCCACTGCCTATGCAACCACCACCCATGCTCAAAGTTAACGTATACGGAAACCAGTGGGAAACATCAGGTACTGCATCTCCACCCATGAGCAGCCAAAAGAACTGGGTCTTCTCAGAGACTTCAGCTAATAAAGAAAAGGAAGCAGGACAACACTGACAGTTAAGGATACCTTCCTCAATCATCAGAGAGCTGTGGGCTTAGTCTGGATTAATTGGAAGTCTGACCAACCTAGAGCATTCTGCAAGACCCGTCTCGCACACAGCTTTTCAGACACAATTAGAATGATTTTTAAAGTGGAAAATACACCCCCACCAGGATTTCTTCTAACCCGAGCAGCGTTAAATGCTTCCCTCAGTTGTAAGCACAGAACCTCACTGAAGTCTAGGGAACTCTACTGATGTCCAGTGGCTCAGTATCTGCCTCTTGAGCTTTGTAAAAGAATGTTTACTAAAGAAAGGGAAATTCAAAGCTTTATTGAATGAAAATTAAACCGCTCCAAATTCGGACCCTGGGAATCATCCACTGACTATTGGTTTGACATCAGAAACCTTAACATGGATTTGTAACGTTCATTTAATCCAGCGTTTCTCTAATGAGGCCACCCGCGGATTTTTTTCCGGCTACGTCAGCCTCAAAAGCGGGTGGGGATTGTGGGGGTGCAAAGCAGCAGCCCCTTCTGGCAGCGCCCACCTGTTCCTGCTGAGTAGCTGTTACCAAAGGCCGTGAGTTGCGCCACATTGGTGTTTGCAGTGGCATCGCCAGCAGGGGTCGGGGTCCTGCACCTCACAGCCTTCTCGGGGGCTCCAGGCAGCACCTCTGGAGACTTGGGGCCCGTGTCCATGGCATGTGAGGCAGCTCTTGTCGATGGAGGCGCGTGCAGCATCTGGTGGCCGGGCTGCTCCCTGACTCCCACCTGGATAGGACACAGGGAGCCTGGGACTCTTCAGGCAGCCTGTGAGTTCCCAACCCACCCTCCCCAGGGCAGGCTCTCGGTGAAGGGCTCTGGGAGGCAGGGACAGAGACAGGGACAGGGTTTGTCAAAGGCCACCCAAAACATTGTTGTGAGAACCCTTGAATCCTAATCCATAATTTGGGGGCCTCTAATCCCAGGAAAAAAATCTGCTATTAAAATAATACAATCCTGTGCGCGCACACACACCTTTAATGAGCCTGCAGTGCTTTGAAATCCTTTGAGTTGAGGAAGCCTCTGATCATTGAGAATAATATCACTATGCGATCTGGTTTATGTGGAGGTGAACAAGCACATTGAGGTGAAGGTTACACAGGGAGCAAGTGGTATAGTCAGATATAAAACCAGTCATGATGGTTACTCACCCCATGCTCACCACTGCTCCTGAACTGCACTAACTTAGGACTGAATATTGCACAGACACTCTGTGATTCTAAAGAGTAGAAAGGGTTTGGGGGTTTTTTCATTTTTTTTCTCGTATCGAGGTGGAGGCCTTGGTATCTTCATGTGTTAGAAGTGAAGGCCTGGATTTTCAGAGCAAGACATACATTAGGGACACTAAAGACTATTCATTTTAGTTGGAAGTTGGGCATTCAAATCCCTTAGGGAGCTCTGAAAAATCTCACCCCCCATTTTTAATTTAGGGTTTATGAAGAAACTCCCCAAGTTTCCTGCATAAAGAACAAATTCATTGTTCTTCTGCTTTCTTCTGAAGCTGCCGGTGAGTGACACTCATTGAGACAGGATACTACATTAGATGGGCCACTCCTTTCTTCCAGCCTGGCAACTGCTACGTTGTCATTTGCAGAAGTAATTCTAGGTGTAGATCCTCATCTGGTCTAGCTTAGTGTAGCTCCAGTGAAGCCAGTGGAACAGAGCAGATTTACACCAGGGGAGGAGATGGGGGGTTGTGTTTTGTTTTGTTTTGATTTTAAAAAACCCAGTTTTCTTTATTCATCAGCAAGGGTTGGTGACTCGCTGAGGTTTACAAACCAAAGCACCGCCTTGTCATGCTGGACTGAACTCGTGTGTCTGTCAGTAGATATCAGGGGACTGTTGGCCCCTTTCTAAAGCCAGTGGGGTTTTTTCATGGCCCTCTCCCAGTACCAAAAGAAAGGGGGAAGGCCAAAGAGAAAGAGGATCCCTCCTGTATACAATACTATAAAATCCCTCCTGGCCAGAGACACCAAAATCCTTTTACCTGTAAAGGGTTAAGAATCTCAGGTAACCTGACTGACACCTGACCCAAAGGACCAATAAGGGGATAAGATACTTTCAAATCTTGCGGGGGGGGGGGGGGGGGGAAGAGGCTTTTGTTTTGTGCTCTTTGTTTTGGTGGTGTTCGCTCTTGGGACTAAGAGGGACCAGACATCAATCCATGCTCTCCAAATCTTTCTGAACAAGTCTCTCATATTTCAAACTTGTAAGTAATAGCCAGGCAAGGCGTATTAGTTTATCGTTGTTTTTCTCAACTTGTGAATGTTCCCTTTGCTAGAGGGAGGTATCCCTGTTTTGCTGTAACTTTGAAACAAAGGTTAGAGGGGGTTCCTCTGGGCTCTTTGAATATGATTACCCTGTAAAGTTATTTTCCATCCTGATTTTACAGAGATGATTTTTACCTTTTCTTTAAAAAAAAAATCCTTCTTTTAAGAACCTGACTGATTTTTCCATTGTCCAAAGACACAGGGGTTTGGATCTTTGATCACTTTGTAACCAATTGGTTAGGATATTATTCTCAAGCCTCCCCAGGAAAGGGGGTGTAAGGACTTGGGGGGATATTTTGGGGGAAGAGGAACTCCAAGTGGTCCTTTCCGTGTTTCTTGTTAAATCACTTGGTGGTGGCAGCGTACCAGGTTTTAACCTAAGCTGGTAGAAATAAGCTTAGGGGGCTTTCATGAGGGTCCCCACATCTGTTCCCTAGAGTTCAGAATGGGGAAGGAACCCTGACATGGCCCCTTTCTAAAGCTCAGTGGCATTTTTTCATGGCCCTCTCTGAATACCAAAAGAAAAAGGAAGGGCCAAAGAGAAACAGGATCCTGAGACTAAATCCTGCAGGTCAGCCTGATTGACAGAGCAGGCAGGCCAATGAGGGAGTCAGAAGCCCGGGGTCCCATCCTCCGTGTGAGCTGGAGCTGCCTGAGCCAGCGCAGGGCCGAGCTAAGGCGAGAGCAGCAGCCAGAGCTGAGCTGAGCAGAGCCGCAGCCGTGCTGAGGCAGAGTGGAGCTGGGGCTGGGGCTGGAGCCGTCTGGAGCCGGGTGCGGTGAGCAGCTGGGGAGAGTGTGGTGGAACCTGGGCAGAAGGTCCAGCACAGGGAGATGCCACCAGCCAACACGGGGATCAGAACCCCAATGGGGACCTGATGCTGGGAAGAAGGGTCCTGCCACCTAGAGCCTGAGGGCGTATGGGAACCGCCAGAGCAAGTGTTCAACCCGCAGCATCCCTACAGCACAGCCAGGGCCTGGCCTGTGAAATAAGTAATTAAAAATGGTGGCAGACAAACTTGATTGTCAAAGTCTACAACTGCAATAAAGAAGTAAGAGAACTGTGTGAGAAATACACCACTTTGGAGCTGGGGATAGGATATGGCCCTTCATGAAACCATGGAAATGTAGCCTAGCTTCTCTGCTTCTTTTTCCTTATTCTTTTTATTTTATTATTCTGCAATTTCTGACTCCATTTTATTTCAAATTCAAATACATACTACCTCATACTCTTGGTCTTCTGGTTTAATTGCTCTTCCATTCATTATCTCTTCATATCACCAACAGCTTCCATATCTCTTGGCCAAAAGTGTCCTCCAGGTTTCGATATCCCTAATGTGATGCATAACTGAGGAAACCTTGTGGCCCATTATCAAGAAATGTTGAGCATGAACAGCTCCAGTTTGCTTCAATGGGAATGTTGAGTACTCAGTACTTCAGAGAAATGGGTCTGTAGCCTCTCTTTTCAGGCATCTAAAACCATGGCTCCTTTGGAAAGAGGTTGGCTTAGCTGCTTCCACAAGCAAAATCATTGGAATAGTTCCTGATTTAGCCCAGCCCCCGTTCTGTTAAGTCTTTAGTCTTCCAAGAGATCCTCTCACTGGAATTCAAAGGCTCAGAGCTCCCAATTGAAAAGAAAAGAAAAGACTAAGTAGACATTTTAGAGAGGCATCTTGGCGATATTTGGGCATTTGTTCTCAATGAAGCTTGTGATCTGGTGGTGAAAGGCTCATTGCTTAATATCAAAAGGTTTATTCCGCTACAGTTTAGGTCTTTAATGCTGCAGCTTTAAATTCGTTATTGATCCTGGTGTATCTCAAAGGGGAGGAAGGAGTTGAGACGTGTCTGGTTGGGGTCGTGCGCAGAATGGCGCTTGCAGCACTCTGGGGCAAATGGAGACTGAGATGGATTTACTGCATTTCTTCGAGTTTGGCAAGGGTATAAACTCTTGTGCTTCAGGGTATCATCCAATCATGCAGGTACATCAGATTGACAGGGGGTAGTGAAAAAGTTCCTCAATGGGCAGGTGATCTCAGAACAACTGTGTCCTGCTGGGTTTCTTGCATCTCCCTGTGAAGCATCTTGTATTGACCGCTGTAGGAGAGAGGCCTGATCTTCTGTAGCAATGCCTATGTTCTTCTGTTCAAAGCAGGGGTCCATGGGCTTGGTCTGATATTGAAGACTAGAGCTGTATTGCTTTTACACAAAACCCATAGCCAGATGGCTAAATCTCCCCGCCCCTCCTGAGTATTGTATCGTGTCCTTAAACAGGCAAGAAGGTCTGGATAAATTTTTCCTTTTGTGTTGTCAATTCAAAAAATTGATTAGTGGAAAATGTTCATCTTCTGGGAACTGAGAGCCACAAAAATGTTGAAGAAAAATATAGTTGGAAATGTAATTTTTTATCTGCAGTTCCTGTAATATCAAGTCATGGTACATCCAGGGGATTTTATACAAGACGGATAATATGGAGCGTAGTGAGTCACAGTTACTTCAAAAACCATGAGATTCTTGTATGGAATGAATGGTCTGGGCATGAATCTCTTCCTATCACACATGAGATTTCGGACTCCTGCAGATGACGTTGACGTAGTGTAATTTGTCTGTACGGGGAGAACGGACTCAGTTAGGTGTGTTGGCAACATCCTTGTGAAATCAACTTTTGGTCGTGTCATTTGACCAAGGAGTGGACATTGCTCCTGACCAGTTGATAAACACACGAGGGCAAAGCATGAGAAGATGTATTTAACTGAGCTTTATTGGTTCAATGAAATCCAAAATCTCAATATGAAGCTGAACCATTTCCGCCCCATTGCCCTAGATTTTAGCAGCTCATCTCCAGCATTGCAAAGTTAATGCAAAGTAGGTCAAGCAGATGCACTGACTTTTTTTTTGCCACTGGGTTCTTTTGAAGAGGTGTGTGTGTTTGGGGGGGCGGGCCAATTTTGGGGACAGGCTATTTTATAGATTCATAGATTCTAGGACTGGAAGGGACCTCGAGAGGTCATCGAGTCCAGTCCCCTGCCCGCATGGCAGGACCAAATACTGTCTAGACCATCCCTGATAGACATTTATCTAATCTACTCTTAAATATCTCCAGAGATGGAGATTCCACAACCTCCCTAGGCAATTTATTCCAGTGTTTAACCACCCTGACAGTTAGGAACTTTTTCCTAATGTCCAACCTAAACCTCCCTTGCTGCAGTTTAAGCCCATTGCTTCTTGTTCTATCCTTAGAGGCTAAGGTGAACAAGTTTTCTCCCTCCTCCTTATGACACCCTTTTAGATACCTGAAAACTGCTATCATGTCCCCTCTCAGTCTTCTCTTTTCCAAACTAAACAAACCCAATTCTTTCAGCCTTCCTTCATAGGTCATGTTCTCAAGACCTTTAATCATTCTTGTTGCTCTTCTCTGGACCCTCTCCAATTTCTCCACATCTTTCTTGAAATGCGGTGCCCAGAACTGGACACAATACTCCAGCTGAGGCCTAATCAGCGCAGAGTAGAGTGGAAGAATGACTTCTCGTGTCTTGCTCACAACACACCTGTTAATACATCCCAGAATCATGTTTGCTTTTTTTGCAACAGCATCACACTGTTGACTCATATTTAGCTTGTGGTCCACTATAACCCCTAGATCCCTTTCTGCTGTACTCCTTCCTAGACAGTCTCTTCCCATTCTGTATGTGTGAAACTGATTTTTCCTTCCTAAGTGGAGCACTTTGCATTTGTCTTTGTTAAACTTAATCCTGTTTACCTCAGACCATTTCTCCAATTTGTCCAGATCATTTTGAATTATGACCCTGTCCTCCAAAGCAGTTGCAATCCCTCTCAGTTTGGTATCATCTGCAAACTTAATAAGCATACTTTCTATGCCAATATCTAAGTCATTAATGAAGATATTGAACAGAGCCGGTCCCAAAACAGACCCCTGCGGAACCCCACTCGTTATACATTTCCAGCAGGATTGGGAATCATTAACAACAACTCTCTGAGTACGGTTATCCAGCCAGTTATGCACCCACCTTATAGTAGCTTCATCTAAATTGTATTTGCCTAGTTTATCGATAAGAATATCGTGTGAGACCGTATCAAATGCCTTACTAAAGTCTAGGTATACCACATCCACAGCTTCTCCCTTATCCACAAGACTCGTTATCCTATCAAAGAAAGCTATCAGATTGGTTTGACATGATTTTTTCTTTACAAATCCATGCTAGCTATTCCCTATCACCTTACCACCTTCCAAGTGTTTGCAGATGATTTCCTTAATTACTTGCTCCATTATCTTCCCTGGCACAGAAGTTAAACTAACTGGTCTGTAGTTTCCTGGGTTGTTTTTATTTCCCTTTTTATAGATGGGCACTATATTTGCCCTTTTCCAGTCTTCTGGAATCTCTCCCGTCTCCCATGATTTTCCAAAGATAATAGCTAGGGGCTCAGATACCTCCTCTATTAGCTCCTTGAGTATTCTAGGATGCATTTCATCAGGCCCTGGTGACTTGCAGGCATCTAACTTTTCTAAGTAATTTTTAACTTGTTCTTTTTTTATTTTATCTGCGAAACCTACCCCCTTCCCATTAGCATTCACTATGTTAGGCATTCCTTCGGACTTCTCGGTGAAGACCGAAACAAAGAAGTCATTAAGCATCTCTGCCATTTCCAAGTTTCCTGTTACTGTTTCTCCCTCTTCACTGAGCAGTGGGCCTACCCGGTCTTTGGTCTTCCTCTTGCTTCTAATGTATTGATAAAAAGTCTTCTTGTTTCCCTTTATTCCCGTAGCTAGTTTGAGCTCATTTTGTGCCTTTGCCTTTCTAATCTTGCCCCTGCATTCCTGTGTTGTTTGCCTATATTCATCCTTTGTAATATGTCCTAGTTTCCATTTTTTATATGACTCCTTTTTATTTTTTAGATCATGCAAGATCTCGTGGTTAAGCCAAGGTGGTCTTTTGCCACATTTTCTATCTTTCCTAACCAGCTGAATAGCTTGCTTTTGGGCCCTTAATAGTGTCCCTTTGAAAAACTGCCAACTCTCCTCAGTTGTTTTTCCCCTCAGTCTTGATTCCCATGGGACCTTACCAATCAGCTTTCTGAGCTTACCAAAATCCGCCTTCCTGAAATCCATTGTCTCTGTTTTGCTGTACTCCCTTCTACCCTTCCTTAGAATTGCAAACTCTATGATTTCATGATCACTTTCACCCAAGCTGCCTTCTACTTTCAAATTCTCAACGAGTTCCTCCCTATTTGTTAAAATCAAGTCTAGAACAGCTTCCCCCCTAGTAGCTTTTTCAACCTTCTGAAATAAAAAGTTGTCTGCAATGCAGTCAGCATATTTATACACTTCTTTCATATTCTAATTATTGAATATGTGTCTATCATTAGTATCTTTACTATTTTAATAATGATTCAATTGTTATGAACTACATTATCATGAATTGCAGTATATTAAAATCATTGCAAACACCTACAAGCTATCTTCACTTAATGTGCCAGTTTAAAGATATTACTTCTCACTGTAGCTTTCTGGATGACACTGTCAGCATCTTATTTACATGTAGTTCCCTGGTATGGTCTTGATGCACGTTAAGGACATCTGCATTACTCAGTTGTGTCTGTCCCATTGATAATTGGAGATAATTTGTAAGTCTTCTGAAGCTGGAGAATGAGCGTTCCGCAGTTCAGGATGATATAGGCACAGTGAGAAAGATTCGTATAAATTTGCAGTACACAGAGTACTGCAAAGGACTCCAAGATCTCTTTCTTGATGGGTAACAGGTAATTTAGACCCCATCATTTTCTGTGTATAGTTGGGATTATATTTTGCCCTGCGCATTACTTTGCATTTAACATTGAATGTCATCTGCCATTTCGTTGCCAAGTCGCCCAGTTTTGTTAGAGTCCTGTGCAGTCAGCTCTGGACTTAACTATCTTGAGCAATTTTATATCGTCTGCAAATTATGCCACCTCCAGTGTTTATCCCTTTTTCTAGATCATTTATGAATCTGTTGAAGAATACTGGTCCCAAAAACTATCAGGAGTACTTGTGGCACTGTCAGGGTTCCCTCCCCCACTCTGAACTCTAGGGTACAGACGTGGGGACCCACATGAAAGACCCCCTAAGCTTAATTCTACCAGCTTAGGTTAAAAACTCCCCAAGGCACAAATTCTCCCTTGTACCTTGGATTACGTAATGCTGCCACCACCAAGTGATTAGACAAAACTCAGGGAAAGGACCACTTGGAGTTCCTACTTTCCCCTAATATTCCCCCAAGCCCTACACCCCCTTTCCTGGGGAGGCTTGAGAATAAACAAGATGAGCAGAGACCAACCTTGGGGTTTTTTAGGACACTTTAAAAAAAACAGAACTTTATTCGAAAGAAAAAAGGTAAAAGAAGCACCTCTGTAAAATTAGCATGAAAGATAATCTCACAGGGCAATCAGATTCAAAACACAGAGGATTTCCCTCTGGGCAAAACTTTAAAGTTACAAAAAGAAAACCAGGAATACACCTCCCTCTCAGCACAGAGAAAATTACAAGCCAAAATAAAAGTAAGCTAACACATTCCCTTGCTAGTACTTACTAATTCTAATGGAGTTAGATTGCTTGCTTTCTAGATCTGTCTCCGGGAAGCACACAGAACAGACAGAGAACAGACAAAACAAAGCCTTCCCCGCTCTCCCCCGATTTGAAAGTATCTTGTCCCCTTATTGGTCCTTTTGGTCAGGTGCCAGCTAGGTTACCTGAGCTTCATAACCCTTTACAGATAAAAGGATTTTGTGCCTCTGGCCAGGAGGGATTTTATAGTACTGTATACTGGAAGGTTGTTACCCTTCCCTTTATATTTATGACAGGCACCTTATAGACTAACACATTTATTTGGGCATAAGCTTTCATGGGCTAAAACCCACTTCATCAGATGCACGGAGTGGCAAATACAGTAGGAAGATATATATAGCTGTACATGAAAAGATGGGAGTTGCCTTACCAAGTGGGAAAATTCAATTAAAGTGGGCTATTATCAACAAGATGAAAAATCACTTTGGTTGTGGTAATCAGAATGACTCGTTTCAAACAGATAAAAGGAAAGTGTGAGTAATAGTAGGGACAAATTAGCATGAGGAAATTAGGTTTTTTTAGTTCTTGTAGTGACCCATTGTTAGGATATAGATATTCAGGCCTATCTGTAAAGGCCTACACTTTAAGAATTTATGTGTATTTCTTATCACTTAGAGAGAATCAAAATCACTTTCTGTATGTGTAAGGGATAGTCTGAGGCTCTGTTCTTAGGCTAAGTAAGGCCTTTGGCTAAGCAGCAGAGGCAGCCATAAGCTGAGAAGTGAACGGTCACATCATCACATTGCAAACTAGTCACATGGAAATAAGGTGCTATTGGGCTGTTAGGAATATCAGGACAGAATTGTATTCCTATCACCTCCAGAGAAAGGAAAGAGCCTAGAAGATGTAAAAGGAAACTTAGTTTGATAGCATCCTGTCTGGCAAGAACTCACTTATCAATAGCTGGGATGTGAAATCCTCGCTTCTGTATTGTTTTGTCTGTTTATTTGCATGGCCTCTGTCTGGTTCCGTAATTGTTTCTGTCTGCTGTATAATTAATTTTGTTGGGTGTAAACCAATTAAGGTGGTGGAATATAATTGGTTAAATAACCATGTTACAGGAAGTAAGGGGGAATGGGAACAGGGGGTGGAGGAACTGGAATCATGCTTTGCTAACGGGGGGAATGGGAACAGGGAATGGGGGTGGGGAAATTGGAATCATGTTTTGCTAAGGGGGGAATGGGAACAGGGTTGGCTCTGTGGTGTCAGAGCTGGGAAGGGGGACACTCAGGAAGGAAACTGGAATCATGCTTGCTGGAAGTTCAGCCCAATAAACATCGAATTGTTTGCGCCTTTGGACTTCGGGTATTGTTGCTCTCTGTTCATGCGAGAAGGACCAGGGAAGTGAGAGGGTGAAGGAATAAGCCCCCTAACACCCATCCACTCCCAGTCTTGATTCGGGCCTAATTTGATGGTGTCCAGTTTGCAAATTAATTCCAATTCTGCAGTTTCTCGTTGGAGTCTGTTTTTGAAGATTTTTTTGTTGAAGAATTGCCACTTTTACGTCTGTTATTTAGTGACCAGGGAGGTTGAAGTGTTCTCCGACTGGTTTTTGAATGTTATAATTCTTGACGTCTGATTTGTGTCCATTTATTCTTTTGCGTAGAGACTCTCTGGTTTGGCCAATGTACATGGCAGAGGGGCATTGCTGGCACATGATGGCATATATCACATTGGTAGATGTGCAGGTGAACAAGCCCCTGATGGTGTGGCTGATGTGGTTCGGTCCTATGATTGTGTCCCTTGAATAGATATGTGGACAGACATGGCAACAGGCTTTGTTGCAAGGATAGGTTCCTGGGTTAGTGTTTATGTTGTATGGGGTGCGGTTGCTGGTGAATATTTGCTTCAGGTTGGGGGGCTGTCTGTAAGTGAGGACTGGCCTGTATTTTCCACTCCATGCATCTGATGAAGTGGGTTTTAACCCACGAAAGCTTATGCCCAAATAAATGTGTTAGTCTCTAAGGTGCCACAAGTACTCCTCGTTGTTTTTGCTGATACAGACTAACACGGCTATCCCTCTGAAATGCTGATCCCAGTACAGGCCCCCGGGGGATACCACTATTTACTTCTCTCCATTCTGAAAATGGACTATTTAGTCAAACCTTTGGTTTCCTATCCTTTAACTGGATTGCCTGGCAATGCTTTCAGGATCACCTAATAATCAATTTAATTTAATGACAAGCCTTTTGTTATCTTAATCACCCTGCCACTGTTTATAAACAAGCTCCCTGCCCCCAGGGCAGAAGCTGGGAGCAGCACAGAACTTCTCACATTCCACACTCAAGCTCTATCTGGGATTAGGGTGTGCACTGTGAGCAGACCTCTGGTATAAAACAGAGGAGGGAGGGAAAGGAACCACTATGGGTTGGGGTCATTTGTTAAGTGGGCCCGGCCCCATGCCCCTCCTCTTCCCCACGTGACTCCGCCATCAGTCAAGACCAGAAGGGGAAGCCAGATCAGGCTAAGAGCAGCATGGGGGCAGGGAGGGTCCCCACCACCACCGATTTGCTGCTTGGCTTATACGGAGCATGCTCACAAGGACTGAACATGCTCAGTAACGCTGCTGAAGCCGCTGTCCTCACTCTTCCCGCCCACTGTCGGCAGGCACGGGTTGCCTATGTGTGGACCCTTCACCTGCCCTGTGGGGGGGGGCTGGGAGCCGGGGACATGGGTCTGGGGCTACTTTGGGGCCCCTCCACCCCGGCAGATGGAGGAGCCCGGGCTCCCCAGCCTGGATCCAGCTTTTGCATGGCCAGGGAGACGGTGCCTTGGCAGTAGAGGAGGGGCCGGAATTGGCCCCCGGAAGGGGCAGGGTCTCGTGCCACACCCACACTATTAGGAAGAATCCGTCGCCCCTGGTCTACAGTTAACATTGCATTAACCATCTGATGTGGTGGCCACTTTTCTTTCCCTTACGAAAACCTGGGTCGCTGTCCTGCAAAGACTCACACAGACAAGGACCCCGCCTCCTTCCGCAACACTCCCTACGTGCAGTTGCTGCCACTGGTGGCCTCATTAGAGAAACACTGGATTAAATGAACTTTACAAATCCTTGTTAAGGCTTCTGATGTAATACCAATAGTCAGTGGATGATTCCCAGGCTCCGAATTTGGGACTGTTTGATTTTCATTCAATAAAGCTTTGAATTTCCCTTTCTTTAGTAAACATTCTTTTACAAAGCTCAAGAGTCAGATACTGAGCCAGTGGATGTCAATAGAGTTCCCTAGACTTCAATGGCGTTCTGTGCCTTACAACTGAGGGAAGGCATTTAATGCTGCTCGGGTTAGAAGAAATCCTGGTGGGGGTGTATTTTCCACTTTAAAAATCATTCTAATTGTGGCCGAAGAGCTTTGTGTGGGAGACGGGTCTTTCAGAATGCACTAGGTTGGTCAGACTTCCAATTAATCCAGTCTCATCCCACAGCTCTATGATGGTTGAAGAAGGTATCCTTAACTGTCAGTGTTGTGCTTCTTCCTTTTCTTCATTAGCTGAAGTCTCTAACAAGACACAGTTCCCTTGGCTGCTCATGGGTGGAGACGCAGTACCTGATCTTTCCCATTGGTTTCCCTATACGTTGGCTTTGAGCACGGGTGGCGGGTTGGATAGGCAGGGGGAGGTGTTGCCTCCCCAAACAGACAAAGGTGACCGCGCCCCCTTCCGCGACACTCCCTACGTACAGTTGCTGCTCCAGTCCTCCCAGCTCCAAGTCCATCCCCCTACTGCTCTGGGGCTCGAGCCGCTCCCCACCCACCTTCCTGCACTCTGGGGCTGGGGAGGCTGGGGCCGCTCGCCATCCACCCTTCCGCACTCTGAGGCTGAGGCCACTCGCCGCCCAGCGTCCTGCGCTCCGTGGCTGGGACTGTGTGCTACCCACCTTTCCCTCCCCAGGCTGGGGAGGCAGAGGCAGCGCACCTCCGCCCTCCCGGCACTCCTTTGGGTCTGGGGGCTAGCCGTGGAACAGGGTTGGTGGCCGCAGTGGTGGGGGGCAGCTCTCGGTTTGGGGGGCGGGAATTGTCTCCCGCAGGGCCTAGGGCGGAAGTGGAGGACCCTTGGCAGAAGGGGCGGGGCAGAGGGTAGCCTCTCCCAGTCGGAGGTTCACGCATCACCCATGGCTCTGAGCACCAGGAGGTGCCGAATATGGATAGAGAGAGGAACTCCCAATAGAGAGATGCACTCCCAATAAGGTTTCTCTAACCTGGGCTAGCTAAAGTGCATTCCTTCAATTGGAAGTTCATGGAACTGTTCCCTTTTACACTGGTTCAGTATCTACCCTTACACTTCAAAATATATATAATAGGGAGATGAAAGGTATATGGAACGAAAATCAAAGAGCCCCAATTTCAAAGGCTAGGAATCACAAACTGAGCACTGGAATGACATCTGTGACCTTGACATGCATTTTTAAAGTAAATCTAATCTTCCATGTTGGAACATCTAATCCCAGTAATAAGTTATTACTACTTTAGTAATTCATCTCTTGGGCTGCATAACACTTGATGAGTGTTTGTGAAGTGCTTTGAAATGCTTAGATCGGAGGAAGCCTCAGACAATCCACCCTGAAAGTTACAATTATACCTGTTTGCCACAGAGGTAAATTGAGGCACATTCAGGGGAAGGTCAGACAGGGATCTGTTGGCAGAGTCAGAAATATACCCCAACTTCATATTTACAAGGCTACTGAACCCTTGGAATATTGACAGACTTGTAATTCCTTTGGAGAAGTATTATCCTCAAGTATAAAAAAGCCACAGTGCAAGTGGATCACAATATTAGCCAGGTTTTTATTCTTGACGCTAAGATCCAAGGATGCAAAAAATTTTTAACCAGACATGTTACTAACCTTGTCTTGTAACACAGTGTAACAGGGATCAACCTAGAGCTCAGCCTGTGGTAGGATGCATCAGAAGTATTGGGTTATATTTCTGCTTCTGCAACTGACCCCCATATGACCTTCACCTCAACATGCCTCTTTTTTGGGGGCCTATGAAACGTAGAGAGTAAGGATGTTAAGGCTGGAAGTTCTTCAGTGTCCTTAGAACTCAAGATTTCAAAAAAAGAAAAAGGAAAAAGAAGGAGAGAAGCAAGACTACATTTCCACGGTTTCATGAAGGGCCATATCCTATCCCCAGCTCCAATGTGGTGTATTTCTCACAGAGTTCTCTTACTTCTTTATAGCAGTTGTAGAGTTTGACAATCAAGTCTGTTTGCCACTATTTTAAATTACTTGTCTCACACTGGTCAGTCTCAACTAAAACAAAACACAATAAAAGCAGAGGTTCAAAGAGCTACTCCGTTATGCAGCTTGTTAGAAGGATAAAAGGCAGAAAGAAACAGTCCATATTCATGGATAGGAGATCACTTAGCCTAATTCTCATTGACACTAAATCCTTTTGACAGTGCTCTAGTATGAAAAAGAGGCATTCAAGTCAGGGTAGATGTAGGTAACATATACGTTATGGCTTCTGCTTCATTTGCACTTTAGAGCGTGGTGTAAAATCCATTGTGTAGTTGAGAATCAGACCCACTGAGTTTATAATAGAGGAAGCCCATAGCTTGGAAGGCATTCGAGGATACCCATATAGGGTAACATGGGAAACATTGGGAATGTTTGCAGAGGTGGTGATGAAATGCAGCTCTCTCATTATTTCACACTGAGTTCGGTGTAGTCAACAATTCTCAAAGCCAGGCCTGTGCGATCAGACGTGAATCTGTATCTTGCTGTTCATTTCCTGCTGTTCCCATGCATATCCCTGCTCGATTTAGCATGGCCCACAGGTTCCATTAAGGTACCGCTGACCCCATCAGAATCCCCCCTAACCCTATTTTCTCCCACAACCATATGGCCCCTTTAACCACAGAGGCCCTCCTGCCCATATGCAATTTTTTAAAAAGGACAAAGAAACAAAGCGAACCAGAAGACTGATATTATGATGCAGCAGAGTTTTTAATGCAAATGAAATTGGCAGTACACAGTTACAGGAAGAAATTCTACAGAGCGGAAAAAATGTATTTCCAGTGTTTCAAGAAGGGCTCTGACCGATCACCTGCGTCAATGGGATGTATTTCACACAAGATGTTCTTTATGCTTTGTTGCAGCTCCAGAGGTTGACAAACAAGTCCCCTTTTGAAACCATTTTAAGTTCTTTTTTTTTTAATCCCAGTCGGGTGTGAAATGAGACAAAGGAATATAGAAGCAGAGACTACGCAAATTCTCCATTAGACATGTGAAGTAGCAAAGGTTAAAGTGAGTTGCTAAAGGTACGTATTGATAGAAAGGATAGCACATGTAGGGCCTAATTCTCCTTGAGAGGGACTTAGAGTGATAATGAACGTAAATGATGCCTATCTTAAGGCCTCTGTTTCCTTCACACTGCAGGGTCAATGTAAACAGCCTGTGTGTAGTTCAGAATGAGTCCACAAGAGAAAAAGAGAATCAGCACTTGGTTGGGAAAGCATTGGCAGAAAGAGTCATAAAGCGTAACCTTAGAAATGCAGCATGGCTATCAGCCCAAGGTGCTGAGCACACACAGCTCCCACCGAGTTCAACTGGAGCCATGTTTGCACAGCACTTCTGAAAGCCATGCCCAAAAGATTAGGGGTGAATCTGTATCTTGCTGTTCATTTCCTGGTTCTTCCTTCTTCCATGAATATTCCTGGTGGGTTTAACATGGCCCACTGCTTCCACTGACGTATCTATGGCAAGATACCCCGGAACCACTAAATCCCCCATAACCATAAAGGCCCGGGTAACCGCAGTGTCCCCCATATCCCCATAATCCCCCATAACCATAAAGGCCTGGGTAACCGCAGTGTCCCCCATTTCCCCATAATCCCCCATAACCATAAAGGCCTGGGTAACCACAGTATCCCCCATTGCCCAATAATCCCCCATAACCATAACGGCCACCGTAACCACCTAATCTCCCTAAACCATACAATCCTCCGTAATGGCCTCCATAGCCGTACAATCCCCCCAAACCATAGGAGCCTCCGAAACCGGCTCCGACCACAGGTGCTCCTACAGCTGCCACTTCGCTCTGTTGAGGGAAATTGCTGAGAATTGGTCCGGGGAGGGTCACGACAACCGGTGAGGGTCTGATCACCACTTCGGAGTCAGGGCACTGCCTAACGCACGGCTCGTTGGAGCTGCCAGTGACTGGACTGGGTCGGGCCACCCCGCATTCTGGATAGCACAGGCTGGAGAAAGTCATCTTTCTGGGTTGGAGGTAAACCTGAAACACACAACAGGGACTACAGATAAGAGAAGGTACAAGGACCGGTGGAAGAAAGGCTTCAAAGCTCGGTTACAATTGTATTGAGGTCTGCATGGGGCTCGAGAGGGGGAGAAGAAGTGGACTTAGTCTTTTTTTGTGTGGTCATGCAGTTGTTACTATTTTCTCTTTCTACACTTCTTCTCCGCTCGCAGTAAACTTCCCTCCCAATGGCCCCTTTGATCCCCTTTCAATGACTTTGTCATTTGGGCCAAAAGAAACCTGATGAGGTTCAACAAGGACAAGTGCAGAGTCCTGCACTTAGGACAGAAGAATCCCATTCACTGTTACAGACTAGGGCCCGAGTGGCTAGGCAGCAGTTCTGCAGAAAAGGACCTAGGGGTTACCGTGACGAGAAGCTGGATATGAGTCAACAGTGTGCCCTTGTTGCCAAGAAGGCTAACGGCATTTTGGGCTGTATAAGTAGGGGCATTGCCAGCAGATCGAGGGACGTGATCGTTCCCCTCTATTGGACATTGGTGAGACCTCACCTGGAGTACTGTGTCCAGTTTTGGGCCCCACACTACAAGAAGGATGTGGAAAAATTGGAAAGAGTCCAGCGGAGGGCAACAAAAATGATTAGGGAGCTGGAGCACATGAGTTATGAGGAGAGGCTGAGGGAACTGGGATTGTTTAGTCTGCAGAAGAGAAGAATGAGGGGCGATTTGATAGCTGCTTTCAACTACCTGAAAGGGGTTTCAGAGTAGCAGCCGTGTTAGTCTGTATCCGCAAAAATAACAGGAGTACTTGTGGCACCTTAGAGACTAACAAATTTTTACCTGAAAGGGGGTTTCAAAGAGGAAGGATCTAGACTGTTCTCAGTGGTAGCAGAAGACAGAACAAGGAGTAATGGTCTCAAGTTGCAGTGGGGGAGGTTTAGATTGGATATTAGGAAAAACTTTTTCACTAGGAGGGTGGTGAAGCACTGGAATGCGTTACCTAGGGAGGTGGTGGAATCTCCTTCCTTAGAGGTTTTTAAGGTCAGACTTGACAAAGCCCTGGCTGGGATGATTTCGTTGGGATTAGGTCCTGCTTTGAGCAGGGGGTTGGACTAGATGACCTCCTGAGGTCCCTTCCAACCCTGATATTCTATGATTCTATGAAAACACCGACTAGAATAAGTGTAACTATTTCCATGATGGACACCTGGGATTCTGGGACCATATTAGACATTTCTCAAAGAGAATATGGCTGGGATCATGGAAATCACTTCCTTTCGTTTGAGGATTTAACCTCTTCATGCAAACCAGTTGAGTCTGCTACCACACTGTGACTCTTTGGTTTTCCAAACCTTGGGAGTCACCAAAACTTGCTGATGAATAAACAGAAACTTTGCTTTTCTCCTAACAAATCACTAAAGACAAACTCCTCAGCTGGGAAAAAATGGGTTCAGGTCCACTGACTTCCATGGAGCGACATGAAATTACACCATCTGAGGAGAAGCACCTTCAATGGGTATTTCTGCTCAGGAGAACATAGGAATTGCTTGAGTGGAGCACAGCGCTTCTCAGCTTCATCCATTCTCGTGTCTCCAATAGTGAGGAGTAACAGCTGCTTTAGAATAAAATAGATGAGCACTGAATTGGCTCTTTCTGGACTAACCTGGGAAAGTTTCTTCCTAATCCAGATAAGTGAAAAGAGACTTTTTAAAGTTTAAACGCTCTAATTCTTACTCTAGTTAATGGGAAATACGTTTCACAATTGCAGATGTTGTTCTTAAAATCCCTCCTTTAGCTTCAAATTATAAATCCACAAGCTCCTGTAACTGAATAATGACACACGATAGATACAAATAAATAAATAAAATAAAAATAATTTTATAACTAATAAATAATATATATTATAGATATTATATATATAAAATAAATATAATTAATAAATAAGTAAAAATCACAGCGAGTACATTCAAGATTCCACCTGAAATGAAAAGAGGCCCGACTGTGAAATCTCTGGGGTTAGAAAGAGAGGGAGTTGAATTGGACTTACCGAGTTCACTAAGGAGATGAAGTCCGGAGAAGTGTTTAGAAGAGTGTTGAGTCGAGAGCACTTTTATACAGTTCCTAGGACAGCCTGGAGGATCTGCGACGCTGTTTGTGGAGGAGGTCCTAATTAGTTACCAAACAAACTTGATTGCCTTGCTAAATCCTTCTTTGGATGGAGCTGTTTTCCTCACTGTTGGTGATTATTGGGCTAATCTCAGCCTCAGAGGGCGTGACATGCACGTTGCACTCTTCAGGTGTCTTTCATCTTTAAATTGTTCAGGCCAACTGCATTTCTTTTGTCATTTTACTGACTTTATAAGTTCTGCAATGAGAATGAATGTCAAGGTGATCCTGAGCAGTATGAGTAGCACAAGTGGGTGTCATTTAAGGAATCCAGTTTCATCCTTTCAATTCATGCTGGTCGTGATTAGGGGCATGAGGCAAAACAAAACACAAACCCCCACCTCCTCCCCTCGTGCAAATCTGCGGTGTTCCACTGACCTCAATGGAGCTATATTAACTTAGAGCAGACGAGGATCTGCACCTAGAATTACTTCTTCCTATGAGAAGGTAGCAGCTGCCAGGCTGCAGGAGACGAGTGGCCCATCTAATGCAGTATCCTGTCTCAATGAGTGAGAGTCACCAGCTGCTTCACAGGAAACCAGAACAACAATGAATTAGTCCTTTATAGGGGAAACTTGGGGAGTTTCTTCATAAATCCTAAATTAAAAATTGGGGGTGAGATTTTTCAGAGCTCCCTACGGGATATGAATGCTCAAGTTCCAACTAAAATTAATAGGCTCTAATGTCCCTAATGCATGTCTCGCTCTGAAAATCCAGGGATTAACTTCTAAACAATGAAGAAACCAAGGCCTGCACCTCGATACGAGAAAAAAATTGAAAAAATCCCCAAACCCTTTCCACTCTTGAGAATCACAGAGTGTCTGTGCAATATTCAGTCCTAGATTAGTGCAGTTCAGCAGCAGTGATGAGCCTGGGGTGATAATCACTATGACTGGTTTTATTGCTGACTCTGCCACTTGCTCCCTGTGTAACCTTCACCTCAAGGTGCTTGTTCACCTCCACATAAACCAGATCTCATAGTGATATTGTGCTCGATGATCAGAGGCTTCCTCAAATCAAAGGACTTCAAAGCACTGCAGCCTCACTAAAGTTCTGTGTGCGCACAGGGTTCTATTATTTTAATAGCAGAATTTTTCTGTGGGATTAGCTGCTCCCAAATTATGGATTAGGATTCAAGGGTTCTCACAAAAATTTTTTCGGTGGCCTTCACCCAGAGCCTGTCCTGGGGATGGTGGACTGGGAACTCACCGGGTGCCTGCAGGGTCCCAGGCTCCCCGTGTCCAATCCAGGTGGGAGCAGGGGAGCGGCCCAACAACCAAATGATGCAGCCACGTCCACTGACAAGATCTGCATCACGTGCTGTGCACATTGGCCCCACATGTCTCCAGAGGTGCTGCCCAGAGCGCCCGAGGAACCTGTGAGGGGCAGGACCCCGACCCCTGCTGGCAATTCCACTACAAACACCAATGCGGCGCATCTCACTGCCTTTGGTAACAGCTACTCAGCAGCAACAGGTGGGCGCTGCCAGAAGGGGCTGCTGCTTTGCACCCCCACAATCCCGCCCATGCTCTTGAGGCTGATGTAGCTGCAAAAAAATCCACTGGTGGCCTCCTTTGAGAAACGCTGGATTAAACAAATCCATGTTAAGGTTTCTGAGGTTACGCCAATAGTCAGTGGATGATTCCCAGCTTCAGAATTTGGGGCTGTTTGATTTTCATTCAGTAAAGCTTTGCATTTCCCATTCTTTAGTAAACATTCCTTTACAAAGCTCAAGAGGCAGATACTGAGCCACTGGACATCAGTACAGCTCCACAGACTTCAATGACGTTCTGTGCTTACAACTGAGGGAAGCATTTAATGCTGCTCGGGTTAGAAGAAATCCTGGTGGGGATGTATTTTCCACTTTAAAATTCATTCTAATTGTGGCTGAAAAGCGTTGTGTGGGAGACGGGTCTTGCAGAATGCTCTAGGTTGGTCAAACTTCCAATGAATCCAGTCTCATCCCACAGCTCTATGATGGTTGAAGAAGGTATCCTTAACTGTCAGCGTTGTGCTTCTTCCTTTTCTTCATTAGCTGAAGTCTCTCACAAGACACAGTTCTCTTGGCTGCTCATGGGTGAAGATGCAGTACCTGATGTTTCCCATTGGTTTCCCTATACGTTGGCTTTGAGCACGGGTGGTGGGTTGCATAGGTAGGGGGAGGTTTTCCCTCCCAAAAACAGACAAGCGTGACCCCGCCCCCTTCCGCGACACTCCCTACGTGCAGTTGCTGCTCCAGTCCTCCCAGCTCCAAGTCCAGCCCCCCAGTGCTCTGGGGCTGGGGCCGCTCCCCACCCGCCTTCCTGCACTCTATGGCGGGGACTGCGCGCTGCCCACCTTTCCCTAAACCTGCCTAGGGAGGCTGAGGGTGCACACTTCCACCCTCCCGGCACTCCTTTGGGTCTGGGGTGATAGCCGCGGAACTGGATCGGTGGTCGCAGTGGTGGGGGGCAGCTCTCGGTTTGGGGGGGCGGGAATTGGCTCTTGCAGGGCCTCGGGCGGAAGTGGAGGGCCCTTGGTGGAAGGGGCGGGGCAAGGGGTAGCCTCTCCCAGTCAGAGGTTCACGCATCACCCATGGCTCTGAGCACCAGGGGGTTGAGGTGCCGAGTATGGATAGAGAGAGGAACTCCCAATAGAGGGATGCACTCCCAATAAGGGCAAGCTAAAGTGCATTCCTTCAATTGGAAGTTCATGGAACTGTTCCCTTTTACACTGGTTCAGTATCTACCCTTACATTTCAAAATATATATAATAGGGAGATGAAAGGTAGAAGGAATGAAAATCTAAGAGCCCCAATTTCAAAGGCTAGGAATCACAAACTGAGCACTGGAATGACATCTGTGACCTTGACATGCATTTTTAAAGTAAATCTAATCTTCCGTGTTGGAACATCTAATCCCACTAATAAGTTATTACTACTTTAGTAATTCATCTTTTGGGCTGCATAACACTTGATGAGTGTTTGTGAAGTGCTTTGAAATGCTTAGATCGGAGGAAGCCTCAGACAATCCACCCTGAAAGTTACAATTATATCTGTTTGCTACAGAGGTAAATGGAGGCACATTCAGGTGAAGGTCAGACAGGGAACTATTGGCAGAATGAGAAATATACCCCAATTTAATATTTAAAAAGCTACTGCAACCTTGGAAAATTGACAGACTTGTAATTCCTTTGGAGAACTATTATCCTCAAATATAAAAAAGCCACAGTTCAAGTAGGTCACAAAATTAGCCAGATTTTTATTCTTGAAGCTGAGATCCAAGGATGGAAAAATTTTTTAACCAGACATGTTACTAACCTTGTCTTCTAACACAGTGTAACACGGATCAACCTAGACCTCAGCCTGTGGTCAGAAGTATTGGGTTGTATTTCTGTTTCTGCAACTGACCCCCATATGACCTTCACCTCAACATGCCTCTTTTTTTAGGCCTATCAAACGTAAAGAGTAAGGATGTTAAAGCTGGAAGTTCTTCAGTGTCCTTAGACCTCAAGATTTCAAAGCGCCTCAAAAACACTCGCTGGTGTTTGACACATGCAAAAGGTTGTAGTCAATACATCGTTGTGACGATTAGACGCCTCTGCACTGAATCGTACAGCCACTTTAGACAAAATGGAGGCCAAGGTCTCTCGTGTCATTCCCTTCATCGGGTCATGATTTAAGGCCACACGATTTGGGGCTATTTCATTTTCATTCATATGTAGTTTTGAATTTGGTATTTCTTAAAAACCGTGCAGGGTAGAATGGCCCAGTCCAGTTGCTAGCAGCTTCAAGGAGGTGACCGGTAAGCAGTGCCCTAACTCTGAAGTGGTGATCAGACCCTCACAGGTTCTTGTGACCCTCCCAGGACCATTTCTCCACAATTTCCCTCCTCAGAGCCAAGTGGGACCATAGGAGCCCCTGTGGTCAGAGCCGGTTTTGGAGGCGCATTGGATTTTTGACGGATTTTTTTATTGGAAAATGAAGGTGCTCTCTTGGTGTAAATCAGCTGGGTTGCTTCACCATCAAAGAGGCAGAGGACCTTAAAATCAAAGCAAGACCCTTCTGCCCTCTTCCCTGGATAGGTAACCCACTCTTGGGGATAGTTTTCACATGTTACACAACATTCTGGTTTAGGCAGGAATGTTTTCTGCAACATGCCCTATGGCTGGTCAGACGTTATGTCAAATCTCATCCCACAGCCATCTCCTCCATCACCAAGAATGTGTCATTTTCCTCTCTCCTGGGTTTCTTGCTGGGCTCAGTCAGCTGCATTGTCTTGCAAGATCTCAGTTCCTTGACTGCTGATGGATGGAGAGATGGTTTCTGGTAGAGCAGAGGTTCCAAGACTTAATTTAAAATCTTTTTGTAAAAGAGCACTGCTTCCTTTCTCTCTCTGCCATCCCTCCCCTCGACCCATGAGCAAATCTGCTCTAGGCAGCCCTTTGAGACAGCATTGGTGACCCAAGGGGAGGTCCAATGTTAGGTCAAGTTTTACTCACCATAGGTAAGATTCACCCCTGGGCAGACGGCCATCACAAAGGCCCATGCTCCACTTAAGTCCCTGCTAAGACCGAGTTTGAAAGTTTAAAATGGGACTAACATTGTTCATAGGTATTGTACTATCCCCCTGCCAAAGGGTGAATTTCAGTCTTAAAGTCTTGACAGGAAACATACTGGAGGCAAAGAATGATTCCCATTGATTTCAAAGGGAATTGGATCTGACCTGCTGGGAATGTAGGTGGTTAGAATGGAGAAAAATGATTCCCTGCTTCCTACCATGTTTAGAATGAACTGCCTCATGCCCCTAATCACGACCAGCATGAATTGAAAGGACCAAACTGGATTCCTTAAATGACACCCACCTTTTCTACTGATGCTTCTCAGGATCACCTTGACATTCATTCTCATTGCAGAACCTATAAAGTCAGTAAAATGACAAAAGAAATGCAGTTGGCCTGTACAATTTTAAGATGAAAGACAGCTGAAGATTGCAACATGCATGTCACGCCCTCTGAGGCTGAGAGTAGCCCAGTAATCACCAACAGTGAGGAAAACAGCTCCATCCAAAGAAGGATTTAGCAAGGCAATCAAGTTTGTTTGGCAACTAATTAGGACCTCCTCCACAAACAGCGTCGCAGATCCTCCAGGCTGTCCTGGGAACTGTATAAAAGTGCTCTCGACTCAGCACTCTTCTAAACCCTTCTCCGGACTTCATCTCCTTAGTGAACTCGGTAAGTCCAATTCAACTCCCTCTCTTTCTAACCCAGAGATTTCACAGTCGGGCCTCTTTTCATTTCAGGTGGAATCTTGCATGTACTCGCTGTGATTTTTACTTATTTATTAATTATATTTATTTTATATATATATAATATCTATAATATATATTATTTATTAGTTATAAACTTATTTTTATTTTATTTATTTATTTGTATCTATCGTGTGTCGTTATTCAGTTACAGGAGCTTGTGGATTTATAATTTGAAGCTAAAGGAGGGATTTTAAGAACAACATCTGCAATTGTGAAACGTATTTCCCATTAACTCGAGAAAGAATTAGGGCATTTAAACTTTAAAAAGTCCCTTAGCCACCTTTCACTTAGCTGGATTAGGAAGAAACTTTCCCAGGTTAGTCCACAAAGGGCCAATTCAGTGCTCATCTATTTTATTCTGAAGCAGCTGTTACTCCTCACTATTGGAGACACGAGAATGGATGAAGCTGAGAAGCGCTGTGCTCCAGTCAAGCAATTCCTATGTTCTCCTGAGCAGAAATACCCATTGAAGGTGCTTCTCCTCAGATGGTGTAATTTCATGTCGCTCCATGGAAGTCAGTGGACCTGAACCCATTTTTTCCCAGCTGAGGAGTTTGTCATTACTGATTTGTTAGGAGAAAAGCAAAGTTTCTGTTTATTCATCAGCAAGTTTTGGTGACTCCCAAGGTTTGGAAAACCAAAGAGTCACAGTGTGGTAGCAGACTCAACTGGTTTGCCTGCATAGGTTAAATCCTCAAACGAAAGGAAGTGATTACCATGATCCCAGCCATATTCTCTTTGAGAAATGTCTAAAATGGTCCCAGAATCCCAGGTGTCCAACATGGAAATAGTTACACTTATTCTAGTCGGTGTTTTCATAGAATCATAGAATCATAGAATATCAGAGTTGGAAGGGACCTCAGGAGGTCATCTAGTCCAACCCCCTGCTCAACCGAGCTTTGAAGCCTTTCTTCCACCAGTCCTTGTACCTTCTCTTATCTCTAGCCCCTGTTGTGTGTTTCAGGTTTACCTCCAACCCAGAAAGATGACTTTCTCCAGCCTGTGCTATCCAGAATGCGGGGTGGCCCGACCCAGTCCAGTCACTGGCAGCTCCAACGAGCCGTGCGTTAGGCAGTGCCCTGACTCCGAAGTGGTGATCAGACCCTCACCGGTTGTCGTGACCCTCCCCGGACCAATTCTCAGCAATTTCCCTCAACAGAGCGAAGTGGCAGCTGTAGGAGCACCTGTGGTCGGAGCCGGTTTCGGAGGCTCCTATGGTTTGGGGGGATTGTACGGCTATGGAGGCCATTACGGAGGATTGTATGGTTTAGGGAGATTAGGTGGTTACGGTGGCCGTTATGGTTATGGGGGATTATTGGGCAATGGGGGATACTGTGGTTACCCACGCCTTTATGGTTATGGGGGATTATGGGGAAATGGGGGACACTGCGGTTACCCAGGCCTTTATGGTTATGGGGGATTATGGGGATATGGGGGACACTACGGTTACCCGGGCCTTTATGGTTATGGGGGATTAAGTGGTTCCGGGGTATCTTGCCATAGGTACCTCAGTGGAAGCAGTGGGCCATGTTAAACCCACCAGGAATATTCATGGAAGAAGGAAGAACCAGGAAATGAACAGCAAGATACAGATTCACCCCTAATCTTTTGGGCCTGGCTTTCAGAAGTGCTGTGCAAACATGGCTCCCGTTGAACTCGGTGGGAGCTGTGTGTGCTCAGCACCTTGGTCTGATAGCCATGCTGCATTTCTAATGTTACGCTTTATGACTCTTTCTGCCAAGGCTTTCCCAACCAAGTGCTGATTCTCTTTTTCTCTTGTGGACTCATTCTGAACTACACACAGGCTGTTTACACTGACCCTGCAGTGTGAAGGAAACAGAGGCCTTAAGACAGGCATCATTTACGTTCATTATCACTCTAAGTCCCTCTCAAGGAGAATAGGCCCTACATGTGCTATCCTTTCTATCAATACGTACCTTTAGCAACTCACTTTAACCTTCGCTACTTCACATGTCTAATGGAGAAGTTGCGTAGTCTCTGCTTCTATATTCCTTTGTCTCATTTCACACCCGACTGGGGCTAAAAAAAAAGAACTTAAAATGGTTTCAAAAGGGGACTTGTTTGTCAACCTCTGGAGCTGCAACAAAGCACAAAGAACATCTTGTGTGAAATACATCCCATTGACGCAGGTGATCGGTCGGAGCCCTTCTTGAAACACTGGAAATACATTTTTTCCGCTCTGTAGTATTTCTTCCTGTAACTGTGTACTGCCAATTTCCTTTGCATTAAAAACTCTGCTGCATCAGAATATCCGTCTTCTGGTTCTCTTTGTTTCTTTGTCCTTTTTAAAAATTGCACTGGACGAAATTCCTCCCTGTGGGGCCAGCAGCAGCGGGAACTGTTCAAGTTGCACCTTCCCAAGCCCTGCTGTGATAGGCTAATCCGGCTCTTACATTGGTTGACAGCATTCTGCAGGCCCTGAGTACCCAGGTGGAGTTCCTCCTTGCATTACATGGTTTAGCAAATAGTCTTTTCCTGTAAAGAAGAGACAGATTTTCATTTTAAGAATGTACGTTTTTCTTTGGTTTCAAGAAGACCAATCACATGGTTCACAGTAAGCATCTGTGTGAGACTTTAAGTGACCAGGTTTACGTAAGGAAAAGAAAAGTGGCCACCATGTACCTTATGTTTACTGCCATACCTGCTGTGTGTTTTAGGTTTATCTCCATGGCAGAAAGATGTCTTGCTTCACGAACATGTGGAGCGACATTTCACAAAGCATGCACAACAGCTGCAACAAGCCAGACGTAAGGCAGTGCCCTGACTCTATAGCACTGATCCAACCCCCATCGGCGATCATGACCTTCCCAGGAGCAATTCTCAGATCTTTCCCTCAGGAAAGCAGAGTGGAATCCTGGGGTGCCGTTGACATTGGAGGTGGTGATAGAGGCTTATCAAGTTATGGAGGATTACGTAACCGATGACCCAGTGATTATGGGAGATTATATGGTTATGGGGGCCAATATGGGCAGGAGGGCCTCTGTGGTTAAAGGGGCCATATGGTTGTGGGAGAAAATGGGGTTAGGGGGGATTCTGATGGGGTCATCGGTACCTTAATGGAACCTGTGGGCCATGCTAAATCGAGCAGGCATATGCATGGGAACAGCAGGAAATGAACGGCAAGATACAGATTCACGTCTGATCGCACAGGCCTGGCTTGGAGAAGTGTTGACTACACCGAAGTCAGTGTGAAATAATGAGAGAGCTGCATTTCATCACCACCTCTGCAAACATTCCCAATGTTTCCCATGTTACCCTATATGGGTATCCTCGAATGCCTTCCTAGCTATGGGCTTCCTCTATTATAAACTCAGTGGGCCTGATTCTCAACTACACGATGGATTTTACACCACGCTCTAAAGTGCAAATGAAGCAGGAGACATAAGGTGTACGTTACCTACATCTACCCTGACTTGAATGCCTCTTTCTCATACTAGAGCACTGTCAAAAGGATTTAGTGTCAGTTAGAATTAGGCTAAGTGATCTCCTATCCATGAATATGGACTGTTTCTTTCTGCTTTTATCTTTCTAACAAGCTGCATAACGGAGAAGCTGTTTGAACCTCTGCTTTTATTGTGTCTTGTTTTAGTTGAGACTGACCAGGGTGAGACAAGTAATTAAAAATAGTGGCAAACAGACTTGATTGTCAAACTCTACAACTGCTATAAAGAAGTAAGAGAACTGTGTGAGAAATACACCACTTTGGAGCTGGGGATAGGATATGGCCCTTCATGAAACCGTGACAATGTAGTCTTGCTTCTCTGCTTCTTTTTCCTTTTTCTTTTTCTTTCTTTTTTTTTTTTTGGACAGTTTTCGACTCCACTTTATTTCAAATTCAAATAGATGCTACCTCATACTATTGGTCTTCTGGTTTAATTACTCTTCCATTCATTATTTCTTTACATCACTGTGGTAAGTGAAGGCCCTGATAAAGGCCCAGTATGAGGCCTGAGGCCTGAACCAAACTAAAGTAATGGTCAAGACTTTGCTAACATAAAGCAAAGTTAAGCTGTGAGCCAGAGGCAGGCCCTGCTCACAGAAGCTGGCAGGAAAAGGGCTGATGTTGCATAAATATATATTCACCTAGCAAAGTTAAAGTATAAACATGGTACCAAGACATACCATACGGGAACATTCCACAGATAACATGGAACAGGCCGACCCATCCCAATGACAGGGGCAAAAGGGTAAAATGATGGATAGAGTTGTTTTGATCGAACCAATATGTACAAGGTGAGAGGCGGTACCTTGCTACGTAGAGGGGTTGCACCTCAATACGTCAGGAGTGATGTATAACTTGTTTGTACCTGTGTATAAGAATGTATCCCTGGGGCGGTATCTTTGTCCAGCCGAGGGGGCAGTGGAAAGTCCCGCCACTGACTGAGCTGAGTCCATATCCGAGCGGCACTTTCTCGAAGTATGCCCCGTAGACTAAGTAATCTGCGGGGAACTGCAATTGTGTCAGGGTCGCAATAAACCTGGCCGAGGTGCCTTCGTACCTTACTAGACTCTGTGGTTATTGGGGGTTCTCGTCGGGTTTGCTGTGTCAGCTATCTGCAGAGCTGGGACCGCACACAGAGGGAACACACGCACGCAGCCGAGTGATATCAGCATTGGAGAAAGCAGAGCACCACACCGGTAGCATCTGACAACAATCACCAGAGGCTTCCACATCTCTTGGCCAAAGTGTCCTCCAGCTTTGGATACCCCCAGTGGTGGTGCACAAGTCAGGAAAGCTTGTGGTCTATTATCAAGAAATGTTGAGCACGAACAGCTCCTGTTTGCTTCAGTGGGAGTGTAACAAGGTGCAGCTTCTGCCCCCACAAACCAGCCAGAGATCTCTGCGTTGGTGCAAGCACCCATGTTCTTTATTCACAGTTTACTTTCCCTCCACCTCGTACCTACAAACAGCTTCAGTCTTACAGCCTCAGAGACTGCTAGTTCCTGATGCCAGCACTGAAGAGCTCCCACTGCCTCTCTTCTCTCGCTCTTCCCTTTTTCTTACTTCCCTGGCTTCCTTCCTGCCAGCCATTATGTAGCCCCTGGCTAACGAGGCTGTCCGTTGTTCCCCGTTTGCCACTCGGACTGGGCTTACTCAGCCAGCTCCAATTCCCCTTTCTTGATTGGAGCTGGCATGATAGAGGCCTGGCTCACAGTGAGTTTTGAGTACTCAGTTCTTTAGAAAAAAGGGGCCTGTAGCCTCCCATTGAAGCAAACTGGAGCTGTTCATGCTCAACATTTTTTGATGATAGGCCTCAAACTTTCCTGAGTTGTGCATCACATTAGGGGTATCGAAACCTGGAGGACACTTTTGGCCAAGAGCTATGGAAGCTGTTGGTGATATGAAGAGATAATGAATGGAAGAGCAATTAAACCAGAAGACCAAGAGTATGAGGTAGTATATATTTGAATTTGAAATAAAGTGGAGTCAAAAATTGCAGAATAATAAAATAAAAAGAATAAGGAAAAAGAAGCAGAGAAGCAAGGCTACATTTCCATGGTTTCATGAAGGACTATGTCCTATCCCCAGCTCCAAAGTGGTGTATTTCTCACACAGTTCTCTTACTTCTTTATTGCAGTTGTAGAGTTTGACAATCAAGTCTGTCTGCCACCATTTTTATTACTTATTTCACTCTGGTCAGTCCCTGGCTGTGCTGCAGGGATGCCGTAGGTTGGACACTTGTTCTGGTGGTTCCCACACACCCTCAGGCTCTAGGTGGCAGGACCCTTCTTCCCAGCGTCAGGCCCCCGTCAGGGTTCTGATCCCCGTCTTGGCTGGTGACGTCTCCCGGTGCTGGTCCCTCTGCCCAGGGTCCCCCCCACTCTCCCCAGCTGCTCACCGCACCCGGCTCCGGGCGGCTCCAGCCCCAGCTCCAGCTCCACTCTGCCTCAGCACGGCTGCGGCTCTGCTCAGCTCAGCTCTGGCTGCTGCTCTCGCCTTATCTGGGCCCCGCGCTGGCTCAGGCAGCTGCAGCTCACACGGAGGATGGGACCCCGGGCTCCTGACTCCCGCATTGGCCTGCCCGCCCTGTCAATCAGGCTGACCTGGAGCATTGGGTCTTGATTTCTCATTGGCCCTTCCCCTTTCTTTTGGTACTGGGAGATGGCTAACCAAAAATCCCCACTAAGTTTTAGTAAGGGGCCAACATTCCCCGGACATCTACTGACAGAAACACGAGTTCAGTCCAGCATGACAAGGCGGTGCTTTGGTTTTAAATCCTCAGCGAGTGATCACCAGAACTTGGTGATGAACAAACAAAACTGGGTTTTTTAAATCAAAACAAACCACAAACCCCCACCTCCTCCCCTCGTGCAAATCTGCGGTGTTCCACTGACCTCAATGGAGCTGTATTAACTTAGAGCAGACGAGGATCTGCACCTAGAATTACTTCTTCCTATGAGAAGGTAGCAGCTGCCAGGCTGCAGGAGACGAGTGGCCCATCTAATGCAGTATCCTGTCTCAATGAGTGAGAGTCACCAGCTGCTTCACAGGAAACCAGAACAACAATGAATTAGTCCTTTATAGGGGAAACTTGGGGAGTTCCTTCATGAATCCTAATTAAAAATTGGGGGTGAGATTTTTCAGAGCTCCCTACGGGACATGAATGCTCAAGTTCCAACTGAAATTAATAGGCTCTAATGTCCCTAATGCATGTCCAGGGATTAACTTGTAAACAATGAAGAAACCAAGGCCTGCACCTCGATACGAGAAAAAAATTGAAACCCCCCCCAAACCCTTTCCGCTCTTGAGAATCACAGAGTGTCTGTGCAATATTCAGTCCTAGATTAGTGCAGTTCAGGAGCAGTGATGAGCATGGGGATGAGTAATCACTATGACTGGTTTTATTGCTGACTCTCCCACTTGCTCCCTGTGTAACCTTCACCTCAATGTGCTTGTTCACCTCCACATAAACCAGATCTCATAGTGATATTGTGCTCCATGATCAGAGGCTTCCTCAAATCAAAGGACTTCAAAGCACTGCAGCCTCACTAAAGTTGTGTGTGTGCACAGGGTTCTATTACTTTAATATCAGAATTTTTCTGTGGGATTAGCTGCTCCCAAATTATGGATTAGGATTCAAGGGTTCTCACAACAATTTTTTCGGTGGCCTTCACCGAGAGCCTGGGAGTGTCGCGGAAGTGGTACCACCACTGGGGGTATCCAAAGCTGGAGGACACTTTGGCCAAGAGATGTGGAAGCCTCTGGTGATATAAAGAGATAATGAATGGAAGAATAATTAATCCAGAAGACCAATAGTATGAGGTAGTATCTATTTGAATTTGAAATAAAGTGGAGTCGAAAACTGTCCAAAAAAAAAAAAAAAAAAAGAAAAGAAAAGAAAAAAAAGAAAAAGGAAAAAGAAGCAGAGAAGCAAGACTACTTTGTCACGGTTTCATGAAGGGCCGTATCCTGTCCCCAGCTCCAATGTGGTGTATTTCTCACACAGTTCTCTTACTTCTTTATAGCAGTTGTAGAGTTTGACAATCAAGTCTGTCTGCCACCATTTTAAATTACTTGTCTCACACTGGTCAGTCTCAACTAAAACAAGACACGATAAAAGCAGACGTTCAAAGAGCTTCTCTGTTATGCAGCTTGTTAGAAGGATAAAAGCAGAAAGAAACAGTCCATATTCATGGATAGGAGATCACTTAGCCTAATTCTCATTGACACTAAATCCTTTTGACAGTGCTCTAGTATGAGAAAGAGGCATCAAGTCAGGGTAGATGTAGGTAACGTACACCTTATGTCTCCTGCTTCATTTGCACTTTAGAGCGTGGTGTAAAATCCATCGTGTAGTTGAGAATCAGGCCCACTGAGTTTATAATAGAGGAAGCCCATAGCTAGGAAGGCATTCGAGGATACCCATATAGGGTAACATGGGAAACATTAGGAATGTTTGCAGAGGTGGTGATGAAATGCAGCTCTCTCATTATTTCACACTGAGTTCGGTGTAGTCAACACTTCTCCAAGCCAGGCCTGTGCGATCAGACGTGAATCTGTATCTTGCCGTTCATTTCCTGCTGTTTCCATGCATATGCCTGCTCGATTTAGCATGGCCCACAGGTTCCATTAAGGTACCAATGACCCCATCAGAATCCCCCCTAACCCTATTTTCTCCCACAACCATATGGCCCCTTTAACCACAGAGGCCCTCCTGCCCATATTGGCCCCCATAACCGTATAATCTCCCATAATCCCTGCGTCATCGGTTACAGTGTAATCCTCCATAACTTGATAAGCCTCTATCACCACCTCCAATGTCAATGGCACCCCAGGATTCCACTCTGCTTTCCTGAGGGAAAGATCTGAGAATTGTTCCTGGGAAGGTCATGATAGCCGGTGGGGGTTGGATCAGCGCTATAGAGTCAGGGCACTGCCTTACGTCTGGCTTGTTGCAGCTGTTGTGCATGCTTTGTGAAATGTCGCTCCACACGTTTGTGAAGCAAGACATCTTTCTGCCATGGAGATAAACCTAAAACACACAGCAGGTATGGCAGTAAACATAAGGTACATGGTGGCCACTTTTCTTTTCCTTACGTAAACCTGGTCACTTAAAGTCTCACACAGATGCTTACTGTGAACCATGTGATTGGTCTTCTTGAAACCAAAGAAAAACGTACATTCTTAAAATGAAAATCTGTCTCATCTTTACAGGAAAAGACTATTTGCTAAACCATGTAATGCAAGGAGGAACTCCACCTGGGTACTCAGGGCCTGCAGAATGCTGTCAACCAATGTAAGAGCCGGATTAGCCTATCACAGCAGGGCTTGGGAAGGTGCAACTTGAAAAGTTCCCGCTGCTGCTGGCTCCACAGGGAGGAATTTCGTCCAGTGCAATTTTTAAAAAGGACAAAGAAACAAAGAGAACCAGAAGACGGATATTCTGATGCAGCAGAGTTTTTAATGCAAAGGAAATTGGCAGTACACAGTTACAGGAAGAAATACTACAGAGCGGAAAAAATGTATTTCCAGTGTTTCAAGAAGGGCTCCGACCGATCACCTGCGTCAATGGGATGTATTTCACACAAGATGTTCTTTGTGCTTTGTTGCAGCTCCAGAGGTTGACAAACAAGTCCCCTTTTGAAACCATTGTAAGTTCTTTTTTTTTTAGCCCCAGTCGGGTGTGAAATGAGACAAAGGAATATAGAAGCAGAGACTACGCAACTTCTCCATTAGACATGTGAAGTAGCGAAGGTTAAAGTGAGTTGCTAAAGGTACGTATTGATAGAAAGGATAGCACATGTAGGGCCTATTCTCCTTGAGAGGGACTTAGAGTGATAATGAACGTAAATGATGCCTATCTTAAGGCCTCTGTTTCCTTCACACTGCAGGGTCAGTGTAAACAGCCTGTGTGTAGTTCAGAATGAGTCCACAAGAGAAAAAGAGAATCAGCACTTGGCTGGCAAAGCCTTGGCAGAAAGAGTCATAAAGCGTAACATTAGAAATGCAGCATGGCTATCAGCCCAAGGTGCTGAGCACACACAACACCCGCCGAGTTCAACTGGAGCCATGTTTGGACAGCACTTCTGAAAGCCATGCCCAAAAGATCAGGGGTGAATCTGTATCTTGCTGTTCATTTCCTGGTTCTTCCTTCTTCCATGAATATTCCTGGTGGGTTTAACATGGCCCACTGCTTCCACTGAGGTACCTATGGCAAAATACCCCGGAACCACTTAATCCCCCATAACCATAAAGGCCTGGGTAACCGCAGTGTCCCCCATTTCCCCATAATCCCCCATAACCATAAAGGCCTGGGTAACCGCAGTGTCCCCCATTTCCCCATAATCCCCCATAACCATAAAGGCCTGGGTAACCGCAGTGTCCCCCATTTCCCCATAATCCCCCATAACCATAAAGGCCTGGGTAACCACAGTATCCCCCATTGCCCAATAATCCCCCATAACCGTAACGGCCGCCGTAACCACCTAATCTCCCTAAACCATACAATCCTCCGTAATGGCCTCCATAGCCGTACAATCCCCCCAAACCATAGGAGCCTCCGAAACCGGCTCCCACCACAGGTGCTCCTACAGCTGCCGGTGAGGGTCTGATCACCACTGTGAGGGTCTGATCACCACTTCGGAGTCAGGGCACTGCCTAACGCACGGCTCGTTGGAGCTGCCAGTGACTGGACTGGGTCGGGCCACCCCGCATTCTGGATAGCACAGGCTGGAGAAAGTCATCTTTCTGGGATGGAGGTAAACCTGAAACACACAACAGGGGCTGGAGATAAGAGAAGGTACAAGGACTGGTGGAAGAAAGGCTTCAAAGCTCGATTGAGCAGGGGGTTGGACTAGATGACCTCCTGAGGTCCCTTCCAACCCTGATATTCTATGATTCTATGATTCTATGAAAACACCGACTAGAATAAGTGAAACTATTTCCATGATGGACACCTGGGATTCTGGGACCATTTTAGACATTTCTCAAAGAGAATATGGCTGGGATCATGGTAATCACTTCCTTTCGTTTGAGGATTTAACCTCTTCATGCAAACCAGTTGAGTCTGCTACCACACTGTGACTCTTTGGTTTTCCAAACCTTGGGAGTCACCAAAACTTGCTGATGAATAAACAGAAACTTTGCTTTTCTCCTAACAAATCAGTAATGACAAACTCCTCAGCTGGGAAAAAATGGGTTCAGGTCCACTGACTTCCATGGAGCAACATGAAATTACACCATCTGAGGAGAAGCACCTTCAATGGGTATTTCTGCTCAGGAGAACATAGGAATTGCTTGAGTGGAGCACAGCGCTTCTCAGCTTCATCCATTCTCGTGTCTCCAATAGTGAGGAGTAACAGCTGCTTTAGAATAAAATAGATGAGCACTGAATTGGCCCTTTGTGGACTAACCTGGGAAAGTTTCTTCCTAATCCAGCTAAGTGAAAGGCGGCTAAGGGACTTTTTAAAGTTTAAATGCCCTAATTCTTTCTCGAGTTAATGGGAAATACGTTTCACAATTCTATATGTTGTTCTTAAAATCCCTCCTTTAGCTTCAAATCATAAATCCGCCAGCTCCTGTAACTTAATAATGACACACGATAGATACAAATAAATAAATAAAATAAAAATAAGTTTATAACTAATAAATAATATATATTATAGATATTATATATATATAAAATAAATATAATTAATAAATAAGTAAAAATCACAGCAAGTACATGCACGATTCCACCTGAAATGAAAAGAGGCCCGACTGTGAAATCTCTGGGGTTAGAAAGAGAGGGAGTTGAATTGGACTTACCGAGTTCACTAAGGAGATGAAGTCCGGAGAAGGGTTTAGAAGAGTGTTGAGTCGAGAGCACTTTTATACAGTTCCTAGGACAGCCTGGAGGATCTGCGACGCTGTTTGTGGAGGAGGTCCTAATTAGTTACCAAACAAACTTGATTGCCTTGCTAAATCCTTCTTTGGATGGAGCTGTTTTCCTCACTGTTGGTGATTACTGGGCTACTCTCAGCCTCAGAGGGCGTGACATGCACGTTGCACTCTTCAGCTGTCTTTCATCTTAAAATTGTACAGGCCAACTGCATTTCTTTTGTCATTTTACTGACTTTATAGGTTCTGCAATGAGAATGAATGTCAAGGTGATCCTGAGAAGCATCAGTAGAACAGGTGGGTGTCACTTAAGGACAATTCATGCTGGTCGGGATTAGGGGCATGAGGCAGTTCATTCTAAACATGGTAGGAAGCAGGGAATCATTTTTCTCCATTCTAACCACCTACATTCCCAGCAGGTCAGATCCAATTCCCTTTGAAATCAATGGGAATCATTCATTGCCTCCAGTATGTTTCCTGTTAAGACTTTAAGACTGAAATTCACCCTTTGGCAGGGGGATAGTACAATACCTATGAACAATGTTAGTCCCATTTTAAACTTTCAAACTCGGTCTTAGCAGGGACTTAAGTGGAGCATGGGCCTTTGTGATGGCCGTCTGCCCAGGGGTGAATCTTACCTATGGTGAGTAAAACTTGACCTAACATTGGACCTGCACTTGGGTCACCAATGCTGTCTCAAAGGGCTGCCTAGAGCAGATTTGCTCATGGGTCGAGGGGAGGGATGGCAGAGAGAGAAAGGAAGCAGTGCTCTTTTACAGAAAGATTTTAAATTAAGTCTTGGAAACTCTGCTCTACCAGAAACCATCTCTCCATCCATCAGCTGTCAAGGAACTGAGATCTTGCAACACAATGCAGCTGACTGAGCCCAGCAAGAAACCCAGGAGAGAGGAAAATGTGACATTCTTGGTGATGGAGGAGATGGCTGTGGGATGAGATTTGACATAATGTCTGACCAGCCATAGGGCATCTTGGAGAAAACATTCCTGCCTGAACCAGAATGTTGTGTAACATGTGAAAACTATCCCCAAGGGAGGGTTACCTATCCAGGGAAGAGGGCAGAAGGGTCTTGCTTTGATTTTAAGGTCCTCCGCCTCTTTGAAGGTGAAGCAACCCAGCTGATTTACACCAAGAGAGCACCTTCATTTTCCAATAAAAAAATCCATCAAAAATCCAATGAGCCCCCAAAACCGGTTCTGACCACAGGGGCTCCTATGGTCCCACTTGGCTCTGAGGGGGGAAATTGTGGAGAAATGGTCCTCGGAGGGTCACAAGAACAGTTTAGGGTCTGATCACCACTTCAGAGTTAGGGCACTGCTTACCGGTCAGCTCCTTGAAGCTGCTAGCAACTGGACTGGGCCATTCTACCCTGCACAGTTTTTAGGAAATACCAAATTCAAAACTACATACGAATGAAAATGAAATAGCCCCAAATTGTGTGGCCTTAAATCATGACCCGATGAAGGGAATGACACGAGAGACCTTGGCCTCCATTTTGTTTAAAGTGGCTGTACGATTCAGTGCAGAGGCGTCTAATCGTCACAACAGTGTATTGACTACAACCTTTTGCATGTGTCAAACACCAGCGAGTGTTTTTGAGGCTTTGAAATCTTGAGGTCTAAGGACACTGAAGAACTTCCAGCCTTAACATCCTTACTCTTTACGTTTGATAGGCCTAAAAAAAGAGGCATGTTGAGGTGAAGGTCATATGGGGGTCAGTTGCAGAAACAGAAATACAACCCAATACTTCTGACCACAGGCTGAGGTCTAGGTTGATCCGTGTTACACTGTGTTAGAAGACAAGGTTAGTAACATGTCTGGTTAAAATTTTTTTGCATCCTTGGATCTCAGCTTCAAGAATAAAAATCTGGCTAATTATGTGACCTACTTGAACTGTGGCTTTTTTATACTTGAGGATAATAGTTCTCCAAAGGAATTACAAGTCTGTCAATTTTCCAAGGTTGCAGTAGGTTTTTAAATATTAAATTGGGGTATATTTCTCACTCTGCCAATAGCTCCCTGTCTGACCTTCACCTGAATGTGCCTCCATTTACCTCTGTGGCAAACAGATATAATTGTAACTTTCAGGGTGGATTGTCTGAGGCTTCCTCCGATCTAAGCATTTCAAAGCACTTCACAAACACTCATCAAGTGTTATGCAGCCCAAAAGATGAATTACTAAAGTAGTAATAACTTATTAGTGGGATTAGATGTTCCAACACGGAAGATTAGATTTACTTTAAAAATGCATGTCAAGGTCACAGATGTCATTCCAGTGCTCAGTTTGTGATTCCTAGCCTTTGAAATTGGGGCTCTTTGATTTTCATTCCTTATACCTTTCATCTCCCTATTATATATATTTTTTGAAATGTAAGGGTAGATACTGAACCAGTGTAAAGGGGAACAATTCCATGAACTTCCAATTGAAGGAATGCACTTTAGCTTGCCCGGGTTAGAGAAACCTTATTGGGAGTGCATCTCTCTATTGGGAGTTCCTCTCTCTATCCATACTCGGCACCTCAACCCCCTGGTGCTCAGAGCCATGGGTGATGCGTGAACCTCTGACTGGGAGAGGCTACCCCTTGCCCCGCCCCTTCCACCAAGGGCCCTCCACTTCCGCCCGAGGCCCTGCAGGAGCCAATTCCCGCCCCCCCAAACCGAGAGCTGCCCCCCACCACTGCGACCACCGATCCAGTTCCGCAGCTATCACCCCAGACCCAAAGGAGTGCTGGGAGGGTGGAAGTGTGCACCCTCAGCCTCCCTAGGCAGGTGTAGGGAAAGGTGGGCAGCGCGCGGTTCCCGCCATGGAGCGCGGGAGGGCGGGTGGTGAACGGCCCCAGCCTCCCCAGCCCCGGAGTGCAGGAAGGCGGGTGGGGAGCGGCCCCAGCCCCAGGGCACTGGGGATCTGGACTTGGAGCTGGGAGGACTGGAGCAGCAACTGCACGTAGGGAGTGTCGCGGAAGGGGGCGGAGTCACCCTTGTCTGTTTGGGGAGGCAAAACCTCCCCCTACCTATGCAACCCGCCACCTGTGCTCAAAGTCAACGTATAGGGAAACTAATGGGAAACATCAGGTACTGCATCACCACCCACGAGCAGCCAAGAGAACTGTGTCTTGTGAGAGACTTCAGCTAATGAAGAAAAGGAAGAAGCACAATGCTGACAGTTAAGGATACCTTCTTCAACCATCAGAGAGCTGTGGGATGAGACTGGATTCATTGGAAGTTTGACCAACCTAGTGCATTCTGCAAGACCCGTCTCCCACACAAAGCTCTTCAGCCAGAATTAGAATGATTTTTAAAGTGGAAAATACACCCCCACCAGGATTTCTTCTTACCCGAGCAGCGTTAAATGCTTCCCTCAGTTGTAAACACAGAACGTCATTGAAGTCTGTGGAGCTGAACTGATGTCCAGTGGCTCAGTATCTGCCTCTTGAGCTTTGTAAAGGAATGTTTACTAAGAAAGGGAAATGCAAAGCTTCACTGAATGAAAATCAAACAGCTCCAAATTCAGAGACCTAGGAATCATCCACTGACTACTGGCATAACCTCAGAAACCTTAACATGGATTTGTTTAATCCAGCGTTTCTCAAAGGAGGCCACCAGTGGATTTTTTTGCAGCTACGTCAGCCTCAAGAGCATGGGCGGGGATTGTGGGGGTGCAAAGCAGCAGCCCCTTCTGGCAGCGCCCACCTGTTCCTGCTGAGTAGCTGTTACCAAAGGCAGTGAGATGCGCCGCATTGGTGTTTGTAGTGGAATTGCCAGCAGGGGTCGGGGTCCTGCCCCTCACAGGTTCCTCGGGCGCTCTGGGCAGCACCTCTGGAGACATGTGGGGCCCGTGTATGAGGGACATGAGGCAGCCTTGTCAGTGCACCTGGCTGCATCATTTGGTTTTTGGGCCGCTCCCCTGCTCCCACCTGGATGGGACACGGGGAGCCTGGGACTCTGCAGGCACCTGGTGAGTTCCCAGTCCACCATGCCCAGGACAGGCTCTCGGTGAAGGCCACCGAAAAAATTGTTGTGAGAACCCTTGAATCCTAATCCATAATTTGGGGGCAGCTAATCCCACAGAAAAATTCTGCTATTAAAATAATAGAAACCTGTGCACACACACAACTTTAGTGAGGCTGCAGTGCTTTGAAGTCCTTTGATTTGAGGAAGCCTCTGATCATGGAGCATAATATCACTATGAGATCTGGTTTATGTGGAGGTGAACAAGCACCTTGAGGTGAAGGTTACACAGGGAGCAAGTGGCAGAGTCAGCAATAAAACCAGTCATAGTGATTACTCATCCCCATGCTCATCACTGCTGCTGAACTGCACTAATCTAGGACTGAATATTGCACAGACCCTCTGTGATTCTCAAGAGTGGAAAGGGTTTGGGGTTTTTTCAATTTTTTTCTCGTATCGAGGTCCAGGCCTTGGTTTCTTCATTGTTTAGAAGTTAATCCCTGGATTTTCAGAGCGAGACATGCATTAGGGACATTAGAGCCTATTAATTTTAGTTGGAACTTGAGCATTCATATCCCGTAGGGAGCTCTGAAAAATCTCACCCCCAATTTTTAATTAGGATTCATGAAGAAACTCCCCAAGTTTCCCCTATAAAGGACTAATTTATTGTTCTTCTGGTTTCCTGTGAAGCAGCTGGTGACTCTCACTCATTGAGACAGGATACTGCATTAGATGGGCCACTCGTCTCCTGCAGCCTGGCAGCTGCTACCTTCTCATAGGAAGAAGTAATTCTAGGTGCAGATCCTCGTCTGCTCTAAGTTAATATAGCTCCATTGAGGTCAGTGGAACACCGCAGATTTGCACGAGGGGAGGAGGTGGGGGTTTGTGTTTTGTTTTGCCTCATGCCCCTAATCACGACCAGCATGAATTGAAAGGACCAAACTGGATTCCTTAAATGACACCCACTTGTGCTACTCATACTGCTCAGGATCACCTTGACATTCATTCTCATTGCAGAACTTATAAAATCAGCAAAATGACAAAAGAAATGCAGTTGGCCTGAACAATTTAAAGATGAAAGACACCTGAAGAGTGCAACGTGCATGTCACGCCCTCTGAGGCTGAGATTAGCCCAGTAATCACCAACAGTGAGGAAAACAGCTCCATCCAAAGAAGGATTTAGCAAGGCAATCAAGTTTGTTTGGTAACTAATTAGGACCTCCTCCACAAACAGCGTCGCAGATCCTCCAGGCTGTCCTAGGAACTGTATAAAAGTGCTCTCGACTCAGCACTCTTCTAAACACTTCTCCGGACTTCATCTCCTTAGTGAACTCGGTAAGTCCAATTCAACTCCCTCTCTTTCTAACCCCAGAGATTTCACAGTCGGGCCTCTTTTCATTTCAGGTGGAATCTTGCATGTACTCGCTGTGATTTTTACTTATTTATTAATTATATTTATTTTATATATATAATATATATAATATATATTATTTATTAGTTATTAAATTATTTTTATTTTATTTATTTATTTGTATCTATCGTGTGTCGTTATTCAGTTACAGGAGCTTGTGGATTTATAATTTGAAGCTAAAGGAGGGATTTTAAGAACAACATCTGCAATTGTGAAACGTATTTCCCATTAACTAGAGTAAGAATTAGACCGTTTAAACTTTAAAAGTCTCTTAGCAACTTTTCACTTATCTGGATTAGGAAGAAACTTTCCCAGATTAGTCCACAAAGGGCCAATTCAGTGCTCATCTATTTTATTCTAAAGTAGCTGTTACTCCTCACTATTGGAGACACGAGAATGGATGAAGCTGAGAAGTGCTGTGCTCCAGTCAAGCAATTCCTATGTTCTCCTGAGCAGGAATACCCATTGAAGGTGCTTCTCCTCAGATGGTGTAATTTCATGTCGCTCCATGGAAGTCAGTGGACCTGAACCCATTTTTTCCCAGCTGAGGAGTTTGTCTTTAGTGATTTGTTAGGAGAAAAGCAAAGTTTCTGTTTATTCATCAGCAAGTTTTGGTGACTCCCAAGGTTTGGAAAACCAAAGAGTCACAGTGTGGTAGCAGACTCAACTGGTTTGCATGAAGAGGTTAAATCCTCAAACGAAAGGAAGTGATTACCATGATCCCAGCCATATTCTCTTTGAGAAATGTCTAAAATGGTCCCAGAATCCCAGGTGTCCATCATGGAAATAGTTACACTTATTCTAGTCGGTGTTTTCATAGAATCATAGAATAGTAGAATATCAGGGTTGGAAGGGACCTCAGGAGGTCATCTAGTCCAACCCCCTGCTCAAAGCAGGACCTAATCCCAACGAAATCATCCCAGCCAGTGCTTTGTCAAGTCTGACCTTAAAAACCTCTAAGGAAGGAGATTCCACCACCTCCCTAGGTAACACATTCCAGTGCTTCACCACCCTCCTAGTGAAAAAGTTTTTCCTACTATCCAACCTAGACCTCCCCCACTGCAACTTGAGACCATTACTCCTTGTTCTGTCTTCTGCTACCACTGAGAACAGTCTAGATCCTTCCTCTTTGAAACCCCCTTTCAGGTAGTTGAAAGCAGCTATCAAATCACCCCTCATTCTTCTCTTCTGCAGACTAAACAATCCCAGTTCCCTCAGCCTCTCCTCATAACTAATGTGCTCCAGCTCCCTAATCATTTTTGTTGCCCTCCGCTGGACTTTTTCCAATTTTTCCACATCCTTCTTGTAGTGTGGGGCCCAAAACTGGACACAGTACTCCAGGTGAGGCCTCACCAATGTCCAATAGAGGGGAACGATCACATCCCTCGATCTGCTGGCAATGCCCCTACTTATACAGCCCAAAATGCCGTTAGCCTTCTTGGCAACAAGAGCACACTGTTGACTCATATCCAGCTTCTCGTCACGGTAACCCCTAAGTCCTTTTCTGCAGAACTGCTGCCTAACCACTCGGTCCCTAGTCTGTAACAGTGAATGGGATTCTTCTGTCCTAAGTGCAGGACTCTGTACTTGTCCTTGTTGAACCTCATCAGGTTTCTTTTGAAAGGGGATCAAAGGGGCCATTGGGAGGGAAGTTTACTGCGAGCGGAGAAGAAGTGTAGAAAGAGAAAATAGTAACAACTGCATGACCACACAAAAAAAGACTAAGTCCACTTCTTCTCCCTCTCTCGAGCCCCATGCAGACCTCAATACAATTGTAACCGAGCTTTGAAGCCTTTCTTCCACCGGTCCTTGTACCTTCTCTTATCTGTAGTCCCTGTTGTGTGTTTCAGGTTTACCTCCAACCCAGAAAGATGACTTTCTCCAGCCTGTGCTATCCAGAATGCGGGGTGGCCCGACCCAGTCCAGTCACTGGCAGCTCCAACGAGCCGTGCGTTAGGCAGTGCCCTGACTCCGAAGTGGTGATCAGACCCTCACCGGTTGTCGTGACCCTCCCCGGACCAATTCTCAGCAATTTCCCTCAACAGAGCGATGTGGCAGCTGTAGGAGCACCTGTGGTCGGAGCCGGTTTCGGAGGCTCCTATGGTTTGGGGGGATTGTACGGCTATGGAGGCCATTACGGAGGATTGTATGGTTTAGGGAGATTAGGTGGTTACGGTGGCCGTTATGGTTATGGGGGATTATTGGGCAATGGGGGATACTGTGGTTACCCAGGCCTTTATGGTTATGGGGGATTATGGGGAAATGGGGGACACTGCGGTTACCCGGGCCTTTATGGTTATGGGGGATTAAGTGGTTCCGGGGTATCTTGCCATAGGTACCTGAGTGGAAGCAGTGGGCCATGTTAAACCCACCAGGAATATTCATGGAAGAAGGAAGAACCAGGAAATGAACAGCAAGATACAGATTCACCCCTAATCTTTTGGGCATGGCTTTCAGAAGTGCTGTGCAAACATGGCTCCAGTTGAACTCGGCGGGTGTTGTGTGTGCTCAGCACCTTGGGCTGATAGCCATGCTGCATTTCTAATGTTACGCTTTATGACTCTTTCTGCCAATGCTTTCCCAACCAAGTGCTGATTCTCTTTTTCTCTTGTGGACTCATTCTGAATTACACACAGGCTGTTTACACTGACCCTGCAGTGTGAAGGAAACAGAGGCCTTAAGATAGGCATCATTTACGTTCATTATCACTGTAAGTCCCTCTCAAGGAGAATTAGGCCCTACATGTGCTATCCTTTCTATCAATACGTACCTTTAGCAACTCACTTTAACTTTTGCTACTTCACATGTCTAATGGAGAAGTTACGTAGTCTCTGCTTCTATATTCCTTTGTCTCATTTCACACCCGACTGGGGTTAAAAAAAAAAGAACTTAAAATGGTTTCAAAAGGGGACTTGTTTGTCAACCTCTGGAGCTGCAACAAAGCATAAAGAACATCTTGTGTGAAATACATCCCATTGACGCAGGTGATCGGTCAGAGCCCTTCTTGAAACACTGGAAATACATTTTTTTCCGCCCTGTAGAATTTCTTCCTGTAACTGTGTACTGCCAATTTCATTTGCATTAAAAACTCTGCTGCATCATAATATCTGTATTTTGGTTCTCTTTGTTTCTTTGTCCTTTTAAAAAAATTGCATATGGGCAGGAGGGCCTCTGTGGTTAAAGGGGCGAGAAAATAGGGTTAGGGGGGATTCTGATGGGGTCAGCGGTACCTTAATGGAACCTGTGGGCCATGCTAAATCGAGCAGGGATATGCATGGGAAGAGCAGGAAATGAACAGCAAGATACAGATTCACGTCTGATCGCACAGGCCTGGCTTTGAGAAGTGTTGACTACACCCAACTGAGTGTGAAATAATGAGAGAGCTGCATTTCATCACCACCTCTGCAAACATTCCCAATGTTTCCCATGTTACTCTATATGGGTATCCTCGAATGCCTTCCTAGCTATGGGCTTCCTCTATTATAAACTCAGTGGGTCTGATTCTCAATTACACGATGGATTTTACACCACGCTCTAAAGTGCAAATGAAGCAGGAACCATAACGTGAACGTTACCTACATCTACCCTGACTTGAATGCCTCTTTCTCATACTAGAGCACTGTCTAAAGGATTTAGTGTCAATGAGAATTAGGCTAAGTGATCGCCTATCCATAAATATGGACTGTTTCTTTCTGCCTTTATCTTTCTAACAAGCTGCATAACGGTGAAGCTCTTTGAACCTCTGCTTTTATTGTGTTTAGTTTTAGTTGAGACTGACCAGGGTGAGACAAGTAATTAAAAATAGTGGCAAACTCTACAACTGCTATAAAGAAGTAAGAGAACTGTGTAAGAAATACACCACATTGGAGCTGGGGATAGGATATGGCCCTTCATGAAACCGTGGAAATGTAGTCTTGCTTCTCTCCTTCTTTTTCCTTTTTCTTTTTTTGAAATCTTGAGTTCTGAGGACACTGAAGAACTTCCAGCCTTAACATCCTTACTCTTTACGTTTCATAGGCCCCAAAAATAGAGGCATGTTGAGGTGAAGATCATATGGGGGTCAGTTGCAGAAGCAGAAATATAACCCAATACTTCTGACGCATCCTACCACAGGCTGAGCTCTAGGTTGATCCGTGTTACACTGTGTTACAAGACAAGGTTAGTAACATGTCTGGTTAAAAATTTTTTGCATCCTTGGATCTCAGCGTCAAGAATAAAAACCTGGTAATATTGTGATCCACTTGCACTGTGGCTTTTTTTATACTTGAGGATAATACTTCTCCAAAGGAATTACAAGTCTGTCAATATTCCAAGGGTTCAGTAGCCTTGTAAATATGAAGTTGGGGTATATTTCTGACTCTGCCAACAGATCCCTGTCTGACCTTCACCTGAATGTGCCTCCATTTACCTCTGTGGCAAACAGATATAATTGTAACTTTCAGGGTGGATTGTCTGAGGCTTCCTCCGATCTAAGCATTTCAAAGCACTTCACAAACACTCATCAAGTGTTATGCAGCCCAAGAGATGAATTACTAAAGTAGTAATAACTTATTAGTGGGATTAGGTGTTCCAAGACGGAAGATTAGATTTACTTTAAAAATGCATGTCAAGGTCACAGATGTCATTCCAGTGCTCAGTTTGTGATTCCTAGCCTTTGAAATTGGGGCTCTTTGATTTTCGTTCCATATACCTTTCATCACCCTATTATATATATTTGGAAGTGTAAGGGTAGATACTGAACCAGTGTAAAAGGGAACAGTTTCATCAACTTCCAATTGAAGGAATGCACTTTAGCTAGCCCGGGTTAGAGAAACCTTATTGGGAGTGCATCTCTCTATTGGGAGTTCCTCTCTCTATCCATATTCGGCATCTCAACCCCCTGGTGCTCAGAGCCATGGGTGATGCGTGAACCTCCGACTGGGAGAGGCTAACCCCTGCCCCGCCCTTTCTGCCAAGGGTCCTCCACTTCCGCCCTAGGCCCTGCGGGAGCCAATTCCCGCCCCCCCAAACCGAGAGCTGCCCCCCACCACTGCGGCCACCAACCCTGTTCCACGGCTAGCCCCCCAGACCCAAAGGAGTGCCGGGAGGGCGGAGGTGCGCTGCCTCAGCCTCCCCAGCCTGGGGAGGGAAAGGTGGGTAGCTCACAGTCCCAGCCATGGAGCGCAGGATGCTGGGCGGCGAGCGGCCCCAGCCTCAGAGCGCGGAAGGGTGGATGGCGAGCGGCCCCAGCCTCCCCAGCCCCAGAGTGCAGGAAGGTGGGTGGGGAGCGGCCCGAGCCCCAGAGCAGTAGGGGGAAGAACTTGGAGCTGGGAGGACTGGAGAAGCAACTGTACGTAGGGAGTGTCGCGGAAGGGGGCGCTGTCACCTTTGTCTGTTTGGGGAGGCAACACCTCCCCCGGCCTATCCAACCCACCACCCGTGCTCAAAGCCAACGTATAGGGAAACTAATGGGAAACATCAGGTACTGCATCTCCACCCACGAGCAGCCAAGAGAACTGCGTCTTGTTAGAGACTTCAGCTAATGAAGAAAAGGAAGAAGCACAACACTGACAGTTAAGGATACCTTCTTCAACCATCAGAGAGCTGTGGGATGAGACTGGATTAATTGGAAGTCTGACCAACCTAGTGCATTCTGAAAGACCCGTCTCCCACACAAAGCTTTTCAGCCAGAATTAGAATGATTTTTAAAGTGGAAAATACACCCCCACCAGGATTTCTTCTAACCCGAGCAGCATTAAATGCCTTCCCTCAGTTGTAAGGCACAGAACGCCATTGAAGTCTAGGGAACTCTATTGACATCCACTGGCTCAGTATCTGACTCTTGAGCTTTGTAAAAGAATGTTTACTAAAGAAAGGGAAATTCAAAGCTTTATTGAATGAAAATCAAACAGTCCCAAATTCGGAGCCTGGGAATCATCCACTGACTATTGGTATGACATCAGAAGCCTTAACAAGGATTTGTAAAGTTCATTTAATCCAGTGTTTCTCTAATGAGGCCACCAGTGGCAGCAACAGCACGTAGGGAGTGTCGAAGGAGGCGGGGTACTTGTCTGTGTGAGTCTTTGCAGGACAGCGACCCAGGTTTTCGTAAGGGAAAGAAAAGTGGCCACCACATCAGATGGTTAATGCAATGTTAACTGTAGACCAGGGGCGACGGATTCTTCCTAATAGTGTGGGTGTGGCACGAGACCCTGCCCCTTCCGGGGGCCAATTCCGGCCCCTCCTCTACTGCCAAGGCACCGTCTCCCTGGCCATGCAGAAGCTGGATCCAGGCTGGGGAGCCCGGGCTCCTCCATCTGCCGGGGTGGAGGGGCCCCAAAGTAGCCCCAGACCCATGTCCCCGGCTCCCAGCCCCCCCCCCCACAGGGCAGGTGAAGGGTCCACACATAGGCAACCCGTGCCTGCCGACAGTGGGCGGGAAGAGTGAGGACAGCGGCTTCAGCAGCGTTACTGAGCATGTTCAGTCCTTGTGAGCATGCTCCATATAAGCCAAGCAGCAAATCGATGGTGTTGGGGACCCTCCCTGCCCCCATGCTGCTCTTAGCCTGAACTGGCTTCCCCTTCTGGTCTTGACTGATGGCGGAGTCACGTGGGGAAGAGGAGGGGCAAGGGGCCGGGCCCACTTAACAAATGACCCCAACCCATAGTGGTTCCTTTCCCTCCCTCCTCTGTTTTATACCAGAGGTCTGCTCACAGTGCACACCCTAATCCCAGATAGAGCTTGAGTGTGGAATGTGAGAAGTTCTGTGCTGCTCCCAGCTTCTGCCCTGGGGGCAGGGAGCTTGTTTATAAACAGCGGCAGGGTGATTAAGATAACAAAAGGCTTGTCATTAAATTAAATGGATTATTAGGTGATCCTGAAAGCATTGCCAGGCAATCCAGTTAAAGGATAGGAAACCAAAGGTTTGACTAAATAGTCCATTTTCAGAATGGAGAGAAGTAAATAGTGGTATCCCCCGGGGGCCTGTACTGGGATCAGCATTTCAGAGGGATAGCCGTGTTAGTCTGTATCAGCAAAAACAACGAGGAGTACTTGTGGCACCTTAGAGACTAACAAATTTATTTGGGCATAAGGTTTCGTGGGTTAAAACCCACTTCATCAGATGCATGGAGTGGAAAATACAGGCCAGTCCTCACTTACAGACAGCCCCCCAACCTGAAGCAAATATTCACCAGCAACCGCACCCCATACAACATAAACACTAACCCAGGAACCTATCCTTGCAACAAAGCCTGTTGCCATGTCTGTCCACATATCTATTCAAGGGACACAATCATAGGACCGAACCACATCAGCCACACCATCAGGGGCTTGTTCACCTGCACATCTACCAATGTGATATATGCCATCATGTGCCAGCAATGCCCCTCTGCCATGTACATTGGCCAAACCAGAGAGTCTCTACGCAAAAGAATAAATGGACACAAATCAGACGTCAAGAATTATAACATTCAAAAACCAGTCGGAGAACACTTCAACCTCCCTGGTCACTAAATAACAGACGTAGAAGTGGCAAAGTCCAAAGGCGCAAACAATTCGATGTTTATTGGGGTGAACTTCCAGCAAGCATGATTCCAGTTTCCTTCCTCAGTGTCCCCCTTCCCAGCTCTGACACCACAGAGCCATCCCTGTTCCCATTCCCCCCTTAGCAAAACATGATTCCAATTTCCCCACCCCCATTCCCTGTTCCCATTCCCCCCCTTAGCAAAGCATGATTCCAGTTCCTCCACCCCCTGTTCCCATTCCCCCTTACTTCCTGATTGACTGCAGACTATATATAGTAAAACTTGAGTTCTGCTTAGCTATACCTTAACCAATCATTTTACTGACATTTAACTATCCAATCCTAACATACTGTAACATGGTTATTTAACCAATTATATTCCACCACCTTAATTGGTTTACACCCAACAAAATTAATTATACAGCAGACAGAAACAATTACGGAACCAGACAGAGGCCATGCAAATAAACAGACAAAACAATACAGAAGCGAGGATTTCACATCCCAGCTATTGATAAGTGAGTTCTTGCCAGACAGGATGCTATCAAACTAAGTTTCCTTTTACATCTTCTAGGCTCTTTCCTTTCTCTGGAGGTGATAGGAATACAATTCTGTCCTGATATTCCTAACAGCCCAATAGCACCTTATTTCCATGTGACTAGTTTGCAATGTGATGATGTGACCGTTCACTTCTCAGCTTATGGCTGCCTCTGCTGCTTAGCCAAAGGCCTTACTTAGCCTAAGAACAGAGCCTCAGACTATCCCTTACACATACAGAAAGTGATTTTGATTCTCTCTAAGTGATAAGAAATACACATAAATTCTTAAAGTATCGGCCTTTACAGACAGGCCTGAATATCTATACCCTAACAATGGGTCACTACAAGAACTAAAAAAACCTAATTTCCTCATGCTAATTTGTCCCTACTATTACTCACACTTTCTTTTATCTGTTTGAAACGAGTCATTCTGATTACCACAACCAAAGTGATTTTTCATCTTGTTGATAATAGCCCACTTTAATTGAATTTTCCCACTTGGTAAGGCAACTCCCATCTTTTCATGTACTGCTATATATATCTTCCTACTGTATTTGCCACTCCGTGCATCTGATGAAGTGGGTTTTAGCCCATGAAAGCTTATGCCCAAATAAATGTGTTAGTCTATAAGGTGCCTGTCATAAATATAAAGGGAAGGGTAACAACCAGTATACAGTACTATAAAATCCCTCCTGGCCAGAGGCACAAAATCCTTTTATCTGTAAAGGGTTATGAAGCTCAGGTAACCTAGCTGGCACCTGACCAAAAGGACCAATAAGGGGACAAGATACTTTCAGATCGGGGGAGAGGGGGGAAGGCTTTGTTTTGTCTGTTCTCTGTCTGTCTGTTCTGTGTGCTTGCCGGAGACAGATCTAGAAAGCAAGCAATCTAACTCCATTAGAATTAGTAAGTACTAGCAAGGGAATGTGTTAGCTTACTTTTATTTTGGCTTGTAATTTTCTCTGTGCTGAGAGGGAGGTGTATTCCTGGTTTTCTTTTTGTAACTTTAAAGTTTTGCCCAGAGGGAAATCCTCTGTGTTTTGAATCTGATTGCCCTGTGAGATTATCTTTCATTCTAATTTTACAGAGGTGCTTCTTTTACCTTTTTTCTTTCGAATAAAGTTCTGTTTTTTTTAAAGTGTCCTAAAAAAACCCAAGGTTGGTCTCTGCTCATCTTGTTTATTCTCAAGCCTCCCCAGGAAAGGGGGTGTAGGGCTTGGGGGAATATTAGCGGAAAGTAGGAACTCCAAGTGGTCCTTTCCCTGAGTTTTGTCTAATCACTTGGTGGTGGCAGCGTTACGTAATCCAAGGTACAAGGGAGAATTTGTGCCTTGGGGAGTTTTTAACCTAAGCTGGTAGAAATAAGCTTAGGGGGGTCTTTCATGTGGGTCCCCACGTCTGTACCCTAGAGTTCAGAGTGGGGGAGGGAACCCTGACAGTGCCACAAGTACTCCTGATTGTTTTTGGGACCAGTATTCTTCAACAGATTCATAAATGATCTAGAAAAAGGGATAAACACTGAGGTGGCATAATTTGCAGATGATATAAAATTGCTCAAGATAGTTAAGTCCAGAGCTGACTGCAGAGGACTCTAACAAAACTGGGCGACTTGACAACGAAATGGCAGATGACATTCAATGTTAAATGCAAAGTAATGCGCATGGCAAAATATAATCCCAACTATACACAGAAAATGATGGGGTTTAAATTACCTGTTACCCATCAAGAAAGAGATCTTGGAGTCCTTTGCAGTACTCTGTGTACTGCAAATTTATACGAATCTTTCTCACTGTGCCTATATCATCCTGAACTGCGGAACGCTCATTCTCCAGCTTCAGAAGACTTACAAATTATCTCCAATTATCAATGGGACAGACACAACTGAGTAATGCAGCTGTCCTTAACGTGCATCAAGACCATACCAGGGAACTACATGTAAATAAGATTGCTGACAGTGTCATCCAGAAAGCTACAGTGAGAAGTAATATCTTTAAACTGGCACATTAAGTGAAGATAGCTTGTAGGTGTTTGCAATGATTTTAATATACTGCAATTCATGATCATGTAATTATGTAGTTCATAACAATTGAATCATTATTAAAATAGTAAAGATACTAATGATAAATACATATTCAATAATTAGAATATGAAAGAAGTGTATAAATATGCTGACTGCATTGCAGACAACTTTTTATTTCAGAAGGTTGAAAAAGCTACTGGGGGGAAGCTGTTCTAGACTTGATTTTAACAAATAGGGAGGAACTCGTTGAGAATTTGAAAGTAGAAGGCAGCTTGGGTGAAAGTGATCATGAAATCATAGAGTTTGCAATTCTAAGGAAGGGTAGAAGGGAGTACAGCAAAATAGAGACAATGGATTTCAGGAAGGCGGATTTTGGTAAGCTCAGAGAGCTGATAGGTAAGGTCCCATGGGAATCAAGACTGAGGGGAAAAACAACTGAGGAGAGTTGGCAGTTTTTCAAAGGGACACTATTAAGGGCCCAAAAGCAAGCTATTCCGCTGGTTAGGAAAGATAGAAAATGTGGCAAAAGACCACCTTGGCTTAACCACGAGATCTTGCGTGATCTAAAAAATAAAAAGGAGTCATATAAAAAATGGAAACTAGGACAGATTACAAAGGATGAATATAGGCAAACAACACAGGAATGCAGGGGCAAGATTAGAAAGGCAAAGGCACAAAATGAGCTCAAACTAGCTACGGGAATAAAGGGAAACAAGAAGACTTTTTATCAATACATTAGAAGCAAGAGGAAGACCAAAGACCGGGTAGGCCCACTGCTCAGTGAAGAGGGAGAAACAGTAACAGGAAACTTGGAAATGGCAGAGATGCTTAATGACTTCTTTGTTTCGGTCTTCACCGAGAAGTCCGAAGGAATGCCTAACATAGTGAATGCTAATGGTAAGGGGGTAGGTTTAGCAGATAAAATAAAAAAAGAACAAGTTAAAAATTACTTAGAAAAGTTAGATGCCTGCAAGTCACCAGGGCCTGATGAAATGCATCCTAGAATACTCAAGGAGCTAATAGAGGAGGTATCTGAGCCCCTAGCTATTATCTTTGGAAAATCATGGGAGACGGGAGAGATTCCAGAAGACTGGAAAAGGGCAAATATAGTGCCCATCTATAAAAAGGGAAATAAAAACAACCCAGGAAACTACAGACCAGTTAGTTTAACTTCTGTGCCAGGGAAGATAATGAAGCAAGTAATTAAGGAAATCATCTGCAAACACTTGGAAGGTGGTAAGGTGATAGGGGATAGCTAGCATGGATTTGTAAAGAAAAAATCGTGTCAAACCAATCTGATAGCTTTCTTTGATAGGATAACGAGTCTTGTGGATAAGGGAGAAGCTGTGGATGTGGTATACCTAGACTTTAGTAAGGCATTTGATACGGTCTCGCATGATATTCTTATCGATAAACTAGGCAAATACAATTTAGATGAAGCTACTATAAGGTGGGTGCATAACTGGCTGGATAACCGTACTCAGAGAGTTGTTGTTAATGGTTCCCAATCCTGCTGGAAATGTATAACGTGTGGGGTTCCGCAGGGGTCTGTTTTGGGACGGCTCTGTTCAATATCTTCATTAATGACTTAGATATTGGCATAGAAAGTACGCTTATTAAGTTTGCAGATGATACCAAACTGAGAGGGATTGCAACTGCTTTGGAGGACAGGGTCATAATTCAAAATGATCTGGACAAATTGGAGAAATGGTCTGAGGTAAACAGGATGAAGTTTAACAAAGACAAATGCAAAGTGCTCCACTTAGGAAGAAAAAATCAGTTTCACACATACAGAATGGGAAGAGACTGTCTAGGAAGGAGTATGGCAGAAAGGGATCTAGGGGTTATAGGTGACCGCAAGCTAAATATGAGTCAACAGTGTGATGCTGTTGCAAAAAAAGCAAACATGATTCTGGGATGTATTAACAGGTGTGTTGTGAGCAAGACACGAGAAGTCATTCTTCCACTCTACTCTGCACTGATTAGGCCTCAGCTGGAGTATTGTGTCCAGTTCTGGGCACCGCATTTCAAGAAAGATGTGGAGAAATTGGAGAGTATTATTTTAATAGCAGATTTTTTCCCCTGGGATTAGAGGCCCCCAAATTATGGATTAGGATTCAAGGGTTCTCACAACAATGTTTTGGGTGGCCTTTGACAAACCCTGTCCCTGTCTCTGTCCCTGCCTCCCAGAGCCCTTCACCGAGAGCCTGCCCTGGGGAGGGTGGGTTGGGAACTCACAGGCTGCCTGAAGAGTCCCAGGCTCCCTGTGTCCTATCCAGGCGGGAGTCAGGGAGCAGCCCGGCCACCAGATGCTGCACGCGCCTCCATCGACAAGAGCTGCCTCACATGCCATGGACACGGGCCCCAAGTCTCCAGAGGTGCTGCCTGGAGCCCCCGAGGAGGCTGTGAGGTGCAGGACCCTGACCCCTGCTGGCGATGCCACTGCAAACACCAATGTGGCGCAACTCACGGCCTTTGGTAACAGCTACTCAGCAGGAACAGGTGGGCGCTGCCAGAAGGGGCTTCTGCTTTCCACCTGCACAATCCTGCCCATGTTTTTTGAGGCTGACGTAGCTGCCAAAAATCCGCTAGTGGCCTCATTTGGGAAACGCTGGATTAAATGAACTTTACAAATCCATGTTAAGGTTTCTAATGTCATGCCAATAGTCAGTGGATGATTCCCAGGCTCCGAATTTGGGGCTGTTTGATTTTCATTCAATAAAACTTTGAATTTCCCTTTCTTTAGTAAACATTCCTTTACAAAGCTCAAGACGTAGATTCTGAACCACTGGATGTCCGTAGAGTTCCCCAGACTTCTCTGACGTTCTGTGCCTTACAACTGAGGGAAGCATTTAATGCTGCTCGGCTTAGAAGAAATCCTGGTGGGGGTGTATTTTCCACTTTAAAAATCATTCTAATTGTGGCTGAAAAGCTTTGTGTGCGAGACGGGTCTTGCAGAATGCACTAGGTTGGTCAGACTTCCAATTAATCCAGACTAAGCCCACAGCTCTCTGATCATTGAGGAAGGTATCCTAAACTGTCAGTGTTGTCCTGCTTCCTTTTCTTTATTAGCTGAAGTCTCTGAGAAGACCCAGTTCTTTTGGCTGCTCATGGGTGGAGATGCAGTACCTGATGTTTCCCACTGGTTTCCGTATACGTTAACTTTGAGCATGGGTGGTGGTTGCATAGGCAGTGGGAGGTGTTGCCACTCCCTACGTGCAATTGCTGCTTCAGTCCTCCCAGCTCCAATTCCAGCCCTCTACTGCTCTGGGGCTGGGGCCGCTCAACGCCCGCCTTCCTGCACTTCGGGGCTGGGGAGGCTGGGGATGCTCGCCATTCGTCCTTTCACATTCTGGGGCTGGGCCCGCTTGCCACCCGCCCTCCCGCACTCCGTGGCTGGGATTGCGCACTGCCCACCTTTCCCTTCCCTGGCTGGGGAGGCTGAGGCCATGCACCGCCGCCCCTCTGGCACCCCTTTGGGTCTGGGGGGCTAGCCGCGGAACTGGGTTGGTGGCCACAGTGGTGGGGGGCAGCTCTCGGCTTGGGGGGGGAGCGGGAATTGGCTCCCGCAGGGCCTCGAACAGAAGTGGATGGCCCTTGGCAGAAAGGGCGGGGCAGGGGTTAGCCTCTCCCAGTTGGAGGTTCACACATCACCCATGGCTCTGAGCACCAGGGGGTGGAGGTGCCCAGTATGGATAGAGAGATGAACTCCCAACAGAGAGATGCACTCCCGATAAGGTTTCTCTAACCCGGGATAGGTAAAGTGCATTCCTTCAATTTGAAGTTGATGGAACTGTTCCCTTTTACACTGGTTCAGTATCTACCCTTATATTTCAAAATATATATAATAGGGTGATGAAAGGTATATGGAACGAAAATCAAAGAGCCCCAATTTCAAAGGCTAGGAATCGCAAACTGAACACTGGAATGACATCTGTGACCTTGACATGCATTTTTAAAGTGAATCTAATCTTCAGTGTTAGAACATCTAATCCCAGTAAAAAGTTATTACTACTTTAGTAATTCATCTTTTAGGCTGCATAACACTTGATGAGTGTTTGTGAATTGTTTTGAAATGCTTAGATCAGAGGAAGCCTCAGACAATCCACCCTGAAAGTTACAATTATACCTGTTTGCCACAGAGGTAAAGGGAGGCACATTCAGGTGAAGGTCAGACAGGGAGATATTGGTAGAGTCAGAAATAGACCCCAACTTAATATTTACAAGTCTACTGCACCTTTGGAAAATTGACAGACTTGTAATTCCTTTGGAGAAGTATTATCCTCAAATATAAAAAAGCCACAGTTCAAGTGGATCACAACATTAACCAGTTTTTTATTGTTGACGCTGAGATCCAAGGATGCAAACATTTTTTAACCAGACATTTTACTAACCTTGTCTTGTAACACAGTGTAACAGGGATCAACCTAGAGCTCAGCCTGTGGTAGGATGCGTCAGAAGTATTGGGTTGTATTTCTGTTTCTGCAACTGACCCCCATATGACCTTCACCTCAACGTGCCTCTTTTTCTAGGCCTATCAAACATAGAGAGTAAGGATGTTAAGGCTGGAAGTTCTTCAGTGTCCTTAGAACTCAAGATTTCAAAGCCCCTCACAAACACTCCCTGGTGTTTGACACATGCAAAAGGTTGTAGTCAATACATTGTTGTGGCGATTAGACGCCTCTGCACTGAGTCGTACAGTCACTTTAAACAAAATGGAGGCCAAGGTCTCTCGTGTCATTCCCTTAATTAGGTAACGATTTAAGGCCACATAATTTGGGGCCATTTCATTTTCATTCAAATGTAGTTTTGAATTTGGTATTTCTTAAAAACCGTGTGGGATAGAATGGCCCAGTTCAGTTGCTAGCAGCTTCAAGGAGTTGACAGTTAAGCAGTTCCCTGACTCTGAAGTGGTGATCAGACCCTCACCGGTTCCTGTGACCCTCCCAGGACCAATTCTCCACAATTTCCCTCCAGGGAACCAAGTGGGACCATAGGAGCCCCTGTGGTCAGAGCCGGTTTTGGGGGCTCATTGGCTTTTTGATGGATTTTTTTATTGGAAAATAAAGGTGCTCTCTTGGTGTAAATCAGCTCGGTTACTTCACCTTCAAAGACGCTGAGGACCTTAAAATCAAAGCAAAACACTTCTGCCCTCTTCCCTGGATATGGAACCCATTCTGGTTCAGGCAGGAATGTTTTCTGCAACATGCCCTATGGCTGGTCATAGTTTATGTCAAATCTCATCCCACAGCCATCTTCTCCTCCACCAAGAATGTGTCATTTCAATCTCTCCTGGATTTCCTAGTGGGTTCAGTCAGCATGGGCAGATGACCATCAGAAAGGCCCATGCTCCACTTAAGTCCATGCTAAGACTGAGTTTGAAAGTTTAAAATGGGACTAACATTGTTCATAGGCATTGTACTATCCCCCTGCCAAAGGGTGAAGTTCAGTCTTAAAGTCTTGACAGGAAACATACTGGAGGCAATGAATGTTTCCCATTAATTTCAAAGGGAATTGGATCTCAACTTCTCGGAATGTAGGTGGTTAGAATGGAGAAAAATGGCTCCCTGCTTCCTAGCATGTTTAGAATGAACTGTCCAATGCCCCGAATCACTATTAGCATGAATTGAAAGGACCAAACTGGATTCCTTTCATGACACGCACTTGTTCTACTCATGCTGCTCAGAATCACATTGACATTCATTCTCATTGCAGAACCTATAAAGTCAGTAAAATGACAAAAGAAATGCAGTTGGCCCGTACAATTTAAAGGTGAAAGAAAGATGAAGAGTCCAACATGCATGTCACGCCCTCTGAGGGTGAGATTAGCCCAAGAATCACCAACGCTGAAAAAAACAGCTCCATCCAAAGAAGGATTTAGCAAGGCAATCAAGATTGTTTGGTAACTAATTAGGACCTCCTCCACAAACAGCGTCGCAGATCCTCCAGGCTGTCCTAGGAACTGTATAAAAATGCTCTTGACTCAGCACTCTTCTAAACACTTCTCCGGACTTCATCTCCTTTGTTAACTGGGTAAATCCAATTCCACTCAATCTTTTTCTAACCCCAGAGATTTCAAAGTAGGGCCTCTTTTCATTTAAGGTAGAATCTTGCATGTACTCCCTGTGATTTATTAATTATAAAATTATTTTATTTTATTTATTTATTTTTATCTATCGTGTGTCATTATTCAGTTGTAGGCTATGGGTGCCGCACCTGGTGTTTGTTCTTGTGTTTAATTTCCCTACAGAAATGGGGATGTGGTTATTGTAACCACATCTGGGTATAAATATATACTGTCTGCAATGAACTAGTTAGACTGTGCGTGAGTAGTACACCACTCAATAGCATTCATCACCATGCATTTTTTGACAGGTAATTCAGTGGATCAGAGAGAAGTTTATTTTCCTCCCCACTTTTTAACAAATCCATGTGAAAGTTATAGTAAGCTTTTATTTTCCTAGGGCTTTTAGATTTAAGTATGAATTTTTCTGTTGCATTATTAGACTGCCTTTGTTTTTAAATGTTTGCATTTATTTAATAAATTAGAAAGAAGGGGGGTTTTAGGCATTACTTTAAAAACACATTTTAAATGGTTTATATTATGTGTTGGCCAGCTTTTGTTACAGGGTGGAAAAAAACAAAGAAGGTCCTGGTTGTTTAGATAAGAGCAGAGCGGGGGGGCCCTTTCTTGTTTTTTTTCTGGGGAGAAAGGCGGGAGGGTCTCTGGCTACATACTTTAGCTTTTTTAAACTTTCATTGTAACATTTTTTTATTTTATATAGTGAGCTTATTTACAGTTAAAGTTACTATTCTTTCTAATACCAGTATTTGGCATCATTTTGTTTTAAAAGCAGGGCTAGGGCTTTCTTGTTATGTTTTGGCGTTCTTATCTCTGATCCACTAACCCAAAAGGCTGTTTTTGCTAACAATGGCTTTGCTGTGAAAGTCTGTTGTTTCATATTGGGCTTACTAAAAAAAAAATAAAAATAAATCACACACGTCACTATAAATTACTTTTATAAACAGGCTTTCTGTGGTTTTAAGTTTGGGTTGTTTCTGCAGACTCACATGTTATTGAAACTCCTATACCAAAGGACTGTCTTAAGGTAGGCTTGTCTTTTCAAGTGTTTATTCCTTTCCAAGACTTTCACCTCTCTTTGTTTAAAAGTGGGAAAAGAAACAAACTTCTTCTCTCTAATCCACTGGTTTACAAAATAAGGGGTATATAAACTGTCGCTAAAAACCTGGGATGCTCCAGCCTGCTCTTTTTTATTAAAACATTTATGCCAAGGGGGCTAAATAAAGAAATGTGTCTTTAGATAGACTTGTCTTTTCAAGTGTTTATTCCTTTACAAAACTTTCACCTCTCTTTGTTAAAAAGCAGGTAAAAAAGCAAACCCCTTCTCTGTGATCCACTGACTCACAGAGGCTGCTTTGCTAACAGGAGCTTTGCTGCAGGTTCACATTGTTTTTACTAAATAAATAACCCCTAAGGGGCTAAATGAAGGAATGTGGCTTCATATAGGCTTGTCTTTTCAAGTGTTTATACCTTTACAAGCCATTTACCTCTCCTTTTTAAAAAGTGGGGTTTTAAATCTGGGGTGCTTCTGCATGCTCTTTTTTATTGAGGTGTTCATTCCTTTAAAAGCCTTTCACCTCTATTTGTTAAAAAGTGGGGAAAGAAACAAACTTCTTCTCTCTGATCCACTGGTTTATAAAATAAGGGGAATATAAACTGTCTGTTACCAAAAACCTGGGGTTTTAAACCTGGGGTGCTTCTGCATAATTTTTTATTACAACACATAGAAAAGGGATGTGTCTTAGGTTTGTCTTTTCAAGTCATTATAAAGCAGAGCTTTATTCCTTTGCAAAACTTAATGTAACTTTTACTTGTGTTTGTTAAAAAGCAGGTAAAAAAAGCAAACTCCTTCTCTGTGATCCACTGCCTCACAGAGGCTGCTTTGCTAACAGGAGCTTTGCTGCAGCTTCACATTGTTTTTACTAAATACTGCATGCTCATTTTTATTGAAACACCCCTGTAAATAAAGGGTTGTTTCTTCAGATAGGTTTGTCTTTTCTTTACAAAACTTAATGTAACTTTAACTTGTGTTTGTTAAAAAGTTTGGGAAAGAAGCAGCCTTCTTATCTCTGATCCACTGACTCACAGACGCTGTTTTTGCTGACAATGGCTTTGCTAAAAAAGCCTGTTTCAAATTGTGCTTACTAAAAAATAACCCACGTTAGTCTACAACTTTTTTGTCACTATACATTACTTTTATAACCCGGGGTTGTTTCTGCATGCTCTTTTTTTATTAAAACACTTATGCCAAGGGGGCTAAATAAAGAAATGCTTTTAGATAGGCTTGTCTTTTCAAGTGTTTATTCCTTTACAAGCCTTTCACCTCTATTTGTTAAAAAGTGGGAAAAGAAACAAACTTCTTCTCTCTGATCCACTGGTTTACAAAATAAGGGGGAATATAAACTAGCTGTTACTAAGGTTCTGTGGTTTTCACTCTGGCGTCACTAAAAACCTGTGGTGCTTCTGCATAATTTTTTATTACAACACATACAAAAGGGATGTGTCTTAGGTTTGTCTTTTCAAGTCATTATAAAGCAGAGCTTTATTCCTTTGCAAAACTTAATGTAACTTTTACTTGTGTTTGTTAAAAAGCAGGTGAAAAAGCAACCCCCTTCTCTGTGATCCACTGACTCACAGAGGCTGCTTTGCTAACAGGAGCTTTGCTGCAGCTTCACATTGTTTTTACTAAATAAATAACCCCTGTTAGTCTAAAACCTAGGGGAAAACTTTTAAAAATTGTTTGTTACTAAAAGCTTATGGTTTTAACTTTTATGAAAACCCCTATGTAAAAGGGCTACATGGCGGGAAAGATGCTGGGGGTCTGTTTCTATAGATAAGAATAAAACAGTTAAAAGGGAGGGGGGAGAGAAGGGAGTTGGCTCCTCTTTAAAATCTTGGGACTCTAGGATTGGTTCAGGAAAATGAATTCTATGACGCTGCTGTAGAACAAACTCTGATTGGGTCAATCCAAAGGCGGTGATAACAAGTCTAAGAAGGTCTGAACCAGGGAAGTTGTCTCACTCTACAGAAAGACTTAAAAGGTAAGAATTCTCTCTCTCTCTCTCTCTCTCATTCTCTTTCTCTCTCTTTCTGATTCAGCCATGTGCTGTCTATCTTTGCCCTTTGCAAAGGGGGCTCTCTTTTCCCTTTTCTTGCCCTGTTCTTTCTTTTAACCTCTCTTTTTTTTCTTAACCTACCTTGGTATTGAATAGTTTAATTGTATTTTTTTAGCCCCCCTTTCTAGTTTTTACCATGTGCTTACCAAACAGGCTTTGCCTTAGTAAATTCCCTTTTTAAACCTGTTTTTTAATATTATGTAATGTTTTTAAAAGCTTTTTTCTTAACCTACCCTGGTATTGAATAGTTTAAATGCTTTTTTATTCACTTTTTTACCATGTGCCTACCAAACAGGCTTTGCCTTAGTAAATTCCCTTTTTAAACCTAGTTTTCAATATTATTTAACTTTTTTCTTAACCCACCCTGATATTCAATACACCTTCTACATTTATCTCAAAATTTTCTATTCTTTAATAGCCTATCATGCTAGGCCTTTACCATCATCTCTCCTTACTCAAACTCACTAAAAATCTCTCTTTTTTCAAACTAACTAACCCTTTAAAAACAAAAATCTTTCTAATTTTTTCATAACCTACCCTTTACCATCCTCTCTCCTGACTCAATCACATCCAATAACCTTTCTATCCTTTTTCCCTCTAAACCTTACTCAAACTTTCTTTTTTCATCTTTAAACTCTCTCACTCTTCTTTCAACCTTTTCCTCTAAATGTACCCAAGCACAAACATGCAGAAACACACACAACACTTCCCCTAGTCAAACACACACACAATTTTTTTTCAAGATGGCCAACAGCGCCAAACTTTGGCACCAACGGAAATGGGGTGGGAAGGTAGGACTTAAGCCCTAAATGGGGCATGGAAACCTGTCAAAATGCATGGTGATGAATGCTATTGAGCGGTATACTACTTGCATGTGTGAGACACAGAGAATGATAGAGAGAGACTGCCCTTTAATGGACAGAATGAGAATGGCAAAATGGTCTGCGCTGAGCCATATAAAGAGGACAATTATGGGGGATTCTCTTGTAGCTCAAGTTTGCAGATGAAAAGCTGCAGGGTGTAATGTGCACATCAGACCATGTGGAGTTAAGAACAAACTGACAGTCAAAAAGAGAGGAAAAATATTAAATCAATGGAAGAAGTTATCTAAATTTGGTTTGTAACTAATTAGACCTTTGGGAAGAAAGGGCCTCTTGACTCTTCCCTGCAGTCTAGAAAACTATCTAAAAACACTCATGACTCAGGGGTTTTCTAACCACTTTCACTTATTCTCCTCCATGAACTAGAGAAGTTCTATTCGACTCGTTCTCTCCATAACCATTTAGACGATGAGCTAATGATCCTTTAAATTTAGGACTGAATCTTGCACAGACACTCTGTGATCCAACCCCTGTTATGCTTATAAGAAGCAAACGGGATCTTTTTCAGGGGAGAAGGCAACACACCGCATTTATTGAAGATACAACAATTAGCATATTAGTTAAAATTCAGCCAGCAGAAAAGACAGAAACTGCTGATAATCAAGGACACTGACAACTGTAAACAATTGATAAGCTTATATGGTCAGTGCCCGCCCAGTAACATACCAACACCGGGTTATCTTGTGCTCTTACTGCAATTGATGTAGCCATAGAGGATTTTTACAAAATCATTGAGAAAACCTCAGATGCTATTGTCAACCTGGCCAATTCACAAGCTAAAGGTCATGCTTGTGATATGCTGGCTCGTGATCTGATTAACATTGCAAAAGAAAACATGTTAGATGTATGCCTGGGTTTTCCCCCATCCCAAACCCTTTCCTCCCCCACCCGTGCCCACATTGCAGGCATCTCTACACAACTAATAGTAGCCTCTCTTCTTCCTCCAAACTCAGCCTCCTCCTTCAATTTCCTTCTTGTGTATCCTTCTGTCATTTCTACTCATGTGTTTCCTTCTTCTTTCTGTTTCAAGTCTATTGAATATGTGGCTAGAGCCCTTTATAAACATTGGCGTTACATTAGCTGTCTTCCAGTCATTGGGTACAGAAGCCGATTTAAAGGACAGGTTACAAACCATAGTTAGTAGTTCCGCAATTTCACATTTGAATTCTTTCAGAACTCTTGGGTGATTGCCATCTGGTCCCGGTGACTTGTTACTGTTAAGTTTATCAATTAATTCCAAAACCTCCTCTAGTGACACCTCAATCTGTGGCAATTCCTCTGATTTGTCACCTACAAAAGCCGGCTCAGGTTTGGGAATCTCCTTAACATCCTCAGCCGTGAAGACTGAATCCGAACTGCCACACATTGTGCCCCTCTAATAGCCCTGGTATCTGGCTGTTGAAAGTCAGCAGCCAGGCGTTCGGCCTCCACGCTCCATGCATGAGTAAACCTTTCGTCCTTCCCCTCACAAATGTTATGTAAAGTACAGCATGCTGCAATAACCATTGTCCTCACTCATTTCCAGTCTACTGTACAAACATCTCGAGCACGCTTTCAAATGGCCAAATGCACATTCAACAGCCATTCTGCACTACTCAGCCTGCTGTTGAAATGTTCCTTACTGACATCTAGGTTTCCAGTGCACGGGTTCATGAGGCATGGCATCAATGGGTAAGCTGGGTCTCCCAGAATCACAATGGGCATTTCCACTTCCCCGACGGTGATACGCTGGTCTGGAAAGAAAGTCCCCACTTGCAGCTTTCTGTACAGGCCAGTGTTTTTAAAGATACGTGCGTCATGCACCTTTCCGGACCATCCAGCAGTGATCCACTAGCACCTGCAGAACCATGGAGAATTACCCTTACGATTTATATACTCGGTGCCAAGGTGGGCCGGGGCAACAATAGGGATGTGCGTACCATCTATCACCCCACCACAGTTAGGGAAGCCCATTTCTGCAAAGCCATCCAAAATGTCACGCACATTACCAAGAGTCATGGTCTTGAAGCAGTGCATCACGGGCCACTGAGCAGGGACCCAGAATGCCTTCCACTCACCCCCTACCCCCTTCCCACAAGACCTATCAAGAGAGTTGCACTGTGGGATAGCTGCCCTACAGCGCTGCTCTCATCGGCGATGGAAGTGTTGCTAATGTAAACACTCTCTGACACCTGAGGAATTGAGTGAGTACACAAACCAGCACTTTTCTTTCCCTATCACCGGTGAAATGTACAGCGCAAAAACTCTGCAAGTGTAGACATACCCTAAGTAACTTCTGTCTTTCTATTTTTCCTGGAACTTGGTTAGGGCAGTCTGTAGTGCCATCTGTTGGCTCAGATGTGTCAGCACAGACGTTCCTTTTCTGACTTCTGGTTACAACTGCTATGTCATGCTGTCGGGCTATTGTATCTACCCGATTATTCCAGGTGGTCTCCATACCCATTCCTTTACTGTGTGCCTTTAAATGTCACACCTTTAACTGTTTAGGGTTCTTTGTTACCCACTGGTAAATCCATTTCCATTCCTCTGAATATGCAATATCCTTTCCATCCGCTGCTTTCCACCCATTCCCATACCAATCATGTATCCAAAACTGTATCCCATTCACACAAAAATCACTGTCAGCATAAATATACACACGCCGAGGGGAATTTTCATATTGCCTTAAAACCTGATAAATTGCGTGGAGCTTGGCATGCTGAGCCAATCCATGGTCTAAATGTCCCTGAATGACTTCCTCTTCCAAGTTAATGGCAGCGTATTTTACACATCTTTTCCCTTTTACTACCATTGCACTCCCGTCAGTAAACCAGACGTGCTTTCCTTGGCCCACGGTATCAAATTCTTCCAGTGGGGGTGCCTCTACCAAGGCAATTATTTGCTCCAGAGTGACCTCTGGACATTCGTGTCGGTTTCCTTTTTCAATTAGGGCATTTGTTAGCATGTCCGGCTTGGACACCGTTTCTGTGGTCACCCCTCTGTTAACTAAATTAAGCATCCATTGAGCCATTCGGTTGTTGGAGATTTTACCTCCCATCAATCTCCCTGATAAAATGTACTTGAGAGGAGTGTGGGTGCTTTGGATAGTAATAGGGGCTGTTCCTGTAAGAGGCTGAAAAGACTGTACTGCCCAGATGGCTGCTAGACACTCACGTTCACAGGGATCAAAATTTATTTCTGCTCCTTGTAATTTCCTGGATTCATATGCTACCGGCACTAGCTTTCCCTCTTCATTATTTTGTAATAGTGCAGCAGCCAAGGCCATGTTATTAGCTGCCAAACTAATAAGAAAAGGCTGTGATTCATCAGGGAAATGCAGGGGTGGGGCTGTATGAGTGTGACGTTATTGATATAATCTGGGACCATATAGATCATTGTTGCAACCAAGGTCCTGTAGTGGCACCCAAATCTTGTATAAAGGGGGTCAAATGGGGTGTCTAAGACAAGGTTATGGTTTACGGGTTATGATTATGCTGTCTATATGTGTTTATCAGTTTTATAGTTGAAGTTATGAATATTGGCTGTATACTGTCTGTATTGCAAACTTATGCTATGCTTCTGGGTGACATCCCAGACAAGCTGGTGTTAGCTCTGCCTAGCCTGCTTGATGGCCCATTAAGAACCATCAGCTATACAATGGACTCATTGAGAAACGGCAAATATGCCTTAAGACTCAGCAAAGTATGCAGGGACTGGCCCATGTGACTCCAGACTCCATTTTGCTGTAATTTTCCACAGTAAGAACAAAGAGATGTTCTTACACCTGGAAAAGACTATATAAGGCTGATGCCTCATCTCCATTTGGTCTTCAATCCTGCTTCTTATCTCTGGAGGGACTTTGCTACAACTGAAGCTCTGAACAAAGGACTGAGGACCCATCCCAGCTGGGGATGTTCCAGAGACTTGATTTGAACCTGCAGTTTATTCTATCACTGCTACAAGCCTGAACCAAGAACTTTGCCATTATTGTATGTAATTGATTCCATTTAACCAATTCTAGCTCTCATCTCTATCTTTTTTCTTTTATAAATAAACCTTTAGGTTTTAGATTCTAAAGGATTGGCAACAGCGTGATTTGTGGGTAAGATCTGATTTGTATATTGACCTGGGTCTGGGGCTTGGTCCTATGGGATCAGGAGAACCTTTTTTATTTTTCTGGGGTATTGGTTTTCATAACCATTCGTCCCCATAACGAGTGGCACTGGTGGTGATACTGGAAAACTGGAGTGTCTAAGGGAATTGCTTGTGAGACTTGTGGTTAGCCAGTGGGGTGAGACTGAAGTCCTCTTAGTTTGGCTGGTTTGGTTTGCCTTAGAGGTGGAAAAACCCTGGCCTTGGGCTGTGACTGCCCTGTTTGAGCAATTTGTCCTGAATTGGCACTCTCAGTTGGGTCCCGCCAGAACCGCATCATCACAATGAGCCTTCTGTTTTAGCAGGGTTAAAGCGGAGTGCTGCTCTTTTACCCATTCCCATTTTGTCTTTTTCTTTAGCAGTTTCCACAATGGGGGAGTTATTTCAGCATATTTATAAATGTGCGGTCTAAGAAAATTGAATCCTCCTAGCAGTACTCTTAAAGGCCTGGTCTACACTATGAGTTTAATTCGAATTTAGTAGCGTTAAATCAAATTAACTCTGCACCCGTCCACACAACGAGGCCATTTATTTTGAAATAAAGGGCTCTTAAAATCAATTTCTGTACTCTTCCCCGATGAGGGGAGTAGCGCCGAAATCGATATTGCCATTTCGAATTAGGGTTAGTGTGGCCGCAATTCGACGGTATTGGCCTCCGGACCTCCGGCCACAGTGCACCATTGTGACCGCTCTGGACAGCAATCTGAACTCGGATGCACTGGCCAGGTAGACAGGAAAATCCCCGCGAACTTTTGAATTTCATTTCCTGTTTGCCCAGCGTGGAGAGCACAGGTGACCACACAGAGCTCATCAGCACAGGTAACCATGCAGTCTGAGAATCGAAAAAGATCACCAGCATGGACCATATGGGAGGTACTGGATCTGATCGCTATATGGGGAGAGGATTCAGTGCTAGCAGAACTATGTTCCAAAAGACAAAATGCCAAAACTTTTGAAAAAATCTCCAAGGGCATGATGGAGAGAGACCACAATAGGGACTCATATCAGTGCCGCGTGAAAGTTAAGGAGCTCAGACAAGCCTATCAAAAAACAAAGGAGGCAAACGGTCGCTCCGGGTCAGAGCCGCAGACATGCCGCTTCTACGCTGAGCTGCATGCAATTCTAGAGGGGGCCGCCACCACTACCCCACCTCTGACCGTGGATTCCGAGGCGGGGGTAATCTCAGCCATGCCTGAGGATTCTGCGGATGGGGAAAATGAAGAGGAGGAGGATGACGAGCTTGTGGAGAGCACACAGCACTCGGTTCTCCCCAACAGCCAGGATCTTTTTCTCAGCCTGATTGAAGTACCCTCCCAACCCCCAGACAATGAGGCCATGGAAGGGACCTCCAGTGAGTGTACCTTTGTAAATATAAAACATGGTTTAAAAGCAAGCGTTTTTTAATGATTAATTTGCCCTGAAGACTTGGGATGCATTTACAGCCAGTACAGCTACTGGAAAAGTCTGTTAACGTGTCTGGGGATGGAGTGAAAATCCTCCAGGGACATCTCCATGAAGCTCTCCTGGAGGTACTGCAAAAGCCTTTCCAGAAGATTTCTGGGCAGTGCAGCCTTATTCCGTCCTCCATGGTAGGACACTTGACCACGCCATGCTAGTAGCAAGTAATCTGGAATCATTGCATGACAAAGCCTGGCAGCGTATGGTCCCGGTGTTTGCTGGCATTCAAGCAACATCCATTCTTTATCTCGCTGTGTTATCCTCAGGAGAGTGATATCGCTCATGGTAACCTAGTTGAAATATGGGAATTTAATTAAGGGGACAGAGGTGGCCGTTCCTACTGTGCTGTTTGGCTGTGGCTGAAAAGAAATCCTTCCCTGCAGTTAGCCAAGCGTGGGGTGGGGGGGAATTGGCTCTGAGCTTTTCGCGTTTGGCTAGCAGGGATCTTCCCTGATACCAGCCACGCCGTGGGGGGAGGGATAAAGCGATCATCCCAGATAATTGGATGGGGGGGGGGTTAGTTTGGTTTCTGCTGCTCCATGTTAACAGGAAAATGCAGCACTCAACGGGCTTTGCTTGGTATTTGGGAAAGGAGGGCGCTGCTTTTCTGATGGCTACAGAAGCCGAAAGACAATGGCTTACCATGGCCGCATGGAAGCCGAATTCTGTTGCCCGGACCTGCATCTGTGATCTCTAACACCAAAGCCACAGGCACTCAATATTAAGATGCAAAATGCAACCTTGTACTGAAATCACATGTGCTATATAATGTGAATAGTGTTATTCACTGGGAAAGGGTATAAGCATTGTTCTGTAAAATGTATCTTTTAAAATACTTCTCTCCCTTTTTTACCTCCCTCCAGCAGCTGCAAATTTTTCAAGCCTCTCTCCTCCGTCCCGAAGGCTATCTCAGATAAGGCGGCGAAAAAAAAGGACGCAAAACGAAATGTTCTTGGAAATCATGGAATCGACCCACAATGAAAGAGCTCATCTGAATGAGTGGAAGGACACGGTATCAAAGTACAGGAAAGATGCCAGTGAATGTGAGGACAGGAGGGACCAACGTGAGGAGAGGAGAGACGCTCGAGATGAGAGGTGGTGGCAGGAAGATCAGAGGAGGCAGGATGCAATGCTGGGGCTGCTGCGTGAGCAAACGGACATGCTCCGGCATCTGGTGGAGCTTCAGGAACGCCAGCAGGATCACAGAGTGCTGCTACAGCCCCTGTATAACCACCCTCCCCCCTCACCATGTTCCATAGCCTCCTCACCCAGACATGTAAGAACGCGGAGGGGGGGAGGCTCTGTGCACCCTCCCATTCCACCCCAGTGGACAGCCCAAGCAAAAGGCTGTCATTATTTAAAACTTTTTTTAGTGGCCTTTTCCTTCCTTCCGATCCTCCTCCCAAACCACACACGGGCTACCTTGTCAGTTCTCTCCCTCTTTTTATAATCAATTAATAAAGAATAAATGATTTTTAAATGATAGTGACTTTATTTCCTTTGAAAGCAAGCTGTGATCAAAGGGGGAGGGTGGATTGCTTACAGAGAATGAGTCAATAAAGGAGGCGGGTTTTCATCAAGGAGAAACAAACAGAACGTTCACACCGTAGCCTGGCCAGTCATGAAACTGGTTTTCAAAGCTTCTCTGATGCACAGCGCTTCCTGATGTGCTCTTCTAATCGCCCTGGTGTCTGGCTGCGTGTAATCAGCGGCCAGGCAATTTGCATCAGCCTCCCACCCTGCCATAAAGGTCTCCCCCTTACTTTCCACAGAGATTGTGGAGCACACAGCAAGCAGCAATAACAATGGGAATATTGGTTTGGCTAAGGTCCGAGCGAGTCAGTAACGTGCACCAGCGACCTTGTAAATGTCCAAATGCACATTCTACCACCATTCTGCACTTGGTCAGCCTGTAGTTGAACAGCTCCTGACTCCTGTCCAGGCTTCCTGTGTATGGCTTCATGAGCCATGGCATTAAGGGGTAGGCTGGGTCCCCAAGGATAACTATAGGAATTTCAACATCCCCAATGATTATTTTCTGGTCCGGGAAGTAAATCCCTTGCTGCAGCCATTTAAACAGACTAGTGTTTCTGAAGACGCGAGCGTCATGAACCCTTTCTGGCCAAACCACGTTGATGTTGATGAAACGTCCCTTGTAATCCACCAGTGCTTGCAGCACCATTGAAAAGTACCCCTTGCGGTTTATGTACTGGCTGCCCTGGTGCTCCAGTGCCAAGATAGGGATATGGGTTCCATCTATCGCGCCACCACAGTTAGGGAATCCCATTGCAGCAAAGCCATCCACTATGACCTGCACATTTCCCAGAGTCACTACCTTTGGTAGCCGCACCTCAGTGATTGCTTTGGCTACTTGCATCACAGCAGCCCCCACAGTAGATTTGCCCACTCCAAATTGATTGCCGACTGACCGGTAGCTGTCTGGCGTTGCTAGCTTCCACAGGGCTATTGCCACTCGCTTCTCAACTGCGAGGGCTGCTCTCATCTTGGTATTCTGGCGCTTCAGGGCAGGGGAAAGCAACTCACAAAGTTGCATGAAAGTGCCCTTACGCATGCGAAAGTTTTGCAGCCACTGGGAATTGTCCCACACCTGCAACACTATGTGGTCCCACCAGTCTGTGCTTGTTTCCCAGGCCCAGAATTGGCGTTCCACGGCTAGAACCTGCCCCATTAAAAACATGATCTCCAAAGCGCCGGGACCCGCGGTTTGAGAGAATTCTGTGTCCATGTCCATGTCCTCATCACTCTCGTCGCCGTGGTGCCGTCGCCGCCTCTTCCTTGCCTCGTTTTTCTGGTCCTGGTTCAGCATAAACTGCACGATAATGTGCGAGATGTTTACAGTGTTCATGACTGCTGTCTTGAGCTGAGCGGGCTCCATGCTTGCCGTGGTATGGCATCTGCAGTGTTCACCCAGGAAAAAAGGTGCAAAATGGTTGTCTGCCATTGCTTTCATGGAGGGAGGGGTGAGGCTGTACCCAGAACCACCTGAGACAATGTTTTTTGCCCCATCAGGCACTGGGATCTCAACCCAGAATTCCAATGAGCGGGGAAGACTGCGGGAACTATGGGATAGCTATGGGATAACTACCCAAAGTGCAATGCTCCGGAAGTCGACGCTAGCCTCAGAACATGGACGCACACCGCCGAATTAATGTGCTTAGTGTGGCCGCATACACTCGACTTTATAAAATCGGTTACCAAAAATCGAATTCTGTAAATTCAGAGTAATCCTGTAGTGTAGACATACCCAAAGAGTGGGCGTTGGTAGGGGCCAGCATTTCTACCAGTGCCCTGACCGTCCTCTGATCTGCCTGTCTCCCTTCTTGTCCAACGACTATGCCCAGGTATGTCACCTGAGGTAGCACAAATGAGCCTTGTCTAAGGCTACTTTGAACCCCGTTTCCTGAATTAGTGCCAAAACTTTTTCTGTTCGTGTTTGAGTTTGTGCCTCGGTTTCCCCTTTTTATACAGCAGACTAAGTTTTTAATTTCCCCGCCCCCCTGCTGTGTTAAGCTTTAAATTTATTCACAGGTAATAACTGAGAAGCATCATTACCATCTGATCTTAAAGGATTTTTTTTTTCAAAAATCATACTCACTATACATTGTTACAGGGCTACTTATTAACATTAAGTTTATCTCAATGTTTAATATGAACATCAAACCTATTAAAAGTATTTTGTTATACCATGTTTTTTTATTTAGACAATTTGTTTTTGAGGCCAGTGTGTTCAACGTTCTCTTGAAATTTTTGCATAGGCTTTTTAATGTAATTATATCGTTGGGGTTTTGGTGAATTAAAAGGTAGGGGTGTCATGCATATAAGCAGACCCCTTTTGTACCTGTCTTCAGATTTCAGCACATACACAACAAAAGTATATATATAATTCTCTACTTAGGGTTAACCTGTCCCTCTCTTATTCTTTGGTTTAACTCTTCTGGGCTGGAGGCAGGGATAGCTCAGTGGTTTGCGCATTGGCCAGCTAAACCCAAGGTTGTGAGCTCAATCCTTGAGGGGCCAGCTAAGCATCTGGGGCAAAAATCTGTCAGACACTGTACGTGGTCCTGCTGTGAAGGTAGGGGACTAGCCTCAACTCAATGAGCTTTCAAGGTTCCTTCCAGCGCTGATTGTTAGTTATTTATGGGCAGTTCTTTGCTTCCTTTATCAGTTAGGGAACTTGCATTAACACAGATGCTTTCTGGCTTGCTTTTAGATCCAAAGCCATTAGCCACAGGGGGTGAGTGGCTGATAGCTTTGGATCTCAGTGGTTTGAGCATTGGCCTGCTAAACCCAGGGTTGTGAATTCAATCCTTAAGAGGGCCACTTAAGGATCTGGGGCAAAAATCAGTACATGATACTGCTAGTGAAGGCAGGGGGCTGGACTCAATGACCTTTCAGGGTCCCTTCCAGCTCTATGAGATAGGTATATCTCCATATATTAGCAGCTCAGAGACTCTGTCTTAAAAGGGACACAGTCAACTTCCACCAGAGTTTTTATATACCCTTATCAAAGTGACATTTGATTACACACAGCCACCTTAAAGCTCAGTGGGGGGCACTGTCTTTTTTTTTATTTCTTTTACTACTGCTCTTATCTGCTATTTTGTTACCAAAAACCAAATCCAGAATCCTTTCCCATTCTCCTGGTTTGGACTGCTCTGCTGCAGCCACAACTTTGGTCTTTTAAAAAGATATTGAACTTATAAAGCATTAAGTTACCTTAAGCGTTAAATGCTAAATACCAAAGCCAAACAACACTAGTTACCTGTGTCTGGCAAAAAGTGTTTCTCGGTTTTGCAACTTTGAATGAAAGATTCAAATGGATTTTATTGGTATTATTTAAAAACAAAACCAATTCATCTTAAACCTACAGAACAAGAGTTTTACAAACCAGGAGTGTTGGTTTAGGTCCTAAACACTCCACATATTTACACAATATATTTATATACACACATTATTTTTTCTTAACATCCCTTACACTGCTTTAATTTTTACACAGCTGTACATAGATGACATTTGTATACACTTGGGAGCAGTTAAGTTCCAATAGAAACCCCTTATGTTCTTTTAGCAAATTTGACTAAATTGTTGATAGTTAAATGATTTAAATCAGATTGTCTCTTTGCCTGGCTTATTTGCAGACATTCCTTTGGAAAAGGGCCCATTTCCCCTTCACAATGGCTGCAAAGAAACCAAGAATTCTCTTTCTATAACACTTTTCCTTTTTAACATTTTTACAACATTCAACTGCTTAATTCCCTCCAGCCTCTGCAGAGTTAATTTCTCACTCTCTTTCCTTAAATCACTTGCTTATCTCCCAAAATGACACCTCCATCAGCTCAGATATCGCCATTCCAAGTATTGTCCCAGGGATGTGAATTCCCCAGGCCTGTACTTACTGCTTTCCTTACTCCTGCCACTATGCCCCTCAGGGCTCCCAACCTGTTTTCCAATGTTTTAATCTGTTGCCTTCCTGCTTGTCTGGGCCCGATCCTGCCTTCCTCGCTGAACCATCCCTCCCATGGACACTGGCTTTGTTCCACTTCCAATTTAGCCAGGGCCGGATCTAGCCACCAGCAAAGCAAGCAGTTGCTTGGGGTGGCAGATTTGCAAGGGGCACAAGAATCCAGCATGGGAGCTGAGAACCAACAGGGGGCCCTGGGAGCTGTAGTTCCTTGGTTAGCTCCCTGCCTATAGAGCCAGCCCTGGAGCAGGGAAAGAACTACATTTCCCAGCATTCCCTTGGCCACTAGCAACAGGAAAGGGTGGGGGAAGGAGTATGGAACTGAAATCTGCAGCTTGCTGTGAATGGTAGGGACAGAACCAGCTATAGGTTTTTTGCTGCCCCCCCCCCGCCCTGGGCTCCCCCTGCACCCCTGTATTGCTCCAGCCCTGGACTCTCCCCCGCCCACAACCCCTGCCGCCCCAGCTCTGGCCCCCACCTGCACTCCCCTGCTGCCCCAGCCCTGGGCTCTCCCCCCACCCACACCTCCTGCTGCCCCAGCCCTGGGCTCTCCCCCCACCCACACCTCCTGCTGCCCCAGCCCTGGGCTCTCCCCCCACCCACACCTCCTGCCACCCCAGCTCTGGCCCCCACCTGCACTCCCCTGCTGCCCCAGCCCTGGGCTCTCCCCGCACCCGCACCTCCTGCTGCCCCAGCCCTGGGCTCTCCCCCGCCCACACCCCCTGCCGCCCCAGCTCTGGCCCCCACCTGCACTCCCTTGCTCCCCCAGCCCTGGGCTCTCCCCCCACCTGCACCTCCTGCTGCCCCAGTCCTGGGCTCTCCCTCCAAGTACCCCCTGCCACTCCAGCTCTGGCCCCCACCCGCACCCCCTGCCGCCCCAGCTCTGGCCCCCACCTGCACTCCCTTGCTCCCCCAGCCCTGGGCTCTCCCCACACCACCTGCTGCCCCAGCCCTGGGCTCTCCCCTACCCACACCCCCTGCTGCCCCAGCTCTGGCCCCCACCTGCACTCCCTTGCTCCCCCAGTCCTGGGCTCTCCCCACACCCACACCTCCTGCCACCCCAGCCCTGGGCTCTCCCCCAAAAAAGGAACTGGGGGAAACAAATGGACGGTGCACCTCTCTATCTGAAGCCTAGCAAGGGAGGTATGTGGATCCCACTAGAATTTAAAATGAAAAGTAAGGGAGGGGAGGCTCTGGACCTGGGCAGCTTTAGATACAGTACCAGGCACTTAGGGGGATTTCCACTTCTGAGCTATGGAAGCAGAAATTGACTTTTTCTTTCCAGATATAGCTAATATTCAGAAAGGGAATCTAGCACCTGCCTTCCAGATTTGAACACCCTCAAAATTCAGGAGTGCTCAAGCTCAATTTGGGCAGCTGTTACTTCATTTCCCCCAAATCAAATATACTGATCCACTGTAACTTGCTGTAGAAAAAGTAGAATAAATTGAGCAAGAAATGCTTCCCAGTGGTTATTAGGACTGGAATTGCTATTTTCAACAGCCATTGCTTTTTTTTTTTAAGTTTTAGTTTTATTTGTTTAAAAGGAAGACCGTGATAGTGCATTCCCCATAGAAACAAAGAATGGAACAAAAGAATAATAAAGGCACCTCAACTTTTTCTCATTTATGTAGGACAGTCTTATAATATGCATCCAGATATCCTCCAGTCACACAAGCTGAAAATTGTTCCACTTTACTGCAGTTCTGTAACCATATGGGAACCAATCCTGTCTGTGTTCTGTGCACATCCAAAATTCCTGCTGAATGACCTGCCCTGGGAGCAAGTTACCAGTGACCCAGGGCTGGGGCGGCAGGAGGGTGCAGTTTGGGGCGGGGAGAGCCCAGGGCTGGGGTGGGGGGCAGCCAAAATTTTTTTTGCTTGGAGCAGCAAAAAACCTAGAGCCGGCCCTGAATTTAGCAGGGAGGGTGGACTCCTCAATTAGCCCCCACCCCTCCTGGTCCCTTTCCTTAAACATTTCTTTCAAAATTGTGAAATCACCACCATATCACTCACAAAAAATACTACACTGCCCAAACTCCTATATCCTTCAGAGTTTGGTTTAACAGAGCAAGATCTGTTTAAAAGGAGTAATCTCTTTAACAAAGTATCCTCTTTGGATTGCTTCCTTTTAAACATTTTTACACAGGTGCTACCACTGTTGGCCCACACTCCTATATCCTTCAGAGTTGGGTCTCACGTAGAAAATATGGCCTGAAGATATTTCTTTATGAATCTCTTTTACCTTTATAACTCTTCTGGGCCCACACTCGTGCTGGGACTTACAAAACACAAAATTTTATACCACTAAAAAGAACTCTGCCTAACAGAGCAGGAGCAGGGAATGCGAGGCCCCCTACCTTTTGGGCTTGATCCTGCTATGACCAAGGGTATATTCACCTATGCAATTTTCCCCCAACAGACGGGTCAGAGGGAGGACTCTAATCCTCCCATTATTGCCCAGCACTTCTCTGACCGGAGGTGTGCACACCTGAATGATTGATCACTTGATATGTATGGTAGACCTTTTAGCAGTATGTTCAACAATCACAGTGCATGTCTTCCTCCTTTCGCAATTCTCCACCAAAAGTGTTATGCTTATAAGAAGCACACGGGATCTTCTTCAGGGGAAAAGGCAACATGCCACATTTATTGAAGATACAACAATTATCATATGCATTCAATCACACTACACACACTGTCCCACCAGTCGATGTTATAGTTACCCGTCCAGAGTCCGGGTCAATCTAGTGGCCAGGTTGGTTGATCATGGGTAGGGAGGAGCCGGGTTCCATCGGTCGTGACACAATGCTCCGGGAAAGTCTTGGCAGGACGAATCCAAAGTTTCATGGCAAGGCACCTTGTTTATATAGTGATTTTCCTTCATTGGGACCAATGAGTTTTGCACCGTCATGCTGTTATCAATTGTTGTTTGACGAGTGCTTGTTTTCTTAAATTGTTCTTCTCATTCTTCATCTTTTTTTTCATCAAGTCTCTCAGGAAGTTGCCCCATGCTGGTTATGATCACAGCTATCTTGTCCCCATTGATAGGTGCCTGTCTCATCTTTAGAGTCATCAATCTGCCCTCCTCCGACATTTCAAAAGATGGGTGTTGCAGCCTCCTGGCGCCCTTGCATCTGTCTTCGGTTCCTCCCTCGTACATCTGGTTCAGCGATGGCCTTCACACTTATCTCTTAACACACAAATTCCTCATTCACTCACAAAACAGAACTGATTTACACAGAACATTTTGAACAGGAACATCAAGTTGCAATGCAAAAGAAAACAATCATGGCATTCTTTTACTTATTTTAAAATGCTAAACCTACCACAAAGTAGTGACCTTAAAACATCTGTTACTGCCTTGAAATCACCCCAGACACAGATTCCAGATGATGCATCTTTCCAAATGGCCATTAGGCCATTCTTTTCTGCTATTCAAAATGGGTGGCTGGCAGGATATGATCAAATCATATACCAATAAATTTAATACATGCTACGTTATTATCTTATTATTCTTTATCCTTCATTCTAAATCATACAAAATACAAACATAAAATCCTACTACTACACCGCCACCAACTGTTGTGACCATCCCAGGAGCAATTCTCAGCTCTTTCCATCAGCATAGCAGAGCAGGATCCTCAGGAGCAGCTGACATCGGAAGAGATAATGGGGGCACTTGTGGTGATCGAGGCTTAGAATGTTATGGAGGATTATATGGTTACGGGGGTCCCTGTGGTTTGGGAGGTTATACAATTATGGGGGCCCATATGGTGAGGATTACTAGGGCCCATATGATTTTGGAGGATAATATGGTCCCAGGGGTCCATATGGTGTTGAGAGAATACCAGAGTTAGGGGGGGATGGCGATGGGGCCATCGGTACCTTAATGGAAACTGTGGGCCAGGCTAAACCCAGCAGGCGTATGCATGGGAAAAGGAAGAAGCAGGAAATGAATGGCAAGATACAGATTCATGTCTGAGTGCATAGGCCTGGCTTTGAGAAGTGTTGAGTATACCGAACTCTCCTGCATTTAATCAGCACCTTTGCAAACATTCCTCATGTTTCCCTTGTTACATTTGGTGGGTTTCCTCTATTGCCTTCCTGGCTATGGGCTTCTTCTATTATAAACCCAGTGGGCCTGATTCTCAACTACACGATGGGTATTGCACCTCGCTGTAAAATGCAAATTAAGCAGGGGGCCGTAAAGTGGATGTTGTCTACATCTACATTGACTTCAATGCCTCTTTCCCATGACAGAGCAGTGTGAAAATACTTTAGTGTTGTTGAGAATCTCCTATCCATGAATATGGATTGTTTCTTTCTGCCTTTTAACTTTCAAACACCAGCTACATAGACTCATAGACTTTAAGGTCAGAAGGGACCATTATGGTCATCTAGTCTGGCCTCCCACATGATGCAGGCCACAAAAGCTGACCCACCCACTTTCCCTTAACTCAGCTGTTGAAGTCTCCAGATCGTGATTTAAAGACTTCAAGTTGCAGAGAATCCTCCAGCTTCCGACCCCTGCCCCATGCTGCGGAGGAAGGCGAAAAACCTCCAGGGCCTCTGCCAATCTACCCTGGAGGAAAATTCCTTCCCGACCCCAAATATGGCGATCAGTAGAACCCCGAGCATACAGGCAAGATTCTCCAACCGGACCCTCATTTTACCAGCGATGGCATGTTATTGCCTAATTGACTAAAATCACGTTATCCCATCAAACCATTCCCTCCATAAACTTATCTAGCCTAATCTTGAAGCCAGAGAGGTCTTTTGCCCCCACCGTTTCCCTCGGAAGGCTGTTCCAAAATTTCACCCCTCTGATGGTTAGAAACCTTCGTCTAATTTCAAGCCTAAACTTCCCCACGGCCAGTTTATATCCATTTGTTCTCGTGTCCACATTAGTACTGAGCTGAAATAATTCCTCTCCCTCCCTGGTATTTATCCCTCTGATATATTTAAAGAGAGCAATCATATCTCCCCTCAGCCTTCTTTTGGTTAGGCTAAACAAACCGAGCTCCTCGAGTCTCCTTTCATACGAAAGGTTTTCCATTCCTCGGATCATCCTAGTGGCCCTTCTCTGTACCCGTTCCAGTTTGAGTTCATCCTTTTTAAACATAGGAGACCAGAACTGCACACAGTACTCCAAATGAGGTCTCACCAGTGCCTTGTATAACGGAAGCAGCACCTCCTTGTCCCTACTAGAAATACCTCGCCTAATGCATCCCAAAATCGCATTAGCTTTTTTCACAGCCACGTCACATTGCCGACTCATAGTCATCCTGCAGTCAACCAGGACTCCGAGGTCCTTCTCCTCCTCCGTTACTTCCAACCGATGCGTCCCCAGCTTATAACTAAAATTCTTGTTAGTCATCCCTAAATGCATCACCTTACACTTCTCACTATTAAATCTCATCCTATTATTATTACTCCAATTTACAAGGTCATCCAAGTCTCCCTGCAGAATATCCCGATCCTTCTCCGAATTGGCAATACCTCCCAACTTTGTGTCATCCGCAAACTTTATCAGCCCACTCCTACATTCGGTTCCGAGGTCAGTAATAAATAGATTAAATAAAATTGGACCCAAAACCGAACCTTGAGGAACCCCACTGGTGACCTCCCTCCAACCTGACAGTTCACCTTTCAGTACTACCCGCTGCAGTCTCCCCTTTAACCAGTTCTTTATCCACCTCTGGATTTTCCTATCGATCCCCATCTTTTCCAATTTAACCAATAATTCCTCATGCGGTACAGTATCAAACGCTTTACTAAAATCGAGGTATATTAGATCCACCGCATTTCCTTTATCTAGAAAGTCTGTTACTTTCTCAAAGAAGGAGATCAGGTTGGTTTGGCACGATCTGCCTTTCGTAAACCCATGTTGTAATTTGTCCCAATTGCCATTCACTTCAAGGTCCTTAACTACTTTCTCCTTCAAAATTTTTTCCAAGACCTTGCATACTACAGATGTTAAACTAACAGGCCTATAGTTACCCGGGTCACTCTTTTTCCCTTTCTTGAAAATAGGAACCACATTAGCTATTTTCCAGTCCAACGGTACCACCCCCGAGTTTACAGATTCATTAAAAATTATCGCCAAGGGGCTTGCAATTTCTCGCGCCAGTTCCTTCAATATTCTAGGATGAAGATCATCCGGTCCGTCCGATTTAGTCCCGTTTAGCTGGTCAAGTTTGGCTTCCACCTCCGATACTGTAATGTCAACCCCCCCTCCTTTATTCCCCTCTGTCCTGCTCCCTCTATTCCTAAGCCCTTCATTAGCCTTATTAAAGACCGATGCAAAATATTAATTTAGATATTGTGCCATGCCTAGATTATCCTTAATCTCCACTCCAGCTATATTCTTCAGCGGTCCCACTTCCTCTTTCTTTGTTTTCTTCCTATTTATATGGCTATAAAAGCTCTTACTATTGGTTTTAATTCCCCTCGCAAGGTCCAACTCTACACGGCTTTTGGCCTTTCTCACTGCATCCCTACATGCTCTGACCTCAATAAGGTAGGTTTCCTTGCTGATCCCTCCCCTCTTCCATTCTTTGTACACTTTCCGTTTTTCCTTAATCGCCCCTTTGAGACGCTCGCTCATCCAGCTAGGTCTAAATCTCCTGCCTACTAACCGTTTTCCCTTTCTCGGGATACGGGCCTCGGACAGTTCGTGCAACTTCAACTTGAAATAATCCCAGGCGCCATCTGCCTTTAGATCCCTAAGTATGTTAGCCCAATCCACATAATATAGAAGTTTTTTGAACTTCTGCTTTTATTGTATTTTGCTTTAGTTGAGTCTGACCAGGGTGAAACAAGTACAGTAATTAAAAATGGTGGCAGACAGACTTGAGTGTCAAACTCTACAGCTGCAATAAAGAAGTAAGAGAACTGTGTGAGAAATACTGCACTTTGGAGCTGGGGATAGGATACGGCTCTTCATGAAACCATGGAAATATAGTCTTGATATTGTGCTTTCTTTCTTCATTCTTAATTTTGACAATTTTCCACTCCCCTTTATTTCAAATTCAAATATATACCACATCATACTATGGGCCTTCTGGTTTAATTGCGATTTCATTTGTTATCTTTTAATATCACCAAAGGCTTCCTCATCATTTTCCTAGTTTTGGATACCTCCTGTGTTGGAGCACAACTCAGGAAAGCTTGTGGGCTGTTATCAAAAAATGTTGATTACTAACAGCTCCAGCTAGTTCAGTGGGACTTTTGAGAACTCAACACTTCATAAAAAGGGGCCTGCATCCTCTCATGCCAGACATAAAATCAACGGCTTCTTTGGAAAGAGGTTGGCTTAGATGTGTCTAGAAGCGCGATACTTGGAATTTAGCCCATGTCCAATTCTGTTAGGTCTGGAGTCTTGCATGAAATGCTCTCACTGGAATTGAAAGGATCAGAGTTGCTAGGTCTTCCAATTCAAAAATGGAAAAAGAACTAAGCAGATCTCTCAGAGTGGAACCTTGGTGATATTCAGACATTTGTTCTGTAAGAAGCTTGTAATCTGGCAGTGAACAGCTCATTGCTTAATGGCAGAAGGTTTATTCTTCAGCAGTTCAGGTCTTGAGTGCTGCAGCTTGAAATTCGTTATTGACAGGAAGTTTATCTTAATATCCAACCTAAAACTTCCTTCCTGCAATTTAAGCTTTTTACTTCTTCTCCTGTCCTCAGAGGTTAGGGAGAACAATTTTTCTTATTCCTCCCCTCTCAGTCTTCTCTTCAGACTAAACAAACCAATTTTTTTCAATCTTTCCTCATAGGTCATGTTTTGAAGTCTCTTAATCATTTTTGTTGGTCTTCTCTGGACAGCTCTGGACTCCAATTTCTCCACATTTCTCCTGAAATGTGGCGCCCAGAATGGGATACAGCATTCCGGCTGAGGCATAACCTGCTCAGAGTAGAATGGAAGATTTACTTCTTGTGTTTTGCTTACAACTCTCCTGCTGATACATCCCAGATTGATTGTAGAGGGTCCCGGACTCACCCCTGCAGCGCCTCCTGCTGGTCATCCAGGGAATTAGCTCACCAGCCTCTGGAGCGCCCTCTGCAGGCTGGTGGTCTGCCTTGTCCTCTGCACTGGCCCCCGTGTCCCTCCCAGGACCCCGGTGCCCCTTGCTCTGGGTGCTGCCCCCTGGCAGTACCCACACGCTAGGTCTCCCCTCCCAGGGGAACCCCCACCCACTAACCCCACCTCGCCTCAGGATAAGGCCATTGCCAGTCACCAACTAGCCCCCACTCTCTGGGGCAGACTGCAGTATAGGCCACTCATCATTGGCAACGTTGGGTTTGGACCTGCTGCCTTGGACTAGCCCTGGGCTGCCCTCTGCAACCCCCAGTACCCCTTGGCCTATTACCAGACCGCAGCCTGGGGCTATCCAGGCTGGAGCTCCCCAGCTCCTCAGCCTTTCCCCAGCCCTGCTCCACTACAGGTACCCTGTCTAGCTCCCTGCAGCCAGGCCCTTCTCTCTCTGAAGGCAGAGAGAGACTCTGAGTTTCTGGCTGCCCTGGCCTTTATAGGGCCAGCTGAAGCCTGATTGGGGCATGGCCCCAGTTGCAGCCACTTCCCCCAATCAGCTCAGCTTTCACTCTGCCTGCTCCCTGGGCTATCCCAGGCCCTTCCAGGCAGGAGCAGGTATCCACCCTGCTACACTGATGTTTGCTTTTTTTTTGTAACAGAGTAACACTCTTTTGATCCATTAGGACCCCAGATTCCTTTCCACAGTACTCCTTCCTAGGCAGTCATTCCCCATTTTGTATGTGTGCAACTGATTGTACTTTGCATTTGTCTTTATTGAATTTCATCCTATTTACTTCAGACCATTTCTCAAGTTTGTCCAGTTCATTTTGAATTTTAATCCTATCCTCCAGAGCACTTGAGACCCCCCCAACTTGGTATCATCTGCAAACTTTATAAGTGTACCCTCTGTGCTATAATCGAAATCATTGATGAAGATATGGAATGGAATCGGACCCAGAATTGATCCCTGTGGTACCCAACTTGATATGCCCTTCCAGTTAGAGTGTAGACACCTGCTATATATTCTCTGGGAATGATTTTCCTACCAGTTATGCACCCACCTTATGGTAGCTTCACCTAGGATGTATTTTCCTAGTTTGTTTATGAGAAGGTCAAGAAAGTATTAAAATCCTTACTAAAAATTGTGATATACCACATCTGCCGCTTGCCCACTATCCACGAGGCTTGTTATCCTGTAAAAGAAATATATTAGTTTGTTTTAACAGGTTGACCTAGACAAATTGGAGGATGGGCAAAAAGAAATGAGGTTCAACAAGGACAAGTGCAGAGTCCTGCACTTAGGACGGAAGAATCCCATGCACCACAACAGGATGGGGCCCAGGTCTGCAGTAAAGGACCTGGGGATTACAGTGGATGAGAAGCTGGATATGAGTCAGCAGTGTGCCCTTGTTGCCAAGAATGCTAACAGCATACTGGGCTGTATAAGTAGGAGCATTGCCAGCAGATCAAGGGAAGTGATTATTCCCCTCTATTCGGCACTGGTGAGGCCACATCTGGAGTATTGCATCCAGTTTTGGGACCCCCACTACAGAAAGGATGTGGACAAATTGGAGAGAGTCCAACGGAGGGCAACGAAAATGATCAGGGGGCTGGGGCACATGATTAAGAGGAGAGGCTGAGGGAACTGGGATTGTTTAGTCTGCAGAAGAGAAGAGTGAGAGGGGATTTGATAGCAGCCTTCAACTACCTGAAGGGGGGTTCCAAAGAGGATGGATCTAGACTGTTCTCAGTGGTGGCAGATGACAGAACAAGGAGCAATAGTCTCAAGTTGCAGTGGTCTAGGTTGGATATTAGGAAACAGTATTTCACTAGGAGGGTAGTGAAGCACGGAATTGCGTTACCTAGGGAGGTCGTGGAATTTCCATCATTAAAGGTTTTTAAGGCCCGGCTTGACAGAGCCCTGGCTGGGATGATTTAGTTGGTTTTGGTCCTGCTTTGAGCAGGGGGAAGGACTAGATGACCTCCTGAGCTTTCTTCCAACCCTAATCTTGTATGATTCTGTAGCCTATAGGATTAACCTGCTTGCTTGCATATCTATCTATCTTTTCTTATAGTTTAAGTATTTGGTTTATTGTAATAGGTTTATATATTTATATTAAAGTAAGTTGGGCTGTAATGCAAGAGACCAACAGGCCATATCCTGCATGTTGAGCTAAGGCAAAGTTAGCATATCTTTGTCTGGGACCTTTCACCCAGATAGCAAAGAGAACACACACACATATGTCTGAGACCTTTCACCTAGATAGATAGATAATGGTAGAATGGCATAGGGGGTTTCCAAGTCTGTACCCACAAACTTAACAAGTACACCACAAGGAAATAACCGAAATAACCGGGAGAACAGAAATAACATGTGGGTGTGTGTGTGATCTAATGTCAATAATATGTATGTTCATGTCATCAATACGTACAAACATACGAGCCTATGGAGTAAGTCTACCCCGACATTTTTGGGGGTGAGGAATGAAGTTTGGGCACAGGAGGAAGGATTTCAGGAACTTGTGCCCTATAAAAGAGGTGACCCACCTTTCTAGAGGCCGGTAGACTAGAAGATTAGGAGGCTGTACTTGTTTTTCTTAGAACTTTCTAAGTTCCAAGGGCACTAGGCGTAGCTTGGTTTCCCTAAGCTTTTGTTCTTAGTTTTGTGTATTAAGTTTTGATTTTCAGTTTAAGTTAGTTAAGGAAACTCTAAGTTAGCTTCGACAGCTCTTAGCTCCAGCTTCTTCTAAGCTTTGCACCTCTCACTCAAGAATTGAGGCACCTGAACCGCCAGAGGCGAGGCTGGTCCTGTGTCTCTCACCACCAGGTTATCAGGGAAGGGTGTGAGTATATTAACCAAAGCTTTGTAGCATATAATACCATAATGCCATATGTATCTTTTGAAGAGCAGTAATACAATTTGTAACTTGAATTATTTTACCATTTAAGAACTACTTCATTTATCTTAATAAAAAGTCTTTAAGGCTGTATCTGTCTCAGTGTGAGCTTCCTGTCATACCCCCGAGGGTCCTTTGTAAATTATGTGGAGCCTGATGCGGGACAAGAACCTTATTATCTTCTGATCAAACAGATTGGTGAGCCTAAAACCCATACTATCCCAATTAATATTATTAACCTCCTCAATCAGGCAACATTTCTATGATTTTATGAGGTGTGATGGAACACCAACCACCAGGATGACTTTTTTATAAACAGAAATGCCATTTTAAGTCTTTCTGAATATGTCTGAATATGTCTTTCTGAATTTTCATGTCATAAAGTCATTGCAGTACCCATATTTCTATTACGATTATTTTCAGTCCATGCTCTTTTTCAGTACCTATGAATGAGTTTATTTAAAGGTTATACAGGAGGACAGTATAGGGATGTTAAAGGACTGTGTGAAAGTTAATGTGGTACCTAAAAGAATCAGACAGTAGTTTTGATTGTCTATGTACTGTACCAATACACAAAAATAAATACAATATCATTAAGGCTAAGATTATGTCCCAGAGACCATGGAATCCATGTCTTCCAGAGACCTCCGTGACACTTTCCGTTTCAGCCCAAGGGTGGGGAGGCTGGAGCTCTCAGCTACCGTGGGTAGCAAAGGGACCCAGAGATCCTAATGTGGCCAGCAGGGGCCGTTCAAAGGTCTCAGCCACTGCGGGTGGGGTGGGGGGTGGGAGACTGGTACTCTTAGCCAGATTTGATTTGGTCTGAGGGCTCCAGATAAAGTACCCATAACAAATAGTCAGGTTAGGAAAGTTTTCTCAGCATTCGTCTGTATGAATAATCCCTGCTGAAACACCCAAACCCTGGGGAAGCGAAGCTCCATAGAACAGGGAGGGTGATTTGTGGACTGCATGTTGAGAAGGGCTTTCTAGTGAAGAGCCAAACTTTCACAACACTCTAGAAGCAAAGGCATCCTGTCCTGAAAGTAGCTCTGCCATTCAAAGAGCTTGGGCGAGAGTTACCTTTACTTTGTTAAAACAGGTAATGCAAGGTGCAACTCCACACCAGTACGGAAACCCAACAGAATGCTGTAAAATTCTTCAAGGAATTCTGAATTCTCCTATCACTCCAGGGCTTCAGAAAGTCGCATCTTGAGAAGTGCCTGATGCTGCTGGCTCTTCAGGGATGAATTTTGTCCAGGGCAATGTTGAAAGAAGGAGGGAGGAACAAAGAGAACCAGAAGACGGCTATTATGATGCATCAGAGTTTTTAATGAGAGTGACATTTGCAGTACACAGTTACAGGAAAAATACTAGAGCAGAAAGAAGGTATTTTCAGTTTTGCAAGAAAGGCTGCGACCCACCACCCATCTCAATGGGATGTATTACACACACAATGTTCTTTTTTGTTGTTGTTGTTGCAGCTGCAGCGGTTGACAAACAAGTCCCCTTTGCAACCATTTTCAGTTATTTTTATTACCCCAGTCGGTGGGAAGTAAGACAAAGGAAAACAGAAGCAGAGGACTACGCCAATTCTCAATTAAATGTCTGCCGCAGAGAAGGTCAAAGCGAGTTGCTAAAGATACGCATTGATGGAAAGGATAGAACACAGAGTGTCTAATTCTCCTTCACAGCAAGGTCTCTTTTTCCCACGCTTAAGGGACTTAAAATGATAATAAATGTAGCTGATGCCTGTCTTAAGGCCGCTATTTCCTTTCAACTGCGGAGTTAATGTAAGCAGCCTGCATGTAATTCAGAATGAGTACATATGTGAATAAGAGAATCAGCACTTGGCTGGCAAAGCCTTGGCAGAAAGAATCATAAAGCGTAACAGTAGAAATGCAGCATGGCTATCAGACCAAGGTGCTGAGCACACAGAGCTCCCACTGAGTTCAACTGGAGCCCTGTTTGCACAGCACTTCTGAAAGCCATGCCCAAAAGATCAGGGGTGAATCTGTATCTTGCTGTTCATTTCCTGGTTCTTCCTTCTTCCACGAATATTCCTGGCAGGTTTAACATGGCCCACAGCTTCCACTGAGGTACCTATGGCAAGATATCCCAGAACCACATAATCCCCCAGAACCACCATATCCCCCTAACCCAGACAATCCTCCGTAATGGCCTCCAGAGCCATTCAATCCCCCCAAACCGTATGAGCCCCCGAAACCGGCTCCCACCACAGGTGCTCCTACAGCTCCCACTACACTGTGCTGAGGGAAATTGCTGAGCATTGGTCCTGGGAGGGTCATGACAACCGGTGAGGGTCTGATCACCACTTGGGAGTCAGGGCACTGCCTAACGCACGGCTCGTTGCAGCTGCCAGTGACTGGACTGGGTCGGGCCACCCCGCATTCTGGATAGCACAGGCTGGAGAAAGTCATCTTTCTGGGATGGAGGTAAACCTGAAACACACAACAGGCACTAGAGTAAAGAGAAGGAACAAGGGCTGGTGGAAGAAAGGCTTTAAAGCTGGTGCAGCCCAAAAGAGAAAGGAAGAGTGGACTAAGTCCCTGTGTTCATGGCCATGTTTTTCTTCCTATATCCTCTTGCTACACCTCTTGTCCACTCGCACTAAATTTCCCTCCCAACTGGCCCCCTTGAGCCCCTCTCAATGGCTTTGTCTGAAAAACACCGACTAGAATAAGTGTCACTATTTCTATTCTGGATATCTGGGATTCTTTGTCCATTTTAGACATTTCTCAAAGAGAACATGGCTGAGATCATGGTAATCACTTTCTTTCATTTGAGGATTTAACCTCTGCATGCAAACCAGTTGAGTTTGGTAGCACAGGGTAATTTTGGATTTTCCAAAGCTTGTGAGTCAAAAATAGTTGCTGATGAATAAACAGAGAAATTTTCTTTTCTCCAAAGAAAACACTAAGGAGAAGCTCGTCAGCTGGCGTTCAGGTGCAGTGACTTTCATGGAGCGACACTAAATTACATCATCTGAGGAAAAGCACCTTCAATGGCTATTTCTGCTGAGAAGAACATAAGAATTGCTAGACTGGATCTCACCACTTGTCAGCTTAATCCATTGTCATGTGTCCAATAGTGAGGAGTAACAACTGCTTGAGAAGAAAGTAAAAGACCACTGAATTGGTCCTTTCTGAAGTAACCTGGGAAAGTTTCTTCCTAAGCCAGCTAAGTGAAAAATGGCTAAATGACTTTCTAAAGTTATTGAAAAGATTTCAGTTAGTAGGAAATATGTTTCCCAATTGCCTATGTTGGTCCTAAAATCCCTCTATTAGCTTCAAATCATGAATCCACCAGTCCTGTAACTAAATCACTACACAAGATAATTATGGAAGAACCGCCAGATCCCGAATAAATATCCCAGTTAGTAAATGCAAAATTCAGACTTACATGAAAAACGCCCATACTGTCACATCTCTAGAGTTCGAAAACGATTGAGTTGAATTGGACTTACCCAGTTCAATGAGGAGATGAAGTCCGGAGAAGTGTTTAGAAAAGCCCTGAGTGGTGAGTGCTTTTATACAGTTCCTAGGAGTGCCTGGAGGATCTGCGATGCTCTTTGTGGAGGCGGTCCTAATTAGTCATCAAACAAACTTGATTGCCTTGCAGAATCCTCCTTTGTATGCAGCTCTTTTGCTCTGGGATTGTGATTATTAGGTTATTCTGAGCCTCAGGAGGTGTGACATGCACGTTGCAGTCTTTGTCTTCCTTTCATCTTCAAATGGTACGGGCCAACTGCGTTCCTTGTGCCATTCCATCGACTTTATTGGTTCTTCAATGAGAATGAATGTCAAGGTGATTCTGAGCGGCGTCAGCAGCACAAATGGCAGGTTTCAGAGTGGTAGCTCTGTGAGTCTGTATCAGCAAAACAACGAGGAGTCCTTTTGGCACCTTAGAGACTAATTTGTCTCTAAGGTGTTAGTCTCTAAAGCGTCACAAGTAGCACAAGTGGGTGTCATGAAAGGAATCCATTTTGTTCCTGTCAATTCATGCAGGTCGTGGCTAGGACCATTGGGCAGTTCATTCTAATCCTTCCAGAAAGGAGGGATCCATTTTTCTGCATTCTCATCACCCGCATTCCCAATGGGTCAGACCCTCTTCCCTTTCAAATTAATGGAAATCATTCCATTGCCTCCAGACTGTTTCTTTTCAGGACGTAAGTCTGAAATTCACCCTTTAGCTGGGGGATGGAAGGATGCTAACCAACAATTTTAGTCCAATATTAAACTTTCAAACTGGGTTTTAACAGGGTCTTAAGTGGAGTATGGACCTTTGTGATGGCCGTCTCCCCCGGGGTGAATCTTACACTATGGTCAATAAAACTTGACCTAAGACTGGACCTCCAGTTAGGTCACCAATGCTGTCTCAAAGGGCTGCCTAGATCGGATTTGCTCATGAGATTTGCTCATGGGTCAAGGGGAGGGATGGTGGAGAGTGAAAGGAAGCAGTGCTCTTTTATGTCAGGATCTCTCCATCTATAAGCAGCCAAGAAAAGGACGTCTTGTGAGACAATGCAGCTGACTGAGCCCAGCAAGAAGCGGAGGAGAGATGAAAATCACACCTTCTTGAGGAAGGAGGAGATGGCTGTGGGATGAGATTTGACATAAACTGTGACCAGCCATAGGGCATGTTGCCGAAAACATTCCTGCCTGAACCAGCATGTTGTGTAAAGTGTAACGGATACCCGCAAGGGTGGGTTCCGTATCCGGGGAATGAGGCAGAGGAGTCTTCCTTTGATTATGAGGCCCTGAGTCTCTTTGAAGTTGAAGCAACTGTGCTGATTTACACCGAGGGGGAACCGTCATTTTTCAATTAAAAAGTTTAAAAAAATAACAAATGCAAAACTACATTTGAATGAAAATGAAACAGCCCCAGATTGTGTGGCTTTACGTTAGGATGAGATTAAGAGAATGACATGAGAGCCTAGCCTCCATTTTGTTTAAAGTGATTGCAGGTCTCAGTGCAGAGGTGTCTAATCTCAACAAGAATTTATTTATATTCTAAGAATAAAACCCTTTGCGTGTGTGAAACAGCAGCGAGTGTTTGTGAGGGGCTTTGAACTCTGGAGTTCTGAGGTCGCTGAAGAACTTTCAGCCTTAACACCCTGCCTCTCTCTGTTTGATAGGCCTAGAAACAGAGACATGTTGAGAAGAAGATCACCCAGAGATCCGTTGCAGGAACAGAAATACAAACCGACCACAGGCAGGGCTGTAACTAGAGAGGAACGAGAGGGTCAGCCGTCGAGGGCATAGGGCTACTGGGTTGCAAAAATGGGGCAAGTGAGGTGTAGTGGCCTCCATACAACCCCACAGTGTCGGGCCCAGCAGACGGAGCCCAGGGTGTCTAGAGCCGCCCTGCTCACAAGATCACGGGCCCAGGGCCCAAGGCAATTGCAGGCTCCCCTGCACTAGGATGCTAATTGGGCATCAGGAAGGCAGGGCACTAAGTGCTGCTTGGCTCCTACTGAGCGTGCTCATTGCTCAGTAACGTCTGCTGAAGCTGCTGCGCTTGCTGGCGATTAAAATGGTTAAAGAGGGCAAATTGTGGGGGATGGGCAGGGTCTAAGCAGCGAGCGGTAACTGACTGCATGGGCACAGGGGGATCAAACAGCTGGAGGCAGGGGCAGAAGGGGGCCAAGGAGAAAAATTGGAGGTGGGGGATGAGCCCGGGTTCAGCCCAGGGGTGAGGGGCTGCAAGAGGGTGGCAGAGGGCAAAGCCCCAACACAGGGAGTGTTTTAGTTAGCACTCAGCAGGGGTAAAACACACCCTGCTCCCTCCTTTAGCTCTGTGTTCCTGTTACTGGGATGTGCTCTTACTTGTTGCTGTCCCAGCCTGATTCAATCCCTATTACAGAGAACAGAAGAAGGAACCTCCCTCCGACTCACCGGGATAACGCTCCATTAACTGGTCAGCAAGGTGCACTCATACATCAGGGAATTAGCACCTTTAGCACAGCCTGGCCCATGATGCTGAACACACCCAGGTTTTTCTTTTAAAAGGCCTCTAATTTTGGGCTAGGGACAATTTTCAGTTGTGCCAAGTCAGCTAAAAATACAGGCCATTGACTGTCCAGGTGAAGAGACCATTGGGGAAATCTGCCTTTGGTGCAGAGCTGGATTGTGGCTGCTGGTGGGGTATACATGGGCAAAGAAACATGTCCACTGTGACCTGTGCTTGTAGCATTCAGGGCTGTGACCCAGCCAGTCTGTTCCTGACACCCTTCGCTATGTCCATCTAGCCACCATAATTAGGACATTAGCGTAGTTGCAGACTGAAGCACAGTATAATCCCATTTCACAATCAACACAGCCAGGTACCTTCTTCTGTCTCCACACTCTGGTGTGAGGGGTTTCACCTCTCCAGAATCATAGACTCATAGAAGATTAGGGTTGGAAGAGAGCTCAGAAGGTCATCTAGTCCAACCCCCTGCTCAAAGCAGGACCAATGAAAACTTAATCATCCCAACCAGAGCTTTGTCAATCCAGGCTTTAAAAATGTCCAAGGATGGAGATTGCACCACCTCCCCAGGTAACCCATGCCAGTTCTTCACCACCTTGCTAGTGGAATAGTGTTTTCTAATCTCCAATTTAGACCTCCCCCATTGCAACTTGAGAACATTGCTCCTTGTTCTGTCATCTGCCACCATTGAGAACAGCCGAGCTCCATCCTCTTTGGAACCCCCCTTCAGGTACTTGAAGGCTGCTATCAAATCCCCTCTCACTCTTCTCTTCTGCAGACTAAACAAGAGCCAACACCTTCAAATAAAGAGAGTTAAAGTGCATGGCAAGACTTTAGATGGTTGATCATTGTTCACACTTAGAGGAGAAGATGTTTCACCCCAAAGTTCCCCCCCAAAAAACATCAAAAGAAAATAAAAAATTGCCAGAATGAGCCTTTCCAAGTGTTACTCTCAGGTTAGTGATGTCTTTGGAAGCCATGAATGGGAGGTATTCAGTAGGGTTCAGGAGATACAGGTTAGTGTTTAGCATGATTAGTCCGAACTATTGGGGTTCATTTCTGACTCTGCCAAACACACATTGTCTGACCGTCACCTCGATGTGCCTCAGTACCCCCCATGGCAAACAGGTATAATTATAACATGAATGGTAGATTGTCTGAAGCATCCTCTGATCTAAGGATTTCAACGTACTTCATAAAACACACATCTTGTTTTATATGGCCAAAGATGTGTATTATTATAATAGCAGTAACTTTTTACTAGGATGAGATGTTCCAATATTGAAGATTGTCTTCACTTTAAAAATGCATGTCAAGGTCTCAGATGTCACTCCAGTGCTCAGTTCACAGGTAGATGCGGAACCAGTGTAAAGGATTGAAGGAAGGCACTTTACCCAACCTGCGGGAGACAAAACCTTTCTGCACCTCCACCCAGAGCTGCTCATATCTCATATCAGATTGCTGTGGGAATAATTGCAAGTCTAATCAACCTAGGGCATTCTGCAAGCCCCTTCTCTGACAATGTTTTTTAGCCACAATTAGAATGATTTCAAAGTGCAAAATTGACTCTCACCAGGATTTCTTCTAACCCGAACAGCACAAAATGCCTTCCCTCAATTGTAGGGCAGAGAATGTCATTGAAGTATATCAAACTGGACTGATGTACACTAGCTCAGCATCCTTTACAAAGCAATGTTTGTTAATGAAAGGAAAATGAAAAGCTTTTTGAATGAAAAACTAAACAGCCCGAAATCTGGGTCCAGGAATTATGAACAGTTGACTGGAACCTTAACATGCATTTGTAAAGTTCATCTCATCCAGCTTTCCTCAAATGCAGCCACCAACGGCGTTTTCTGCAGCCCTGACAGCCTCCGAAGCATGGGCAGGGATTGGGGGCAGGGAAAGCAGCAGTCCCTCCCTTCAGTGTCCAGCTGTTGTTGCTTGTTAAGGGCTTTCCCTTCTCCCTTTCCCTGGTTCCTGTCATGCAGACAGAGAGCAGAAGACCAGAAATCTGAAGTGCAGGCAATGTGATGATGTTTATTGGGCTTAATTCTAGCAAGCATATACATAGCTCTGTGTGCTGGAAGAGTCTTTTTCCCCAGGGTCCCAATTCCCCCCTCCTTAGTAGGCATCATTATACCTGTAGTGCATGCCCTTGGTCCCACCTCTTACAATTTATGGTAAATGTTGGGTCTGGGGGCTTCGCTACCACCTTTTTTGTATCCCATGGCAAGGGTAAGGAGTGAGGTTGTGTTTCGGTCAGGGACAGGCATTTATTTGGCATTTTAATGTTTCCTATCCCCATCCCCTCTCCAGACTGGCTGCTTGACCTTATCTCAGGAGAGGAGTTTAAGGCAAGACTGTCCTTCAATTGTATACTCATATATTACGCTCCCACCATACCCAGCAACACTTTAGCTCCATCTCTTCCCCCACCCACACCGCTCCCATCTGTTTGTGGGCAGATGTAACACACAGTGTCTTTGTTCAAATATACAGGCCTGAATTTAAAAATTTTATTAAGATGATGTTAAAAAAAAAAGCGAATAGAGTTTGAGCATAGAAGTTTTTGTTTATCAGGGAATAACGTACAGATTATCGAGGGTGCAACTTTTCGTTTAAGATCAGGTGGCATAAGAAATACATAATCTGCAATATCCCCAATTGGGGGTAAAAGGTTGATGGGTCAAAGTACAGGCATTGAGATATGAGGGTATGAAGTTCATTGAGTGTCTATGTTCGGGTGTGGATTATAATGAGTGGATATGATGATGAGGATGGATTGACCCTCATTTGGTGAGATTTAATGTTCAGGGAGTTTATGGTTCCAGTTCTTATGATCCAACGGAGAAGGTCACTTGGTCCCTTTCTCGTAGTGGGAGAACGATGTCACTCTGGCTCACACATCCTGGTACTGTCGGTGGCTGGTGATGTGCTCGATGTAGATGTCCTTGGACCATCGGATAGTTTCTGAGACCATGAGGCGCCACATGAGGCGTGCGTAGCGTCGACCGATCCCACAGGTCCACATCACACGCTCGTTGCAGGGGTCCCAGGTGCCCAGGGCTCCGACAATCAGGGCATCCATCTGCACCTCATAGCCCTTCGCTCTCAGGGTGTCAGCCAGGGGGGCGTACTTTTCCAGCTTACGAGCTCGGGCTTCGCAAAATTCCGGGGTCCTGTTCTCAAAGGAGACCGTGATGTCAACAAGGATGATCTTTTTCTTGGCCTCGTTGGTGACGACCACATCAGATAGTAGCTGGCTGTCGGTACCGGGTACGGTGCAGTTCGTGGAGATCTCCCCCAGGCCTGGTGCGATGGCTTTCACCAGGCGGTTCTGGATGGCGTTGTGGCGCAGCTGCCAGGCTCTGGAGTGGGGTTTGCAGCTGCACAGGACATGGGGCAGGGTCTCGTTGGAGTAGCCGCACTTCCTGCAACGCTTGTCTCGGTTCCCGTGGCAGATGGCTCCGTTGAGCGGGACTCAGTTGAGTCGGGCACGGTGGATGAACCGCCAGTCGGCGAAACGGGTGAAGCCGCCCCCGGCGAGGAAGTGGTTGCTGGCGTCCCACTTGCTGGTCAACTCAAAAGCTTTACCCGAGTCTGGTTTACGCTTCAGGGTTTCCACGTACAGCGAGTGGATGGCGGCCTTCAGCGTCCTCTCCATCAAGCCCCTGGCGCTCGTGGTGACGATGGTGTTGTCATCGGACCTGATGTGCGGCACCTGGTCTCCCAGCTCCTGGTGCTCCTTGCACCACTCCCAGCAGCAGCCGATGCACTTCCCTAGGCGACGCGTGGCGTTGTGAGTGAGGGACCACAGCGTTCGCCGCGATGTTCCTTACTGTGGCATCAGGACATGTCAACAGGCGGAAGGCTTGGGTGATCACCACAACGTCGCACAGGTCACCCATGCGGGGGACGTTAGCGCCGCCGTGCCTGTGGGCAATGTAGACCGGCTTGTTGCTGGCTATCTAGGGAAGGAACAGCCACTTCTTCACCAGCTTCCGGATGATCTTGTCTGCCTTGTTGAGGGGCACCTTCCCACATTGGATCCCCTTAGGGTGAACGAGATGCGTGGGATCAGGAAGGTATTCAGGGCGTTTATCTTCTGCCACGGTGCCAGCAGGAAGACATCAATCTTGGCAGCGTCCTGCAAGATCTCCTGGATGGTGTCCTTGGGTGTCTGCCGGACACGGAAACCTGTTGGCGTGCCCAGGTGCTGGTTTGCCTGCCCCTCTGCCAGGGGGATGACGGGCTTACCCTGGATCTGGAGCCCCGTTGCCTGTACCGAGTCCCTTTTGCTGCCGTCAATGTGCAGAGTTGCGCACTTCTTCACATTGAAGTGGAGCCCCATCCAGTCAGTAGCTCGGCTGGTGGCATCTAGCATACCTTGCAGGCTGTCTGGGTCGTCCGCAGTCAGGACCAGATCGTCCGCGTAGGCCAGAATGCTGATTTTCTTGCCGTGCAGGTCGAAGCTGGTGGGGCCGCTGGAGATGGCTCGGATGAGTGGTTCCATGGCCAGGTTGAAGATGATGGGGATAAGGGGGCATCCTTGTTTCATGCCGCGGCAGATGGGGATGGCGTCCGTCTCTCCGTCCGTGGCGCGGATGATGGTGGTGCAGTCCTTGTAGAGGTCCCGGAGGATCTGGATGAAGGTTTCTGGCATCCTGAACTCTCCCAGGGTGGCAAAGATGTGATGGCGGGGTATGGACCCAAAGGCGTTGGTCAGGTCAAGCCATGCTACGGCACACTGCCTCTTGGACCTCCTGGATGGCCGTCTGAAGGAGGAAGTTGTGCTCGTAGCATCCCTCACAGGACATGAAACCCTTCTGCGCTTAGCTGATGGCGCCCCCGCACACTGACCAGTGTGTGATCCTTGCCGCGAGGCAGCTGGCATACAGCTTGTAGATGATGGAGCAGAGGGAGATGGGCCTCTAGTTGCCGGGGTCGTCTCGTTCGCCTTTTTTGTGGATGAACACGGTCATGGACTTTTTCCAGGAGCGGGGAACGCAATGGAACTGCTTGCATTGTTGAAGATGGCAGCGAGCACCAAGCAGCCGGGGTCTCACTTCTTCAGCAGTGGGTAGCGGATGCCATCTTTTCCAGGGGCAGTGTTTTTGGTCATCAGCCTCGCCTGCATCTCCTGCAGGGAAAAATCTCACTCCAGGTCCTCCGTGAGGTCAATCCGGGGTAGCGGGGGAAGGCACTCTGGGCATCGCAAGTTGGTCTGGGCCTCGTGATCAAACACGTCCTTGAAGTAGGAGTAGAGCCTCTTGGGCTGGATGGCACAGTAGGAGGAGGTCCCATCGAGGATCTCCCTCATGGCTTTCATCAAGTTCATCCTGTATAGTTTCTGAATACGGGATGCAGCCGCCGGATCGTAGCGGCGGCCGACGTCCTCTCTCCTGCCTTCTCTGGCGGTGTTGTTACGGCTCGGCGCAGGGAATCTGCGAGTGGCCCGTGCAGCCTCCTGGGGTTCCCTCCTTCTGGCTGTAATTTCCGCAGACAGTTCTGCCGTCAGTCTGTCCATCAGGGTGTCGAAGTTCTCAAAGTCCTCAGCCTTTGCCAGCTCCTCCATCCAGGCGGATTGCCACGGCGTGGCGACCCTCACTCGCGGCCGTCGCTCCTCCTGCTGTGTTGTCTCTGCAGGTTCAGGTGCTGCGGGGACGGTTTGCAGCCTTGTTGTCCCTTGGACTGGGGAGCGGTGTTCAGGTGGGTCTTGAGGTGGGGGTCCTGGTGCGGTGGGGAGGGCAGCTCTCGGTGTCTCCGAGGCAGCGCTGGATCTTCCGGGAGGGAGTGGGGTTCTGGAAGCACCGGTGCTGGGCTTTGTGGGGGTGCGGTCATGTTTGGAGGCGCTGGGGATGGTTCTGGTTCTTCTGCGGGCGGCATCTGGCTGGGGGGTCCTCAGTGGGGCATGGGGTTTTTGGCGGTCGGAGGCTCGTTGGGTAACCTGGAGGAGGTGTTGGGTCTCCCGGGGGCGGGGTCCAGCTGTGGGATCTGGGGGCTGTGGGAGGCTCCTCCGTTGGCTGGATCTCGTCGTGCAGCCTGGGGGGCGGTGCTAGTTGCACCTATGGCAGGGCGGCATGAGGTTACCTGTGGGGGAGCGCTGCACTGTCTCGTATCCGTGTTGTGCAGGGTGGTTTTTATGAGGTCGCTGAGGCGTCTGGTGAGGTTGTTGACCTGGGAGGTGGGGTGGTGCCCCGCACAGGAGGGTCCAGCGTTGGGATTCTGGAGACGGGACTGGTCCTTCTGGTGGCATCATCAGTCCTCGAGGCGGGGGTTACGCTTCCCTCAGTTGGCGGTTGGTCCCCCCTTACCTGCTGTGACTCTGGGGATGCTGGCTGGGTTGCTGAAGCCAGACCATCGGTGAGGGTCGGAGTTGGAATCCGCAGGATGTCAGTGGGATTCACCTTCGCGGTTATGAGGGGTCCCTTGCATGTGGCTTGATGGAACTTACATTTCTTTTGAGTCTCAAAGGGTGCATTGCAGTGGCTACACCGGAAAGCAATCTGTTTGTTGTAGGTCTTACGAACGTGTTTGCTGAGGGCCCCGAGGGTCTGGACTCCATGGATGGGGAGGCAGAAGGGTCAGAGGAGGAGACCTGTAGGGAGCGGGTACTGGAGGTAGATGTAGTCATCATCCCCTGCCTCACCCTCTGTGGGGTGGACCTCTGTTGTGCCTGCAGACTTACCAGGTGATTCCTCTGCGTCTGGTAGAGAAGCTTGAGGAGATGAGGTCACTCCTGGGGGTGTGCTGGATTCACTGGCCGTGATGTCTCTTTGCCCGGAAGGACAGCATGCGGCATCGAGATCCCGGGCTCTTGAGTGCATTCCCCTTCGAGCGGCCCTCCTCCGGACAGGGAGGTGGTAAGTGGTTTCAGGGTCTGGGGTTGAGGAGGTGGTTCCTTCCAGAGCATCCCTCTCTGGAGCAGCAGGGCAGCGATCAGCATCCTGGTCCAGGGTCGTCGGGGGGGCTCCTCCGGTGTCTTCCTTCCCGGCAGGGCGGTGATCAGCATCCTGATCCTGGGTCATCGGGGGGGCTCCTCCGGTGGCGTCCTTCCCGGCGGGGTGGCGATCAGCATCCTGGTCCAGGGTCGTTGGGGGGGCTCCTCCGGTGGCAGCCTTCTCAGGAGCAGCAGGGCAGTGCTCAGCATCCTAGTCCTGGGAAGAAGGAGAGGTTCTCCGGGGGTCCTCCTTCTGAAGAGCTAGTGAGATATTCTTGCTCCTGGATGTGAGGTCCCAAAGAGCTGTCCTTCTGGTGCCGGATCTCCCTGCAGAGGTATCCACGGGGATTGTCTTCAGCCAACTCCTGATGTTTTCATCCTTGCTCGTGGTCTGGGTCTTCCGTGAGGCACCATGGGTGGTCTTCGGGATAGGCTTTCTCTGAGTTTTCTGGGAAGTAGAGAGTACAGGAACAGCAATAGTCGACGACAGTGTAGCTGAAAGTAGCTGAGAGTGAGGAAGAGTTTTCTTCCAAAGTAGCAGCAGAGGAGTATATCTTCAAGGCAGCATCCATTTTTTCAAAAATGGCTGCAGGAGATTCCATTTTCAAGATGAGTGTTTGCAGATGTCCATCAAAAAAAAAATTAAACTGATAAGAACAGGTACTACGCTTGATGTTAGCTCATAGAGAGTTGAGAAGTGAATACTACAGTATCATCACTAACACACTTGCACTCCTGAGTAGCTGTTACCAAGGGCAGTGAGATGTGACACCTTGGTGTTTGCACTGGCTCTGCCAGCATCGATCAGCACCATGCACCATGCAGCCTCCTCAGGGGCTCTGGGCAGTGCCTCTGGATACACGTCGGGCCAGTGTGCGTGGCACCAGAGGCAACTCTTGTCAGGGGAGGTGGCTGCGGCATTTGGTCTTTGGTGTTCTCCTGGTTTTCTGCCCTGCTGGCAGCTGGCTGGGGAATGGGCAGCCTGGGACTCTGCAGGTGATGGTTCCCTGGGACGGGCTCTCGCTGAAGAGCTGGGGGAGGCAGGGACCGAGAGACATTTTGTCAGAGCAGCCATCAGCAAGAGTTAGTGGCTGCATTCTAATGTGACCAAAAATTTGTTGTGAGAACCCCTCTCTAAACTTACCTCTGCCTATAATATATGAATAGAACTGGGTCCAGAGATGGTTTCCTTTAATACAGATTTCTCTATTGCTGAGACAGAGTAGGAAATGCACCAATTACTTATACCAGCCAGAGGTTTCTTTAGGGTATTACTTTAAGCTGCCTTGCTGGTGATGGGCTCACAGTTGTATTGTGAAAGAGACAAACTTGACTGCTTAAGCCAGACTCTTATTAAAGAGAGGGAAAAGGAGAAAGGTAAAGAGAAATGCACCGTCCTTCACTTAGGAAAAAAATCCAGTGCAGATGAGATGGTGTCTGAAGAGACTCATGACTATGAGTTCTGTCCTCAGGGCAGACTGTGAAAAAGCAGGGCGGAAACCCTAGCTGGTGGCATGTTCTATAATTGGATTTCACCAGCCCAGTACCAAGTGTGAACTCCCAAAGTACTACAATAGTTTGATAATGGAGTCACAGTCTCCGCTTAGACACTCCAGTCTATCTTGTCTCCCAGGCAAGCTGGACTGTGTGATAAATGGTGGTGACTTCCAGCAAAAAATCACAAAATAGTAACATTACACCCAGTCCCACACTCACCCAGATTGCTTTGCATCCCAGATCTCCCACCAAAGGCAATACTAATAGTCAATTCTACAGTAAACTAACTAAAGTTTACCAGCTAAGAAAAAGGAATGAGAGTTATTGAGATGGTAAAGCAGATAAAAATATATGTACTGGTTAGTCATAGTTGTGATGGGGCAAGCCAGATAGCTATAGTAAAGTCATGGGAAACAGATATATTAGCCACAGGCTAAACAAATCGTGATACCAGGATAAGCAAATGGCAGCTGCTCTAGATCAATAAGACACCTGGGGCCAATTAAGATCTTTCCAGAAGGCAGGGAAGACAGTTAGGTTGATTGGGACATCTTAAGCCAATCAGGAGCTGGTTGAAATTTGTTAAAAGCCTCCCAGTGAGTCAGGTTGGTGCGCGTGTCAGGAGCTGTAGGAGGAAGCCGAGCTGTTGGAGAAATTGAGCACTACAACCCAAATCAGGCACAAGGAAGGAGGCAGTGAGGTAAGGGTGAAATAGATCTTGAGTGGGAACTGCTGTGGGGAAGTGGCCCAGGGAATTGTACACATCCTGTTTCCAAAAGATCAGCTACCATAGCTGATACTATTAGGGTCCCTGAGCTGGAGCCCAGAGTAGAGGGCGGGCCTGGGCTCTCCCCTGCCTCCCCTCCCCCAAATTAATCACTGTGACTGAGAGACAACAGGGAGAGTAGCTTCTCCTCACCTCCCTTGCTGGCTTATGATGAAAATGGTTCAGAAGTCTATGACCCTTGCCTCTAGAGAGAGAAGGGCTACATGGAAGGTCACAGTCAGCCTCTGAGGCTTGCAAAATCTGCCAGGAAATGCGGGACCCACGGAGACATGGATAGAGCTTTGTCACACAGTCTATAATTCCTAAAAGTAGCAGAGATTTGGGAAACTGGCAGTTACCCAAACGTCTTTTAGGGCTACCCAGAGTAACTCTTCTTCTCATTCAGTTATTCTGCCTGTGAGAATCCAACCAGTCCAGAGGTGAAGAATTTTTTCTTGTGTCCATACTTTTAGTTTCTTCTCACAGAAAAGAAGCTGACAGGGTCACAACCTATGTGGGCCCTTTCTCTGATGCCAGAGAGAAGAATGCATGTAAGGTCTTTGATCAGCACACACAATGGCTACTTGCCTTCAAATGCACAAGAATTCACACCTTCCTGTTTAATTTCTTCATTTGCATTACAAAAGCCTTCCTTCTCACTGGATGGGTTATTTAGTTACAGGGGTATATACAATGTAAATCGTTGCTATTACGTTGTAACTGGGTACAGATAAGTCAAAAGCAAGATCTTGCCTCCATTTGCTTGCAGGAATCTTCAGTTGAAATCCAGGCAGACTCTGCCTCTGCTGAAATCACTCTTAGCCAGTCAGAAAGCTGATTAACCAACCACCACATTAAGTATATAGATTTTAAAAAACCCCAACTCTGTTACTGAGAATAGCAAAACTTACAGAAAAGTCACAGTCTAGACTAGTGAGTAGCTGTGTCACCCTGGCTCTAACCTGGGCTCCCCTGCACACTGCTCTGCTTCTGTAGCCTCCAGTCCTGGACTGCTCACCAACAGGCTCCAGCCCGTCAGCCGCTTCCAGCTTGGTCTGTGTGTGATCTGCCAGAGCCAAGAGCCCGCTGGTCATCATAATGGTTGCAAAGCCTATGGACAGATTATGTGTAATTATCTGATAATTATCTGATAATTACACAGATAATTATGTATCTGTACTGGAAATCATGTGCTTAAGGTCTGGGAGTTAAGGCAGGTCACACAAAGGGATGAACATGCTCCTGTCAGGCAGGAGGGAAGAGACCTGTCTCTCTCTCACTCTCAAGCTGGTCTTGTGTGTATCGGGTATTGTCCGCTTCACAAAGGAGGCCTGTCCACAGACGGAGCCGAATGCTAATCAAGAGCTTGTGAAATCACCAAGAAAGAACAGGAGTACTTGTGGCCCCTTAGAGACTAACAGACTACTTCATCAGATGCAACTGTAGCCCTCAAAAGCTTATGTTCCAATAAATTTGTTAGTCTCTAAGTACTCCTGTTCTTTTTGCAGATACAGACTAACTCCGCTGCTACTCTGACACCAAGAAAGAGTCACACATGGGGAAAAAGAAGAAACAACCAGGAGGGCAGCACCCTGTTAATGAGTAAAGACAATGGAGCGGTGGAGAATCCCTGGGGGGCAGAGGTTACCCCCGGCATCCTTCATTTAGGAGGCAAGCTGATAGCGTGGTTTCCCTCATGAAAAGAGGAGCACAGCTAGGCCTGGGTGCAAAACACTGCAAGGACTTTGGATGAGAGTTAGCTAAATACATCCAGGTTTTACAATGCGGATTCTGATTTTATTTTATATTTCACCATTTGTTTCCAGTATTTCTATTTAATAAACTCAGCTTGTTTTCGCTCTAAACATGCCTAAGGGCTGTGTGTGAAGTGGTGCCGAGCTCTCAGGTGGATCTGGTAAGGTGAGGTGGGCTGTTCCTTTGGGAGTAGTGAAACATGCGAGTGTCCAGTGGAGAAGGGTTGCATGCTCCAGGAAGCCACTTGGAGGGCTCTGGGTTGAGGTGTTCCTGTTGCTAACCGGCAGAGGGACAGCAAAGCCTGCATGGACTATAATGGGAGGACTTCTGTTGCCCATGGCAAAAGAGGTAGTGAGCTGACACATGACCAGGTACATTCATGACTTTCCTACCTTAGTGCATATTGTGCTCAGTTCTGGTGTTCTCACTTCAAAAAGGATGTTGAAAAAATTGGAGAAGGTTCAGAAAAGAGCCAGGTAAAGGATCTGAGCTCTGGACAACCTGTCTTATAGTTAGAAACTAAGGAAACTCGTCCTCTTCAGTTTATCCAAGGGTAGGTTAAGAGTGTGCAAGTACTCAGACGGGGAAGAGAGTTCTGATTGCCGACATTTTTCCTGAAATGTGGCGCCCAGAGTGGGATACAGCATTCCGGCTGAGGCATAACAGACGATAGAGAGAGCACTGCCCTCTAATGAACAGAATCAGAACAGCACAATGGTGTATGGTGAGCCCTAGAAAGAGGACGGTTACGGGGAATTCTCCTGTAGCTCAATTTTCCAGATGAAGGAGCTACAGGGTGTAATGTGCACATCAGACCATGTGGAATTAAGAACAAACTGACTGACTGTAAAACAGAGGAAAAAAATTAAATCAATTGAAGGAGTTATCTGAAATTTGGCCTGTAACTAATTAGACCTTCAGGAACAAAGGGCCTCTCAAATCCTCCACACAGTCTAAAAAACTATCTAAAAACATTCAGGACTCAGGGGTCTTCTAACCACTTTCACTTATTCTCCTGTGTGAACTAAAAAAGTCCTGTTCCACTCATTCTCTCCCTAACTCTTCAGACTATGTGCTAGGGATCCTTTTAATATAGGACTGAATCTTACACAGACACTCTCTGATTCTTAACAATGGGAAGGGTTTAGGGGGTTTCCATTTTCCCCCCTATTATTTGGTTGCAGGCATTGGTTTCTTCATGCTTCAGAAATTAATGCTTGGATTTTCAGAGCAAGACATGCATTAGGGACAGTAGATCCTGTTGATTTTAGTTGGAACTTGGGCATTCAGATCCCTTAGTGAGCTCTGAAAAAATCTCACCCCCAATTTTTAATTGAGGATTTTGGAAGAAACTCCCTCAGTTTCCTCTTTAAAGACTAATTCATTGTTCTTCTTCTTTCTTCTGAAGCAGTTGGTAAGTGACAGTCATTGAGACAGGATACTGCATTCGATGGGTCACTGGTCTCTTCCAGCACGGCAACTGCTACCTTCTCATACGCAGGAGTAATTCTATGTGCAGATCTTCATCTGGTCTAACTTAGTGTAGCTGCAGTGAAGCCAGTGGAGCAGCGCAGATTTGCACCAGGGGAGGGTGTAGTGGTTTGTGGTTTGTTTGGATTAAAAAATTCCACTTTTCTTATTTCATCAGCAAGTGTTAGTGGCTCGCTAAGGTTTCCAAACCAAAGTACAACCATGTTCTATGTGGTATTTTTTTAATGGACTGGCAACCCAAGCATTATTGATAGATATTTGCTATCTGTTTATACTTCGTTGAGACAGTATTTTTTAGGACAAAATGAATAAGAAATATTCAAAAGAGTTGGTTAGGTCCCATTCTTTCTTTCTTTCTTTCTTTCTTTCTTTCTTTCTTTCTTTCTTTCTTTCTTTCTTTCTTTCTTTCTTTCATGACCTGACTTACAATAGGAGATTATCATTAAAATTTTCATTCCACCAACCCATGTACCTTGAGTTTACTGCCTTGCCTTCTGCATCTTTCAAATTTATCTCCATGGCAGAACGATGTCTTGCTTCACAAATTTGGGGCACTGCCCTGACTCCACAGTACTTATCCAACCACCCCCCACTGTCATGACGTTCCCAGGAGCAATTCTCAGCTCTTTCCCTCAGTAAAGCAGAGTGGAATCCTCAGGAGAAGCTGACGCTGGCTATAGTGATGGGGACTGTCAAGGCTGCTTCCCCACTTTGAACTTTAGAGTACAGATATGGGGTCCTGCATGAAAACTTCTAAGCTTAACTACCAGCTTAGATCTGGTCCGCTGCCACCACTCCCAAAATGCTAATTCCCTTCCCTGGGTAGCCTTGAGAGACTCTTCACCAATTCCCTGGTGAATACAGATGCAAACCCCTTGGATCTTAAAACAAGGAGAAATTAACCATCCCCCCTCCTTCCTCCCACCAACTCCTGGTGGATCAAGATCCAACCCCCTTGGATCTAAAAACAAGGAAAAATCAATCAGGTTCTTAAAAAGAAGGCTTTTAATTAAAGAAAAAGGTTAAAATCATCTCTGTAAAATCAGGATGGAAACTAACTTTACAGGGTAATCAAACTTAAAGAGCCCAGAGGAATCCCCTCTAGCCTTAGGTTCAAAGTTACAGCAAACAGAGATAAACACTCTAGCAAAAAGGTACATTTACAAGTTGAGAAAACAAAGATAAAAACTAACATGCCTTGCCTGGCTGTTTACTTACACATTTGAAATATGAGAGACTTGTTCAGAAAGATTTGGAGAGCCTGGATTGATGTCTGGTCCCTCTCAGTCCCGAGAGTGAACAACCCCCAAAACAAAGAGCACAAACAAAAGCCTTCCCCCCACCAAGATTTGAAAGTATCTTGTCCCCTTATTGGTCCTTTGGGTCAGATGTCAGCCAGGTTACCTGAGCTTCTTAACCCTTTACAGGTAAAAGGATTTTGGAGTCTCTGGCCAGGAGGGATTTTATAGTATTGTACACAGGAGGGCTGTTACCCTTCCCTTTATAGTTATGACAGGGACACATATGGTGATAGAGCCTCATAATATTATGGCTGATTATATGATTACGGGGATCCCTGTGGTTATGGGAGATTATTCGATAATGGTGGCCCATATGGTGAGGAGGGGCTATATGGTAACAGGGATCCATATGGTGTTGGGAGAATACCAGAGTTAGGGGGGATGATTATGGGGCCATCGGTACCTTAACGGAAGCTGTGGGCCATGTTAAACCCAGCAGGCATATCCGTGGGAAAAGACAGTACCAGGAAATGAATGGCACGATACAGATACATGTCTGAGTGCGTAGGCCAGACTTTGAGGTGTGCAGAGTACAGCAACCTCAGTGTGAAATAATGAGAGAGCTGCATGTCATCAGCACCTCTGCAAACATTCCTCATGTTTCCCATGTTACACTTCAGGGTTTTGTCTAATGCCTTTCTGGCTATGGGTTTCCGCTATTATCAAACCAGTGGGCCTGATTCTCAACTACACCATGGGTATTACATCTCTTGGTAAAGTGTAAATGGGGTAGGGGACATAAGGTGGATGTTATTTACATCTACAATGACTTGAATGCCTCTCTCCCATGCTGGAGAAGTGTCCAAAAGCTTTAGTGTCATTGAGAATTCAGCTAGGTGATCTCCTATTCATGAATATGGACTGTTTCTTTCTGCCTTTTAACTTTCTACATAATGGAGAAGGTTTTAAATCTTCTGCTCTTATTGTGTTTTGCTTTAGTTGAGCCTGACCAGGGTGAAACAAGTAATTAAAAATGGTGGTAAACAGACTTGAATGTCAAACTTTACAGCTGCATTAAAGAAGTAAGAGAACTGTGTGAGAAATACTTCACCTTGGAGCTGGGGATAGGACATGGCTCTTCATGAAACAATAGAAATATAGTCTTGCTACTCTGTTTTGATTCTTCATTCATTATTCTATTAATTTTCCACTCCCTTTTATTTTTAATTGAAATATATACTACCTTGTACTATTGGTCTTCTGATTTACTTGCTATTTCATTTGTTATCTTTTAATATCACCAAAGGCTTCCTCATTGTTTTACCAGTTTTGGATACCTCCAGAGTTGGAGCACAATTCAGTAAAGCTTGTGGCCTGTTCTCAAAAACTTTGAGTATAAACAGCTTCCATTAGCTTCAAGGGGAGTTTTGAGAACTCAAAACTTTATAAAAAGGGGCCTACAGCCTCTCCTGCCAGGCACATAAAATCAACAGGGGAAGGAATAGCTCAGTGCTTTGAGCATTGTCCTGTTAAAGCAGGTTGTGTGTTCAATTCTTGAGGGGGCCATCTGGGGCAAAATCAGTACTTGGTCCTGCTAATGAAGGCAGGGGGTTGGACTCGATGACGTTTCAAGTTCTAGGAGATAGGATATCTCCATTAATTTATTTATAACGGCTTCTTTGGAAAGAGGTTGGCTTTGCTGAGTCTAGAAGCATGATATGTGAAATAATGGCTGATTTAACCCACGTCTATTTCTTTTAGGTCTGGAGTATTGCATGAAATGCTCTCACTTGAATTGAAAGCATCAGAGTTGCTAGGTCTTCCAATTTAAAAATGGAAAAATAACTAAACTAGAGCAGGATTGCTCTTAAATCAAATCCATGGCCAGCAGGACTAAGTATTATCTATACCATCCCTGACAGGTCTTAAAACCTGGTCTTAAAAATCTCCAAACCTCAAAAATCTCCAAACCTCAAAAATCACAACCTCCCTAGACAATTTATACCAGTGCTTAAGCACCCTGACAGTTAGGAAGTTTATCTTAATATCCAATCTAAACCTTCCTTCCTGCAATTTAAACTTTTTACTTCTTCTCCTGTCCTCAGAGGTTAGGCAGAACAATTTTTCTCCTTCCTCCTTTTAACACCCATTTATGTATTTGAAAAATGTTAACCTCTCCCCTCTCAGTCTTCACTTCAGACTAAACAAACCAAATTTTTTCAATCTTTCCTCATAGGTCATGTTTTGAAGACCCTTAAATCATTTTTGTTGGTCTTCTCTGGACTCCAATTTCTCCACATTTTTCCTTAAATGTGGTGCCCAGAGTGGGATACAGCATTCCGGCTGAGGCATAACTTGCTCAGAGTAGAACGGAAGATTTACTTCTTGTGTTTTGCTTACAACTCTCCTGCTGATAAATCCCAGATTGATGTTTGCTTTTTTTTGTAACAGTGTTACACTCTTGACTCACATTTAGCTTGTGATCCACTAGGACTTCCAGATTCCTTTCCACAGTACTCCTTCCTAGGCAGTCATTCCCCAATTTGTATGTGTGCAACGGATTGTACTTTGCATTTGTCCTTTTTGAATTTCATTCTATTTACTTCAGACCATTTCTCAAGTTTGTCCAGTTCATTTTGAATTTTAATCCTATCCTCCAGAACACTTGAGACCCCTACCAGCTTGGTATCATCTGCAAACTTTATAAGTGTACTCTCTGTGCTATAACCTAAATCATTGATGAAGATATGGAACAGAATCGGACCCAGAATTGATCCCTGTGGGACCGAACTTGATATGCGCTTCCACTTAGAGTGTAGACTCTGCTAAATATTCTCTGGGAATGGTTTTCCAACCAGTTATGCACCGACCTTATCCTAGCACCATCTTGGATGTATTTTCCTAGTTTGCCTATGAGAAGGTCAAGAAAGTATTAAAAGCCTTACTAAAAATTAAGATATACCACATCTACCGCTTGCCCACTATCCATGAGGCTTATTATCCTGTTAAAGAAATCTATTAGTTTGTTTTGACAGATTGACCTAGACAAATTGGAGGACTGGGCCAAAAGAAATGAGGTTCAACAAGGACAAGTGCAGAATCCTGCACTTAGGTCAGAAGAATCCCATGCACCACGACAGGCTGGGGCTCAACTGGCTAAGCAGCAGTTCTGCAGAAAAGGACCTGGGGATTACAGACAATGAGAATCTGGATATGAGTCGACAGTGTGCCCTTGTTGCCAAGAAGGCTAATAGCATATTGGGCTGTATTAGTAGGAGCATTGCCAGCAGATCGAGGGAAGTGATTATTCCCCTCTATTCGGCACTGGTGAGGCCACATCTGGAGTATTGCATCCAGTTTTGGGCTCCCCACTACAGAAAGGATGTGGAGAAATTGGAGAGAGTCCAGCGGAGGGCAACAGAAATGATCAGGGCGCTGGGGCACATGGCTTAAGAGGAGAGACTGAGGTAACTGGGATTGTTTAGTCTGCAGAAGCGAAGAATAAGGGGGGATTTTATAGCTGCTTTCAACTACTTGAAAGGGGGTTCCAAAGAGGATGGATCTAGACTGTTCTCAGTGGTAGCAGATGACAGAAGAAGGAGTAATGGTCTCAAGTTGCAGTGGGGAAGGTTTAGGTTGGATATTAGGAAACACTATTTCACTAGGAGGGTGGTGAAGCACTGGAATGGGTTACCTAGGGAGGCCGTGGAATCTCCATCACTAAAGGTTTTTAAGGCCTGGCTTGACAAAGCCCTGCTTGGGATGATTTAGTTGGTTTTCGTCCTGCTTTGAGCAGGGGGTTCGACTAGATGACCTCCTGAGGTTTCTTCCAACACTAATCTTGTATGATTCTGTAGCCTATAGGATTAACCTACTTGCTTGCATATCTATCTATCTATCTATCTATCTATCTATCTATCTATCTATCTATCTATCTATCTATCTATCTATCTATCTATCTATCTATCTATCTTTTCTTATAGTTTAAGTATTTGGTTTATTGCAATAGGTTTATATATTTATATTAAAGTAAGTTGGGCTGTAATGCAAGGGACCAACAGGCCATATCCTGCACGTTGAGCGAAGGCAAGTTAGCATATCTTTGTCTAGGACCTTTCACCCAGATAGCAAAGGCAACACACACACGTATGTCTGAGACCTTTAACATAGATAGATAGATAATGGTAGAATGGTATAGGGTGTTTCCAAGTCTGTACCCACAGACTTAACCAGTACACCACAAGGAAAGATCTGAAATAACCGGGAGAACAGAAATAAAATGTGGTTTTGTATGATCGAATGTCAATAATATGTATGTTCATGTCATCAATATGTAAAAACATACTAGCCTATGGAGTAAGTGTGGGTGAGGAATGAAGTTTGGGCACAGGAGAAAGAATTTCAGGCACTTGTGCCCTATAAAAGAGGTGACCCACCTTGCTAGAGGCCGGTAGACTAGAAGAGTAGGAGGCTGTACTTGTTTTTCTTAGAACTTTCTAAGTTCCAAGGGGACTAGGCATAGCTTGGTTTCCCCAAGGTTTTTGTTCTTAGTTTTGTGTATTAAGTTTTGATTTTCAGTTTAAGTTAGTTAAGGAAACTCTAAGTTAGCTTTGACAGCTCTTAGCTCCAGCTTCTTCTGAGCTTTGCACCTCTCACTCAAGAATTGAGGCACCTGAACTGCCAGAGGCGAGGCTGGTCCTGTGTCTCTCACCACCAGGTTATCAGGGAAGGGTGTGAGTATATTAACCAAAGCTTTGTAGCATATAATACCATAATGCCATATGTATCTTTTGAAGAGCAGTAATACAATTTGTAACTTGAATTATTTTACCATTTAATTACTACTTCATTTATCTTAATAAAAAGTCTTTAAGGCTATATCTGTCTCAGTGTGAGCTTCCTGTCATACCCCCGAGGGTCCTTTGTAAATTATGTGGAGCCTGATGCGGGACAAGAACCTTATTATCTTCTGATCAAACAGATTGGTGAGCCTAAAACCCATACTATCCCAATTAATATTATTAACCTCCTCAATCAGGCAACAATTCTATGATTTTATAGGTGTGATGGAACACCAACCACCAGGATGACTTTTTTACAAACAGAAATGCCATTTTATGTCTTTCTGAATATGTTTCATGCCATAAAGTCATTGCAGTACCCATATTTCTATTACGATTATTTTCAGTCCATGCTCTTTTTCAGTACCTATGAATGAGTTTACTTAAAGGTTATACAGGAGGACAGTATAGGGATGTTAAAGGACTGTGTGAAAGTTAATGTGCTACCTAAAAGAATCAGACAGTAGTTTTGATTGTCTATGTACTGTACCAATACACAAAAATGAATACATTATCATTAAGGCTAAGATTATGTCCCAGAGACCATGGAATCTATGTTCTCCAGAGACCTCCGTGACACTTTCCGTTTCAGCCCAAGGGTGGGGAGGCTGGAGCTCTCAGCTACCGTGGGTAGCAAAGGGACCCAGAGATCCTAATGTGGCCAGCAGGGGCTGTTCAAAGGTCTCAGCCACTGCGGGTGGGGTGGGGGGTGGGAGACTGGTACTCTTAGCCAGATTTGATTTGGTCTGATGGCTCCAGATAAAGTACCCATAACAAATAGTCAGGATAGTAAAGTTTTCCCAGCATTCGTCTGTATGAATAATCCTCTCCGAAACACCCAAACCCTGGGGAAGCGAAGCTCCATAGAATAGGGAGGGTGATTTGTGGAGTGCATGTTGAGAAGGGCTTTCTAGTGAAGATCCAAACTTTCACAGCACTCTAGAAGCAAAGGCATCCTGTCCTGAAAGTAGCTCTGCCATTCAAAGAGCTCGGGCGAGAGTTACCTTTACTTTGTTAAAACAGGTAATGCAAGGTGCAACTCCACCCCAGTACGGAAACCCAACATAATGCTGTAAACTACTTCAAGGAATTTTGAATTCTCCTATCACTCCAGGGCTTCAAAAAGTCACATCTTGAGAAGTGCCTGATGCTGCTGGCTCTTCAGGGATGAATTTTGTCCAGGGCAATGTTGAAAGAAGGAGGGAGGAACAAAGAGAACCAGAAGATGGCTATTATGATGCATCAGAGTTTTTAATGAGAGTGACATTTGCAGTACACAGGTACAGGAAAAATACTAGAGCTGAAAGAAGGTATTTTCAGTTTTGCAAGAAAGCCTGCGACCCACCACCCACCTCAATGGGATGTATTACACACACAATGTTCTTTTTTGTTGTTGTTGTTGCAGCTGCAGCAGTTGACAAACAAGTCCCCTTTGCAACCATTTTAAGTTAAGGTCTCTTTTCCCCATGCTTAAGGGACTTAAAATGATAGTAAATGTAGCTGATACCTGTCTTAAGGCCGCTATTTCCTTTCAACTGTGGTATTAATGTAAGCAGCCTGCGTGTAATTCAGAATGAGTCCATATGTGAATAAGAGAATCAGCACTTGGCTGGCAAAGCCTTGGCAGAAAGAGTCATAAAGCGTAACATTAGAAATGCAGCATGGCTATCAGACCAAGGTGCTGCGCACACACAGCTCCCACTGAGTTCAACTGGAGCCACGTTTGCACAGCACTTCTGAAAGCCATGCCCAAAAGATCAGGGGTGAATCTGTATCTTGCTGTTCATTTCCTGGTTCTTCCTTCTTCCACGAATATTCCTGGCAGGTTTAACATGGCCCACAGCTTCCACTGAGGTACCTATGGCAAGATACCCCGGAACCACCTAATCCCCCATAACCACCATATCCCCCTAACCCAGACAATCCTCCGTAATGGCCTCCAGAGCCATTCAATCCCCCCAAACCGTATGAGCCCCCGAAACCGGCTCCCACCACAGGTGCTCCTACAGCTCCCACTACACTGTGCTGAGGGAAATTGCTGAGAATTGGTCCTGGGAGGGTCATGACAACAGGTGAGGGTCTGATCACCACTTGGGAGTCAGGGCACTGCCTAACGCACGGCTCGTTGCAGCTGCCAGTGACTGGACTGGGTCGGGCCACCCCGCATTCTGGATAGCACAGGCTGGAGAAAGTCATCTTTCTGCAATGGAGGTAAACCTGAAACACACAACAGGGATTAGAGTAAAGAGAAGGAACAAGGGCTAGTGGAAGAAAGGCGTTAAAGCTGGTGTGGTCCAAGAGAGAAAGGAAGAGTGGACTAAATCCCTGTGTTCATGGCCATGTCTTTCTTCCTATATCCTCTTTCTACACCTCTTGTCCACTCGCACTAAACTTCCCTCCCAACTGGCCCCCTTGATCCCCTCTCAATGGCTTTGTCTGAAAAACACCGACTAGAATAAGTGTCACTATTTCTATTCTGGATATCTGGATTCTCTGTCCATTTTAGACATTTCTCAAAGAGAACATGGCTGGGATCGTAGTAATCACTTTCTTTCATTTGAGGATTTAACCTCTGCATGCAAACCAGTTGAGTTTGGTATCACAGGGTAATTTTGGATTTTCCAAAGCCTGTGAGTCAACAATAGTTGCTGATGAATAAACAGAAAACTTTTCTTTTCTCCAAAGAAAACACTAAGGAGAAGCTCCTCAACTGGGATTCAAGTGTACTGACTTTCATGGAGCGACACTAAATTACATCATCTGAGGAAAAGCACCTTCAATGTCTATTTCTGCTGAGAAGAACATAAGAATTGCTAGACTGGATCTCACCACTTGTCAACTTAATCCATTGTCCTGTGTCCAATTGTGAGGAGTAACAACTGCTTGAGAAAAAAGTAAAAGACCACTGAATTGGTCCTTTCTGAACTAACCTGGGAAAGTTTCTTCCTAAGCCAGCTAAGTGAAAAATGGCTAAATGACTTTCTAAAGTTATTGAAAAGATTTCAGTTAGTAGAAAATATGTTTCCCAATTGCATATGCTGGTCCTAAAATCCCTCTATTAGCTTCAAATCATGAATCCACTAGTCCTGTAACTAAATCACTACACAAGCTAATTATGGAAGAACAGCCAGATCCCGAATAAATATCCCAGTTAGTATATGCAAGATTCAGACTTACATGAAAAACGCCCATACTGTCACATCTCTAGAGTTCGAAAGCGATTGAGTTGAATTGGACTTACCCAGGTCACTGAGGAGATGAAGTCCGTAGAAGTGTTTAGAAAAGCCCTGAGTGGTGAGTGCTTTTATACAGTTCCTAGGAGTGCCTGGAGGATCTGCGATGCTCTTTGTGGAGGCGGTCCTAATTAGTCACCAAACAAACTTGATTGCCTTGCAGAATCCTCCTTTGGATGCAGCTCTTTTGCTCTGGGATTGTGATTATTAGGTTATCCTGAGCCTCAGAAGGTGTGACATGCACGTTGCAGTCTTCGTCTTTCTTTCATCTTCAAATGGTAGGGGCCAACTGCGTTCCTCGTGCCATTCCGTCGACTTTATTGGTGCTTCAATGAGAATGAATGTCAAGGTGATTCTGAGCGGTGTCAGCAGGACAAATGGCAGGTTTCAGAGTGGTAGCCGTGTGAGTCTGTATCAGCAAAACAACGAGGAGTCCTTTTGGCACCTTAGAGACTAATTTGTCTTTAAGGTGTGTGACAAAGCTCCGAGCCTGTATTGGTGGGTCCCGTGCTTCCTGGCGGATACAGTGGCCTCAGAAGCTCGCTAAGGCCCTCAATATGCCCTCCCTTTCCCAGTATGGCGGCAAAGGTTACAGCTTATTCAGCTACTTTGAACACAGGCCGTTATGGGAGGTGGGAAGGTGGAATACCCACAGTCTCTGTTGCTCCCTAGAGCTCCGTTGGCACCGTTTGGTCTCCTGCCTGGACCAAAGTCTGTTTCCCCTTTCAAAGGGATCTCTGTAGATCATGCGGGGGTGGGGGGGAAGGGGGGAACCCGGGCCCGCCCTCTACTCCGGGTTCCAGCCCAGGGACCCTAATGATAGCAGCTGTTAGCGGCTTCCCTCCTCCACTGACGCTGCTTTGATTCCCTGGGCCACTTCCCCATGGTCCCTTTTTCCAAGCTTCACCCTTACCTCAGGGTTCAGTAATGCTTCCTCTCCTCCAGCTCCTTTCACCTGGGCTCTTCTCGAGAGAACTGGAAAGGAGAGCTTTTAAAGCAGTATAAGTGGGACCTTAATTGGTTCCAGCTGTCTCCATTACCCTACTAGCCTTAACTGACCCTTTGTCAGTTAATTGAGGTCAGGTGCCGGCATTAGCCTAACGACCTTAACTGGTTAAATTGGCGTTAGATATCTAGATGTCTTGATTGGCCTGGAGTAGCCCTTGTTTGGCTATCCAGGGAACAGGGACCTGCTCATTCTGAGGCTGATATACCTGCCTTCTGCTACCCCCTTATATCCTTCTGGCCTGAGTCCGTCACAGGTGTTAGTCTCTAAGGTGTCACAAGTAGCACAAGTGGGTGTCATGAAAGGAATCCATTTTGTTCCTTTCAATTCCTGCAGGTCGTGGCTAGGAGCATTGGGCAGTTCATTCTAATCCTGCCAGAAAGGAGGGATCCATTTTTCTGCATTCTCATCACCCGCATTCTCAATGGGTCAGACCCTCTTCCCTTTGAAATTAATGGGAATTATTCCATTGCCTCCAGCTTGTTTCTTTTCAGGACCTAAGTCTGAAATTCACCCTTTGGCTGGGGGATGGTATGATGCCAACCAACAATTTTAGTCCAATATTAAACTTTCAAACTGGGTCTTAACAGGGTCTTAAGTGGAGTATGGACCTTTGTGATGGCCGTCTCACCCGGGGTGAATCTTACACTATGGTGAGTAAAACTTGACCTAAGACTGGACCTCCAGTTAGGTCACCAATGCTGTCTCAAAGGGCTGCCTAGATCAGATTTGCTCATGAGATTTGCTCATGGGTCAAGGGGAGGGATGGTGGAGAGTGAAAGGAAGCAGTGCTCTTTTATGTCAGGATCTCTCCATCCATGAGCAGCCAAGAAAAGGACGTCTTGTGAGACAATGCAACTGACTGAGCCCAGCAACAAGCCGAGGAGAGATGAAAATCACACCTTCTTGAGGAAGGAGGAGATGGCTGTGGGATGAGATTTGACATAAACTGTGACCAGCCATAGGGCATGTTGCAGAAAACATTCCTGCCAGAACCAGCATGTTGAGTAAAGTGTAACGGATACCCGCAAGGGTGGTTCCGTATCCAGGAAATGAGCAGAGGAGTCTTCCTTTGATTATGAGGCTCTGAGTCTCTTTGAAGTTGAAGCAACTGTGCTGATTTACACCGAGGGGGAACTGTCATTTTTCAATTAAAAAGTTTTTAAAACTAACAAATGCAAAACTACATTTGAATGAAAATGAAACAGCCCCAGATTGTGTGGCTTTACGTTAGGATGTGATTAAGAGAGTGAAATGAGAGCCTGGCCTCCATTTTGTTTAAACTGATTGTATTACTCCGGGCAGAGGTGTCTAATGCCAACAACAATTTATTTATATTCTAAGAATACAACCCTTTGCGTGTGTGAAACAGCAGCGAGTGTTTGTGAGGGACTTTGAACTCTGGAGTTCTGAGGTCGCTGAAGAACTTCCAGCCTTAACACCCCGCCTCTCCCTGTTTGAGAGGCCTAGAAACAGAGACATGTTGAGAAGATGATCACCCAGACATCTGTTGCAGGAACAGAAATACAACCCTACCAGAGGCAGGGCTGTAACTATGGAGGGGAGAATGGGTCAACCGTCGAAGGCGTAGAGCTACTGGGGAGCAAAAATGGGCAATTCAAGTGTAGTGGCCTCCCCGGCCCCCACACAGTGTTGGGCCCAGCAGCATCCAGACGGAGCCCAGGGTTCTGAGAGCCTCCTCTGCCCATAGGATCGTGGGCCCAGGGGCCCAGGCAATTGCAGGCTCGCCGACACTAGGAGGCTAAGGGGGCAGCAGGCAGGCAGGGTGCTGAGCGCTGCTTGGCTCCTACTGAGCATGCTCACTGCTCAGTAACATCTGCTGAAGCTGCTGCACTTGCTGGTGATTAAAAAGGTTAAAGGGGCAAATTGTGGGGGATGGGCAAGGTGTGAGCAGGCGGCGGTAATTAACTGCATGGGGACAGGGGGATCAAACTACCAGAGGCAGGGGCAGAAGGGGGCCAAGGAGAAAAATTGGAGGGGTGGGAGGAGCCTGGGTTGAGGCCAGAGGTAAGTGGCTGCTAGAGGGTGGCAGAGGGCAAAGCCCTGGCACAGGGAGTGTTTTTGTCAGCACTCAGCAGGGGTAAAACACACCCTGCTCCCTCCTTTAGTTCTGTGTTCCTGTTACTGGGACCTGCACTTACTTGTTGCTGCTCCAGCCTGATTCAATCCTTATTACAGAGAACAGAATAAGGAGCCTCCCTCCCACTCACTGGAATAACAATCCATTAACTGGCTAGCAAGGTGCCCTCACATGTCAGGGATGTGACACCTTCAGCACAGCCTGGCCCATGATGCTGAACACACCCAGGCTTTTCTTGTAAAAGGCCTGTAATTTTGGGCTAGGGACAATTTTCAGTTGTGCCAAGTCAGCTAAAAATAGAGGCCATTGACTGTCCACATGAAGAGACTATTGGGAAAATCTGCATTGGGTGCAGAGCTGGATTGGGGCTGCTGGTGCGGTATACACTGGCAAAGACGCATGTTCACTGTGAACTGTGCTTGTAGCATTCAGGGCTGTGACCCACCCAGATTGTTCCTGACACCCTTCTCTATGTCCATCTAGCCACCATTACCAGGGCATTGGCGTTGTTGCACACTGAAGCACAGCGTAATCCCATTTCAAAATCACCACAGCCAGGTACCTTCTTCTGTCTCCACACTTTGGTGTGAGGGATTTCACGTCTCCCAGGTGTCCATCACGGAAATAGTTACTCTTATTCTAGTCAGTGTTTTCATAGAATCATAGATTCATAGAAGATTAGGGTTGGAAGCGACCTCAGGAGGTCATCTAGTCCAACCCCGTGCTCAAAGAGGACCAACACCAGCTAAATCATCCTAGCCAGGGCTTTGTCAAGCCGGGACTTAAAAACCTCTAAGGATGGAGATTCCACCACCTCCCTAGGTAACCCATTCTAGTGCTTCACCACCCTCCTAGTGAAATAGTGTTTTCTAATATCCAACTTAGACCTCCCCCATTGCAACTTGAGACCATTGCTTCTTGTTCTGTCATCTGGTACCACTGAGAACAGCCGAGCTCCATCCTCTTTGGAACCCCCCTTCAGGTAGTTGAAAGCTGCTATCAAATCCCCAATCATTCTTCTCTTCTGCAGACCAAACAATCCCAGTTCCCTCAGCCTCTCCTCATAAATCTGGTTCTCCAGCCCCCTAATCATTTTTGTTGCCCTCTGCTGGACTCTCTCCAATCTGTCCACATCCTTTCTGTAGTGGGGGCCCCAAAACTGGAAGTAATACTGTACATATGGCCTCCCCACTGTGGAATAGAGGGGAATAATCACGTCCCTCGATCTGCTGGCAATGCTCCTACTAATACAGCCCAATATGCCATTGGCCTTCCTGGCCACAAGGGCACAGTGCTGACTCATATCCAGCTTCTCATCCACAGTAATCCCCAGGTCCTTTTCTGCAGAACTGCTGCTTAGCCAGTCGGTCCCCAGCCTGTAGCAGTGCATGGGATTCTTCTGTCCTAAATGCAGGACTCTGCACTTGTCCTTGTTGAACCTCATCAGGGTTCTTTTGGCCAATCCTCCAATTTGTCTAGGTCACTCTGGACCCTATCCCTACCCTCCGGCATATCTACCTCACCCCCAGATTGGTGTCATCTACGAATTTACTGAGGGTGCAATCCATTCCATCATCCAGATCATTAATAAAGATGTTGAACACAACCGGCCCCAGGACTGACCCCTGAGGGACTCCGCTTGATACCGGCTGCCAACTAGACATCAAGCCATTGAGCCCGACAATCTATCCAGCTTTCTATCCACCTCATAGTCCATTGATCCAATCCATACTTTTTGAACTTGCTGGCAAGAATCCTGTGGGAGACGGTATCAAAAGCTTTGCTAAAGTCAAGATATATCACCTCCACTGCTTTCCCCATATCCACAGAGCCAGTTATCTCATGACAGAAGGCAACCAGGTTAGTTAGGCATGACTTGCCTCTCGTGAATCCATGTTGACTTTTCCTGATCACCTTCCTCTCTTCCAAGTGCTTCAAAATGGTTTCCTTGAGGAACTGCTCCATGATTTTTCAGGGACGGAGGTGAGGCTGACTGGTCTGTAGTTCCCCGGGTTTTCCTTCTTCCCTTTTTTAAAGATGGGCACTATATTTGCCTTTTTCCAATCTTCTGGGACCTCCCCTGATCGCCACGAGTTGTCAAAGATAATGGCTAATGGCTCTGCTATCACATCAGCCAACTCCCTCATCAACCTTGGATGCATTCGTTCTGGACCCATGGACTTGTGAATGTCCATTTTTTCTAAATAGTCCTTAACCTGTTCTTTTACCACTGAGGGTTGCTCATCTCCTCACCATACTGTTTTGCCAAGGACAGCAGTGTGGGATATGACCTTGTCTGTGAAGACCGAGGCAAAAAAAAGCATTGAGTACGTCAGCTTTTTCCACATCTTCTGTCACTAGGTTGCCCCCCCCCCCATTCGTTAAGGCTCCCAAACGTTCCCTGACTTTTTTCTTGCTGCTAACATACATGTAGAAACCCTTCTTGTTACCTTTCACATCCCTTGCTAGCTGCAACTCCAGTTGTGTTTTGGCCTTCCTGATTACACCCCTGGGTGTTCAAGCAATATTTTTATACTCCTCCCTAGTCATCTGTCCGAGTTTCCAGTTCTTGTAAGCTTTCTTTTTGTTTTTAAGCTCACTGAAGATTTCACTGTTAAGCCAAGCTGGTTGTCTGCCATATTTGGTATTCTCCACAGCTCTAAGCTGCTGCAGATGGTGGTGGAGGGTGGAACCCTGGTACTCTTAGTCACTGGAGATGTCAGGGGTACCCCAGATCTCCAAACCACCAGGGGTGCCCAGAGAACCCGGGAGACGCAACAGCACTGGGTGCTGCACCCCCTTTCCCCTATTTTTTCACATTTGTTTTCAGTAAAAGTCAGAGCTAGGTCATGGGCTTCCATGAGTCTTTGTACATTGCCCATGACCTCTCCCTGAGTTTTATTAAAATTAACCGAGACCAAATCTTAACCTGAATTATTATTAGTCTAGAATATCCTAACTCAAAAAATCTGTAATAAAAAATAATTATATAAAATATGGTAGGAGGCACAAATATGCTTGCTCAGCCAGAGTGCTAAAATGTATAATTCAAACATCAAAAACTTGCATTATGTCATAGCACCCGTTGGGATGAAGTCACCAGGTGCACTGTGTGCACTACTTTCTTTTTCTTTGGAAACACATCTCTCTAATGGGTCAGAGTAACCCAATGGTAACGAATTTCTGCAGGTTTGTGAAACAAGGCACAGGGTAGGTTATTTCTCTAACATGGCCTTCTTTATACACGAGGATAATAATGGTCCAAAGGAATTACAAGTGTGTACATTTCAAGCTCGTTCATGTGCAGTATAGGAAGAAAAATCTCTATATAGAATTGAAATGGATAAAATTTTGGTACAAGAGTTTAATTCTGCGCAAGTGTAAATACCCACCACTGAGCAAACACCTTCAAATAAACAAGTTAAAGACAAGACTCTAGATGGTTAATCGTTGTTCACACTTAGATGAGAAGATGTTTCACCCCAAAGTTCCCCCCAAAAAATATCAAAACAAAATAAAAAATAGCCAGAATGAGCCTTTCCAAGAGTTACTCTCAGGTGAGTGATGTCTTTGGAAGCCATGAATGGGAAGTATCCAGTAGGGTTCAGAAGATACAGGTTAGTGTTTGGCATGAGTAGTCCCAACTATTGGGGTTCATTTGTGACTCTGCCAATCACACCCTGTCTTACCGTCACCTGAATGTGCCTCACTTTCCCCCCATGCCAAGCAGCTATTATTGTAACATGAAGGGTAGATTGTCTGAAGCGTCCTCTGATCTCAGCATTTCAAAGCACTTCACAAAACGCACATCACGTTTTATATGGCCAAAGAGGTGTATTATTATAATAGCAGTAACTTTTTACTAGGATGAGATGTTCCAATATTGAAGATTGGCTTCACTTTAAAAATGCATGTCAAGGTCTCAGATGTCACTCCAGTGCTCAGTTCATGAGTCCTAGCCTCTGAAATTGGGGCTCTTTGATTTTCATTCAATGAACCTTTGCATTTCCCGGTTATATATATTTTCAAGTTGACGGGTAGATGCTGAACCAGTGTAAAGGAGAACAGTTCCATCAACTTGAGATTGAAGGAAGGCACTTTACCCAACCTGGGCTAGAGACAACCTTTCTGCACCTCCATCCAGAGCAGCTCATATCTAATATACAGTGAAATCAATGGGAACCATCAGCCATTGCATCCCCATCCATGAGCAGCCAAGAGAACTGGGTCTTTTAGAGACTTCAGCTAATAAAGAAAAGGTAGAAGCACAAGACAGACAGAGTTAATGGCCAGAATGCGGTGGGATTAATTGCAAGTCTGATCGACTTAGGGCATTCTGCAAGCCCCTTCTCCGATATAGATTTTTTAGCCAGAATTAGGATGATTTTAAAGTGCAAAATTTACCCTCACCAGGATTTCTGGTAACCTGAACAGCATAAAATGCCTCCCCTCAATTGTAGGGCAGAGAATATCACTGAGGTCTATGGAACTGGACTGATGTACACTAGCTGAGGATCCTTTACAGAGCAATGTTTGTTAATGAAAGGAAAATGAAAAGCTTTTTTAAATGAAAAACGGAACAGCCCCAAATTCAGAGGCTAGGAATCATGAACAGTTGACTGGAACTTTAACATGTATTTGTAGAGTTCATCTTATCCAGCGTTCCTCAAATGTGGCCACCAATGGAGGTTTTTGCAGCCCCGATAACCTCTGAAGCATGGGCAGGTATTGGGGGCAGGGAAAGCAGCAGTTCCTCCCTTCAGTTTCCAGCTCTAGTTGCTTGTTAAAGGCTTTCCCTTCGCCCTTTCCCTGGTTCCTGTCATGCAGACAGAAAGCAGAAGACCAGAAGTCTGAAGTGCAGGCAATGTGACGATGTTTATTGGGCTTAATTCTAGCAAGTATATCCATAGCTCTGTGCGCCGGAAGAGCCTTTTTCCCCAGGGTTCCAATTCCCCCCTCCTTAGTAGGCATCATTATAACTGTAGTGCATGCCCTTGGTCCCACCTCTTATAATTAATGGTAAGTGTTGGGTCTGGGAGCTTTGCTAACACCTTTTTTGTATCTCATGGCAGGGGTAAGGAGCGAGGTTCTGTTTCGGTCAGGGACAGGCAAATCTTTGGCCTTTTAGTGTTTCCTATCCCCATCCCTCTCCAGACTGGCTGCTTGGCATTATCTCAGGAGAGGAGTTTGAGGCAAGACTGTCCTTCAAGTGTACACTCGTATATTACACTCCCACCATACCCAGCAACACATTAGCTCCATCTCTTCCCTCCCACACCGCTCCCATCCCTTTTATATATATTTTAATGTTGAAGGGTAGATACTGAACCAATGAATAGGCGGACAGTTCTGTCAACTTCAAATTGAAGGAAGGCATTTTACAGTATTTGGATTAGAGAAAACCTTCTTTGGAGTGTAGCTTTCTGTGCATACTCTGCACCTCCACCCACAGATCCTCATATCTAATATATAGTGAAATCAGTGGGAAACATCAGCTATTGCATCCCCATCCATGAGCAGCCAAGAGAATAGGGTCTTGTGAGCTTTCTTGATTGAAAAACCAAACAGCCCCAAATTCGGAGGCGAGGAATCATGAATTGATAACTGGAATGACATCACAACCTTAGCATGCATTTGTAAAGTTCATCTCTTCCAGCATTTCTCAAATGCAGCCACCAATGGAGCTTTTTGAAGCCCCTACCGCCTGCGAAGCATGGACAGCTCTTTCGGGCAGGGAAAACAGCAGACCCTCCCTGCAGTGCCAAGTTGTTGTTGCTTGTTAAGAGCTTTCCCTTCTCCCTTACCTTGGTTCCTGTCATGCAAACAGAGAGCAGAAGACGAGAAGTCTGATGGAAATGTGATGTTGTGATGTTACTGAGATGAACTGTGACCGTATAGCTCATTGTTGCAACCAAGGGCCTATAGTTGCACCAAATCTTCTACAAAGGAGGTCACGTAAGGTGTCTATGAAAAGGTTATCATTTGCTGGTTCTGATTATGCTGTCTGTATGCATGTATCATTTTTGTATTTAAAGTTACAAGTATTGCCTCTATACCTGGATTTCAACTGTTGGTTCTTGGGGTAAGACCTATGAAGTAATCAGCCAGATACGCCATGTAACATATCTGCAAGAATGTTATAATGTTATAATAGGCCAGATATGATAATCTTGTTTGTATGTTTATATGGCCTTTGTATTATAAATTATAGATATGTCTGTATGTCTGTATTTGAAACTTGTGCTCTGTTTCTGGGTGACACTCCCAGACAGTTTGGCATCAGCACTACCTACCCTGCTTGATGGGCATGTGCTGGGCAGCTTGTGTTTGAAACAAAGGAAGCAGAGGCCGCATGGCAAGAGACTATAAAAGGCTGCTGCATCTCCTCCATTTTGTCTTCAATCCTGCTTCTTACCTCTGGAGGAACTTGGCTACAAGTGGTGATGCTCTGAACAATGGATCGAATGACCCATGCAAGCTGTGGTTGCACTCCAGAGACTTGACTTAAGCCAGCAGTTTATTCCATCACTGCTACAAGCCTGAACCAAGAACTTTGCCGTTACTGTATGGAATTGATTCCTTCAACCAATTTAACTCTCATCTATATTCCTTTCCTTTTATGAATAAACCTTTAGATTTTAGATTCTAAAGGATTGGCAACAGCATGATTTGTGGGTAAGATCTAACTGGTATATTGACCTGGGTCTGGGGCTTGGTCCTTTGGGATCGGGAGAACCTTTTACCTTTTACTGGGGTATTGGTTTTCATCCCCATTCATCCCCATTAGGAGTGGCACTGGTGGTGATACTGGGAAACTGGAGTGTCTGAGGGAATTGCTTATATGACTTGTGGATAGCCAGTGGGGTAAATCCCAAGTCTTCTCTGTTTGGCTGGTTTGGTGTGCCTTAATAGTGAAGGACCCCCAGCCTTGGGCTGTAACTGCCCTGCTCTAAGCAATTTGTCCTGAATTGATACTCTCAGTAGTGTCCTGCCAAAAGCCACTTTGTTACAGATGTTTACTGAGCTTAATTCTAGCAAGCATATCCATAGCTCTGTGCGCCGGAAGAGCCTTTCCCCCAGGGTCCCAGTTCCCTGCTCCTTAGTAGGCATCATTATGCGTGTAGTGCATGCCCTTGGTCCCACCTCTTACAGTGTATGGTAAGTGTTGGGTCTGGGGGCTTTCTACCACCTTTTTTGTATCCCATGGCAGGGGTAAGGAGTGAGGTTGTGCTTCGGTCAGGGACAGGCATTTCTTTGGCCTTTTAGTGTTTCCTATCCCCATCCCCATCTCCATCCAGACAGGCTGCTTGACCTTATCTCAGGAGAGGAGTTTGAGGCAAGACTGTCCTTCAAGTGTACACTCGTATATTACACTCCTAACATACTCAGCAATGTTTTAGCTCTATGTCAGGGTTCCCTCCCCACTTGGAACTCTGGGGTACAGATGTAGGGACCCGCATGAAAGACCCGCTAAGTTTATTTCTACCAGCTTAGGTTAAAAACTTCCCCAAGGCACAAATTCTTCATTGCCCTTGGATAGTATGCTGTCACCACCAAGTGAGTTAGACAAAGATTGAAGGAAAAGGACCACTTGGAATTTCTGTTCCCCCAAAATTCCTCCAAGCCCCTTCACCCCCTTTCCTGGGAGTCTTGAGAGTAACGAAGGAGAGCACAGACCAGACCCTTGGGTTTTTAGGACATTAAAAGCCCAATCAGATTCTTAAAAACAGAACTTTATTATAGAGAAAAAGTAAAAGAAGTACCTCTGTAAAATCAGGATGGGAAGTAATTTACAGGGTAATCAGATTCAATACACAAATGATTTCCCCTCTAGGCAAAACTTTAAAGTTACAAAACCAGGTACAAACCTCCCTCTCAGCACAGGGAAAATACACAAGCTAAAACAAAAGATAATTTAAGGCATTTCCTTCTTATTACTTACTATTTGAAATCTTAATGCTTAGTTCAGGTATGACTTTAGGAGATGTATTTTTCCTGCCCTGATTTCTTGCTGACCCGGAGAGAACAAAGGAACAAAGCACAATCCTTTCCCCACAGATTTGAAAGTATCTTCTCCCCTTATTGGTCCTTTTGGTCAGGTGCCAAGCAAGTTATCTGAGCTTTTTAACCCTTTACAGGTAATGGAGGGATTTTATGCTACCCTTAGCTGTATGTTCATGACACTCTATCTCTTATCTCTTTCCCTTCCGCACCTCCTCTGCCATCTGCTTGTGGGCATATGTAACACACAGTGTCTTTGTTCTTTGTTGACACATATTGGTAAGAATATAAAAATATCAAAAATTCAAATAAGCAAACAAGACCCAAAATTCTATCTCAAGCAAATAAACTGGCCTGAATACAACATTATCATCACTAACACATTCACACTCCTGAGTAGCTGTTACCAAGGGCAGTGAGATGTGCCTCCTTGGTGTTTGCACGGGCTCCGCCAGCATCGATCAGCACCATGCACCATGCACCCTCCTCAGGGACTCTGGGAAGTGCCTCTGGATACATGTGGGGCCAGTGTGCGTGGTATCGGAGGCAGCTCTTGTCAGTGGAGGTGGCTGCGGCATTTGGTTGTTGGGTGGTCTCCTGGTCATCTGCCCTACTGGCACCTGGCAGGGGACCGGGGAGCCTAGGACACTGCAGGTGATCAGATGGTTCCTGGGGTGAGCTCTCGCTGAAGAGCTGGGGGAGGCAGGGACAGAGAGACAATTTTGTCAGAGCAGCCATCAGCAAGAGTTAGTGGCTGCACTCTGAGGTGACCAAAAATTTTCTTGTGAGAACCCCAGCCTAAACATACCTCTGCTGGTAATATATGAATAGAACTGGGTCCATGGATAGTTTACATTAATGCAGATTTCCCTATAGCTGAGACAGAGTGGGAAATGCACCAATTACTTATACCAGCCAGAGGTATGTTTAGGGTATTACTTTAAGCTGCCTTGCTGGTGATGGGCTCACACCTGTATTGTGAAAGGACAGGCTTGACTGGTTAAGCCAGACTCTTGTTAAAGAGAGGGAAAAGCAGAAAGATAAAGAGAAAAGCACCGGAGTTGACTTAAGAAAAAAATCCAATGCACGTGAGATGCTTTCTGGAGAGACTCATGACTATGAGCGCTGTCCTCAGGGTAGACTGTCAAGAAGCAGGGCGGAAACCCTAGCTGGTGGCATGTTCTATAATTGGATTTCACCAACCCAGTACCAAGTGTGAACTCCCACAGTACTACAATAGTTTTATAATGGAGTCACAGTCTCCCCTTGGACACTCCAGTCTATCTTGTCTGCCAGGAAAGCTGAACTGTGTGGTAAATGGTGGTGACTTCCAGCAAAAAATCACAAAATAGTAACATTACACCCAGTCCTACATTCATTCAGGTCAATTTGCATCCCAGATCTCCCACCAAAGACAATACTGATCGTGAATTCTACAGTAAACTAATTAAAGTTTATTAGCTAAGAAAAAGGAATGAGAGTTATTGAGATGGTAAAGCAGATAAAAATATATGTACAGGTTAATCACAGTTGTGACGGGGCAAGGCCAGATGGCTATAGTAAAGTAGTGGGAGACAGATATATTAGCCACAGGCTAAACAAATCCTTATACAAGGATAAGCAAATAGCAGCTGCTCCAAGTCAATTAAGACACCTGGAGCCCATTAAGATCTTTCCAGAAGGCAGGGAAGACAGGTACGTTGATCGGGACACATGAAGCCAATCAGGGCCTGGCTGAAACTAGTTAAAAGCCTCCCAGTTTGTCAGTTGGGCACACGTGTCAGGAGCTGTAGGAGGAAGCCACGCTGTTGGAGAAACTGAGCAGTACAAACCAAATCAGGCACAAGGAAGGAGGCAGTGAGGTAAGGGTGAAGTAGATATTGAGGAAGTGGGGGCTGCTGTGGGGAAGTGGCCCAGGGAATTGTACACATCCTGTTTCCAAAAGGTCAGCTACCATAGCTGATACTATTAGGGTCCCTGGACTGAAGCCCGGAGAAGAGATGGGCCCAGGCTCTCCCCTTCCCCACCCCCAATTTAATCACTGTGACTGAGAGACAACAGGGAGAGTAGCTTCGCCTCACCAACCTTGCTGGCTTCTAATGAAAATGGATCAGTAGGCTGTGACCCTTGCCTCTAGAGATTGAAGGGCTACGAAGAGGGTCACAGTGAGCCTCTGAGACTAGTGAAATCCGCCAGGAAGTGCGGGGTCCACGGAGACCAGGACAGAGCTTTGTCACACAGTCTATAATTCCTAAAAGTCACAGAGATTTGGGAAACTGACAGTTTCCCAAAAGTCTTTTAGGGCTACCCAGAGTAACTCTTTTTCTCATTCAGTTATTCTGCCTGTGACAATCCAATGAGTCCAGAGATGAAGAATTTTTTCTTGTGTCCATACTTTTATTTTCTTCCCACAGAAAAGAAGCTGACAGGGTCACTGCCTATGTGGGCCCTTTCTCTGATGGCAGAGAGAGGAATGCATGTAAGGTCTTTGATCAGCACACACAATGGCCACTTGCCTTCAAATGCACAAGAATTCACACCTGCCTGTTTAATTTCTTCATTTGCATTACACAAGGCTTCTTTCTCATTTGATGCATTATTAAGTTACAGGGTTATACAATGCAAATATTTGCTCTTACATTCTAACTGGGTAGAGATATGTGAAAACTATACATGCACCATCCCATTAGTTGTCAGGATGTTTAAACACCAAATAGATTCTTAGACATTTAACAATCACTTTCATATATGCTTCTACACAAGTGAATTGGCCTGGCTTCCAGCTGTGAGTTTGTCAGTTCTCAGCTGCCACTTGGCTTACCTGCACACTGCTCTGCTTCTGTAGCCTCCAGTCCTGGACTGCTCACCAACAGACTCCAGCACGTCAGCCGCTTCCAGCTTGGTCTGTGTGTGATCTGCAGCCAGGCACAGCTCAGCTCTTACCAGTCTCGTTTATACTGCAGGGTGATGCCAACACACTCCCAGTCCTAGATTTCCCCCCAGAAATGGATGTCCTGTACTGCTCAGCCCTCTCCAGGACAATACAAGCTTAACCTGCAGCAAGAGAGATTTAGTGAGATATTAGGACAAACTTGCTAACTACAAGGATAGTTGAGTATTGGAACAACTCCAGGCTGATGCCCTGGGGCACAGCCCTGCAGGAATACGATGTGAAAATTGTCCATATTAAAGGCAAAGAAAAGGTGGTGGCAGATGCACTGTCTGGGCAAGAGGGTTCCAAGCCTACGTATAGGGATTAGCCAGTGGAAGAGTCAACAGCATCAGGGTAAGGGGTGAGGTGTGACCCAGGACCCTCAGCAGGCACAGAGTTGCATGGCATTTTACAGGGATACTCAGGGTTGAAGGTGTACAGGTTAACTTTACAAAGGGTGGCATGTGAGGGCTCTGCCCCGAGCCAAGAGCCCGCTAGTCATCATAATGGTTGCAAAGCATAAGGACAGTTTATGTGTAATTATCTGATAATTACACAGATAATTATGTATCTGTACTGGAAATCATGTGCTTAAGGTCTGGGAGTTACGGCAAGTCACACAAAGGGATGAACTTGCTCCTGTGAGGCAGGAGGGAACAGACCTGTCTCTCTCTCTCACTCTCAAGGTGGTCTTGTGTGTATTGGGTATTGTCCACTTCACAAAGGAGGCCTGTCCTCAGATGGAGCCGAATTCTAATCAAGGGCTTGTGAAATCACCAAGAAAGAGGCACACAGGGGAAAAAAACAAACAACCAGCAGGGCAGCACCCCGTTAATGAGTAAAGACAATGGACCGTTGGAGCATCCTTGGGGGGCAGAGGTTACCCCCAGTATCCTTCACCGAGAAGACAAGCTGATAGCGTGGCTTCCCTCATGAAAAAAGGAGCACAGCTAGGCCTGGGTGCAAAACACTGCAAGGACTTTGGGTGAGCGTTAGGTAAATACGTCCAGGTAAGTGGGGTGAGCTGTTCCTTCGGGAGTCATGAAACATGCGAGCGTCCAGTGGAGCAGGGTTGCATGCTTCAGGGAGCCACTCGCAGGGGTCGGGGTTGAGGTGTGCCTGTTGCTAACTGGCAGAGTGACAGCAAAGCCTGCGTAGACTATAATGGGAGGACTTCTGTTGCCCATGGCAGAAGAGATATTGAGCTGACCCATGGCCATGTACAGTCATGGCTTCCCTACCTTAGTGCATGTTGTGCTCAGTTCTGGTGTTCACACTTCAAAAAAGATGTTGGAAAAATTGGAGAAGGTTCAGAAAAGAGCCAGGTAAAGGATCTGAGCTCTGGACAGCCTGTCTTATAGTTAGAAACTAAGGTAACTCGTCCGCTTCAGTTTATCCAAGGGTAGGTTAAGAGTCTGCAAGTACTCACACGGGGAAGAGATTTCTGATTGCCAAAAATTCTTTAATCTGGCAGACAAAGGAGGAACCTGAAGGCAGAGAAATTCAGACTAGAAATAGGATGCCATGTTTTCACAGTGAGGGTAATTCACCATTGGAACATCTGAGGTAGGGACGCGCTGGGTCAAGCCTGGATGCCTTTCTATGGGATATGCACTAGCTCAATCAGGGGTTCTGGGCATGATGCAGAAACAACTGCATGAGGTTCCCTAGCGTGTGTTAGGCGGGAGATCAGGCTGTGTCATCAGAATGGTGCCTTCTGGCCTTAATATCTATGACTCTATGGGGCTGGTGAATTGTGTCCCAGGGAAGGGGTGGGAGTTCGCTCACTTGCAATATTTATTTACAACTTAGACTGAAACAACGCTCCAGACAGAGCTGTCAGCTCTCCAACATATGGGCCTATGTAACCCCACTACTTAGTGAGCCAGAGCAGGTCATCCCTCCCCAGAACTCCTCACGGTGGTTTGTGCCACGCCTGGTGTTTGTTCTTGTCTTTAATTTCCCTACAATAATGGGGATGTGGTTATCGTAACCACAGCTGGATATAAATATATACTGTCTGTAATGAACTTGCTAGAGTGTGTGTGTGTGTGTGTGTGCGCGCGCGTATATGTGTGTGTGTATGAGACAGACGATAGAGAGAGCACTGCCCTCTAATGGACAGAATCAGAACAGCACAATGGTGTGTGGTGAACCCTAGAAAGAGGGACGATACAAATTCATGTCTGAGTGCGTAAGCCTGACTTTGAGATGTGCAGAGTACAGCAACCTCAGTGTGAAATAATGAGAGAGCTGCATGTCATCAGCATCTCTGCAAACATTCCTCATGTTTCCCATGTTACACTTGATGGGTTTTGTCTAATGCCTTCCTGGCTATGGGCTTCCTTTTTTATCAACCCAGTGGGCCTGATTCTCAACTACACGATGGGTATTACACCATTGAAACGGACGAGCCCCCCAAAATGTAACCCTTCTGCCCATCTAAGTTGGCAGCAACAAGGGCCGGGTTCTGTATCTAGGGGTTCCGTTTCAATAACGCAATGCAAAACCGGCTCGAGCCCCCATCCAGTGACCTGGGACAGTTACATACCACCCCCCATGCACCTCTAGGAGGCAATACTTCCCCTCTCACAAGCACGGAGTCTCAGTGTAGCAGAAAATGTTTAATAACATGAGGTAAACTACATCAGCATTAAATTGGAAAAACACCACAAACAGGATTCATAACACAAACCATGAGCAAAAAAACCCACCCCAGCAAATTGGGCTGTGTCCTTTCCCTTTGGTTCTTGAATCCAGCAACCCAAAAATCACCCAGAGTCCCCAAAGTCCAACACCCCCAAAGTCTCTTGGGTCCAGCAACCACCCAAAGTCCCAAAAGTCCAACAAACCCCAAAGTCTCTGTCCCTGGTAAGTGCAGCCGCAGAGTAAAAGGGGGGGGGCACGCAGGGTGTTAAGGGGCACCTTACGTGATCCGAGGCCAGCCGGCCATCTGTTTCTCTGTGGGGGTTCCACCACAGCCTTCACCACAAGTCAGTCCACTTCCTGCCGTCCCACGAACTGCTCTGCTCTACAAGCTGCTCTGCTCCGCTCACCGATCTGTGAGCCGCTCCAGCCATCCCCACAAACAGCTCCGCTCGCCGTTCCTTGGGCCGCTCCAACCGGCCCCGCAAGGCTCTGCGCCGCTCGCTGCTCCTCCAGTCATCCCCACAAATTGCTCTGCCAGCTGCTTAGCAATATAGCTTCAGGCTCCCCCACTAGTTAACACAGCACTCAGTGATCTCAGCTCTTAATAACTTTAGCTCTTTTGTGATGTCAGCTCTTAGCGATTTCAGCTCATAGTAGGGGAGCCCCAGTGCTGGTGCACCATTGACCCAAAGTGAATTCGGCTCAGCAGCCTGTAACTAGACTCCAATGGAATCAAAGTTAGCTCTGACATTCAACAGTGGAGAGAGGAGGCGGTGCAATTGGTGTTTCAAACCCTCAGAGGGGGCCCATACCATCAGGTACAAATACCTGTCCCCATCCTCTCTCAATTCACTGGGTTTTGTAACCCATGCCCCTTGTCAAGCAAGTGCTACTTAGGTAATGGTGAAGGACTCACTCAGTCCTTCTGTCATACAACAGTTCCACTGGCCTTGATTCACAGAATCAGGGTAACAAAACTTTATTCTTCCTGCCCCAATAACAGAGAAACTGGGGATCCCACACCAGCCAAAGTAACCACTTTCAGTTGCTGTTGTTTCATGCCAGGCGAGTGGGTGTGCCTATGGAAACAAGATCAGCCCCTGGAGTTCTTTTCCACACTCGCCATAATTCACCACCAGATGTCAGGGTAGAGCTCATCCTGACTCTGCTTACACACCGCTTGGTAAAGTGTAAATGGAGCAGGGGACATAAGGTGGATGTTATCTACATCTACAATGACTTGAATGCCTCTCTCCCTGCCAAAGAAGTGTCCAAAAGCTTTAGTGTCATTGAGAATTCGGCTAGGTGATCTCCTATTCATGAAGATGGACCGTTTCTTTCTGCCTTTTAACTTTCTAACAGCAGCTACATAATGGAGAAGGTTTTAAAACTTCTGCTTTTATTGTTTTTGCTTTAGTTCAGATTCGCCAGAGGGAAACAAGTAATTAAAAATGGTGGTAAACAGACTTGAGTGTCAAACTTTACAGCTGCATTAGAGGACACGGCCGTCCATGAAACCGTAGAAATATAGTCTTGCTACTCTGTTTTGTTTCTTCATTCATTATTCTATTAATTTTCCACTCCCTTTTATTTTCAATTGAAATATATACTACCTTGTACTATTGGTCTTCTGATTTACTTGCTCTTTCATTTGTCATCTTTTAGTATCAGCAAAGGCTTCCTCATCATTTTTCCAGTTTTAGAAACCTCCAGTGGTGGAGCACAACCCAGGAAAGCTTGTGGCCTGTTATCAAAATCTTTGAGTATAAACAGCTTCCATTAGCTTCAAGGGGAGTTTTGAGAACTCAAAACTTTATAAAATGGGGCCTACAGCCTGTCCTGACAGCCATATAAAATCAAAATCTTCTCTGGAAAGAGGTTGGCTTTGCTGCGTCTAGAAGCACGATACGTGGAATAATGGCTGATTTAGCCCATGTCCAGTTCTTTTAGATTTGGAGTATTGCATGAAATGCTCTCACTTGAATTGAAAGGATCAGAGTTGCTAGGTCTTCCAGTTTCAAAATGGAAAAATAACTAACTAGATCTGTTAGAGAGGAACCCTGGAGATATTTGAGCATTTGTTCTCAATGATGCTTGTTATCTGGTAGTGAAAGGCTCATTGCTTAACGGCAAAAGGATTATTCTTCAGCAGTTCAGGTCTTCAATGTTACAGCTTGAAATTCGATATTGATCCTGGTGTTTCTCAAAGGAGAGGGGTGAGTGGAGACATGTCTCTTGGTGACGCACACAGATTGGTGCTTGCAGTACTCTGGAGCAAATGGAGACTGAGATGGATTTCCTGCATTTCTTCAAGTTTGGCAAGGGTATAAACTCTTGTGCTTCAGGGTATCGTCCAATAAGGGGGGATAGAGAAAAAGTTCCTCTATGGGCAGGTGATCCCATACCTGCATTCTGCTGCGTTTCTTGTATTTCCCTATGAAACCTCTGGTAATGACCACGATGGGAGAGAGGCCTGATCTTCTGTAGCAATGCCTATGTTCTTCCTTTCCAAGGAGCAGTCCATAGGTATAGTCTGATAGAGAAAACTAGAGCAGGATCCCTCTTAAATCAAACCCGTGGCCAGCAGGACTAAGTATTATCTATACAATCCTTGACAGGAGTTTATCTAACCTGGTCTTAAAAATCTCCAATAATGAAGATTTCACAACCTCCCTAGACAATTTATACCAGTGCTTAAGCACCTTGACGGTTAGGAAGTTTATCTTAATAGCCAATCTAAACATTCCTGCAATTGAAGCTTTTTACTTCTTCCCCTGTCCTCAGAGGTTAGGGAGAACAATTTTTCTCCTTCCTCCTTCTAACAACCTTTTATGTATTTGAAAAATGTTATCCTCTCCCCTCTCAGTCTTCTCTTCAGACTAAACAAACCAAATTATTTTCAATCTTTCCTCATAGGTCATGTTTTCTAGACCTTTAATCATTTTTGTTGGTCTTCTCTGGACTCCAATTTCTCCACATTTTTTCCTGAAGTGTGGCGCCCAGAGTGGGATACAACATTCCGGCTGAGGCATAACCGGCTCAGAGTAGAATGGAAGATTTACTTCTTGTGTTTTGCTTACAACTCTCCTGCTGATACATCCCAGATTGATGTTTGCTTTTTTTTGTAACAGTGTTACACTCTTGACTCACATTTAGCTTGTGATCCACTAGGATGCCCAGATTCCTTTCCACAGTACTCCTTCCTAGGCAGTCATTCCAGAATTTGTATGTGTGCAACGGATTGTACTTTGCATTTGTCCTTATTGAATTTCATCCTATTTACTTCAGACCATTTCTCAAGTTTGTCCAGTTCATTTTGAATTTTAATCCTATCCTCCAGAGCACTTGAGACCCCTCCCAGCTTGGTATCATCTGCAAACTTTATAAGTGTACTCTCTGTGCTATAATCTAAATCATTGATGAAGATATGGAACGGAATCGGGCCCAGAATTGATCTCTGTGGGACCCAACTTGATATGCCCTTCCAGTTAGGGTATGTCTACACTACGAAATTAGGTCAAATTTATAGAAGTCGGCTGTTTAGAAATCATTTTTATAAGGTCGATTGTGTGTGTCCCCACACAAAATGCTCTAAGTGCATTAAGTCGGCAGACTGCGTCCGCAGTACTGAGGCTAGTGTCGACTTCTGGAGCGTTGCACTGTGGTAGCTATCGCACAGTTCCCGCAGTCTTTGCCGCCCATTGGAATTCTGGGTTGAGATCCCAGTGCGTGATGGGGCAAAAACAGTGTCGCGGGTGATTCTGGGTACATGTCATCAGGCCCGACCCTCCCTCCCTCCCTGCCATGAAAGCAACGGCAGACAATTGTTTCGCGCCTTTTTTCAGCCCAGATGCCATAGCACTGGGATCATGGAGCCTGCTCTGATCACCGTGGCAATTATGAGCACTTTAAACACCATGCGCATTATCCTGGAGTATATGCAGGACCAGAACCTGCCAAGGCAAAACCAGGCGAGGAGGCGACGGCAGCACGGCAACGAGAGTGATGGTGAAATAGGCATGGACATAGACCTCTCAAAAAGTACGGGCCCCAGCAATGTGCAAATCATGGTGTTAATGGGGCAGGTTCACGCCGTGGAACGCTGATTCTGGGCCAGGGAAACAAGCACAGACTGGTGGGACCGCATAGTGTTGCAGGTGTGGGACGATTCCCTGTGGCTGCGAAACTTGCGCATGCGTAAGGGCATTTTCATGGAACTTTGTGAGTTGCTTTCCCTTGCCCTGAAGCACCAGAATACCAGGATGAGAGCAGCCCTCACAGTTGAGAAGCGAGTGGCGATAACCCTGTGGAAGCTTGCAACGCCAGACAGCTACCGGTCAGTCGGGAATCAATCTGGAGTGGGTAAATCTACTGTGGGGGCTGCTGTGATCCAAGTAGCCAATGCAATCAAAGAGCTGCTGGTATCAATGGTAGTGACTCTGGGAAACGTGCAGGTCATAGTGGATGGCTTTGCTGCAATGGGATTCCCTAACTGTGGTGGGGCGATAGACGAAACCCATATCCCTATCTTGGCACCAGAGCACCAAGCCAGTGAGTACATAAACTGCAAGGGGTACTTTTCAATGCTGCTGCAAGCACTGGTGGATCACAAGGGCCGTTTCACTAACATCAACGTGGAATGGCCAGGAAAGGTACATGATGCTCGCTTCTTCAGGAACTCTGGTCTGTTTCAAAAGCTGGAGGAAGGGACTTCCTTCCCGGACCAGAAAATAACGGTTGGGGATGTTGAAATGCCTATAGTTATCCTTGGGGACCCAGCCTACCCCTTAATGCCATGGCTCATGAAGTCATACACAGGCAGCCTGGACAGTAGTCAGGACCGGTTCAACTATAGGCTGAGCAAGTGCAGAATGGTGGTAGAATGTGCATTTGGATGTTTAAAAGTGCGCTGGTGCAGTTTACTGACTCGGATAGACCTCAGTGAAACCAATATTCCCATTGTTATTACTGCTTCCTGTGCACTCCACAATACCTGTGAGAGTAAGGGGGAGACATTTATGGCGGGGTGGGAGGTTGAGGCAAATCACCTGGACGCTGATTACGCGCAACCAGACACCAGGGCAATTAGAAGAGCAAAGCAGGGCGCGGTGAGCATCAGAGAAGCTTTGAAAACCAGTTTCATGACTGGCCAGGCTACGGTGTGAAACTTCTGTTTGTTTCTCCTTGATGAACCCTCCCCGCCCCCAGTTCACTCTCCCCTCCCCCCTTCGATCACCGCTTGCAGAGGCAATAAAGTCATTGTTACTTCACATTCATGCATTCTTTATTAATTCATCACACAAATAGGGGGATAACTGCCAAGGTAGCCCGGGAGGGGTGGAGGAGGAGGGAAGCGCTGTGTGGGGTGGGGGAGGAGATTAGGACAAGGACACACTGCACTTTAAAACTTTAAAACTTATTGAAGGCAAGCCTTCTGTTGCTTGGGCAATCCTCTGGGGTGGAGTGGCTGGGTGGCCGGAGGCCCCCCACCGCGTTCTTGGGCATCTGGGTGAGGAGGCAATGGAATTTGGGGAGGAGGGCTGTTGGTTACACAGGGGATGTAGCAGCGGTCTGTGCTACTGCTGCCTTTCCTGCAGCTCAACCATACACTGGAGCATATCAGTTTGATGCTCCAGCAGCCGGAGCATCGACTCTTGCCTTCGGTCAGCAAGCTGACGCCACCTATCCTCTTCAGCCCGCCAACTCTTCTCGCGTTCATATTGTGCTTTTCTGCACTCTGACATTGTCTGCCTCCACACATTCTGCTGTGCTCTGTCAGCGTGGGAGGACATCTGGAGCTCCGAGAACATGTCATCCCGAGTGCGCCTTTTTCGCCTTCTAATCTTCAGTAGCCTCTGCAAAGGAGAAACATTTGCAGCTGGTGGAGGAGACGGGAGAGGTGGTAATTAAAAAGACACATTTTAGAGAACAATGGGTACACTCTTTCATGTTAAATCTTGTTGTTCACATTACACAGCACATGTGCTTTTGTTACAAGGTCTCATTTTTCCTCTTATATTGAGGGCCTGCCGGTTTGGTGTGAGAGATCACTCACACAGTGCCAGGCAACAGAATTTGGCTTGCAGGCAGCCATGCTAAGCCACAGTCTTTTGGCTTTTTTGACCTTCAAAACATGTGGGAATGGTTTCAAACAGCAGCGCTCCCATTTCCCATACCAAGCGGCCGTTGGGTTGGCCATTTAAAATGGGTTTGCAATTTAAAAGGAGGGGCTGCGGTTTCCGGGTTAATGTGCAGCACAAACCCAACTAACCCCCCACCCCTCCCCCCCACACCCAATTCTCTGGGATGATCACTAACAGCGGGGAACATTTATGTTCAGCAGAGCAGGAACGGGCACCTCTGAACGTCCCCTTAATAAAATCACCCTATTTCAACCAGGTGACCGTGAATGATATCACTCTCCTGAGGATAACAAAGAGAGATAAGGAATGGATGTTGTCTGCATGCCAGCAAACACCGGGACCATACGCTGCCATGCTTTGTTATGCAATGATTCCAGACTATGTGCTACTGGCCTGGCGTGGTAAAGTGTCCTACCATGGAGGACAGAATAAGGCAGCCCTCCCCAGAAACCTTTTGCAAAGGCTTTGGGAGTACATCAAGGAGAGCTTTCTGGAGATGTCCCTGGAGGATTTCCGCTCCATCCCCATACACATTAATAGACTTTTCCAGTAGCTGTACTGGCCGTGAATGCCAGGGCAAATTAATCATTAAACATGCTTGCTTTTAAACCATGTGTAATATTTACAAAGGTACACTCACCAGAGGTGCCTTGTGTGCCCTCAGGGTCTGGGAGCATGCCTTGGGTGGGTTCAGGGGTTACTGGTTCCAGGTCCAGGGTGAAAAACGTATCCTGGCTGTTGAGGAAACCGGTTTCTCCGCTTCCTTGCTGTGAGCTATCTTCAATGTCTTCATCATCATCTTCCTCGTCCCCAAAACCCGCTTCCGTGTTTCGTGATTCTCCATTGACGGAGTCAAAGCACAGGGTTGGGGTAGTGGTGGCTGCACCCCCTAGCATGGCATGCGGTTCAGCGTAGAAGCGGCATGTCTGCGGCTCTGCCCCGGACCTTCCGTTTGCCTCTCTGGTTTTGTGGTAGGCTTGCCTTAGCTCCTTAATTTTCACGCGGCACTGCTGTGCGTCCCTGTTATGGCCTCTGTCCTTCATGCCCTTTGAAACTTTTTCTAATGTTTTGGCATTTCGTTTACTGCTACAGAGTTCAGCTAGCACTGATTCGTCTCCCCATATGGCGAGCAGATCCCGTACCTCCCGTTCAGTCCATGCTGGAGCTCTTTTGCGATCCCGGGACTCCATCATGGTTACCTGTACTGATGAGCTCTGCGTGTTCACCTGGGCTCTCCACCATGCTGGGCAAACAGGAAATTCAAAATTTCGCGGGCCTTTTCCTGTCTACCTGGCCACTGCATCTGAGTTGAGAGTGCTGTCCAGAGCGGTCACAATGGAGCACTTTGGGATAGCTCCCGGAGGCCAATACCGTCGAATTGCATCCCCACTACCCCAAATCCGACCCGGTTAGGCCAGTTTCAGCCTCCTGAGGTTTCTTCCAACCCTAATCTTGTATGATTCTGTAGCCTATAGGATTAACCTGCTTGCTTGCATGCATCTATCTTTCTTTTCTTATAGTTTAAGTATTTGGTTTATTGTAATACATTTATATATTTATATTAAAGTAAGTTGGGCTGTAATGCAAGGGACCAACAGGCCATATCCTGCACGTTGAGCTAAGGCAAAGTTAGCATATCTTTGTCTGGGACCTTTCACCCAGATAGCAAAGAGAACACACACACATATGTCTGAGACCTTTCACCTAGATAGATAGATAATGGTAGAATGGCATAGGGGGTTTCCAAGTCTGTACCCACAAACTTAACAGGTACACCACAAGGAAATAACCGAAATAACTGGGAGAACAGAAATAACATGTGGATGTGTGTGATCTAATGTCAATAATATGTATGTTCATGTCATCAATCCGTACAAACATACGAGCCTATGGAGTAAGTCTACCCCAACATTTTTGTGGGTGAGGAATGAAGTTTGGGCACAGGAGGAAGGATTTCAGGCACTTGTGCCCTATAAAAGAGGTGACCCACCTTGCTAGAGGCCGGTAGACTAGAAGATTAGGAGGCTGTACTTGTTTTTCTTAGAACTTTCTAAGTTCCAAGGGGACTAGGCGTAGCTTGGTTTCCCTAAGCTTTTGTTCTTAGTTTTGTGTATTAAGTTTTGATTTTCAGTTTAAGTTAGTTAAGGAAACTCTAAGTTAGCTTTGATAGCTCTTAGCTCCAGCTTCTTCTAAGCTTTGCACCTCTCACTCAAGAATTGAGGCACCTGAACCGCTAGAGGCGAGGCTGGTCCTGTGTCTCTCACCACCAGGTTATCAGGGAAGGGTGTGAGTATATTAACCAAAGCTTTGTAGCATATAATACCATAATGCCATATGTATCTTTTGAAGAGCAGTAATACAATTTGTAACTTGAATTATTTTACCATTTAATTACTACTTCATTTATCTTAATAAAAAGTCTTTAAGGCTATATCTGTCTCAGTGTGAGCTTCCTGTCATACCCCCGAGGGTCCTTTGTAAATTATGTGGAGCCTGATGCGGGACAAGAACCTTATTATCTTCTGATCAAACAGATTGGTGAGCCTAAAACCCATACTATCCCAATTAATATTATTAACCTCCTCAATCAGGCAACAATTCTATGATTTTATGAGGTGTGATGGAACACCAACCACCAGGATGACTTTTTTACAAACAGAAATGCCATTTTATGTCTTTCTGAATATGTTTCATGCCATAAAGTCATTGCAATACCCATATTTCTATTACGATTATTTTCAGTCCATGCTCTTTTTCAGTACCTATGAATGAGTTTACTTAAAGGTTATACAGGAGGACAGTATAGGGATGTTAAAGGACTGTGTGAAAGTTAATGTGGTACCTAAAAAATCAGACAGTAGTTTTGATTGTCTATGTACTGTACCAATACACAAAAATGAATACATTATCATTAAGGCTAAGATTATGTCCCAGAGACCATGGAATCTATGTCTTCCAGAGACCTCCATGACACTTTCCGTTTCAGCCCAAGGGTGGGGAGGCTGGAGCTCTCAGCTACCGTGGGTAGCAAAGGGACCCAGAGATCCTAATGTGGCCAGCAGGGGCTGTTCAAAGGTCTCAGCCACTGCGGGTGGGGTGGGGGGTGGGAGCCTGGTACTCTTAGCCAGATTTGATTTGGTCTGAGGGCTCCAGATAAAGCACCCATAACAAATAGTCAGGATAGTAAAGTTTTCCCAGCATTCGTCTGTATGAATAATCCTCTCCGAAACACCCAAACCCTGGGGAAGCGAAGCTCCATAGAATAGGGAGGGTGATTTGTGGAGTGCATGTTGAGAAGGGCTTTCTAGTGAAGATCCAAACTTTCACAGCACTCTAGAAGCAAAGGCATCCTGTCCTGAAAGGAGCTCTGCCATTCAAAGAGCTCGGGCGAGAGTTACCTTTACTTTGTTAAAACAGGTAATGCAAGGTGCAACTCCACCCCAGTACGGAAACCCAACATAATGCTGTAAACTACTTCAAGGAATTTTGAATTCTCCTATCACTCCAGGGCTTCAAAAAGTCGCATCTTGAGAAGTGCCTGATGCTGCTGGCTCTTCAGGGATGAATTTTGTCCAGGGCAATGTTGAAAGAAGGAGGGAGGAACAAAGAGAACCAGAAGATGGCTATTATGATGCATCAGAGTTTTTAATGAGAGTGACATTTGCAGTACACAGGTACAGGAAAAATACTAGAGCTGAAAGAAGGTATTTTCAGTTTTGCAAGAAAGCCTGCGACCCACCACCCACCTCAATGGGATGTATTACACACACAATGTTCTTTTTTGTTGTTGTTGTTGCAGCTGCAGCGGTTGACAAACAAGTCCCCTTTGCAACCATTTTAAGTTAAGGTCTCTTTTCCCCATGCTTAAGGGACTTAAAATGATAGTAAATGTAGCTGATACCTGTCTTAAGGCCGCTATTTCCTTTCAACTGTGGTATTAATGTAAGCAGCCTGCGTGTAATTCAGAATGAGTCCATATGTGAATAAGAGAATCAGCACTTGGCTGGCAAAGCCTTGCAGAAAGAGTCATAAAGCGTAACATTAGAAATGCAGCATGGCTATCAGACCAAGGTGCTGCGCACACACAGCTCCCACTGAGTTCAACTGGAGCCACGTTTGCACAGCACTTCTGAAAGCCATGCCCAAAAGATCAGGGGTGAATCTGTATCTTGCTGTTCATTTCCTGGTTCTTCCTTCTTCCACGAATATTCCTGGCAGGTTTAACATGGCCCACAGCTCCCACTGAGGTACCTATGGCAAGATACCCCGGAACCACCTAATCCCCCATAACCACCATATCCCCCTAACCCAGACAATCCTCCGTAATGGCCTCCAGAGCCATTCAATCCCCCCAAACCGTATGAGCCCCCGAAACCGGCTCCCACCACAGGTGCTCCTACAGCTCCCACTACACTGTGCTGAGGGAAATTGCTGAGAATTGGTCCTGGGAGGGTCATGACAACCGGTGAGGGTCTGATCACCACTTGGGAGTCCTGGCACTGCCTAACGCACGGCTCGTTGCAGCTGCCAGTAACTGGACTGGGTCGGGCCACCCCACATTCTGGATAGCACAGGCTGGAGAAAGTCATCTTTCTGCGATGGAGGTAAACCTGAAACACACAACGGGGATTAGAGTAAAGAGAAGGAACAAGGGCTAGTGGAAGAAAAGCGTTAAAGCTGGTGTGGTCCAAGAGAGAAAGGAAGAGTGGACTAAATCCCTGTGTTCATGGCCATGTCTTTCTTCCTATATCCTCTTTCTACACCTCTTGTCCACTCGCACTAAACTTCCCTCCCAACTGGCCCCCTTGATCCCCTCTCAATGGCTTTGTCTGAAAAACACCGACTAGAATAAGTGTCACTATTTCTATTCTGGATATCTGGATTCTCTGTCCATTTTAGACATTTCTCAAAGAGAACATGGCTGGGATCATAGTAATCACTTTCTTTCATTTGAGGATTTAACCTCTGCATGCAAACCAGTTGAGTTTGGTATCACAGGGTAATTTTGGATTTTCCAAAGCTTGTGAGTCAACAATAGTTGCTGATGAATAAACAGAAAACTTTTCTTTTCTCCAAAGAAAACACTAAGGAGAAGCTCCTCAACTGGGATTCAGGTGTACTGACTTTCATGGAGCGACACTAAATTACATCATCTGAGGAAAAGCACCTTCAATGTCTATTTCTGCTGAGAAGAACATAAGAATTGCTAGACTGGATCTCACCACTTGTCAACTTAATCCATTGTCCTGTGTCCAATTGTGAGGAGTAACAACTGCTTGAGAAAAAAGTAAAAGACCACTGAATTGGTCCTTTCTGAACTAACCTGGGAAAGTTTCTTCCTAAGCCAGCTAAGTGAAAAATGGCTAAATGACTTTCTAAAGTTATTGAAAAGATTTCAGTTAGTAGAAAATATGTTTCCCAATTGCATATGTTGGTCCTAAAATCCCTCTATTAGCTTCAAATCATGAATCCACCAGTCCTGTAACTAAATCACTACAAAAGCTATTTATGGAAGAACAGCCAGATCCCGAATAAATATCCCAGTTAGTATATGCAAGATTCAGACTTACATGAAAAACGCCCATACTGTCACATCTCTAGAGTTCGAAAGCGATTGAGTTTAACTGGACTTACCCAGGTCACTGAGGAGATGAGGTCCGGAGAAGTGTTTAGAAAATCCCTGAGTGGTGAGTGATTTTATACAGTTCCTAGGAGTGCCTGGAGGATCTGCGATGCTCTTTGTGGAGGCGGTCCTAATTAGTCACCAAACAAACTTGATTGCCTTGCAGAATCCTCCTTTGGATGCAGCTCTTTTGCTCTGGGATTGTGATTATTAGGTTATCCTGAGCCTCAGGAGGTGTGACATGCACGTTGCAGTCTTCGTCTTCCTTTCATCTTCAAATGGTACGGGCCAACTGCGTTCCTCGTGCCATTCCGTCGACTTTATTGGTGCTTCAATGAGAATGAATGTCAAGGTGATTCTGAGCGGCGTCAGCAGCACAAATGGCAGGTTTCAGAGTGGTAGCCATGTGAGTCTGTATCAGCAAAACAACGAGGAGTCCTTTTGGCACCTTAGAGACTAATTTGTCTCTAAGATGTGTGAGAAAGCTCCGAGCCTGTATTGGTGGGTCCCGCGCTTCCTGGTGGATACAGTGGCCTCAGAAGCTCGCTAAGCCCCTCAATATGCCCTCCCTTTCCCAGTATGGCGGCAAAGGTTACAGTTTATTCAGCTATTTTGAACACAGGCCGTTATGGGAGGTGGGAAGGTGGAATACCCACAGTCTCTGTTGCTCCTTAGAGCTCCGTTGGCACCGTTTGGTCTCCTGCCTGGACCAAAGTCTGTTTCCCCTTTCAAAGGGATCTCTGTAGATCATGCGGGGGTGGGGGGGAAGGGGGGAACCCGGGCCCGCCCTCTACTCCGGGTTCCAGCCCAGGGACCCTAATGATAGCAGCTGTTAGCGGCTTCCCTCCTCCACTGACGCTGCTTTGATTCCCTGGGCCACTTCCCCATGGTCCCTTTTTCCAAGCTTCACCCTTACCTCAGGGTTCAGTAATGCTTCCTCTCCTCCAGCTCCTTTCACCTGGGCTCTTCTCGAGAGAACTGGAAAGGAGAGCTTTTAAAGCAGTATAAGTGGGACCTTAATTGGTTCCAGCTGTCTCCATTACCCTACTAGCCTTAACTGACCCTTTGTCAGTTAATTGAGGTCAGGTGCCGGCATTAGCCTAACGACCTTAACTGGTTAAATTGGCGTTAGATATCTAGATGTCTTGATTGGCCTGGAGTAGCCCTTGTTTGGCTATCCAGGGAACAGGGACCTGCTCATTCTGAGGCTGATATACCTGCCTTCTGCTACCCCCTTATATCCTTCTGGCCTGAGTCCGTCACAGGTGTTAGTCTCTAAGGTGTCACAAGTAGCACAAGTGGGTGTCATGAAAGGAATCCATTTTGTTCCTTTCAATTCCTGCAGGTCGTGGCTAGGAGCATTGGGCAGTTCATTCTAATCCTGCCAGAAAGGAGGGATCCATTTTTCTGCATTCTCATCACCCGCATTCTCAATGGGTCAGACCCTCTTCCCTTTGAAATTAATGGGAATTATTCCATTGCCTCCAGCTTGTTTCTTTTCAGGACCTAAGTCTGAAATTCACCCTTTGGCTGGGGGATGGTATGATGCCAACCAACAATTTTAGTCCAATATTAAACTTTCAAACTGGGTCTTAACAGGGTCTTAAGTGGAGTATGGACCTTTGTGATGGCCGTCTCACCCGGGGTGAATCTTACACTATGGTGAGTAAAACTTGACCTAAGACTGGACCTCCAGTTAGGTCACCAATGCTGTCTCAAAGGGCTGCCTAGATCAGATTTGCTCATGAGATTTGCTCATGGGTCAAGGGGAGGGATGGTGGAGAGTGAAAGGAAGCAGTGCTCTTTTATGTCAGGATCTCTCCATCCATGAGCAGCCAAGAAAAGGACGTCTTGTGAGACAATGCAACTGACTGAGCCCAGCAACAAGCCGAGGAGAGATGAAAATCACACCTTCTTGAGGAAGGAGGAGATGGCTGTGGGATGAGATTTGACATAAACTGTGACCAGCCATAGGGCATGTTGCAGAAAACATTCCTGCCAGAACCAGCATGTTGAGTAAAGTGTAACGGATACCCGCAAGGGTGGTTCCGTATCCAGGAAATGAGCAGAGGAGTCTTCCTTTGATTATGAGGCTCTGAGTCTCTTTGAAGTTGAAGCAACTGTGCTGATTTACACCGAGGGGGAACTGTCATTTTTCAATTAAAAAGTTTTTAAAACTAACAAATGCAAAACTACATTTGAATGAAAATGAAACAGCCCCAGATTGTGTGGCTTTACGTTAGGATGTGATTAAGAGAGTGAAATGAGAGCCTGGCCTCCATTTTGTTTAAACTGATTGTATTACTCCGGGCAGAGGTGTCTAATGCCAACAACAATTTATTTATATTCTAAGAATACAACCCTTTGCGTGTGTGAAACAGCAGCGAGTGTTTGTGAGGGACTTTGAACTCTGGAGTTCTGAGGTCGCTGAAGAACTTCCAGCCTTAACACCCCGCCTCTCCCTGTTTGAGAGGCCTAGAAACAGAGACATGTTGAGAAGATGATCACCCAGACATCTGTTGCAGGAACAGAAATACAACCCTACCAGAGGCAGGGCTGTAACTATGGAGGGGAGAATGGGTCAACCGTCGAAGGCGTAGAGCTACTGGGGAGCAAAAATGGGCAATTCAAGTGTAGTGGCCTCCCCGGCTCCCACACAGTGTTGGGCCCAGCAGCATCCAGACAGAGCCCAGGGTTCTGAGAGCCTCCTCTGCCCATAGGATCGTGGGCCCAGGGGCCCAGGCAATTGCAGGCTCGCCGACACTAGGAGGCTAAGGGGGCAGCAGGCAGGCAGGGTGCTGAGCGCTGCTTGGCTCCTACTGAGCATGCTCACTGCTCAGTAACATCTGCTGAAGCTGCTGCACTTGCTGGTGATTAAAAAGGTTAAAGGGGCAAATTGTGGGGGATGGGCAAGGTGTGAGCAGGCGGCGGTAATTAACTGCATGGGGACAGGGGAATCAAACTACCAGAGGCAGGGGCAGAAGGGGGCCAAGGAGAAAAATTGGAGGGGTGGGAGGAGCCTGGGTTGAGGCCAGAGGTAAGTGGCTGCTAGAGGGTGGCAGAGGGCAAAGCCCTGGCACAGGGAGTGTTTTTGTCAGCACTCAGCAGGGGTAAAACACACCCTGCTCCTCCTTTAGTTCTGTGTTCCTGTTACTGGGATCTGTCCTTACTTGTTGCTGCTCCAGCCTGATTCAATCCTTATTACAGAGAACAGAATAAGGAGCCTCCCTCCCACTCACTGGAATAACAATCCATTAACTGGCTAGCAAGGTGCCCTCACATGTCAGGGATGTGACACCTTCAGCACAGCCTGGCCCATGATGCTGAACACACCCAGGCTTTTCTTGTAAAAGGCCTGTAATTTTGGGCTAGGGACAATTTTCAGTTGTGCCAAGTCAGCTAAAAATAGAGGCCATTGACTGTCCACATGAAGAGACTATTGGGAAAATCTGCATTGGGTGCAGAGCTGGATTGGGGCTGCTGGTGCGGTATACACTGGCAAAGACGCATGTTCACTGTGAACTGTGCTTGTAGCATTCAGGGCTGTGACCCACCCAGATTGTTCCTGACACCCTTCTCTATGTCCATCTAGCCACCATTACCAGGGCATTGGCGTTGTTGCACACTGAAGCACAGCGTAATCCCATTTCAAAATCACCACAGCCAGGTACCTTCTTCTGTCTCCACACTTTGGTGTGAGGGATTTCACGTCTCCCAGGTGTCCATCACGGAAATAGTTACTCTTATTCTAGTCAGTGTTTTCATAGAATCATAGATTCATAGAAGATTAGGGTTGGAAGCGACCTCAGGAGGTCATCTAGTCCAACCCCGTGCTCAAAGAGGACCAACACCAGCTAAATCATCCTAGCCAGGGCTTTGTCAAGCCGGGACTTAAAAACCTCTAAGGATGGAGATTCCACCACCTCCCTAGGTAACCCATTCTAGTGCTTCACCACCCTCCTAGTGAAATAGTGTTTTCTAATATCCAACTTAGACCTCCCCCATTGCAACTTGAGACCATTGCTTCTTGTTCTGTCATCTGGTACCACTGAGAACAGCCGAGCTCCATCCTCTTTGGAACCCCCCTTCAGGTAGTTGAAAGCTGCTATCAAATCCCCAATCATTCTTCTCTTCTGCAGACCAAACAATCCCAGTTCCCTCAGCCTCTCCTCATAAATCTGGTTCTCCAGCCCCCTAATCATTTTTGTTGCCCTCTGCTGGACTCTCTCCAATCTGTCCACATCCTTTCTGTAGTGGGGGCCCCAAAACTGGAAGTAATACTGTACATATGGCCTCCCCACTGTGGAATAGAGGGGAATAATCACGTCCCTCGATCTGCTGGTAATGCTCCTACTAATACAGCCCAATATGCCATTGGCCTTCCTGGCCACAAGGGCACAGTGCTGACTCATATCCAGCTTCTCATCCACAGTAATCCCCAGGTCCTTTTCTGCAGAACTGCTGCTTAGCCAGTCGGTCCCCAGCCTGTAGCAGTGCATGGGATTCTTCTGTCCTAAATGCAGGACTCTGCACTTGTCCTTGTTGAACCTCATCAGGGTTCTTTTGGCCAATCCTCCAATTTGTCTAGGTCACTCTGGACCCTATCCCTACCCTCCGGCATATCTACCTCACCCCCAGATTGGTGTCATCTACGAATTTACTGAGGGTGCAATCCATTCCATCATCCAGATCATTAATAAAGATGTTGAACACAACCGGCCCCAGGACTGACCCCTGAGGGACTCCGCTTGATACCGGCTGCCAACTAGACATCAAGCCATTGAGCCCGACAATCTATCCAGCTTTCTATCCACCTCATAGTCCATTGATCCAATCCATACTTTTTGAACTTGCTGGCAAGAATCCTGTGGGAGACGGTATCAAAAGCTTTGCTAAAGTCAAGATATATCACCTCCACTGCTTTCCCCATATCCACAGAGCCAGTTATCTCATGACAGAAGGCAACCAGGTTAGTTAGGCATGACTTGCCTCTCGTGAATCCATGTTGACTTTTCCTGATCACCTTCCTCTCTTCCAAGTGCTTCAAAATGGTTTCCTTGAGGAACTGCTCCATGATTTTTCAGGGACGGAGGTGAGGCTGACTGGTCTGTAGTTCCCTGGGTTTTCCTTCTTCCCTTTTTTAAAGATGGGCACTATATTTGCCTTTTTCCAATCTTCTGGGACCTCCCCTGATCACCACGAGTTGTCAAAGATAATGGCTAATGGCTCTGCTATCACATCAGCCAACTCCCTCATCAACCTTGGATGCATTCGTTCTGGACCCATGGACTTGTGAATGTCCATTTTTTCTAAATAGTCCTTAACCTGTTCTTTTACCACTGAGGGTTGCTCATCTCCTCACCATACTGTTTTGCCAAGGACAGCAGTGTGGGATATGACCTTGTCTGTGAAGACCGAGGCAAAAAAAAGCATTGAGTACGTCAGCTTTTTCCACATCTTCTGTCACTAGGTTGCCTCCCCCCATTCGTTAAGGCTCCCAAAGGTGAGGCTGACTGGTCTGTAGTTCCCTGGGTTTTCCTTCTTCCCTTTTTTAAAGATGGGCACTATATTTGCCTTTTTCCAATCTTCTGGGACCTCCCCTGATCACCACGAGTTGTCAAAGATAATGGCTAATGGCTCTGCTATCACATCAGCCAACTCCCTCATCAACCTTGGATGCATTCGTTCTGGACCCATGGACTTGTGAATGTCCATTTTTTCTAAATAGTCCTTAACCTGTTCTTTTACCACTGAGGGTTGCTCATCTCCTCACCAGACTGTTTTGCCAAGGACAGCAGTGTGGGATATGACCTTGTCTGTGAAGACCGAGGCAAAAAAAAGCATTGAGTACGTCAGCTTTTTCCACATCTTCTGTCACTAGGTTGCCCCCCCCCATTCGTTAAGGCTCCCAAATGTTCCCTGACTTTTTTCTTCTTGCTAACATTCGTGTAGAAACCCTTCTTGTTACCTTTCACATCCCTTGCTAGCTGCAACTCCAGTTGTGTTTTGGCCTTCCTGATCAGACCCCTGGATGTTCAAGCAATATTTTTATACTCCTCCCTAGTCATCTGTCCGAGTTTCCAGTTCTTGTAAGCTTTCTTTTTGTTTTTAAGCTCACTGAAGATTTCACTGTTAAGCCAAGCTGGTTGTCTGCCATATTTGGTATTCTCCACAGCTCTAAGCTGCTGCAGATGGTGGTGGAGGGTGGAACCCTGGTACTCTTAGTCACTGGAGATGTCAGGGGTACCCCAGATCTCCGAACCACCAGGGGTGCCTAGAGAACCCGGGAGACGCAACAGCACTGGGTGCTGCACCCCCTTTCCCCTATTTTTTCACATTTGTTTTCAGTAAAAGTCAGAGCTAGGTCATGGGCTTCCATGAGTCTTTGTACATTGCCCATGACCTCTCCCTGAGTTTTATTAAAATTAACCGAGACCAAATCTTAACCTGAATTATTTTTAGTCTAGAATATCCTAACTCAAAAAATCTGTAATAAAAAATAATTATATAAAATATGGTAGGAGGCACAAGTATGCTTGCTCAGCCAGAGCGCTAAAATGTATAATTCAAACATCAAACACTTACTTTATGTCATAGCACCCGTTGGGATGAAGTCACCAGGTGCACTGTGTGCACTACTTTCTCTTTCTTTGGAAACACATCTCTCTAATGGGTCAGAGTAACCCAATGGTAACGAATTCCTGCAGGTTTGTGAAACAAGGCACAGGGTAGGTTATTTCGCTAACATGGCCTTCTTTATACACGAGGATAATAATGGTCCAAAGGAATTACAAGTGTGTACATTTCAAGCTTGTTCATGTGCAGTATAGGAAGAAAAATCTCTATATAGAATTGAAATGGATAAAATTTTGGTACAAGAGAGTTTAATTCTGCGCAAGTGTAAATACCCACCACTGAGCCAACATCGTCAAATAAACAAGTTAAAGACAAGACTCTAGATGGTTAATCGTGGTTCACACTTAGATGAGAAGACGTTTCACCCCAAAGTTCCCCCCCAAAAATATCAAAACAAAATAAAAAATATCCATAATGAGCTTCTCCAAGAGTTACTCTCAGGTCAGGTCTTTGGAAGCCATGAATGGGAAGTATCCAGTAGGGTTCAGGAGATACAGGTTAGTGTTTGGCATGAGTAGTCCCAACTATTGGGGTTCATTTGTGACTCTGCCAATCGCACCCTGTCTTACCGTCACCTGAATGTGCCTCACTTTCCCCCCATGCCAAGCAGCTATAATTGTAACATGAAGGGTAGATTGTCTGAAGCGTCCTCTGATCTAAGGATTTCAAAGCACTTCACAAAACGCACATCATGTTTTATATGGCCAAAGAGGTGTATTATTATAATAGCAGTAACTTTTTACTAGGATGAGATGTTCCAATATTGAAGATTGGCTTCACTTTAAAAATGCATGTCAAGGTCTCAGATGTCACTCCAGTGCTCAGTTCATGAGTCCTAGCCTCTGAAATGGGGGCTCTTTGATTTTCATTCAATGAACCTTTGCATTTCCCGGTTATATATATTTTCAAGTTGACGGGTAGATGCTGAACCAGTGTAAAGGAGGACAGTTCCATCAACTTGAGATTGAAGGAAGGCACTTTACCCAACCTGGGTTAGAGAAAACCTTTCTGCACCTCCATCCAGAGCTGCTCATATCTAATAAAGAGTGAAATCAATGGGAACTATCAGCCATTGCATCCCCATCCATGAGCAGCCAAGAGAACTGGGTCTTTTAGAGACTTCAGCTAATAAAGAAAAGGTAGAAGCACAAGACAGACAGAGTTAATGGCCAGAATGCGGTGGGATTAATTGCAAGTCTGATCGATTTAGGGCAGTCTGCAAGCCCCTTCTCCGATATAGATTTTTTAGCCAGAATTAGGATGATTTTAAAGTGCAAAATTTACCCTCACCAGGATTTCTGGTAACCTGAACAGCATAAAACGCCTCCCCTCAATTGTAGAGGAGAGAATATCACTGAGGTATATGGAACTGGACTGATGTACACTAGCTGAGGATCCTTTACAGAGCAATGTTTGTTAATGAAAGGAAAATGAAAAGCTTTTTTAAATGAAAAAGGGAACAGCCCCAAATTCAGAGGCTAGGAATCATGAACAGTTGACTGGAACTTTAACATGTATTTGTAGAGTTCATCTTATCCAGCGTTCCTCAAATGTGGCCACCAATGGAGGTTTTTGCAGCCCCGATAACCTCCGAAGCATGGGCAGGTATTGGGGGCAGGGAAAGCAGCAGTTCCTCCCTTCAGTTTCCAGCTGTTGTTGCTTGTTAAGGGCTTTCCCTTCACCCTTTCCCTGGTTCCTGTCATGCAGACAGAAAGCAGAAGACCAGAAGTCTGAAGTGCAGGCAATGTGACGATGTTTATTGGGCTTAATTCTAGCAAGTATATCCATAGCTCTGTGCGCCGGAAGAGCCTTTTTCCCCAGGGTCCCAATTCCCCCCTCCTTAGTAGGCATCATTATAACTGTAGTGCATGCCCTTGGTCCCACCTCTTATAATTAATAGTAAGTGTTGGGTCTGGGAGCTTTGCTAACACCTTTTTTGTATCTCATGGCAGGGGTAAGGAGCGAGGTTCTGTTTCGGTCAGGGACAGGCAAATCTTTGGCCTTTTAGTGTTTCCTATCCCCATCCCTCTCCAGACTGGCTGCTTGGCATTATCTCAGGAGAGGAGTTTGAGGCAAGACTGTCCTTCAAGTGTACACTCATATATTACACTCCCACCATACCCAGCAACACATTAGCTCCATCTCTTCCCTCCCACACCGCTCCCATCCCTTTTATATATATTTTAATGTTGAAGGGTAGATACTGAACCAATGAATAGGCGGACAGTTCTGTCAACTTCAAATTGAAGGAAGGCATTTTACAGTATTTGGATTAGATAAAACCTTCTTTGGAGTGTAGCTTTCTGTGCATACTCTGCACCTCCACCCACAGATCCTCATATCTAATATATAGTGAAATCAGTGGGAAACATCAGCTATTGCATCCCCATCCATGAGCAGCCAAGAGAACAGGGTCTTGTGAGCTTTCTTGATTGAAAAACCAAACAGCCCCAAATTCGGAGGCTAGGAATCATGAATTGATAACTGGAACGACATCACAACCTTAGCATGCATTTGTAAAGTTCATCTCTTCCAACATTTCTCAAATGCAGCCACCAATGGAGCTTTTTGAAGCCCCTACCGCCTGCGAAGCATGGACAGCTCTTTCGGGCAGGGAAAGCAGCAGACCCTCCCTGCAGTGCCAAGTTGTTGTTGCTTGTTAAGAGCTTTCCCTTCTCCCTTACCTTGGTTCCTGTCATGCAAACAGAGAGCAGAAGACGAGAAGTCTGATGGAAATGTGATGTTGTGATGTTACTGAGATGAACTGTGACCGTATAGCTCATTGTTGCAACCAAGGGCCTATAGTTGCACCAAATCTTCTACAAAGGAGGTCACGTAAGGTGTCTATGAAAAGGTTATCATTTGCTGGTTCTGATTATGCTGTCTGTATGCATGTATCATTTTTGTATTTAAAGTTACAAGTATTGCCTCTATACCTGGATTTCAACTGTTGGTTCTTGGGGTAAGACCTATGAAGTAATCAGCCAGATACGCCATGTAACATATCTGCAAGAATGTTATAATGTTATAATAGGCCAGATATGATAATCTTGTTTGTATGTTTATATGGCCTTTGTATTATAAATTATAGATATGTCTGTATGTCTGTATTTGAAACTTGTGCTCTGTTTCTGGGTGACACTCCCAGACAGTTTGGCATCAGCACTACCTACCCTGCTTGATGGGCATGTGCTGGGCAGCTTGTGTTTGAAACAAAGGAAGCAGAGGCCGCATGGCAAGAGACTATAAAAGGCTGCTGCATCTCCTCCATTTTGTCTTCAATCCTGCTTCTTACCTCTGGAGGAACTTGGCTACAAACTGAAGCTCTGAACAATGGATCGAATGACCCATCCAAGCTGTGGTTGCACTCCAGAGACTTGACTTAAGCCAGCAGTTTATTCCATCACTGCTACAAGCCTGAACCAAGAACTTTGCCGTTACTGTATGGAATTGATTCCTTCAACCAATTTAACTCTCATCTATATTCCTTTCCTTTTATGAATAAACCTTTAGATTTTAGATTCTAAAGGATTGGCAACAGCATGATTTGTGGGTAAGATCTAACTGTTATATTGACCTGGGTCTGGGGCTTGGCCCTTTGGGATCGGGAGAACCTTTTACCTTTTACTGGGGTATTGGTTTTCATAACCGTTCATCCCCATTAGGAGTGGTGCTGGTGGTGATACTGGGAAACAGGAGTGTCTGAGGGAATTTCTTATATGACTTGTGAATAGCCAGTGGAGTAAAACCCAAGTCTTCTCTGTTTGGCTGGTTTGGTGTGCCTTAATAGTGAAGGACCCCCAGCCTTGGGCTGTAACTGCCCTGCACTAAGCAATTTGTCCTGAATTGATACTCTGAGTAGTGTCCCGCCAAAAGCCACTTTGTTACAGATGTTTACTGGGCTTAATTCTAGCAAGCATATCCATAGCTCTGGGCACCAGAAGAGCCTTTTCCCCCAGGGTCCCAGTTCCCTGCTCCTTAGTAGGCATCATTATGCGTGTAGTGCATGCCCTTCGTCCCACCTCTTACAATGTATGGCAAGTGTTGGGTCTGGGGGCTTTCTACCACCTTTTTTGTACCCCATTGCAGGGGTAAGGAGTGAGGTTGTGCTTCAGTCAGGGACAGGCATTTCTTTGGCCTTTTAGTGTTTCCTATCCCCATCTCCATCCAGACTGGCTGCTTGACCTTATCTCAGGAGAGGAATTTGAGGCAAGACTGTCCTTCAAGTGTACACTCGTATATTACACTCCCAACATACCCAGCAATGTTTTAGCTCTATGTCAGGGTTCCCTCCCCACTCTGAACTCTGGGGTACAGATGTAGGGACCTGCATGAAAGACCCGCTAAGCTTATTTCTACCAGCTTAGGTTAAAAACTTCCCCAAGGCATAAATTCTTCATTGCCCTTGGATAGTATGCTGCCACCACCAAGTGAGCTAGACAAAGATTGAAGGAAAAGGACCACTTGGAATTTCTGTTCCCCCAAAATTCCCCCAAGCCCCTTCACCCCCTTTCCTGGGGAGGCTTGAGAGTAACCAAGGTGAGCACAGACCAGACCCTTGGGTTTTTAGGACACCTCCCCCGCCATCTGCTTGTGGGCAGATGTAACACACAGTGTCTTTGTTCTTTGTTGAAACATATTGGTAAGAATATAAAAGTATCAAAAATTCAAATGAGCAAACAAGACCCAAAATTCTATCTCAGGCAAATAAACTGGCCTGAATACAACATTATCATCACTAAAACACTCACACTCCTGAGTAGCTGTTACCAAGGGTAGTGAGATGTGCCTCCTTGGTGTTTGCACGGGCGCCGCCAGCATCGATCAGCACCATGCACCATGCACCCTCCTCAGGGACTCTGGGAAGTGCCTCTGGATACATGTGGGGCCAGTGTGCGTGGTATCGGAGGCAGCTCTTGTCAGTGGAGGTGGCTGCGGCATTTGGTTGTTGGGTGGTCTCCTGGTCATCTGCCCTACTGGCACCTGGCAGGGGACCGGGGAGCCTAGGACAATGCAGGTGATCAGATGGTTCCTGGGGTGAGCTCTCGCTGAAGAGCTGGGGCAGGCAGGGACAGAGAGACAATTTTGTCAGAGCAGCCATCAGCAAGAGTTAGTGGCTGCACTCTGAGGTGACCAAAAATTTTCTTGTGAGAACCCCAGCCTAAACATACCTCTGCTGGTAATATATGAATAGAACTGGGTCCATGGATGGTTTACATTAATGCAGATTTCCCTATAGCTGAGACAGAGTGGGAAATGCACCAATTACTTATACCAGCCAGAGGTTTGTTTAGGGTATTACTTTAAGCTGCCTTGCTGGTGATGGGCTCACACCTGTATTATGAAAGGACAGGCTTGACTGGTTAAGCCAGACTCTCGTTAAAGAGAGGGAAAAGCAGAAAGTTAAATAGTTGACTTAGGAAAAAAATCCAATGCACATGAGATGCTGTCTGGAGAGACTCATGACTATGAGGGCTGTACTCAGGGCAGACTGTCAAAAAGCAGGGCGGAAAACCTACCTGGTGGCATGTTCTATAATTGGATTTCACAAACCGAGTACCAAGTGTGAACTCCCAAAGTACTACAATAGATTTAAAATGAAGTCACAGTCTCCCCTTGGACACCCCAGTCTATCTTGTCTGCCGGGCAAGCTGAACTGTGTGATAAATGGTGGTGACTTCCAGCAAAAAATCACAAAATAGTAACATTACACCCAGTCCCACATTCATTCAGGTCAATTTGCATCCCAGATCTCCCAGCAAAGACAATACTGATCGTGAATTCTACAGTAAACTAATTAAAGTTTATTAGCTAAGAAAAAGGAATGAGAGTTATTGAGATGGTAAAGCAGATAAAAATATATGTACAGGTTAATCACAGTTGTGACGGGGCAAGGCCAGATGGCTATAGTAAAGTAGTGGGAGACAGATATATTAGCCACAGGCTAAACAAATCCTTATACCAGGATAAGCAAATAGCAGCTGCTCCAAGTCAATTAAGACACCTGGAGCCAATTAAGATCTTTCCAGAAGGCAGGGAAGACAGGTACGTTGATCAGGACACATGAAGCCAATCAGGGCCTGGCTGAAACTAGTTAAAAGCCTCCCAGTTTGTCAGTTGGGTACGCGTGTCAGGAGCTGTAGGAGGAAGCCACACTGTTGGAGAAACTGAGCAGTACAAACCAAATCAGGCACAAGGAAGGAGGCAGTGAGGTAAGGGTGAAGTAGATATTGAGGAAGTGGGGGCTGCTGTGGGGAAGTGGCCCAGGGAATTGTACACATCCTGTTTCCAAAATGTCAGCTACCATAGCTGATACTATTAGGGTCCCTGGGCTGAAGCCCGGAGTAGAGGGTGGGCCCAGGCTCTCCCCTTCCCCACCCCCAAATTAATCACTGTGACTGAGAGACAACAGGAGAGTCGCTTCTCCTCACCGACCTTGCTGGCTTCTGATGAAAATGGCTCAGTAGGCTGTGACCCTTGCCTCTAGAGATTGAAGGGCTACGTGGAGGGTCACAGTGAGCCTCTGAGGCTAGCGAAATCTGCCAGGAAGTGTGGGACCCATGGAGACCGGGACAGAGCTTTGTCACACAGTCTATAATTCCTAAAAGTCGCAGAGATTTGGGAAACTGGCAGTTTCCCAAAAGTCTTTTAGGGCTACCCAGAGTAACTCTTTTTCTCATTCAGTTATTCTGCCTGTGAGAATCCAACCAGTCCAGAGATGAAGAATTTTTTCTTGTGTCCTTACTTTTATTTCCCACAGAAAAGAAGCTGACAGGGTCACTGCCTATGTGGGCCCTTTCTCTGATGGCAGAGAGAAGAATGCATGTAAGGTCTTTGATCAGCACACACAATGCCCACTTGCCTTCAAATGCACAAGAATTCACACCTTCCTGTTTACTTTCTTCATTTGCATTACACAAGGCTTCTGTCTCATTTGATGCATTATTAAGTTACAGGGTTATACAATGCAAATATTTGCTCTTACATTCTAACTGGGTAGAGATATGTGAAAACAATACATGCACCATCCCATTAGTTGTCAGGATGTTTAAACACCAAATAGATTCTTAGACATTTAACAATCACTTTCATATATGCTTCTACACAAGTGAATTGGCCTGGCTTCCAGCTGTGAGTTTGTCAGTTCTCAGCTGACACTTGGCTTACCAGAGCTGGCACTTGGCTTACCAGCGTCACAGCACGAGTACACAATGGGCAATAACTGGCTAGGGGTAGTATGGCTGAAAAAGATCTTGGGTTCCCAAAAGCTTAGGTTGAGTTCACTGGAGTCTCAGTTAAAGTCTCTGATCACTAAATCTAGACAGTCTGCTGAGACAAAAGCAAGATCTTCCCTCCAGTTGCTTGCAGGAATCTTCAGTTGAAATCCAGGCAGACTCTTCCTCCTCCTCTGCTGAAATCACTCTTAGCCAGTCAGAGAACTGATTAACCAACCACCACATTAAGTATATAGATTTTAAAAAAAACCAACTCTGTTACTGAGAATAGCAAAACTTACAGAAAAGTCACAGTCTAGACTAGTGAGTAGCTGTGTCACCCTGGCTCTAACCTGGAGTGCCCTGCACACTGCTCTGCTTCTGTAGCCTCCAGTCCTGGACTGCTCACCAACAGACTCCAGCCCGTCAGCCGCTTCCAGCTTGGTCTGTGTGTGATCTGCAGCCAGCCACAGCTCAGCTCTTACCAGTCTCGTTTATACTGCAGGGTGATGCCAACACACTCCCAGTCCTAGATTTCCCCCCAGAAATGGATGTCCTGTACTGCTCAGCCCTCTCCAGGACAATACAAGCTTAACCTGCAGCAAGAGAGATTTAGTGAGATATTAGGACAAACTTGCTAACTACAAGGATAGTTGAGTATTGGAACAACTCCAGGCTGATGCCCTGGGGCACAGCGCTGCAGGAATACGATGTGGAAATTGTCCATATTAAAGGCAAAGAAAAGGTGGTGGCAGATGCACTGTCTGGGCAAGAGGGTTCCAAGCCTACGTATAGGGATTAGCCAGTGGAAGAGTCAGCAGCAAGAGGGTAAAGGGTGAGGTGTGACCAAGGACCCTCAGCAGGCACAGAGTTGCATGGCATTTTACAGGGATACTCAGGGTTGAAGGTATACAGGTTAACTTTACAAAGGGTGGCATGTGAGGGCTCTGCCCCGAGCCAAGAGCCCGCTGGTCATCATAATGGTTGCAAAGCATAAGGACAGATTATGTGTAATTATCTGATAATTACACAGATAATTATGTATCTGTACTGGAAATCATGTGCTTAAGGTCTGAGAGTTACGTCAGGTCACACAAAGGGATGAACTTGCTCCTGTCAGGCAGGAGGGAACAGACCTGTCTCTCTCTCTCACTCTCAAGGTGGTCTTGTGTGTATTGGGTATTGTCCACTTCACAAAGGAGGCCTGTGCACAGACGGAGCCGAATTCTAATCAAGAGCTTGTGAAATCACCAAGAAAGAGGCACACAGGGGGAAAAAACAACCAGCAGGGCAGCACCCCGTTAATGAGTAAAGACAATGGACCGTTGGAGCATCCTTGGGGGGCAGAGGTTACCGCCGGCATCCTTCACCGAGGAGACAAGCTGGTAGCGTGGCTTCCCTCATGAAAAGAGGAGCACAGTTAGGCCTGGGTGCAAAACACAGCAAGGACTTTGCGTGAGCATTAGGTAAATACGTCCAGGTAAGTGGGGTGGGCTGTTCCTTCGGGAGTCGTGAAACATGCGAGTGTCCAGTGGAGCAGGGTTGCATACTCCAGGAGCCACTCAGAGGGCTCGGGGTTGAGGTGTGCCTGTTGCTAACCGGCAGAGGGACAGCAAAGCCTTCGTAGACTATAATGGGAGGACCTCTGTTGCCCATGGCAAAAGAGGTATTGAGCTGACCCATGGCCATGTACAGTCATGGCTTCCCTACCTTAGTGCATGTTGTGCTCAGTTCTGGTGTTGGCACTTCAAAAAAGATGTTGGAAAAATTGGAGAAGGTTCAGAAAATAGCCAGGTAAAGGATCTGAGCTCTGGACAACCTGTCTTATAGTTAGAAACTAAGGAAACTCGTCCGCTTCAGTTTATCCAAGGGTAGGTTAAGAGTCTGCAAGTACTAGCGTGTGTTAGGCAGGAGATCAGGCTGGGTTATCAGAATGGTCCCTTCTGGCCTTAATATCTATGACTCTATGGCGCTTGTGAATTGTGTCCCAGGGAAGGAGTGGGAGTTCGCTCACTTGTGATATTTACAACTTAGACTGAAACAACACTCCAGACAGAGCTGTCAGCTCTCTAACATCTGGGCCTATGTAACCCCACTACTTAGTGAGCCAGAGCAGGTCGTCCCTCCCTAGAACTCCTCAGGGTGGTTTGTGCCACGCCTGGTGTTTGTTCTTGTCTTTAATTTCCCTACAATAATGGGGATTTGGTTATCGTAACCACAGCTAGATATAAATATATACTGTCTTTAATGAACCTGCTAGAGTGTGTGTGTGTGTGTGTGCGTGTATGTGTGTGTGTATGAGGCAGAAGATAGAGAGAGCACTGCCCTCTAATGGATAGAATCAGAACGGCACAATGGTGTGTGGTGAGCCCTAGAAAGAGGATGGTTACGGGGAATTCTCCTGTAGCTCAATTTTCCAGATGAAAGAGCTACAGGTTGTTATGTGCACATCAGACCATGTGGAATTAAGAAGAAACTGACTGACTGTCAAAAACAGAGGGAAAAATTAAATCAATCGAAGAAGTTATCTAAATTGGGCCTGTAACTAATTACACCTTCAGGAACAAAGGGCCTCTCAAATCCTCCAGACAGTCTAAAAAACTGTCTAAAAACATTCAGGACTCAGGGGTCTTCTAACCATTTTCACTTATTCTCCTGTGTGAACTAAAAAAGTCCTGTTCCACTCGTTCTCTCCCTAACTCTTCAGACTATGTGCTAGGGGTCCTTTTAATATAGGACTGAATCTTACACAGACACTCTCTGATTCTTAACAATGGGAAGGGTTTAGGGGGTTTCCATTTTCCCCCCTATTATTTGGTTGCAGGCGTTGGTTTCTTCATGCTTCAGAAATTAATGCTTGGATTGTCAGAGCAAGACATGCATTTGGGACAGTAGATCCTGTTGATTTTAGTTGGAACTTGGGCATTCAGATCCCTTAGGGAGCTCTGAAAAATCTCACCCCCAATTTTTAATTCAGGATTTTGGAAGAAACTCCCTCAGTTTCCTCTATAAAGGGCTAATTCATTGTTCTTCTGCTTTCTTCTGAAGCAGCTGGTGAGAGACACTCATTGAGACAGAATACTGCATTAGATGGGTCACTGGTCTCTTCCAGCCTGGCAACTGCTACCTTCTCATACGCAGGAGTAATTCTAGGTGCAGATCTTCATCTGGTCTAACTTAGTGTAGCTGCAGTGAAGCCAGTGGTGCAGCGCAGATTTGCACCAGGGGAGGGTGTAGTGGGTTGTGGTTTGTTTGGATTTAAAAATTCCACTTTTGTTATTTCATCAGCAAGTGTTAGTGGCTCGCTAAAGTTTCCAAACCAAAGTACAGCCATGTTCTATGTGATATTTTTTTAGTGGACTGGTAACCCAAGCATTAATGACAGATATTTACTATCTATTTACACTTCTTAGAGACAGTATTTTTTAGGACAAAACAAAGAAGAAGTATTCAAAAGTGTTGGTTAGGTCCCATCCTTCCTTCCTTCCTTCCTTTCTTTGTTTCTTCCTTTCTTTCTTTCATGACCTGACTTACAATAGGAGATTATCATTAAAATTTTCATTCCACCAACCCATGTACCTTGAGTTTACTGCCTTGCCTTCTGCATCTTTCAAATTTATCTCCACTGCAGAAAGATGTCTTGCTTCACAAACGTATGGAGTGACATGCCACAAAGCATGCTTGACAGCTGCAACAAGCCACACTTAGGGCAGTGCCCTGACTCCACAGTTCTTATCCAACCACCCCTGGCTGTGTCACAAACATACAGTTAAGGGTTAATTCCTCTTTTACCTGTAAAGGATTAAAAAGCTCACATAATCGGGCAGGAAGAAAAGTCTTTGTCTGCTGTTGTTCTGTGTGTGCTTTTGCCGGAGACAGATCAAGGAAGCAGCCATCCAACTCCTATAAAATTAGTGAGTATTTAGAGAGAAAATGTGTTAATTTACTTTTATTTTGGCTTGTGTTTTCCCTTGTGTAAGAGGGAGGGTATTTTTGGTTTCTTTTTGTAACTTTAAAGTTTTGCCCAAAGGGAAACCCTCTGTGTTTTGAATCTGATTGCCTGTGAGATTATCTTCCATTCTAATCTTACAGAGGTAATCCTTTCACCTTTTTTCTGTAATTAAAATTCTTCTTTTAAGAACCTGATTGATTTTTCATTGTTTTAAGATCCAAGGGTTTGGGTCTGTGTTCACCAGGACTAATTGGTGAGGATATATTCTCAAGCCTTCCCAGGAAGGGGGGGTTTGGGGTTGGGGGATTATTCTCAAGCCTGGCCGGGAAAAGGGGTGTAGGGGCTTGGGAGATATTTGGGGGAAGGAAGAGCTCCAAGTGGGTCTCCCTAAATGTTGTTTAAATCACTTGGTGGTGGCAGCGTTACCTTTTAACCTAAGCTTGTAGATATAAGCTTAGGGGGTCTTTCATGCGGGTCCCCACGTCTGTACATTAAAGCTCAGAGTGGGGAGGGAACCCTGACAGGCTGTCATGATGTTCCCAGGAGCAATTCTCAAGTCTTTTCCTCAGGAAAGCAGTGTGGAATCCTCAGGAGCAGCTGACATCGGCTGAGATGACGGGGGCACATACGGTGATAGAGGCTCATAACATTATGGCTGATGATATGATTACGGGGGTCCCTGTGGTTATGGGAGATTATTCGATTATGGTGGCCCATATGGTGAGGGGGGGCTATATGGTAACAGGGATCCATATGGTGTTGGGAGAATACCAGAGTTAGGGGGGATGGCGATGGAACCATCAGTACCTTAACGGAAGCTGTGGGTCATGTTAAACCCAGCAGGCATATCCATGGGAAAAGACAGTACCAGGAAATGAATGGCACGATACAGATTCATGTCTGAGTGCATAGGCCTGACTTTGAGATGTGCAGAGTACAGCAACTTCAGTGTGAAATGATGAGAGAGCTCCATGTCATCAGCACCTCTGCAAACATTCCTCATGTTTCCCATGCTACACTTGATGGGTTTTGTCTAATGCCTTCCTGGCTATGGGCTTCCTTTTTTATCAACCCAGTGGGCCTGATTCTCAACTACATGATGGGCATTACACCTCTTGGTAAAGTATAAATGGGGTAGGGGACATAAGGTGGATGTTATCTACATCTACAATGACTTGAATGCCTCTCTCCCTGCCAAAGAAGTGTCCAAAAGCTTTAGTGTCATTGAGAATTCGGCTAGGTGATCTCCTATTCATGAAGATGGACCGTTTCTTTCTGCCTTTTAACTTTCTAACAGCAGCTACATAATGGAGAAGGTTTTAAAACTTCTGCTTTTATTGTTTTTTGCTTTAGTTCAGATTCACCAAAGTGAAAGAAATAATTAAAAATGGTGGTAAACAGACTTGTGTGTCAAACTTTACAGGTGCATTAAAGAAGTAAGAGAACTGTGTGAGAAATACTTCACCTTGGAGCTGGGGAGAGGACACGGCCGTCCATGAAACCGTAGAAATATAGTCTTGCTACTCTGTTTTGTTTCTTCATTCATTATTTTGATAATTTTCCACTCCCTTTTATTTTCAATTGAAATATATACTACCTTGTACTATTGGTCTTCTGATTTACTTGCTCTTTCATTTGTCATCTTTTAGTATCACCAAAGGCTTCCTCATCATTTTTCCAGTTTTAGAAACCTCCAGTGGTGGAGCACAACCCAGGAAAGCTTGTGGCCTGTTATCAAAATCTTTGAGTATAAACAGCTTCCATTAGCTTCAAGGGGAGTTTTGAGAACTCAAAACTTTATAAAAAGGGGCCTACAGCCTGTCCTGACAGCCGTATAAAATCAACAGTTTCTCTGGAAAGAGGTTGGCTTTGCTGCGTCTAGAAGCGCGATACGTGGAATAATGGCTGATTTAGCCAATGTCCAGTTCTGTTAGATCTGGAGTATTGCATGAAATGCTCTCACTTGAATTGAAAGAATCAGAGTTGCTAGGTCTTCCAATTTCAAAATGGAAAAATAACTAAGTAGATCTGTTAGAGAGGAACCCTGGAGATATTTGGGCATTTGTTCTCAATGAAGCTTGTGATCTGGTGGTGAAAGGCTCATTGCTTAACGGCAAAACAGTGGCCAAACCGGACAGTCTCTACGCAAAAGAATTAATGGACACAAATCTGACATCAGGAATCATAATACTCCAAAACCAGTGGGAGAACACTTTAACCTGTCTGGCCATTCTATGACAGACCTGCGGGTGGCTATCTTACAACAGAAAAACTTCAAAAACAGACTCCAACGAGAGACTGCTGAGCTGGAATTGATATGCAAACTAGACACAATCAACTCAGGATTGAATAAGGACTGGGAATGGCTGAGCCATTACAAACATTGAATCTATCTCCCCTTGTAAGTATTCTCACACTTCTTATCAAACTGTCTGTACTGAGCTATCTTGATTATCACTTCAAAAGTTTTTTTCTCTTACTTAATTGGCCTCTCAGAGTTGGTAAGACAACTCCCACCTGTTCATGCTCTCTGTATGTGTGTATATATATCTCCTCAATATATGTTTCACTCTATATGCATCCGAAGAAGTGGGCTGTAGCCCATGAAAGCTTATGCTCTAATAAATTTGTTAGTCTCTAAGGTGCCACAAGTACTCCTGTTCTTTTTGTAGCAATGCCTGTGTTCTTCCTTTCCAAGGAGCAGTCCATAGGTATAGTCTGATAGAGAAAACTAGAGCAGGATCCCTCTAAATCAAACCCATGGCCAGCAGGACTAAGTATTATCTATACAATCCTTGACAGGAGTTTGTCTAACCTGGTCTTAAAAATCTCCAATAATGAAGATTTCACAACCTCCCTAGACAATTTATACCAGTGCTTAAGCACCTTGACAGTTAGGAAGTTTATCTTAATAGCCAATCTAAACATTCCTGCAATTGAAGCTTTTTACTTCTTCCCCTGTGCTCAGAGGTTAGGGAGAACAATTTTTCTCCTTCCTCCTTCTAACAACCTTTTATGCATTTGAAAAATGTTATCCTCTCCCCTCTCAGTCTTCTCTTCAGACTAAACAAACCAAATTATTTTCAATCTTTCCTCATAGGTCATGTTTTCTAGACCTTTAATCATTTTTGTTGGTCTTCTCTGGACTTCTCTGGACTCCAATTTCTCCACATTTTTTCCTGAAATGTGGCGCCCAGAATGGGATACAGCATTCCAGCTGAGGCATAACCTGCTCAGAGTAGAATTGAAGATTTACTTCTTGTGTTTTGCTTACAACTCTCCTGCTGATACATCCCAGATTGATGTTTGCTTTTTGTTGTAACAGTGTTACACTCTTGACTCACATTTAGCTTGTGATCCACTAGGACCCCCAGATTCCTTTCCACAGTACTCCTTCCTAGGCAGTCATTCCCCAATTTGTATGTGTGCAACGGATTGTACTTTGCATTTGTCCTTATTGAATTTCATCCTATTTACTTCAGACCATTTCTCAAGTTTGTCCATTTTGAATTTTAATCCTATCCTCCAGAGCACTTGAGACCCCTCCCAGCTTGGTATCATCTGCAAACTTTATAAGTGTACTCTCTGTGCTATAATCTAAATCATTGATGAAGATATGGAACAGAATCGGGCCCAGAATTGATCTCTGTGGGACCCAACTTTATAGAAGTCGGCTGTTTAGAAATCATTTTTATAAGGTCGATTGTGTGTGTCCCCACACAAAATGCTCTAAGTGCATTAAGTCGGCAGACTGCGTCCGCAGTACCGAGCCTAGTGTCGACTTCTGGAGCGTTGCACTGTGGTAGCTATCCCACAGTTCCCACAATCTCTGCCTCCCATTGGAATTCTGGGTTGAGATCCCAGTGCCTGATGGGGCAAAAACAGTGTCGCAGGTGATTCTGGGTACATGTCGTCAGGCCCGACCCTCCCTCCCTCCCTGCCATGAAAGCAACAGCAGACAATTGTTTTGCGCCTTTTTTCAGCCCAGATGCCATAGCACTGGGATCATGGAGCCCGCTCAGATCACCGCGGCAATTATGAGCACTTTAAACACCATGCGCTTTATCCTGGAGTATATGCAGGACCAGAACCTGCCAAGGCAAAACCAGGCGAGGAGGCGACGGCAGCACGGCGACGAGAGTGATGATGAAATAGACATGGACATAGACCTCTCACAAAGTATGGGCCCCAGCAATGTGCAAATCATGGTGTTAATGGGGCAGGTTCATGCCGTGGAATGCTGATTCTGGGCCAGGGAAACAAGCACAGACTGGTGGGACCGCATAGTGTTGCAGGTGTGGGACGATTCCCTATGGCTGCGAAACTTGCGCATGCGTAAGGGCACTTTCATGGAACTTTGTGAGTTGCTTTCCCCTGCCCTGAAGCGCCAGAATACCAAGATGAGAGCAGCCGTCACAGTTGAGAAGCGAGTGGCGATAGCCCTGTGGAAGCTTGCACTGCCAGACAGCTACCGGTCAGTCGGGAATCAATTTGGAGTGGGTAAATCTACTGTGGGGGCTGCTGTGATCCAAGTAGCCAATGCAATCAAAGAGCTGCTGGTATCAAGGGTAGTGACTCTGGGAAATGTGCAGGTCATAGTGGATGGCTTTGCTGCAATGGGATTCCCTAACTGTGGTGGGGCGATAGACGAAACCCATATCCCTATCTTGGCACCAGAGCACCAAGCCAGCGAGTACATAAACTGCAAGGGGTACTTTTCAATGCTGCTGCAAGCACTGGTGGATCACAAGGGACGTTTCACTAACATCAACGTGGGATGGCCGGGAAAGGTACATGATGCTCGCTTCTTCAGGAACTCTGGTCTGTTTCAAAAGCTGGAGGAAGGGACTTTCTTCCCGGACCAGAAAATAACCGTTGGGGATGTTGAAATGCCTATAGTTATCCTTGGGGACCCAGCCTACCTCTTAATGCCATGGCTCATGAAGCCATACACAGGCAGCCTGGACAGTAGTCAGGACCGGTTCAACTATAGGCTGCGCAAGTGCAGAATGGTGGTAGAATGTGCATTTGGACGTTTAAAAGTGCGCTGGTGCAGTTTACTGACTCGGATAGACCTCAGTGAAACCAATATTCCCATTGTTATTACTGCTTCCTGTGCACTCCACAATACCTGTGAGAGTAAGGGGGAGACATTTATGGTGGGGTGAGAGGTTGAGGCAAATCGCCTGGACGCTGATTACGCGCAACCAGACACCAGGGCAATTAGAAGAGCACAGCAGGGCGCGGTGCGCATCAGAGAAACTTTGAAAACCAGTTTCATGACTGGCCAGGCTACGGTGTGAAAGTTCTGTTTGTTTCTCCTTGATGAACCCTCCCCCCTCTGGTTCACTCTCCCCTCCCCCCTTCGATCACCACTTGCAGAGGCAATAAAGTCATTGTTACTTCACATTCATGCATTCTTTATTAATTCATCGCACAAATAGGGGGATAACTGCCAAGGAAGCCCGGGAGGGGTGGAGGAGGAGGGAAGTGCCGGGTGGGGTGGGGGAGGAGATAAGGACAAAGACACACTGCACTTTAAAACTTATTGAAGGCAAGCCTTCTGTTGCTTGGGCAATCCTCTGGGGTGGAGTGGCTGGTTTCAAACAGCAGCGCTCTCATTTCCCATACCAAGCGGCCATTGGGTTGGCCATTTAAAATGGGTTTGCAATTTAAAAGGAGGGGCTGCGGATTCCGGGTTAACATGCAGCACAAACCCAACTAACCCCCCAACCCTCCCCCCCACACCCAATTCTCTGGGATGATCACTAACAGCAGGGAACATTTATGTTCAGCAGAGCAGGAACGGGCACCTGTGAACGTCCCCTTAATAAAATCACCCTATTTCAACCAGGTGACCGTGAATGATATCACTCTCCTGAGGATAACAAAGAGAGATAAGGAATGGATGTTGTCTGCATGCCAGACTATGTACTACTGGCCTGGCGTGGTAAAGTGTCCTACCATGGAGGACAGAATAAGGCAGCCCTCCCCAGAAACCTTTTGGAAAGGCTTTGGGAGTACATCAAGGAGAGCTTTCTGGAGATGTCCCTGGAGGATTTCCGCTCCATCCCCATACACATTAATAGACTTTTCCAGTAGCTGTACTGGCCGTGAATGCCAGGGCAAATTAATCATTAAACATGCTTGCTTTTAAACCATGTGTAATATTTACAAAGGTACACTCACCAGAGGTGCCTTGTGTGCCCTCAAGGTCTGGGAGCATGCCTTGGATGGGTTCGGGGGTTACTGGTTCCAGGTCCAGGGTGAAAAACATATCCTGGCTGTTGAGGAAACTGGTTTCTCCGCTTCCTTGCTGTGAGCTATCTTCAATGTCTTCATCATCATCTTCCTCGTCCCCAAAACCTGCTTCCGTGTTTCGTGATTCTCCATTGACGGAGTCAAAGCACAGGGTTGGGGTAGTGGTGGCTGCACCCCCTAGCATGGCATGCAGCTCAGCGTAGAAGCGGCATGTCTGCGGCTCTGCCCCGGACCTTCCGTTTGCCTCTCTGGTTTTGTGGTAGGCTTGCCTTAGCTCCTTAATTTTCACGCGGCACTGCTGTGCGTCCCTGTTATGGCCTCTGTCCTTCATGCCCTTTGAGACTTTTTCTAATGTTTTGACATTTCGTTTACTGCTACGGAGTTCAGCTAGCACTGATTCGTCTCCCCATAGGGCGAGCAGATCCCGTACCTCCCGTTCAGTCCATGCTGGAGCTCTTTTGCGATCCCGGGACTCCATCATGGTTACCTGTACTGATGAGCTCTGCATGTTCACCTGGGCTCTCCACCATGCTGGGCAAACAGGAAATTCAAAATTTCGCGGGCCTTTTCCTGTCTACCTGGCCATTGCATCTGAGTTGAGAGTGCTGTCCAGAGCGGTCACTATGGAGGACTCTGGGTTAGCTCCCGGACGCCAATACCATCGAATTGTGTCCCCACTACCCCAAATCCGACCTGGAAAGGCCAGTTTCAGCACTAATCCCCTCGTTGGAGGTGGATTAAAGAAATTGGTTTAAAGAGCCCTTTAATTCGAAAAAAAGAGCTTAGTCGTGTGCATGGGTCCAGGCTTAAATCGAGGTAACGCTGCTAAATTCGACCTAAAATCGTAGTGTAGACCAGGCCTTAGAGTGTAGACCCCTGCTAAATATTCTCTGGGAATGGTTTTCCTACCAGTTATGCACCCACCTTATCGTAGCTTCACCTAGGATGTATTTTCCTAGTTTGTTTATGAGAAGGTCAAGAAAGTATTAAAAGCCTTACTAAAAATTAAGATATACCACATCTGCCGCTTGCCCACTATCCACGAGGCTTGTTATCCTGTAAAGGAAATATATTAGTTTGTTTTAACAGGTTGACCTAGACAAATTGGAGGATGGGCGAAAAGAAATGAGGTTCAACAAGGACAAGTGCAGAATCCTGCACTTAGATCAGAAGAATCCCATGCACCAAAACAGGCTGGGGTCCAACTGGCTAAGCAGCAGTTCTGCAGAAAAGGACCTGGGGATTACAGTGGATGAGAAGCTGGATATGAGTCAGCACTGTGCGCTTGTTGCCAAGAAGGCTAACAGCATACTGGGCTGTATAAGTAGGAGTATTGCCAGCAGATAAAGGGAAGTGATTATTCCCCTCTATTTGGCACTGGTGAGGCCACATCTGGAGTATTGCATCCAGTTTTGGGCCCCCCACTACAGAAAGGATGTGGACAAATTGGAGAGAGTCCAACGGAGGGCAATGAAAATGATCAGGGGGCTGGGGCACATGACTTAAGAGGAGAGGCTGAGGGAACTGGGCTTGTTTAGTCTGCAGAAGAGAAGAGTGAGAGGGGATTTGATAGCAGCCTTCAAGTACCTGAAGGGGGGTTCCAATGAGGATGGAGCTCGGCTGTTCTCAGTGGTGGCAGATGACAGAACAAGGAACAATGGTCTCAAGTTGCAGTGGTCTAGATTGGATATTAGGAAACACTATTTCACTAGGAGGGTGGCGAAGCACTGAAATGCGTTACCTAGGGAGGTCGTGGAATTTCCATCATTAAAGGTTTTTAAGGCCCGGCTTGACAGAGCCCTGGCTGGGATGATTTAGTTGGTTTTGGTCCTGCTTTGAGCAGGGGGAAGGACTGGAGGGCCTCCTGAGGTTTCTTCCAACCCTAATCTTGTATGATTCTGTAGCCTATAGGATTAACCTGCTTGCTTGCATATCTATCTATCTTTTCTTATAGTTTAAGTATTTGGTTTATTGTAACAGGTTTATATATTTATATTAAAGTAAGTTGGGCTGTAATGCAAGGGACCAACAGGCCATATCCTACCCGTTGAGCTAAGGCAAAGTTAGCATATCTTTGTCTGGGACCTTTCACCCAGATAGCAAAGAGAACACACACACATATGTCTGAGACCTTTCACCTAGATAGATAGATAATGGTAGAATGGCATAGGGGGTTTCCAAGTCTGTACCCACAAACTTAACAGGTACACCACAAGGAAATAACCGAAATAACCGGGAGAACAGAAATAACATGTGGGTGTGTGTGTGATCTAATGTCAATAATATGTATGTTCATGTCATCAATCCGTACAAACATACGAGCCTATGGAGTAAGTCTACCCCGGCATTTTTGTGGGTGAGGAATGAAGTTTGGGCACAGGAGGAAGGATTTCAGGAACTTGTGCCCTATAAAAGAGGTGACCCACCTTGCTAGAGGCCGGTAGACTAGAAGATTAGGAGGCTGTACTTGTTTTTCTTAGAACTTTCTAAGTTCCAAGGGGACTAGGCGTAGTTTGGTTTCCCTAAGCTTTTGTTCTTAGTTTTGTGTATTAGGTTTTGATTTTCAGTTTAAGTTAGTTAAGGAAACTCTAAGTTAGCTTTGATAGCTCTTAGCTCCAGCTTCTTCTGAGCTCTGCACCTCTCACTCAAGAATTGAGGCACCTGAACCTCCAGAGGCGAGGCTGGTCCTGTGTCTCTCACCACCAGGTAATCAGGGAAGGGTGTGAGTATATTAACCAAAGCTGTGTAGCATATAATACGATAATGCCATATGTATCTTTTGAAGAGCAGTAATACAATTTGTAACTTGAATTATTTTACCATTTAATTACTACTTCATTTATCTTAATAAAAAGTCTTTAAGGCTGTATCTGTCTCAGTGTGAGCTTCCTGTCATACCCCCGAGGGTCCTTTCTAAATTATGTGGAGCCTGATGCGGGACAAGAACCTTATTATCTTCTGATCAAACAGATTGGTGAGCCTAAAACCCATACTATCCCAATTAATATTATTAACCTCCTCAATCAGGCAACAATTCTATGATTTTATGAGGTGTAATGGAACATCAACCACCAGGATGACTTTTTTATAAACAGAAATGCCATTTCATGTCTTTCTCAATATGCTTCATGCCATAAAGTCATTGCAGTACCCATATTTCTATTACGATTATTTTCAGTCCATGCTCTTTTTCAGTACCTATGAATGAGTTTATTTAAAGGTATACAGGAGGACAGTATAGGGATGTTAAAGGACTGTGTGAAAGTTAATGTGGTACCTAAAAGAATCAGACAGTAGTTTTGATTGTCTATGTACTGTACCAATACACAAAAATAAATACATTATCATTAAGGCTAAGATTATATCCCAGAGACCATGGAATCCATCTCTTCCAGAGACCTCCGTGACACTTTCCGTTTCAGCCCAAGGGTGGGGAGGCTGGAACTCTCAGCCAGCGTGGGTAGCAAAGGGACCCAGAGATCCTAATGTGGCCAACAGGGGCCGTTCCAAGGTCTCAGCCACTGCGGGTGGGGTGGGGGGTGGGATCCTGGTACTCTTAGCCAGTTTTGATTTGGTCTGAGGGCTCCAGATAAAGCACCCATAACAAATGGTCAGGTGAGTAAAGTTTTCTCAGCATTCGTCTGTATGAATAATCCCTGCGGAAACACCCAAACCCTGGGGAAGCGAAGGTCCATAGAACAGGGAAGGTGATTTGTGGATTGCATGTTGAGAAGGGCTTTCTAGTGAAGAGCCAAACTTTCACAACACTCTAGAAGCAAAGGCATCCTGTCCTGAAAGGAGCTCTGCCATTCAAAGAGCTCGGGCAAGAGTTACCTTTACTTTGTTAAAACAGGTAATGCAAGGTGCAACTCCACCCCAGTACGGAAACCCAACAGAATGCTGTAAACTACTTCAAGGAATTCTGAATTCTCCTATCACTCCAGGGCTTCAAAAAGTCGCACCTTGAGAAGTGCCTGATGCTGCTGTCTCTTCAGGGATGAATTTTGTCCAGAGCAATGTTGAAAGAAGGAGGGAGGAACAAAGAGAACCAGAAGACGGCTATTATGATGCATCAGAGTTTTTAATGAGAGTGACATTTGCAGTACACAGTTACAGGAAAAATACTAGAGCAGAAAGAAGGTATTTTCAGTTTTGCAAGAAAGCCTGTGACCCACCACCCACCTCAATGGGATGTATTACACACACAATGTTCTTTGTTGTTGTTGTTGTTGCAGCTGCAGCGGTTGACAAAAAAGTCCCCTTTGCAACCATTTTCAGTTATTTTTATTACCCCAGTCGGTGGGAAGTGAGACAAAGGAAAAGAGAAGCAGAGGACTACTCCACTTCTCAATTTAATGTCTGCCGCAGAGAAGGTCAAAGCGAGTTCCTAAAGATACGCATTGATGGAAAGGATCGAACACAGAGTGTCTAATTCTCCTTCACAGCAAGGTCTCTTTTTTCCACGCTTAAGGGACTTAAAATGATAGTAAATGTAGCTGATGCCTGTCTTAAGGCCGCTATTTCCCTTCAACTGTGGAGTTAATGTAAGCAGCCTGCGTGTAATTCAGAATGAGACCATATGTGAATAAGAGAATCAGCACTTGGCTGGCAAAGCCTTGGCAGAAAGAGTCATAAAGCGTAACAGTAGAAATGCAGCATGGCTATCAGACCAAGGTGCTGAGCACACACAGCTCCCACTGAGTTCAACTGGAGCCATGTATGCGCATCACTTCTGAAAGCCATGCCCGAAAGATCAGGGGTGAATCTGTATCTTGCTGTTCATTTCCTGGTTCTTCCTTCTTCCACGAATATTCCTGGCAGGTTTAACATGGCCCACAGCTTCCACTGAGGTACCTATGGCAAGATACCCCGGAACCACGTAATCCCCCATAACCACCATATCCCCCTAACCCAGACAATCCTCCGTAATGGCCTCCAGAGCCATTCAATCCCCCCAAACCGTATGAGCCCCCGAAACCGGCTCCCACCACAGGTGCTCCTACAGCTCCCACTACACTGTGCTGAGGGAAATTGCTGAGAATTGGTCCTGGGAGGGTCATGACAACCGGTGAGGGTTGGATCACCACTTGGGAGTCAGGGCACTGCCTAACGCACGGCTCGTTGCAGCTGCCAGTGACTGGACTGGGTCGGGCCACCCCGCATTCTGGATAGCACAGGCTGGAGAAAGTCATCTTTCTGGGATGGAGGTAAACCTGAAACACAGAACAGGGATTAGAGTAAAGAGAAGGAACAAGGGCTGGTGGAAGAAAGGCTTTAAAGCTGGTGCAGCCCAAAAGAGAAAGGAAGAGTGGACTAAGTCCCTGTGTTCATGGCCATGTTTTTCTTCCTATATCCTCTTTCTACACCTCTTGTCCACTCGCACTAAACTTCCCTCCCAACTGGCCCCCTTGATCCCCTCTCAATGGCTTTGTCTGAAAAACACCGACTAGAATAAGTGTCACTATTTCTATTCTGGATATCTGGATTCTCTGTCCATTTTAGACATTTCTCAAAGAGAACATGGCTGGGATCGTAGTAATCACTTTCTTTCATTTGAGGATTTAACCTCTGCATGCAAACCAGTTGAGTTTGGTATCACAGGGTAATTTTGGATTTTCCAAAGCTTGTGAGTCAACAATAGTTGCTGATGAATAAACAGAGAACTTTTCTTTTCTCCAAAGAAAACACTAAGGAGAAGCTCCTCAGCTGGCGTTCAGGTGCACTGACTTTCATGGAGCGACACTAAATTACATCATCTGAGGAAAAGCACCTTCAATGGCTATTTCTGCTGAGAAGAACATAAGAATTGCTAGACTGGATCTCACCACTTGTCAGCTCAATCCATTGTCATGTGTCCAATAGTGAGGAGTAACAACTGCTTGAGAAGAAAGTAAAAGACCACTGAATTGGTCCTTTCTGAACTAAGCTGGGAAAGTTTCTTCCTAAGCCAGCTAAGTGAAAAATGGCTAAATGACTTTCTAAAGTTTTTGAAAAGATTTCAGTTAGTAGGAAATATGTTTCCCAATTGCATATGTTGGTCCTAAAATCCCTCTATTAGCTTCAAATCATGAATCCACCAGTCCTGTAACTAAATCACTACACAAGATAATTATGGAATAACAGCCAGATCCTGAATAAATATCCCAGTTAGTAAATGCAAAATTCAGACTTACATGAAAAACGCCCATACTGTCACATCTCTAGAGTTCGAAAACGATTGAGTTGAATTGGACTTACCCAGTTCAATGAGGAGATGAAGTCCGGAGAAGTGTTTAGAAAAGCCCTGAGTGGTGAGTGCTTTTATACAGTTCCTAGGAGTGCCTGGAGGATCTGCGATGCTCTTTGTGGAGGCGGTCCTAATTAGTCACCAAACAAACTTGATTGCCTTGCAGAATCCTCCTTTGTATGCAGCTCTTTTGCTCTGGGATTGTGATTATTAGGTTATTCTGAGCCTCAGGAGGTGTGACATGCACGTTGCAGTCTTCGTCTTCCTTTCATCTTCAAATGGTACGGGCCAACTGCGTTCCTTGTGCCATTCCATTGACTTTATTGGTTCTTCAATGAGAATGAATGTCAAGGTGATTCTGAGCGGCGTCAGCAGCACAAATGGCAGGTTTCAGAGTGGTAGCTCTGTGAGTCTGTATCAGCAAAACAACGAGGAGTCCTTTTGGCACCTTAGAGACTAATTTGTCTCTAAGGTGTTAGTCTCTAAAGCGTCACAAGTAGCACAAGTGGGTGTCATGAAAGGAATCCATTTTGTTCCTGTCAATTCATGCAGGTCGTGGCTAGGACCATTGGGCAGTTCATTCTAATCCTTCCAGAAAGGAGGGATCCATTTTTCTGCATTCTCATCACCCGCATTCCCAATGGGTCAGACCCTCTTCCCTTTCAAATTAATGGGAATCATTCCATTGCCTCCAGCCTGTTTCTTTTCAGGACGTAAGTCTGAAATTCACCCTTTGGCTGGGGGATGGAAGGATGCCAACCAACAATTTTAGTCCAATATTAAACTTTCAAACTGGGTTTTAACAGGGTCTTAAGTGGAGTATGGACCTTTGTGATGGCCGTCTCCCCCGGGGTGAATCTTACACTATGGTGAATAAAACTTGACCTAAGACTCGACCTCCAGTTAGGTCACCAATGCCGTCTCAAAGGGCTGCCTAGATCAGATTTGCTCATGAGATTTGCTCATGGGTCAAGGGGAGGGATGGTGGAGAGTGAAAGGAAGCAGTGCTCTTTTATGTCAGGATCTCTCCATCTATAAGCAGCCAAGAAAAGGACGTCTTGTGAGACAATGCAGCTGACTGAGCCCAGCAAGAAGCGGAGGAGAGATGAAAATCACACCTTCTTGAGGAAGGAGGAGATGGCTGTGGGATGAGATTTGACATAAACTGTGACCAGCCATAGGGCATGTTGCCGAAAACATTCTCGCCTGAACCAGCATGTTCTGTAAAGTGTAACGTATACCTGCAAGGTTGGTTCCATATCCGGAGAATGAGGCAGAGGAGTCTTCCTTTGATTATGAGGCCCTGAGTCTCTTTGAAGTTGAAGCAACTGTGCTGATTTACACCGAGGGGGAACCGTCATTTTTCAATTAAAAAGTTTAAAAAAATAACAAATGCAAAACTACATTTGAATGAAAATGAAACAGCCCCAGATTGTGTGGCTTCACGTTAGGATGAGATTAAGAGAATGACATGAGAGCCTAGCCTCCATTTTGTTTAAAGTGATTGCAGGACTCAGTGCAGAGGTGTCTAATCCCAACAAGAATTTATTTATATTCTAAGAATAAAACCCTTTGTGTGTGTGAAACAGCAGCGAGTGTTGGTGAGGGGCTTTGAACTCTGGAGTTCTGAGGTCGCTGAAGAACTTCCAGCCTTAACACCCCGCCTCTCTCTGTTTGATAGGCCTAGAAACAGAGACATGGTGAGAAGAAGGGTCCCAGGGGTCCGTTGCAGGAACAGAAATACAAACCGACCACAGGCAGGGCTGTAACTAGAGAGGGGCGAGAGGGTCAGCCGTCGACTGCAAAGGGCTACTGGGGTGAAAAAATGGGGCAAGTGAGGTGTAGTGGCCTCCCCGCCCCCCATGCAGTTTCAGGCCCAGCAGCATCCAGACAAAGTCCAGGGTGCTAAGAGCCTTCTCTGCCCACAGGATGACCGGCCCAAGGCAATTGCAGGGTCCCCGGCACTAGATGCTAATTGGGCGTCAGGAAGGCAGGGCACTGAGCACTGCTTGGCTCCTACTGAGTGTGCTCATTGCTCAGTAACATCTGCTGAAGCTGCTGCGCTTGCTGGTGATTAAAATGGTTAAAGAGGGCAAATTGTGGGGGATGGGCAGGGTCTGAGCAGCGAGCGGTAACTGACTGTATGGGGACAGGGTGATCAAACAGCTGGAAGGCAGGGGCAGAAAGGGGCCAATGAGAAAAATTGGTACCGTGGGAGTAGCCTGGGTAGAGGCCAGGGGTGAGGGGCTTCTAGAGGGTGGCAGAGGGCAAAGCCCCAACACAGGGAGTGTTTTGGTCAGCACTCAGCAGGGGTAAAACACACCCTGCTCCCTCCTTTAGCTCTGTGTTCCTGTTACTGGGATGTGCCCTTACTTGTTGCTGTCCCAGCCTGATTCAATCCCTATTACAGAGAATAGAAGAAGGAGCCTCCCTCCGACTCACCAGGATAACGCTCCATTAACTGGTCAGCAAGGTGCACTCATACATCAGGGAATTAGCACCTTTAGCACAGCCTGGCCCATGATGCTGAACACACCCAGGTTTTTCTTTTAAAAGGCCTCTAATTTTGGGCTAGGGACAATTTTCAGTTGTGCCAAGTCAGCTAAAAATACAGGCCCTTGACTGTCCACGTGAAGAGACCATTGGGAAAATCTGCCTTTGGTGCAGAGGTGGATTGGGGCTGCTGGTGGGGTATACACGGGCAAAGAAACATGTCCACTGTGACCTGTGCTTGTAGCATTCAGGGCTGTGACCCAGCCAGTCTGTTCCTGACACCCTTCGCTATGTCCATCTAGCCACCATAATTAGGACATTAGCGTAGTTGCAGACTGAAGCACAGTATAATCCCATTTCACAATCAACACAGCCAGGTACCTTCTTCTGTCTCCACATTCTGGTGTGAGGGGTTTCACCTCTCCAGAATCATAGACTCATAGAAGATTAGGGTTGGAAGAGAGCTCAGAAGGTCATCTAGTCCAACCCCCTGCTCAAAGCAGGACCAATGAAAACTTAATCATCCCAACCAGAGCTTTGTCAATCCAGGCTTTAAAAATGTCCAAGGATGGAGATTGCACCACCTCCCCAGGTAACCCATTCCAGTTCTTCACCACCTTGCTAGTGGAATAGTGTTTTCTAATCTCCAATTTAGACCTCCCCCATTGCAACTTGAGACCATTGCTCCTTGTTCTGTCATCTGGTACCACTGAGAACAGCCGAGCTCCATCCTCTTTGGAACCCCCCTTCAGGTACTTGAAAGCTGCTATCAAATCCCCTCTCACTCTTCTCTTCTGCAGACTAAACAAGAGCCAACACCTTCAAATAAAGAGAGTTAAAGTGCATGGCAAGACTTTAGATGGTTGATCATTGTTCACACTTAGAGGAGAAGATGTTTCACCCCAAAGTTCCCCCCAAAAAACATCAAAAGAAAATAAAAAATTGCCAGAATGAGCCTTTCCAAGTGTTACTCTCAGGTTAGTGATGTCTTTGGAAGCCATGAATGGGAGGTATTCAGTAGGGTTCAGGAGATACAGGTTAGTGTTTAGCATGATTAGTCCGAACTATTGGGGTTCATTTCTGACTCTGCCAATCACACATTGTCTGACCGTCACCTCGATGTGCCTCAGTACCCCCCATGGCAAACAGGTATAATTATAACATGAATGGTGGATTGTCTGAAGCGTCCTCTGATCTAAGGATTTCAACGTACTTCATAAAACACACATCTTGTTTTATATGGCCAAAGAGGTGTATTATTATAATAGCAGTAACTTTTTACTAGGATGAGATGTTCCAATATTGAAGATTGTCTTCACTTTAAAAATGCATGTCAAGGTCTCAGATGTCACTCCAGTGCTCAGTTCACAGGTAGATGCGGAACCAGTGTAAAGGATTGAAGGAAGGCACTTTACCCAACCTGCGGGAGACAAAACCTTTCTGCACCTCCACCCAGAGCTGCTCATATCTCATATCAGATTGCTGTGGGAATAATTGCAAGTCTAATCAACCTAGGGCATTCTGCAAGCCCCTTCTCTGACAATGTTTTTTAGCCACAATTAGAATGATTTCAAAGTGCAAAATTGACCCTCACCAGGATTTCTTCTAACCCGAACAGCACAAAATGCCTTCCCTCAATTGTAGGGCAGAGAATGTCATTGAAGTCTATCAAACTGGACTGATGTACACTAGCTCAGCATCCTTTACAAAGCAATGTTTGTTAATGAAAGGAAAATGAAAAGCTTTTTGAATGAAAAACTAAACAGCCCGAAATCTGGGTCCAGGAATTATGAACAGTTGACTGGAACCTTAACATGCATTTGTAAAGTTCATGTCATCCAGCTTTCCTCAAATGCAGCCACCAACGGCGTTTTCTGCAGCCCTGACAGCCTCCGAAGCATGGGCAGGGATTGGGGGCAGGGAAAGCAGCAGTCCCTCCCTTCAGTGTCCAACTGTTGTTGCTTGTTAAGGGCTTTCCCTTCTCCCTTTCCCTGGTTCCTGTCATGCAGACAGAGAGCAGAAGACCAGAAGTCTGAAGTGCAGGCAATGTGATGATGTTTATTGGGCTTAATTCTAGCAAGCATATACATAGCTCTGTGTGCTGGAAGAGTCTTTTTCCCCAGGGTCCCAATTCCCCCCTCCTTAGTAGGCATCATTATACCTGTAGTGCATGCCCTTGGTCCCACCTCTTACAATTTATGGTAAATGTTGGGTCTGGGGGCTTTGCTACCACCTTTTTTGTATCCCATGGCAAGGGTAAGGAGTGAGGTTGTGTTTCGGTCAGGGACAGGCATTTATTTGGCATTTTAATGTTTCCTATCCCCATCCCCTCTCCAGACTGGCTGCTTGACCTTATCTCAGGAGAGGAGTTTAAGGCAAGACTGTCCTTCAAGTGTATACTCATATATTACGCTCCCACCATACCCAGCAACACTTTAGCTCCATCTCTTCCCCCACCCACACCGCTCCCATCTGTTTGTGGGCAGATGTAACACACAGTGTCTTTGTTCAAATATACAGGCCTGAATTTAAAAATGTTATTAAGATGATGTTAAAAAAAAAAGCGAATAGAGTTTGAGCATAGAAGTTTTTGTTTATCAGGGAATAACGTACAGATTATCGAGGGTGCAACTTTTCGTTTAAGATCAGGTGGCATAAGAAATACATAATCTGCAATATCCCCAATTGGGGGTAAAAGGTTGATGGGTCAAAGTACAGGCATTGAGATATGAGGGTATGAAGTTCATTGAGTGTCTATGTTCGGGTGTGGATTATAATGAGTGGATATGATGATGAGGATGGATTGACCCTCATTTGGTGAGATTTAATGTTCAGGGAGTTTATGGTTCCAGTTCTTATGATCCAATGGAGAAGGTCACTTGGTCCCTTTCTCGTAGTGGGAGAACGATGTCACTCTGGCTCACACATCCTGGTACTGTCGGTGGCTGGTGATGTGCTCGATGTAGATGTCCTTGGACCATCGGATAGTTTCTGAGACCATGAGGCGCCGCATGAGGCGTGCGTAGCGTCGACCGATCCCACAGGTCCACATCACACGCTCGTTGCAGGGGTCCCAGGTGCCCAGGGCTCCGACAATCAGGGCATCCATCTGCACCTCATAGCCCTTCGCTCTCAGGGTGTCAGCCAGGGGGGCGTACTTTTCCAGCTTACGAGCTCGGGCTTCGCAAAATTCCGGGGTCCTGTTCTCAAAGGAGACCGTGATGTCAACAAGGATGATCTTTTTCTTGGCCTCGTTGGTGACGACCACATCAGATAGTAGCTGGCTGTCGGTACCGGGTATGGTGCAGTTCGTGGAGATCTCCCCCAGGCCTGGTGCGATGGCTTTCACCAGGCGGTTCTGGATGGCGTTGTGGCGCAGCTGCCAGGCTCTGGAGTGGGGTTTGCAGCTGCACAGGACATGGGGCAGGGTCTCGTTGGAGTAGCCGCACTTCCTGCAACGCTTGTCTCGGTTCCCGTGGCAGATGGCTCCGCTGAGCGGGACTCAGTTGAGTCGGGCACGGTGGATGAACCGCCAGTCGGCGAAACGGGTGAAGCCGCCCCCGGCGAGGAAGTGGTTGCTGGCGTCCCACTTGCTGGTCAACTCAAAAGCTTTACCCGAGTCTGGTTTACGCTTCAGGGTTTCCACGTACAGCGAGTGGATGGCGGCCTTCAGCGTCCTCTCCATCAAGCCCCTGGCACTCGTGGTGACGATGGTGTTGTCATCGGACCTGATGTGCGGCACCTGGTCTCCCAGCTCCTGGCGCTCCTTGCACCACTCCCAGCGGCAGCCGATGCACTTCCCTAGGCGACACGTGGCGTTGTGAGTGAGGGACCACAGCGTTCGCCGCGATGTTCCTTACTGTGGCGTCAGGACATGTCAACAGGCGGAAGGCTTGGGTGATCACCACAACATCGCACAGGTCACCCATGCGGGGGACGTTAGCGCCGCCGTGCCTGTGGGCAATGTAGACCGGCTTGTTGCTGGCTATCTAGGGAAGGAACAGCCACTTCTTCACCAGCTTCCGGATGATCTTGTCTGCCTTGTTGAGGGGCACCTTCCCACATTGGATCCCCTTAGGGTGAACGAGATGCATGGGATCAGGAAGGTATTCAGGGCGTTTATCTTCTGCCACGGTGCCAGCAGGAAGACATCAATCTTGGCGGCGTCCTGCAAGATCTCCTGGATGGTGTCCTTGGGTGTCTGCCGGACACGGAAACCTGTTGGCGTGCTCAGGTGCTGGTTTGCCTGCCCCTCTGCCAAGGGGATGACGGGCTTACCCTGGATCTGGAGCCCCATTGCCTGTACCGAGTCCCTTTTGCTGCCGTCAATGTGCAGAGTTGCGCACTTCTTCACATTGAAGTGGAGCCCCATCCAGTCAGTAGCTCGGCTGGTGGCATCTAGCATACCTTGCAGGCTGTCTGGGTCGTCCGCAGTCAGGACCAGATCGTCCGCGTAGGCCAGAATGCTGATTTTCTTGCCGTGCAGGTCGAAGCTGGTGGGGCCGCTGGAGATGGCTCGGATGAGTGGTTCCATGGCCAGGTTGAAGATGATGGGGATAAGGGGGCATCCTTGTTTCATGCCGCGGCAGATGGGGATGGCGTCCGTCTCTCCGTCCGTGGCGCGGATGATGGTGGTGCAGTCCTTGTAGAGGTCCTGGAGGATCTGGATGAAGGTTTCTGGCATCCTGAACTCTCCCAGGGTGGCAAAGATGTGATGGCGGGGTATGGACCCAAAGGCGTTGGTCAGGTCAAGCCATGCTACGGCACACTGCCTCTTGGACCTCCTGGATGGCCGTCTGAAGGAGGAAGTTGTGCTCGTAGCATCCCTCACAGGACATGAAACCCTTCTGCGCTTAGCTGATGGCGCCCCCGCACACTGACCAGTCTGTGATCCTTGCCGCGAGGCAGCTGGCATACAGCTTGTAGATGATGGAGCAGAGGGAGATGGGCCTCTAGTTGCCGGGGTCATCTCGTTCGCCTTTTTTGTGGATGAACACGGTCATGGACTTTTTCCAGGAGCGGGGAACACAATGGAACTGCTTGCATTTGTTGAAGATGGCAGCGAGCACCAAGCAGCCGGGGTCTCACTTCTTCAGCAGTGGGTAGCGGATGCCATCTTTTCCAGGGGCAGTGTTTTTGGTCATCAGCCTCGCCTGCATCTCCTGCAGGGAAAAATCTCACTCCAGGTCCTCCGTGAGGTCAATCCGGGGTAGCGGGGGAAGGCACTCTGGGCGTCGCAAGTTGGTCTGGGCCTCGTGATCAAACACGTCCTTGAAGTAGGAGTAGAGCCTCTTGGGCTGGATGGCACAGTAGGAGGAGGTCCCATCGAGGATCTCCCTCATGGCTTTCATCAAGTTCATCCTGTATAGTTTCTGAATACGGGATGCAGCCGCCGGATCGTAGCGGCGGCCGACGTCCTCTCTCCTGCCTTCTCTGGCGGTGTTGTTACGGCTCGGCGCAGGGAATCTGCGAGTGGCCCGTGCAGCCTCCTGGGGTTCCCTCCTTCTGGCTGTAATTTCCGCAGACAGTTCTGCCGTCAGTCTGTCCATCAGGGTGTCGAAGTTCTCAAAGTCCTCAGCCTTTGCCAGCTCCTCCATCCAGGCGGATTGCCACGGCGTGGCGACCCTCACTCACGGCCATCGCTCCTCCTGCTGTGTTGTCTCTGCAGGTTCAGGTGCTGCGGGGACGGTTTGCAGCCTTGTTGTCCCTTGGACTGGGGAGCGGTGTTCAGGTGGGTCTTGAGGCGGGGGTCCTGGTGCGGTGGGGAGGGCAGCTCTCGGTGTCTCCGAGGCAGCGCTGGATCTTCCGGGAGGGAGTGGGGTTCTGGAAGCACCGGTGCTGGGCTTTGTGGGGGTACGGTCATGTTTGGAGGCGCTGGGGATGGTTCTGGTTCTTCTGCGGGCGGCATCCGGCTGGGGGGTCCTCAGTGGGGCATGGGGTTTTTGGCGGTCGGAGGCTCGTTGGGTAACCTGGAGGAGGTGTTGGGTCTCCCGGGGGCGGGGTCCAGCTGTGGGATCTGGGGGCTGTGGGAGGCTCCTCCGTTGGCTGGATCTCGTCATGCAGCCTGGGGGGCGGTGCTAGTTGCACCTATGGCAGGGCGGCATGAGGTTACCTGTGGGGGAGCGCTGCACTGTCTCGTATCCGTGTTGTGCAGGATGGTTTTTATGAGGTCGCTGAGGCGTCTGGTGAGGTTGTTGACCTGGGAGGTGGGGTGGTGCCCCGCACAGGAGGGTCCAGCGTTGGGATTCTGGAGACGGGACTGGTCCTTCTGGTGGCATCATCAGTCCTCGGGACGGGCTCTCGCTGAAGAGCTGGGGGAGGCAGGGACCGAGAGACATTTTGTCAGAGCAGCCATCAGCAAGAGTTTGTGGCTGCATTCTAATGTGACCAAAAATTTGTTGTGAGAACCCCTCTCTAAACTTACCTCTGCCTATAATATATGACTAGAACTGGGTCCAGAGATGGTTTCCTTTAATACAGATTTCTCTATTGCTGAGACAGAGTAGGAAATGCACCAATTACTTATACCAGCCAGAGGTTTCTTTAGGGTATTACTTTAAGCTGCCTTGCTGGTGATGGGCTCACAGTTGTATTGTGAAAGAGACAAGCTTGACTGCTTACGCCAGACTCTTATTAAAGAGAGGGAAAAGGAGAAAGGTAAAGAGAAATTCACCGTCCTTCACTTAGGAAAAAAATCCAGTGCAAATGAGATGGTGTCTGGAGAGACTCATGACTATGAGTTCTGTCCTCAGGGCAGACTGTGAAAACGCAGGGCGGAAACCCTAGCTGGTGGCATGTTCTATAATTGGATTTCACCAGCCCAGTACCAAGTGTGAACTCCCAAAGTACTACAATAGTTTGATAATGGAGTCACAGTCTCCGCTTAGACACTCCAATCTATCTTGTCTCCCAGGCAAGCTGGACTGTGTGATAAATGGTGGTGACTTCCAGCAAAAAATCACAAAATAGTAACATTACACCCAGTCCCACACTCACCCAGATCGCTTTGCATCCCAGATCTCCCACCAAAGGCAATACTAATAGTCAATTCTACAGTAAACTAACTAAAGTTTACCAGCTAAGAAAAAGGAATGAGAGTTATTGAGATGGTAAAGCAGATAAAAATATATGTACAGGTTAGTCATAGTTGTGATGGGGCAAGCCAGATAGCTATAGTAAAGTCATGGGAAACAGATATATTAGTCACAGGCTAAACAAATCGTGATACCAGGATAAGCAAATGGCAGCTGCTCTAGATCAATAAGACACCTGGGGCCAATTAAGATCTTTCCAGAAGGCAGGGAAGACAGTTAGGTTGATTGGGACATCTTAAGCCAATCAGGAGCTGGTTGAAATTTGTTAAAAGCCTCCCAGTGAGTCAGGTTGGTGCGCGTGTCAGGAGCTGTAGGAGGAAGCCGAGCTATTGGAGAAATTGAGCACTACAACCCAAATCAGGCACAAGGAAGGAGGCAGTGAGGTAAGGGTGAAATAGACCTTGAGTGGGAGCTGCTGTGGGGAAGTGGCCCAGGGAATTGTACACATCCTGTTTCCAAAAGATCAGCTACCATAGCTGATACTATTAGGGTCTCTGAGCTGGAGCCCGGAGTAGAGGGCAGGCCTGGGCTCTCCCCTGCCTCCCCTCCCCCAAATTAATCACTGTGACTGAGGCTTTGTCTTCACTACCCGCCGATCCGGCGGGTAGCAATCGGTTTATCGGGGATCGACTTACCGCGTCTACTGAAGACGCGGTAAAATCGATCCCTGATCGCTCTGCCGTCGACTCCGGAAATCCACCTCGGCAGGAGGCGGCAGCGGAGTCGGCGGCAGCGCGGCAGCGGTTGACTTTCCCGCGTCCTCACCGCTAGGTAAGCCGACCTAAAATACGCAACTTCAGCTACGGTATTCACGTAGCTGAAGTTGCGTATCTTAGGTCGGACCCCCGCTGCAGTGTAGACCTAGCCTTAGAGACAACAGGGAGAGTAGCTTCTCCTCACCTCCCTTGCTGGCTTATGATGAAAATGGTTCAGAAGTCTATGACCCTTGCCTCTAGAGAGAGAAGGGCTACATGGAAGGTCACAGTCAGCCTCTGAGGCTTGCAAAATCTGCCAGGAAATGCGGGACCCACGGAGACATGGACAGAGCTTTGTCACACAGTCTATAATTCCTAAAAGTAGCAGAGATTTGGGAAACTGGCAGTTACCCAAACGTCTTTTAGGGCTACCCAGAGTAACTCTTCTTCTCATTCAGTTATTCTGCCTGTAAGTATCCAACCAGTCCAGAGGTGAAGAATTTTTTCTTGTGTCCATACTTTTAGTTTCTTCTCACAGAAAAGAAGCTGACAGGGTCACAACCTATGTGGGCCCTTTCTCTGATGCCAGAGAGAAGAATGCATGTAAGGTCTTTGATCAGCACACACAATGGCTACTTGCCTTCAAATGCACAAGAATTCACACCTTCCTGTTTAATTTCTTCATTTGCATTACAAAAGCCTTCCTTCTCATTGGATGGGTTATTTAGTTACAGGGGTATATACAATGTAAATGGTTGCTATTACGTTGTAACTGGGTACAGATAAGTCAAAAGCAAGATCTTGCCTCCATTTGCTTGCAGGAATCTTCAGTTGAAATCCAGGCAGACTCTTCCTCTGCTGAAATCACTCTTAACCAGTCAGAAAGCTGATTAACCAACCACCACATTAAGAATATAGATTTTAAAAATCCCCAACTCTGTTACTGAGAATAGCAAAACTTACAGAAAAGTCACAGTCTAGACTAGTGAGTAGCTGTGTCACCCTGGCTCTAACCTGGGCTCCCCTGCACACTGCTCTGCTTCTGTAGCCTCCAGTCCTGGACTGCTCACCAACAGGCTCCAGCCCGTCAGCCGCTTCCAGCTTGGTCTGTGTGTGATCTGCCAGAGCCAAGAGCCCGCTGGTCATCATAATGGTTGCAAAGCCTATGGACAGATTATGTGTAATTATCTGATAATTATCTGATAATTACACAGATAATTATGTATCTGTACTGGAAATCATGTGCTTAAGGTCTGGGAGTTAAGGCAGGTCACACAAAGGGATGAACATGCTCCTGTCAGGCAGGAGGGAAGAGACCTGTCTCTCTCTCACTCTCAAGCTGGTCTTGTGTGTATCGGGTATTGTCCGCTTCACAGAGGAGGCCTGTCCACAGACGGAGCCGAATGCTAATCAAGAGCTTGTGAAATCACCAAGAAAGAACAGGAGTACTTGTGGCCCCTTAGAGACTAACAGACTACTTCATCAGATGCAACTGTAGCCCTCAAAAGCTTATGTTCCAATAAATTTGTTAGTCTCTAAGTACTCCTGTTCTTTTTGCAGATACAGACTAACTCCGCTGCTACTCTGACACCAAGAAAGAGTCACACATGGGGAAAAAGAAGAAACAACCAGGAGGGCAGCACCCTGTTAATGAGTAAAGACAATGGAGCGGTGGAGAATCCCTGGGGGGCAGAGGTTACCCCCGGCATCCTTCATTTAGGAGACAAGCTGATAGCGTGGTTTCCCTCATGAAAAGAGGAGCACAGCTAGGCCTGGGTGCAAAACACTGCAAGGACTTTGGATGAGAGTTAGCTAAATACATCCAGGTTTTACAATGCGGATTCTGATTTTATTTTATATTTCACCATTTGTTTCCAGTATTTAATAAACTCAGCTTGTTTTCGCTCTAAACATGCCTAAGGGCTGTGTGTGAAGTGGTGCCGAGCTCTCAGGTGGATCTGGTAAGGTGAGGTGGGCTGTTCCTTTGGGAGTAGTGAAACATGCGAGTGTCCAGTGGAGAAGGGTTGCATGCTCCAGGAAGCCACTTGGAGGGCTCTGGGTTGTGGTGTTCCTGTTGCTAACCGGCAGAGGGACAGCAAAGCCTGCATGGACTATAATGGGAGGACTTCTGTTGCCCATGGCAAAAGAGGTAGTGAGCTGACACATGACCAGGTACATTCATGACTTTCCTACCTTAGTGCATATTGTGCTCAGTTCTGGTGTTCTCACTTCAAAAAGGATGTTGAAAAAATTGGAGAAGGTTCAGAAAAGAGCCAGGTAAAGGATCTGAGCTCTGGACAACCTGTCTTATAGTTAGAAACTAAGGAAACTCGTCCTCTTCAGTTTATCCAAGGGTAGGTTAAGAGTGTGCAAGTACTCAGACGGGGAAGAGAGTTCTGATTGCCGACATTTTTCCTGAAATGTGGCGCCCAGAGTGGGATACAGCATTCCGGCTGAGGCATAACAGACGATAGAGAGAGCACTGCCCTCTAATGAACAGAATCAGAACAGCACAATGGTGTATGGTGAGCCCTAGAAAGAGGACGGTTACGGGGAATTCTCCTGTAGCTCAATTTTCCAGATGAAGGAGCTACAGGGTGTAATGTGCACATCAGACCATGTGGAATTAAGAACAAACTGACTGACTGTAAAACAGAGGGAAAAAATTAAATCAATTGAAGGAGTTATCTGAAATTTGGCCTGTAACTAATTAGACCTTCAGGAACAAAGGGCCTCTCAAATCCTCCACACAGTCTAAAAAACTATCTAAAAACATTCAGGACTCAGGGGTCTTCTAACCACTTTCACTTATTCTTCTGTGTGAACTAAAAAAGTCCTGTTCCACTCATTCTCTCCCTAACTCTTCAGACTATGTGCTAGGGATCCTTTTAATATAGGACTGAATCTTACACAGACACTCTCTGATTCTTAACAATGGGAAGGGTTTAGGGGGTTTCCATTTTCCCCCCTATTATTTGGTTGCAGGCATTGGTTTCTTCATGCTTCAGAAATTAATGCTTGGATTTTCAGAGCAAGACATGCATTAGGGACAGTAGATCCTGTTGATTTTAGTTGGAACTTGGGCATTCAGATCCCTTAGTGAGCTCTGAAAAAATCTCACCCCCAATTTTTAATTGAGGATTTTGGAAGAAACTCCCTCAGTTTCCTCTTTAAAGACTAATTCATTGTTCTTCTTCTTTCTTCTGAAGCAGTTGGTAAGTGACAGTCATTGAGACAGGATACTGCATTAGATGGGTCACTGGTCTCTTCCAGCACGGCAACTGCTACCTTCTCATACGCAGGAGTAATTCTATGTGCAGATCTTCATCTGGTCTAACTTAGTGTAGCTGCAGTGAAGCCAGTGGAGCAGCGCAGATTTGCACCAGGGGAGGGTGTAGTGGTTTGTGGTTTGTTTGGATTAAAAAATTCCACTTTTCTTATTTCATCAGCAAGTGTTAGTGGCTCGCTAAGGTTTCCAAACCAAAGTACAACCATGTTCTATGTGGTATTTTTTTAATGGACTGGCAACCCAAGCATTATTGATAGATATTTGCTATCTGTTTATACTTCGTTGAGACAGTATTTTTTAGGACAAAATGAATAAGAAGTATTCAAAAGAGTTGGTTAGGTCCCATCCTTTCTTTCTTTCTTTCTTTCTTTCTTTCTTTCTTTCTTTCTTTCTTTCTTTCTTTCTTTCTTTCTTTCTTTCTGTCATGACCTGACTTACAATAGGAGATTATCATTAAAATTTTCATTCCACCAACCCATGTACCTTGAGTTTACTGCCTTGCCTTCTGCATCTTTCAAATTTATCTCCATGGCAGAACGATGTCTTGCTTCACAAATTTGGGGCACTGCCCTGACTCCACAGTACTTATCCAACCACCCCCCACTGTCATGACGTTCCCAGGAGCAATTCTCAGCTCTTTCCCTCAGTAAAGCAGAGTGGAATCCTCAGGAGAAGCTGACGCTGGCTATAGTGATGGGGACTGTCAAGGCTGCTTCCCCACTTTGAACTTTAGAGTACAGATATGGGGTCCTGCATGAAAACTTCTAAGCTTAACTACCAGCTTAGATCTGGTCCGCTGCCACCACTCCCAAAATGCTAATTCCCTTCCCTGGGTAGCCTTGAGAGACTCTTCACCAATTCCCTGGTGAATACAGATGCAAACCCCTTGGATCTTAAAACAAGGAGAAATTAACCATCCCCCCTCCTTCCTCCCACCAACTCCTGGTGGATCAAGATCCAACCCCCTTGGATCTAAAAACAAGGAAAAATCAATCAGGTTCTTAAAAAGAAAGCTTTTAATTAAAGAAAAAGGTTAAAATCATCTCTGTAAAATCAGGATGGAAACTAACTTTACAGGGTAATCAAAATTAAAGAGCCCAGAGGAATCCCCTCTAGCCTTAGGTTCAAAGTTACAGCAAACAGAGATAAACACTCTAGCAAAAAGGTACATTTACAAGTTGAGAAAACAAAGATAAAAACTAACACGCCTTGCCTGGCTGTTTACTTACAAGTTGGAAATATGAAAGACTTGTTCAGAAAGATTTGGAGAGCCTGGATTGATGTCTGGTCCCTCTCAGTCCCGAGAGCGAACAACCCCCAAAACAAAGAGCACAAACAAAAGCCTTCCCCCCACCAAGATTTGAAAGTATCTTGTCCCCTTATTGGTCCTTTGGGTCAGATGTCAGCCAGGTTACCTGAGCTTCTTAACCCTTTACAGGTAAAAGGATTTTGGAGTCTCTGGCCAGGAGGGATTTTATAGTATTGTACACAGGAGGGCTGTTACCCTTCCCTTTATAGTTATGACAGGGACACATATGGTGATAGAGCCTCATAATATTATGGCTGATTATATGATTACGGGGATCCCCGTGGTTATGGGAGATTATTCGATAATGGTGGCCCATATGGTGAGGAGGGGCTATATGGTAACAGGGATCCATATGGTGTTGGGAGAATACCAGAGTTAGGGGGGATGATTATGGGGCCATCGGTACCTTAACGGAAGCTGTGGGCCATGTTAAACCCAGCAGGCATATCCGTGGGAAAAGACAGTACCAGGAAATGAATGGCACGCTACAGATTCATGTCTGAGTGCGTAGGCCAGACTTTGAGATGTGCAGAGTACAGCAACCTCAGTGTGAAATAATGAGAGAGCTGCATGTCATCAGCACCTCTGCAAACATTCCTCATGTTTCCCATGTTACACTTGAGGGTTTTGTCTAATGCCTTCCTGGCTATGGGTTTCCGCTATTATCAAACCAGTGGGCCTGATTCTCAACTACACCATGGATATTACATCTCTTGGGAAAGTGTAAATGGAGCTGGGGACATAAGGTGGATGTTATTTACATCTACAATGACTTGAATGCCTCTCTTCCATGCTGGAGAAGTGTCCAAAAGCTTTAGTGTCATTGAGAATTCGGCTAGGTGATCTCCTATTCATGAATATGGACCATTTCTTTCTGCCTTTTAACTTTCTAACAGCAGCTACATAATGGAGAAGGTTTTAAATCTTCTGCTTTTATTGTGTTTTGCTTTAGTTCAGCCTGACCAGGGTGAAACAAGTAATTAAAAATGGTGGTAAACAGACTTGAATGTCAAACTTTACAGCTGCATTAAAGAAGTAAGAGAACTGTGTGAGAAATACTTCACCTTGGAGCTGGGGATAGGACATGGCTCTTCATGAAACAATAGAAATATAGTCTTGCTACTCTGTTTTGATTCTTCATTCATTATTCTATTAATTTTCCACTCCCTTTTATTTTTAATTGAAATATATACTACCTTGTACTATTGGTCTTCTGATTTACTTGCTATTTCATTTGTTATCTTTTAATATCACCAAAGGCTTCCTCATTGTTTTACCAGTTTTGGATACCTCCAGAGTTGGAGCACAATTCAGTAAAGCTTGTGGCCTGTTCTCAAAAACTTTGAGTATAAACAGCTTCCATTAGCTTCAAGGGGAGTTTTGAGAACTCAAAACTTTATAAAAAGGGGCCTACAGCCTCTCCTGCCAGGCACATAAAATCAACAGGGGAAGGAATAGCTCAGTGCTTTGAGCATTGGCCTGTTAAAGCAGGTTGTGTGTTCAATTCTTGAGGGGGCCATCTGGGGCAAAATCAGTACTTGGTCCTGCTAATGAAGGCAGGGGGTTGGACTCGATGACGTTTCAAGTTCTAGGAGATAGGATATCTCCATTAATTTATTTATAACGGCTTCTTTGGAAAGAGGTTGGCTTTGCTGAGTCTAGAAGCATGATACGTGAAATAATGGCTGATTTAACCCATGTCTATTTCTTTTAGGTCTGGAGTATTGCATGAAATGCTCTCACGTGAATTGAAAGCATCAGAGTTGCTAGGTCTTCCAATTTAAAAATGGAAAAATAACTAAACTAGAGCAGGACTAAGTATTATCTATACCATCCCTGACAGGTCTTAAAACCTGGTCTTGAAAATCTCCAAACCTCAAAAATCTCCAAACCTCAAAAATCACAACCTCCCTAGACAATTTATACCAGTGCTTAAGCACCCTGACAGTTAGGAAGTTTATCTTAATATCCAATCTAAACCTTCCTTCCTGCAATTTAAGCTTTTTACTTCTTCTCCTGTCCTCAGAGGTTAGGCAGAACAATTTTTCTCCTTCCTCCTTTTAACACCCATTTATGTATTTGAAAAATGTTAACCTATCCCCTCTCAGTCTTCACTTCAGACTAAACAAACCAAATTTTTTCAATCTTTCCTCATAGGTCATGTTTTGAAGACCCTTAAATCATTTTTGTTGGTCTTCTCTGGACTCCAATTTCTCCACATTTTTCCTTAAATGTGGTGCCCAGAGTGGGATACAGCATTCCGGCTGAGGCATAACTTGCTCAGAGTAGAACGGAAGATTTACTTCTTGTGTTTTGCTTACAACTCTCCTGCTGATAAATCCCAGATTGATGTTTGCTTTTTTTTGTAACAGTGTTACACTCTTGACTCACATTTAGCTTGTGATCCACTAGGACTTCCAGATTCCTTTCCACAGTACTCCTTCCTAGGCAGTCATTCCCCAATTTGTATGTGTGCAACGGATTGTACTTTGCATTTGTCCTTTTTGAATTTCATTCTATTTACTTCAGACCATTTCTCAAGTTTGTCCAGTTCATTTTGAATTTTAATCCTATCCTCCAGAACACTTGAGACCCCTCCCAGCTTGGTATCATCTGCAAACTTTATAAGTGTACTCTCTGTGCTATAACCTAAATCATTGATGAAGATATGGAATGGAATCGGACCCAGAATTGATCCCTGTGGGACCGAACTTGATATGCGCTTCCACTTAGAGTGTAGACTCTGCTAAATATTCTCTGGGAATGGTTTTCCAACCAGTTATGCACCGACCTTATCCTAGCACCATCTTGGATGTATTTTCCTAGTTTGCCTATGAGAAGGTCAAGAAAGTATTAAAAGCCTTACTAAAAATTAAGATATACCACATCTACCACTTGCCCACTATCCATGAGGCTTATTATCCTGTTAAAGAAATCTATTAGTTTGTTTTGACAGATTGACCTAGACAAATTGGAGGACTGGGCCAAAAGAAATGAGGTTCAACAAGGACAAGTGCAGAATCCTGCACTTAGGTCAGAAGAATCCCATGCACCACGACAGGCTGGGGCTCAACTGGCTAAGCAGCAGTTCTGCAGAAAAGGACCTGGGGATTACAGACAATGAGAATCTGGATATGAGTCAGCAGTGTGCCCTTGTTGCCAAGAAGGCTAATAGCATATTAGGCTGTATTAGTAGGAGCATTGCCAGCAGATCGAAGGAAGTGATTATTCCCCTCTATTCGGCACTGGTGAGGCCACATCTGGAGTATTGCATCCAGTTTTGGGCTCCCCACTACAGAAAGGATGTGGAGAAATTGGAGAGAGTCCAGCGGAGGGCAACAGAAATGATCAGGGCGCTGGGGCACATGGCTTAAGAGGAGAGACTGACGTAACTGGGATTGTTTAGTCTGCAGAAGAGAAGAATAAGGGGGGATTTGATAGCTGCTTTCAACTACTTGAAAGGGGGTTCCAAAGAGGATGGAGCTAGACTGTTCTCAGTGGTAGCAGATGACAGAAGAAGGAGTAATTGTCTCAAGTTGCAGTGGGGAAGGTTTAGATTGGATATTAGGAAACACTATTTCACTAGGAGGGTGGTGAAGCACTGGAATGGGTTACCTAGGGAGGCCGTGGAATCTCCATCACTAAAGGTTTTTAAGGCCTGGCTTGACAAAGCCCTGCTTGGGATGATTTAGTTGGTTTTCGTCCTGCTTTGAGCAGGGGGTTCGACTAGATGACCTCCTGAGGTTTCTTCCAACACTAATCTTGTATGATTCTGTAGCCTATAGGATTAACCTACTTGCTTGCATATCTATCTATCTATCTATCTATCTATCTATCTATCTATCTATCTATCTATCTATCTATCTTTTCTTATAGTTTAAGTATTTGGTTTATTGCAATAGGTTTATATATTTATATTAAAGTAAGTTGGGCTGTAATGCAAGGGACCAACAGGCCATATCCTGCACGTTGAGCGAAGGCAAGTTAGCATATCTTTGTCTAGGACCTTTCACCCAGATAGCAAAGGCAACACACACACGTATGTCTGAGACCTTTAACATAGATAGATAGATAGATAATGGTAGAATGGTATAGGGTGTTTCCAAGTCTGTACCCACAGACTTAACCAGTACACCACAAGGAAAGATCTGAAATAACCGGGAGAACAGAAATAAAATGTGGTTTTGTATGATCGAATGTCAATAATATGTATGTTCATGTCATCAATATGTAAAAACATACTAGCCTATGGAGTAAGTGTGGGTGAGGAATGAAGTTTGGGCACAGGAGAAAGAATTTCAGGCACTTGTGCCCTATAAAAGAGGTGACCCACCTTGCTAGAGGCCGGTAGACTAGAAGAGTAGGAGGCTGTACTTGTTTTTCTTAGAACTTTCTAAGTTCCAAGGGGACTAGGCGTAGCTTGGTTTCCCTAAGCTTTTGTTCTTAGTTTTGTGTATTAAGTTTTGATTTTCAGTTTAAGTTAGTTAAGGAAACTCTAAGTTAGCTTTGACAGCTCTTAGCTCCAGCTTCTTCTGAGCTTTGCACCTCTCACTCAAGAATTGAGGCACCTGAACTGCCAGAGGCGAGGCTGGTCCTGTGTCTCTCACCACCAGGTTATCAGGGAAGGGTGTGAGTATATTAACCAAAGCTTTGTAGCATATAATACCATAATGCCATATGTATCTTTTGAAGAGCAGTAATGCAATTTGTAACTTGAATTATTTTACCATTTAATTACTACTTCATTTATCTTAATAAAAAGTCTTTAAGGCTGTATCTGTCTCAGTGTGAGCTTCCTGTCATACCCCCGAGGGTCCTTTGTAAATTATGTGGAGCCTGATGCGGGACAAGAACCTTATTATCTTCTGATCAAACAGATTGGTGAGCCTAAAACCCATACTATCCCAATTAATATTATTAACCTCCTCAATCAGGCAACAATTCTATGATTTTATGAGGTGTGATGGAACATCAACCACCAGGATGACTTTTTTATAAACAGAAATGCCATTTCATGTCTTTCTGAATATGTTTCATGCCAGAAAGTCATTGCAGTACCCATATTTCTATTACGATTATTTTCAGTCCATGCTCTTTTTCAGTACCTATGAATGAGTTTACTTAAAGGTTATACAGGAGGACAGTATAGGGATGTTAAAGGACTGTGTGAAAGTTAATGTGGTACCTAAAAGAATCAGATAGTAGTTTTGATTGTCTATGTACTGTACCAATACACAAAAATGAATACATTATCATTAAGGCTAAGATTATGTCCCAGAGACCATGGAATCTATGTCTTCCAGAGACCTCCGTGACACTTTCCGTTTCAGCCCAAGGGTGGGGAGGCTGGAGCTCTCAGCTACCGTGGGTAGCAAAGGGACCCAGAGATCCTAATGTGGCCAGCAGGGGCTGTTCAAAGGTCTCAGCCACTGCGGGTGGGGTGGGGGGTGGGAGCCTGGTACTCTTAGCCAGATTTGATTTGGTCTGAGGGCTCCAGATAAAGCACCCATAACAAATAGTCAGGATAGTAAAGTTTTCCCAGCATTCGTCTGTATGAATAATCCTCTCCGAAACACCCAAACCCTGGGGAAGCGAAGCTCCATAGAATAGGGAGGGTGATTTGTGGAGTGCATGTTGAGAAGGGCTTTCTAGTGAAGATCCAAACTTTCACAGCACTCTAGAAGCAAAGGCATCCTGTCCTGAAAGGAGCTCTGCCATTCAAAGAGCTCGGGCGAGAGTTACCTTTACTTTGTTAAAACAGGTAATGCAAGGTGCAACTCCACCCCAGTACGGAAACCCAACATAATGCTGTAAACTACTTCAAGGAATTTTGAATTCTCCTATCACTCCAGGGCTTCAAAAAGTCGCATCTTGAGAAGTGCCTGATGCTGCTGGCTCTTCAGGGATGAATTTTGTCCAGGGCAATGTTGAAAGAAGGAGGGAGGAACAAAGAGAACCAGAAGATGGCTATTATGATGCATCAGAGTTTTTAATGAGAGTGACATTTGCAGTACACAGGTACAGGAAAAATACTAGAGCTGAAAGAAGGTATTTTCAGTTTTGCAAGAAAGCCTGCGACCCACCACCCACCTCAATGGGATGTATTACACACACAATGTTCTTTTTTGTTGTTGTTGTTGCAGCTGCAGCGGTTGACAAACAAGTCCCCTTTGCAACCATTTTAAGTTAAGATCTCTTTTCCCCATGCTTAAGGGACTTAAAATGATAGTAAATGTAGCTGATACCTGTCTTAAGGCCGCTATTTCCTTTCAACTGTGGTATTAATGTAAGCAGCCTGCGTGTAATTCAGAATGAGTCCATATGTGAATAAGAGAATCAGCACTTGGCTGGCAAAGCCTTGGCAGAAAGAGTCATAAAGCGTAACATTAGAAATGCAGCATGGCTATCAGACCAAGGTGCTGCGCACACACAGCTCCCACTGAGTTCAACTGGAGCCACGTTTGCACAGCACTTCTGAAAGCCATGCCCAAAAGATCAGGGGTGAATCTGTATCTTGCTGTTCATTTCCTGGTTCTTCCTTCTTCCACGAATATTCCTGGCAGGTTTAACATGGCCCACAGCTCCCACTGAGGTACCTATGGCAAGATACCCCGGAACCACCTAATCCCCCATAACCACCATATCCCCCTAACCCAGACAATCCTCCGTAATGGCCTCCAGAGCCATTCAATCCCCCCAAACCGTATGAGCCCCCGAAACCGGCTCCCACCACAGGTGCTCCTACAGCTCCCACTACACTGTGCTGAGGGAAATTGCTGAGAATTGGTCCTGGGAGGGTCATGACAACCGGTGAGGGTCTGATCACCACTTGGGAGTCCTGGCACTGCCTAACGCACGGCTCGTTGCAGCTGCCAGTAACTGGACTGGGTCGGGCCACCCCACATTCTGGATAGCACAGGCTGGAGAAAGTCATCTTTCTGCGATGGAGGTAAACCTGAAACACACAACAGGGATTAGAGTAAAGAGAAGGAACAAGGGCTAGTGGAAGAAAGGCGTTAAAGCTGGTGTGGTCCAAGAGAGAAAGGAAGAGTGGACTAAATCCCTGTGTTCATGGCCATGTCTTTCTTCCTATATCCTCTTTCTACACCTCTTGTCCACTCGCACTAAACTTCCCTCCCAACTGGCCCCCTTGATCCCCTCTCAATGGCTTTGTCTGAAAAACACCGACTAGAATAAGTGTCACTATTTCTATTCTGGATATCTGGATTCTCTGTCCATTTTAGACATTTCTCAAAGAGAACATGGCTGGGATCATAGTAATCACTTTCTTTCATTTGAGGATTTAACCTCTGCATGCAAACCAGTTGAGTTTGGTATCACAGGGTAATTTTGGATTTTCCAAAGCTTGTGAGTCAACAATAGTTGCTGATGAATAAACAGAAAACTTTTCTTTTCTCCAAAGAAAACACTAAGGAGAAGCTCCTCAACTGGGATTCAGGTGTACTGACTTTCATGGAGCGACACTAAATTACATCATCTGAGGAAAAGCACCTTCAATGTCTATTTCTGCTGAGAAGAACATAAGAATTGCTAGACTGGATCTCACCACTTGTCAACTTAATCCATTGTCCTGTGTCCAATTGTGAGGAGTAACAACTGCTTGAGAAAAAAGTAAAAGACCACTGAATTGGTCCTTTCTGAACTAACCTGGGAAAGTTTCTTCCTAAGCCAGCTAAGTGAAAAATGGCTAAATGACTTTCTAAAGTTATTGAAAAGATTTCAGTTAGTAGAAAATATGTTTCCCAATTGCATATGTTGGTCCTAAAATCCCTCTATTAGCTTCAAATCATGAATCCACCAGTCCTGTAACTAAATCACTACAAAAGCTATTTATGGAAGAACAGCCAGATCCCGAATAAATATCCCAGTTAGTATATGCAAGATTCAGACTTACATGAAAAACGCCCATACTGTCACATCTCTAGAGTTCGAAAGCGATTGAGTTTAACTGGACTTACCCAGGTCACTGAGGAGATGAGGTCCGGAGAAGTGTTTAGAAAATCCCTGAGTGGTGAGTGATTTTATACAGTTCCTAGGAGTGCCTGGAGGATCTGCGATGCTCTTTGTGGAGGCGGTCCTAATTAGTCACCAAACAAACTTGATTGCCTTGCAGAATCCTCCTTTGGATGCAGCTCTTTTGCTCTGGGATTGTGATTATTAGGTTATCCTGAGCCTCAGGAGGTGTGACATGCACGTTGCAGTCTTCGTCTTCCTTTCATCTTCAAATGGTACGGGCCAACTGCGTTCCTCGTGCCATTCCGTCGACTTTATTGGTGCTTCAATGAGAATGAATGTCAAGGTGATTCTGAGCGGCGTCAGCAGCACAAATGGCAGGTTTCAGAGTGGTAGCCATGTGAGTCTGTATCAGCAAAACAACGAGGAGTCCTTTTGGCACCTTAGAGACTAATTTGTCTCTAAGATGTGTGAGAAAGCTCCGAGCCTGTATTGGTGGGTCCCGCGCTTCCTGGTGGATACAGTGGCCTCAGAAGCTCGCTAAGCCCCTCAATATGCCCTCCCTTTCCCAGTATGGCGGCAAAGGTTACAGTTTATTCAGCTATTTTGAACACAGGCCGTTATGGGAGGTGGGAAGGTGGAATACCCACAGTCTCTGTTGCTCCTTAGAGCTCCGTTGGCACCGTTTGGTCTCCTGCCTGGACCAAAGTCTGTTTCCCCTTTCAAAGGGATCTCTGTAGATCATGCGGGGGTGGGGGGGAAGGGGGGAACCCGGGCCCGCCCTCTACTCCGGGTTCCAGCCCAGGGACCCTAATGATAGCAGCTGTTAGCGGCTTCCCTCCTCCACTGACGCTGCTTTGATTCCCTGGGCCACTTCCCCATGGTCCCTTTTTCCAAGCTTCACCCTTACCTCAGGGTTCAGTAATGCTTCCTCTCCTCCAGCTCCTTTCACCTGGGCTCTTCTCGAGAGAACTGGAAAGGAGAGCTTTTAAAGCAGTATAAGTGGGACCTTAATTGGTTCCAGCTGTCTCCATTACCCTACTAGCCTTAACTGACCCTTTGTCAGTTAATTGAGGTCAGGTGCCGGCATTAGCCTAAAGACCTTAACTGGTTAAATTGGCGTTAGATATCTAGATGTCTTGATTGGCCTGGAGTAGCCCTTGTTTGGCTATCCAGGGAACAGGGACCTGCTCATTCTGAGGCTGATATACCTGCCTTCTGCTACCCCCTTATATCCTTCTGGCCTGAGTCCGTCACAGGTGTTAGTCTCTAAGGTGTCACAAGTAGCACAAGTGGGTGTCATGAAAGGAATCCATTTTGTTCCTTTCAATTCCTGCAGGTCGTGGCTAGGAGCATTGGGCAGTTCATTCTAATCCTGCCAGAAAGGAGGGATCCATTTTTCTGCATTCTCATCACCCGCATTCTCAATGGGTCAGACCCTCTTCCCTTTGAAATTAATGGGAATTATTCCATTGCCTCCAGCTTGTTTCTTTTCAGGACCTAAGTCTGAAATTCACCCTTTGGCTGGGGGATGGTATGATGCCAACCAACAATTTTAGTCCAATATTAAACTTTCAAACTGGGTCTTAACAGGGTCTTAAGTGGAGTATGGACCTTTGTGATGGCCGTCTCACCCGGGGTGAATCTTACACTATGGTGAGTAAAACTTGACCTAAGACTGGACCTCCAGTTAGGTCACCAATGCTGTCTCAAAGGGCTGCCTAGATCAGATTTGCTCATGAGATTTGCTCATGGGTCAAGGGGAGGGATGGTGGAGAGTGAAAGGAAGCAGTGCTCTTTTATGTCAGGATCTCTCCATCCATGAGCAGCCAAGAAAAGGACGTCTTGTGAGACAATGCAACTGACTGAGCCCAGCAACAAGCCGAGGAGAGATGAAAATCACACCTTCTTGAGGAAGGAGGAGATGGCTGTGGGATGAGATTTGACATAAACTGTGACCAGCCATAGGGCATGTTGCAGAAAACATTCCTGCCAGAACCAGCATGTTGAGTAAAGTGTAACGGATACCCGCAAGGGTGGTTCCGTATCCAGGAAATGAGCAGAGGAGTCTTCCTTTGATTATGAGGCTCTGAGTCTCTTTGAAGTTGAAGCAACTGTGCTGATTTACACCGAGGGGGAACTGTCATTTTTCAATTAAAAAGTTTTTAAAACTAACAAATGCAAAACTACATTTGAATGAAAATGAAACAGCCCCAGATTGTGTGGCTTTACGTTAGGATGTGATTAAGAGAGTGAAATGAGAGCCTGGCCTCCATTTTGTTTAAACTGATTGTATTACTCCGGGCAGAGGTGTCTAATGCCAACAACAATTTATTTATATTCTAAGAATACAACCCTTTGCGTGTGTGAAACAGCAGCGAGTGTTTGTGAGGGACTTTGAACTCTGGAGTTCTGAGGTCGCTGAAGAACTTCCAGCCTTAACACCCCGCCTCTCCCTGTTTGAGAGGCCTAGAAACAGAGACATGTTGAGAAGATGATCACCCAGACATCTGTTGCAGGAACAGAAATACAACCCTACCAGAGGCAGGGCTGTAACTATGGAGGGGAGAATGGGTCAACCGTCGAAGGCGTAGAGCTACTGGGGAGCAAAAATGGGCAATTCAAGTGTAGTGGCCTCCCCGGCTCCCACACAGTGTTGGGCCCAGCAGCATCCAGACGGAGCCCAGGGTTCTGAGAGCCTCCTCTGCCCATAGGATCGTGGGCCCAGGGGCCCAGGCAATTGCAGGCTCGCCGACACTAGGAGGCTAAGGGGGCAGCAGGCAGGCAGGGTGCTGAGCGCTGCTTGGCTCCTACTGAGCATGCTCACTGCTCAGTAACATCTGCTGAAGCTGCTGCACTTGCTGGTGATTAAAAAGGTTAAAGGGGCAAATTGTGGGGGATGGGCAAGGTGTGAGCAGGCGGCGGTAATTAACTGCATGGGGACAGGGGAATCAAACTACCAGAGGCAGGGGCAGAAGGGGGCCAAGGAGAAAAATTGGAGGGGTGGGAGGAGCCTGGGTTGAGGCCAGAGGTAAGTGGCTGCTAGAGGGTGGCAGAGGGCAAAGCCCTGGCACAGGGAGTGTTTTTGTCACCACTCAGCAGGGGTAAAACACACCCTGCTCCCTCCTTTAGTTCTGTGTTCCTGTTACTGGGATCTGTCCTTACTTGTTGCTGCTCCAGCCTGATTCAATCCTTATTACAGAGAACAGAATAAGGAGCCTCCCTCCCACTCACTGGAATAACAATCCATTAACTGGCTAGCAAGGTGCCCTCACATGTCAGGGATGTGACACCTTCAGCACAGCCTGGCCCATGATGCTGAACACACCCAGGCTTTTCTTGTAAAAGGCCTCTAATTTTGGGCTAGGGACAATTTTCAGTTGTGCCAAGTCAGCTAAAAATAGAGGCCATTGACTGTCCACATGAAGAGACTATTGGGAAAATCTGCATTGGGTGCAGAGCTGGATTGGGGCTGCTGGTGCGGTATACACTGGCAAAGACGCATGTTCACTGTGAACTGTGCTTGTAGCATTCAGGGCTGTGACCCACCCAGATTGTTCCTGACACCCTTCTCTATGTCCATCTAGCCACCATTACCAGGGCATTGGCGTTGTTGCACACTGAAGCACAGCGTAATCCCATTTCAAAATCACCACAGCCAGGTACCTTCTTCTGTCTCCACACTTTGGTGTGAGGGATTTCACGTCTCCCAGGTGTCCATCACGGAAATAGTTACTCTTATTCTAGTCAGTGTTTTCATAGAATCATAGATTCATAGAAGATTAGGGTTGGAAGCGACCTCAGGAGGTCATCTAGTCCAACCCCGTGCTCAAAGAGGACCAACACCAGCTAAATCATCCTAGCCAGGGCTTTGTCAAGCCGGGACTTAAAAACCTCTAAGGATGGAGATTCCACCACCTCCCTAGGTAACCCATTCTAGTGCTTCACCACCCTCCTAGTGAAATAGTGTTTTCTAATATCCAACTTAGACCTCCCCCATTGCAACTTGAGACCATTGCTTCTTGTTCTGTCATCTGGTACCACTGAGAACAGCCGAGCTCCATCCTCTTTGGAACCCCCCTTCAGGTAGTTGAAAGCTGCTATCAAATCCCCAATCATTCTTCTCTTCTGCAGACCAAACAATCCCAGTTCCCTCAGCCTCTCCTCATAAATCTGGTTCTCCAGCCCCCTAATCATTTTTGTTGCCCTCTGCTGGACTCTCTCCAATCTGTCCACATCCTTTCTGTAGTGGGGGCCCCAAAACTGGAAGTAATACTGTACATATGGCCTCCCCACTGTGGAATAGAGGGGAATAATCACGTCCCTCGATCTGCTGGTAATGCTCCTACTAATACAGCCCAATATGCCATTGGCCTTCCTGGCCACAAGGGCACAGTGCTGACTCATATCCAGCTTCTCATCCACAGTAATCCCCAGGTCCTTTTCTGCAGAACTGCTGCTTAGCCAGTCGGTCCCCAGCCTGTAGCAGTGCATGGGATTCTTCTGTCCTAAATGCAGGACTCTGCACTTGTCCTTGTTGAACCTCATCAGGGTTCTTTTGGCCAATCCTCCAATTTGTCTAGGTCACTCTGGACCCTATCCCTACCCTCCGGCATATCTACCTCACCCCCAGATTGGTGTCATCTACGAATTTACTGAGGGTGCAATCCATTCCATCATCCAGATCATTAATAAAGATGTTGAACACAACCGGCCCCAGGACTGACCCCTGAGGGACTCCGCTTGATACCGGCTGCCAACTAGACATCAAGCCATTGAGCCCGACAATCTATCCAGCTTTCTATCCACCTCATAGTCCATTGATCCAATCCATACTTTTTGAACTTGCTGGCAAGAATCCTGTGGGAGACGGTATCAAAAGCTTTGCTAAAGTCAAGATATATCACCTCCACTGCTTTCCCCATATCCACAGAGCCAGTTATCTCATGACAGAAGGCAACCAGGTTAGTTAGGCATGACTTGCCTCTCGTGAATCCATGTTGACTTTTCCTGATCACCTTCCTCTCTTCCAAGTGCTTCAAAATGGTTTCCTTGAGGAACTGCTCCATGATTTTTCAGGGACGGAGGTGAGGCTGACTGGTCTGTAGTTCCCTGGGTTTTCCTTCTTCCCTTTTTTAAAGATGGGCACTATATTTGCCTTTTTCCAATCTTCTGGGACCTCCCCTGATCACCACGAGTTGTCAAAGATAATGGCTAATGGCTCTGCTATCACATCAGCCAACTCCCTCATCAACCTTGGATGCATTCGTTCTGGACCCATGGACTTGTGAATGTCCATTTTTTCTAAATAGTCCTTAACCTGTTCTTTTACCACTGAGGGTTGCTCATCTCCTCACCAGACTGTTTTGCCAAGGACAGCAGTGTGGGATATGACCTTGTCTGTGAAGACCGAGGCAAAAAAAAGCATTGAGTACGTCAGCTTTTTCCACATCTTCTGTCACTAGGTTGCCCCCCCCCATTCGTTAAGGCTCCCAAATGTTCCCTGACTTTTTTCTTCTTGCTAACATTCGTGTAGAAACCCTTCTTGTTACCTTTCACATCCCTTGCTAGCTGCAACTCCAGTTGTGTTTTGGCCTTCCTGATCAGACCCCTGGATGTTCAAGCAATATTTTTATACTCCTCCCTAGTCATCTGTCCGAGTTTCCAGTTCTTGTAAGCTTTCTTTTTGTTTTTAAGCTCACTGAAGATTTCACTGTTAAGCCAAGCTGGTTGTCTGCCATATTTGGTATTCTCCACAGCTCTAAGCTGCTGCAGATGGTGGTGGAGGGTGGAACCCTGGTACTCTTAGTCACTGGAGATGTCAGGGGTACCCCAGATCTCCGAACCACCAGGGGTGCCTAGAGAACCCTGGGTGCTGCACCCCCTTTCCCCTATTTTTTCACATTTGTTTTCAGTAAAAGTCAGAGCTAGGTCATGGGCTTCCATGAGTCTTTGTACATTGCCCATGACCTCTCCCTGAGTTTTATTAAAATTAACCAAGACCAAATCTTAACCTGAATTATTTTTAGTCTAGAATATCCTAACTCAAAAAATCTGTAATAAAAAATAATTATATAAAATATGGTAGGAGGCACAAGTATGCTTGCTCAGCCAGAGCGCTAAAATGTATAATTCAAACATCAAACACTTACTTTATGTCATAGCACCCGTTGGGATGAAGTCACCAGGTGCACTGTGTGCACTACTTTCTCTTTCTTTGGAAACACATCTCTCTAATGGGTCAGAGTAACCCAATGGTAACGAATTCCTGCAGGTTTGTGAAACAAGGCACAGGGTAGGTTATTTCGCTAACATGGCCTTCTTTATACACGAGGATAATAATGGTCCAAAGGAATTACAAGTGTGTACATTTCAAGCTTGTTCATGTGCAGTATAGGAAGAAAAATCTCTATATAGAATTGAAATGGATAAAATTTTGGTACAAGAGAGTTTAATTCTGCGCAAGTGTAAATACCCACCACTGAGCCAACATCGTCAAATAAACAAGTTAAAGACAAGACTCTAGATGGTTAATCGTTGTTCACACTTAGATGAGAAGACGTTTCACCCCAAAGTTCCCCCCCAAAAATATCAAAACAAAATAAAAAATATCCATAATGAGCTTCTCCAAGAGTTACTCTCAGGTCAGGTCTTTGGAAGCCATGAATGGGAAGTATCCAGTAGGGTTCAGGAGATACAGGTTAGTGTTTGGCATGAGTAGTCCCAACTATTGGGGTTCATTTGTGACTCTGCCAATCGCACCCTGTCTTACCGTCACCTGAATGTGCCTCACTTTCCCCCCATGCCAAGCAGCTATAATTGTAACATGAAGGGTAGATTGTCTGAAGCGTCCTCTGATCTAAGGATTTCAAAGCACTTCACAAAACGCACATCATGTTTTATATGGCCAAAGAGGTGTATTATTATAATAGCAGTAACTTTTTACTAGGATGAGATGTTCCAATATTGAAGATTGGCTTCACTTTAAAAATGCATGTCAAGGTCTCAGATGTCACTCCAGTGCTCAGTTCATGAGTCCTAGCCTCTGAAATGGGGGCTCTTTGATTTTCATTCAATGAACCTTTGCATTTCCCGGTTATATATATTTTCAAGTTGACGGGTAGATGCTGAACCAGTGTAAAGGAGGACAGTTCCATCAACTTGAGATTGAAGGAAGGCACTTTACCCAACCTGGGTTAGAGAAAACCTTTCTGCACCTCCATCCAGAGCTGCTCATATCTAATAAAGAGTGAAATCAATGGGAACTATCAGCCATTGCATCCCCATCCATGAGCAGCCAAGAGAACTGGGTCTTTTAGAGACTTCAGCTAATAAAGAAAAGGTAGAAGCACAAGACAGACAGAGTTAATGGCCAGAATGCGGTGGGATTAATTGCAAGTCTGATCGATTTAGGGCAGTCTGCAAGCCCCTTCTCCGATATAGATTTTTTAGCCAGAATTAGGATGATTTTAAAGTGCAAAATTTACCCTCACCAGGATTTCTGGTAACCTGAACAGCATAAAACGCCTCCCCTCAATTGTAGAGGAGAGAATATCACTGAGGTATATGGAACTGGACTGATGTACACTAGCTGAGGATCCTTTACAGAGCAATGTTTGTTAATGAAAGGAAAATGAAAAGCTTTTTTAAATGAAAAAGGGAACAGCCCCAAATTCAGAGGCTAGGAATCATGAACAGTTGACTGGAACTTTAACATGTATTTGTAGAGTTCATCTTATCCAGCGTTCCTCAAATGTGGCCACCAATGGAGGTTTTTGCAGCCCCGATAACCTCCGAAGCATGGGCAGGTATTGGGGGCAGGGAAAGCAGCAGTTCCTCCCTTCAGTTTCCAGCTGTTGTTGCTTGTTAAGGGCTTTCCCTTCACCCTTTCCCTGGTTCCTGTCATGCAGACAGAAAGCAGAAGACCAGAAGTCTGAAGTGCAGGCAATGTGACGATGTTTATTGGGCTTAATTCTAGCAAGTATATCCATAGCTCTGTGCGCCGGAAGAGCCTTTTTCCCCAGGGTCCCAATTCCCCCCTCCTTAGTAGGCATCATTATAACTGTAGTGCATGCCCTTGGTCCCACCTCTTATAATTAATAGTAAGTGTTGGGTCTGGGAGCTTTGCTAACACCTTTTTTGTATCTCATGGCAGGGGTAAGGAGCGAGGTTCTGTTTCGGTCAGGGACAGGCAAATCTTTGGCCTTTTAGTGTTTCCTATCCCCATCCCTCTCCAGACTGGCTGCTTGGCATTATCTCAGGAGAGGAGTTTGAGGCAAGACTGTCCTTCAAGTGTACACTCATATATTACACTCCCACCATACCCAGCAACACATTAGCTCCATCTCTTCCCTCCCACACCGCTCCCATCCCTTTTATATATATTTTAATGTTGAAGGGTAGATACTGAACCAATGAATAGGCGGACAGTTCTGTCATCTTCAAATTGAAGGAAGGCATTTTACAGTATTTGGATTAGATAAAACCTTCTTTGGAGTGTAGCTTTCTGTGCATACTCTGCACCTCCACCCACAGATCCTCATATCTAATATATAGTGAAATCAGTGGGAAACATCAGCTATTGCATCCCCATCCATGAGCAGCCAAGAGAACAGGGTCTTGTGAGCTTTCTTGATTGAAAAACCAAACAGCCCCAAATTCGGAGGCTAGGAATCATGAATTGATAACTGGAACGACATCACAACCTTAGCATGCATTTGTAAAGTTCATCTCTTCCAACATTTCTCAAATGCAGCCACCAATGGAGCTTTTTGAAGCCCCTACCGCCTGCGAAGCATGGACAGCTCTTTCGGGCAGGGAAAGCAGCAGACCCTCCCTGCAGTGCCAAGTTGTTGTTGCTTGTTAAGAGCTTTCCCTTCTCCCTTACCTTGGTTCCTGACATGCAAACAGAGAGCAGAAGACGAGAAGTCTGATGGAAATGTGATGTTGTGATGTTACTGAGATGAACTGTGACCGTATAGCTCATTGTTGCAACCAAGGGCCTATAGTTGCACCAAATCTTCTACAAAGGAGGTCACGTAAGGTGTCTATGAAAAGGTTATCATTTGCTGGTTCTGATTATGCTGTCTGTATGCATGTATCATTTTTGTATTTAAAGTTACAAGTATTGCCTCTATACCTGGATTTCAACTGTTGGTTCTTGGGGTAAGACCTATGAAGTAATCAGCCAGATACGCCATGTAACATATCTGCAAGAATGTTATAATGTTATAATAGGCCAGATATGATAATCTTGTTTGTATGTTTATATGGCCTTTGTATTATAAATTATAGATATGTCTGTATGTCTGTATTTGAAACTTGTGCTCTGTTTCTGGGTGACACTCCCAGACAGTTTGGCATCAGCACTACCTACCCTGCTTGATGGGCATGTGCTGGGCAGCTTGTGTTTGAAACAAAGGAAGCAGAGGCCGCATGGCAAGAGACTATAAAAGGCTGCTGCATCTCCTCCATTTTGTCTTCAATCCTGCTTCTTACCTCTGGAGGAACTTGGCTACAAACTGAAGCTCTGAACAATGGATCGAATGACCCATCCAAGCTGTGGTTGCACTCCAGAGACTTGACTTAAGCCAGCAGTTTATTCCATCACTGCTACAAGCCTGAACCAAGAACTTTGCCGTTACTGTATGGAATTGATTCCTTCAACCAATTTAACTCTCATCTATATTCCTTTCCTTTTATGAATAAACCTTTAGATTTTAGATTCTAAAGGATTGGCAACAGCATGATTTGTGGGTAAGATCTAACTGTTATATTGACCTGGGTCTGGGGCTTGGCCCTTTGGGATCGGGAGAACCTTTTACCTTTTACTGGGGTATTGGTTTTCATAACCGTTCATCCCCATTAGGAGTGGTGCTGGTGGTGATACTGGGAAACAGGAGTGTCTGAGGGAATTTCTTATATGACTTGTGAATAGCCAGTGGAGTAAAACCCAAGTCTTCTCTGTTTGGCTGGTTTGGTGTGCCTTAATAGTGAAGGACCCCCAGCCTTGGGCTGTAACTGCCCTGCACTAAGCAATTTGTCCTGAATTGATACTCTCAGTAGTGTCCCGCCAAAAGCCACTTTGTTACAGATGTTTACTGGGCTTAATTCTAGCAAGCATATCCATAGCTCTGGGCACCAGAAGAGCCTTTTCCCCCAGGGTCCCAGTTCCCTGCTCCTTAGTAGGCATCATTATGCGTGTAGTGCATGCCCTTCGTCCCACCTCTTACAATGTATGGCAAGTGTTGGGTCTGGGGGCTTTCTACCACCTTTTTTGTACCCCATTGCAGGGGTAAGGAGTGAGGTTGTGCTTCAGTCAGGGACAGGCATTTCTTTGGCCTTTTAGTGTTTCCTATCCCCATCTCCATCCAGACTGGCTGCTTGACCTTATCTCAGGAGAGGAACTTGAGGCAAGACTGTCCTTCAAGTGTACACTCGTATATTACACTCCCAACATACCCAGCAATGTTTTAGCTCTATGTCAGGGTTCCCTCCCCACTCTGAACTCTGGGGTACAGATGTAGGGACCTGCATGAAAGACCCGCTAAGCTTATTTCTACCAGCTTAGGTTAAAAACTTCCCCAAGGCATAAATTCTTCATTGCCCTTGGATAGTATGCTGCCACCACCAAGTGAGCTAGACAAAGATTGAAGGAAAAGGACCACTTGGAATTTCTGTTCCCCCAAAATTCCCCCAAGCCCCTTCACCCCCTTTCCTGGGGAGGCTTGAGAGTAACCAAGGTGAGCACAGACCAGACCCTTGGGTTTTTAGGACACCTCCCCCGCCATCTGCTTGTGGGCAGATGTAACACACAGTGTCTTTGTTCTTTGTTGAAACATATTGGTAAGAATATAAAAGTATCAAAAATTCAAATGAGCAAACAAGACCCAAAATTCTATCTCAGGCAAATAAACTGGCCTGAATACAACATTATCATCACTAAAACACTCACACTCCTGAGTAGCTGTTACCAAGGGTAGTGAGATGTGCCTCCTTGGTGTTTGCACGGGCGCCGCCAGCATCGATCAGCACCATGCACCATGCACCCTCCTCAGGGACTCTGGGAAGTGCCTCTGGATACATGTGGGGCCAGTGTGCGTGGTATCGGAGGCAGCTCTTGTCAGTGGAGGTGGCTGCGGCATTTGGTTGTTGGGTGGTCTCCTGGTCATCTGCCCTACTGGCACCTGGCAGGGGACCGGGGAGCCTAGGACAATGCAGGTGATCAGATGGTTCCTGGGGTGAGCTCTCGCTGAAGAGCTGGGGCAGGCAGGGACAGAGAGACAATTTTGTCAGAGCAGCCACCAGCAAGAGTTAGTGGCTGCACTCTGAGGTGACCAAAAATTTTCTTGTGAGAACCCCAGCCTAAACATACCTCTGCTGGTAATATATGAATAGAACTGGGTCCATGGATGGTTTACATTAATGCAGATTTCCCTATAGCTGAGACAGAGTGGGAAATGCACCAATTACTTATACCAGCCAGAGGTTTGTTTAGGGTATTACTTTAAGCTGCCTTGCTGGTGATGGGCTCACACCTGTATTATGAAAGGACAGGCTTGACTGGTTAAGCCAGACTCTCGTTAAAGAGAGGGAAAAGCAGAAAGTTAAATAGTTGACTTAGGAAAAAAATCCAATGCACATGAGATGCTGTCTGGAGAGACTCATGACTATGAGGGCTGTACTCAGGGCAGACTGTCAAAAAGCAGGGTGGAAACCCTACCTGATGGCATGTTCTATAATTGGATTTCACAAACCGAGTACCAAGTGTGAACTCCCAAAGTACTACAATAGATTTAAAATGAAGTCACAGTCTCCCCTTGGACACCCCAGTCTATCTTGTCTGCCGGGCAAGCTGAACTGTGTGATAAATGGTGGTGACTTCCAGCAAAAAATCACAAAATAGTAACATTACACCCAGTCCCACATTCATTCAGGTCAATTTGCATCCCAGATCTCCCACCAAAGACAATACTGATCGTGAATTCTACAGTAAACTAATTAAAGTTTATTAGCTAAGAAAAAGGAATGAGAGTTATTGAGATGGTAAAGCAGATAAAAATATATGTACAGGTTAATCACAGTTGTGACGGGGCAAGGCCAGATGGCTATGGTAAAGTAGTGGGAGACAGATATATTAGCCACAGGCTAAACAAATCCTTATACCAGGATAAGCAAATAGCAGCTGCTCCAAGTCAATTAAGACACCTGGAGCCAATTAAGATCTTTCCAGAAGGCAGGGAAGACAGGTACGTTGATCAGGACACATGAAGCCAATCAGGGCCTGGCTGAAACTAGTTAAAAGCCTCCCAGTTTGTCAGTTGGGTACGCGTGTCAGGAGCTGTAGGAGGAAGCCACACTGTTGGAGAAACTGAGCAGTACAAACCAAATCAGGCACAAGGAAGGAGGCAGTGAGGTAAGGGTGAAGTAGATATTGAGGAAGTGGGGGCTGCTGTGGGGAAGTGGCCCAGGGAATTGTACACATCCTGTTTCCAAAATGTCAGCTACCATAGCTGATACTATTAGGGTCCCTGGGCTGAAGCCCGGAGTAGAGGGCGGGCCCAGGCTCTCCCCTTCCCCACCCCCAAATTAATCACTGTGACTGAGAGACAACAGGAGAGTCGCTTCTCCTCACCGACCTTGCTGGCTTCTGATGAAAATGGCTCAGTAGGCTGTGACCCTTGCCTCTAGAGATTGAAGGGCTACGTGGAGGGTCACAGTGAGCCTCTGAGGCTAGCGAAATCTGCCAGGAAGTGTGGGACCCATGGAGACCGGGACAGAGCTTTGTCACACAGTCTATAATTCCTAAAAGTCGCAGAGATTTGGGAAACTGGCAGTTTCCCAAAAGTCTTTTAGGGCTACCCAGAGTAACTCTTTTTCTCATTCAGTTATTCTGCCTGTGAGAATCCAACCAGTCCAGAGATGAAGAATTTTTTCTTGTGTCCTTACTTTTATTTCCCACAGAAAAGAAGCTGACAGGGTCACTGCCTATGTGGGCCCTTTCTCTGATGGCAGAGAGAAGAATGCATGTAAGGTCTTTGATCAGCACACACAATGCCCACTTGCCTTCAAATGCACAAGAATTCACACCTTCCTGTTTACTTTCTTCATTTGCATTACACAAGGCTTCTTTCTCATTTGATGCATTATTAAGTTACAGGGTTATACAATGCAAATATTTGCTCTTACATTGTAACTGGGTAGAGATATGTGAAAACAATACATGCACCATCCCATTAGTTGTCAGGATGTTTAAACACCAAATAGATTCTTAGACATTTAACAATCACTTTCATATATGCTTCTACACAAGTGAATTGGCCTGGCTTCCAGCTGTGAGTTTGTCAGTTCTCAGCTGACACTTGGCTTACCAGAGCTGGCACTTGGCTTACCAGCGTCACAGCACGAGTACACAATGGGCAATAACTGGCTAGGGGTAGTATGGCTGAAAAAGATCTTGGGTTCCCAAAAGCTTAGGTTGAGTTCACCGGAGTCTCAGTTAAAGTCTCTGATCACTAAATCTAGACAGTCTGCTGAGACAAAAGCAAGATCTTCCCTCCAGTTGCTTGCAGGAATCTTCAGTTGAAATCCAGGCAGACTCTTCCTCCTCCTCTGCTGAAATCACTCTTAGCCAGTCAGAGAACTGATTAACCAACCACCACATTAAGTATATAGATTTTAAAAAAAACCCAACTCTGTTACTGAGAATAGCAAAACTTACAGAAAAGTCACAGTCTAGACTAGTGAGTAGCTGTGTCACCCTGGCTCTAACCTGGAGTGCCCTGCACACTGCTCTGCCTCTGTAGCCTCCAGTCCTGGACTGCTCACCAACAGCCTCCAGCACGTCAGTCGCTTCCACCTTGGTCTGTGTGTGATCTGCAGCCAGCCACAGCTCAGCTCTTACCAGTCTCGTTTATACTGCAGGGTGATGCCAACACACTCCCAGTCCTAGATTTTCCCCCAGAAATGGATGTCCTGTACTGCTCAGCCCTCTCCAGGACAATACAAGCTTAACCTGCAGCAAGAGAGATTTAGTGAGATATTAGGACAAACTTGCTAACTACAAGGATAGTTGAGTATTGGAACAACTCCAGGCTGATGCCCTGGGGCACAGAGCTGCAGGAATACGATGTGGAAATTGTCCATATTAAAGGCAAAGAAAAGGTGGTGGCAGATGCACTGTCTGGGCAAGAGGGTTCCAAGCCTACGTATAGGGATTAGCCAGTGGAAGAGTCAGCAGCAAGAGGGTAAGGGGTGAGGTGTGACCAAGGACCCTCAGCAGGCACAGAGTTGCATGGCATTTTACAGGGATACTCAGGGTTGAAGGTATACAGGTTAACTTTACAAAGGGTGGCATGTGAGGGCTCTGCCCCGAGCCAAGAGCCCGCTAGTCATCATAATGGTTGCAAAGCATAAGGACAGATTATGTGTAATTATCTGATAATTACACAGATAATTATGTATCTGTACTGGAAATCATGTGCTCAAGGTCTGGGAGTTACAGCAAGTCACACAAAGGGATGAACTTGCTCCTGTCAGGCAGGAGGGAACAGACCTGTCTCTCTCTCTCACTCTCAAGGTGGTCTTGTGTGTATTGGGTATTGTCCACTTCACAAAGGAGGCCTGTCCTCAGACGGAGCCGAATTCTAATCAAGGGCTTGTGAAATCACCAAGAAAGAGGCACACAGGGGAAAAAAACAAACAACCAGCAGGGCAGCACCCCGTTAATGAGTAAAGACAATGGACCGTTGGAGCATCCTTGGGGGGCAGAGGTTACCCCCAGTATCCTTCACCGAGAAGACAAGCTGGTAGCGTGGCTTCCCTCATGAAAAGAGGAGCACAGCTAGGCCTGGGTGCAAAACACTGCAAGGACTTTGGGTAAGCGTTAGGTAAATACGTCCAGGTAAGTGGGGTGAGCTGTTCCTTCGGGAGTCATGAAACATGCGAGCGTCCAGTGGAGCAGGGTTGCATGCTTCAGGGAGCCACTCGCAGGGGTCGGGGTTGAGGTGTGCCTGTTGCTAACTGGCAGAGTGACAGCAAAGCCTGCGTAGACTATAATGGGAGGACTTCTGTTGCCCATGGCAAAAGAGATATTGAACTGACCCATGGCCATGTACAGTCATGGCTTCCCTACCTTAGTGCATGTTGTGCTCAGTTCTGGTGTTCACACTTCAAAAAAGATGTTGGAAAAATTGGAGAAGGTTCAGAAAAGAGCCAGGTAAAGGATCTGAGCTCTGGACAGCCTGTCTTATAGTTAGAAACTAAGGAAACTCGTCCACTTCAGTTTATCCAAGGGTAGGTTAAGAGTCTGGAAGTACTCACACGGGGAAGAGATTTCTGATTGCCAAAAATTCTTTAATCTGGCAGACAAAGGAGGAACCTGAAGGCAGAGAAATTCAGACTAGAAATAGGATGCCATGTTTTCACAGTGAGGGTAATTCACCATTGGAACATCTGAGGTAGGGACGCGCTGGGTCAAGCCTGGATGCCTTTCTATGGGATATGCACTAGCTCAATCAGGGGTTCTGGGCATGAGGCAGAAACAACTGCATGAGGTTCCCTAGTGTGTGTTAGGCTGGAGATCAGGCTGGGTCATCAGAATGGTGCCTTCTGGCCTTAATATCTATGACTCTTTGGGGCTGGTGAATTGTGTCCCAGGGAAGGGATGGGAGTTCGCTCACTTGCAATATTTACAACTTAGACTGAAACAACGCTCCAGACAGAGCTGTCAGCTCTCCAACATATGGGCCTATGTAACCCCACTGCTCTGTGAGCCAGAGCAGGTCATCCCTCCCCAGAACTCCTCACGGTGGTTTGTGCCACGCCTGGTGTTTGTTCTTGTCTTTAATTTCCCTACAATAATGGGGATGTGGTTATCGTAACCACAGCTTGATATAAATATATACTGTCTGTAATGAACTTGCCAGAGTGTGTGTGTGTGTGTGTGTGTGCGCGCGTATATGTGTGTGTGTATGAGACAGACGATAGAGAGAGCACTGCCCTCTAATGGACAGAATCAGAACAGCACAATGGTGTGTGGTGAACCCTAGAAAGAGGCACGATACCAATTCATGTCTGAGTGCGTAAGCCTGACTTTGAGATGTGCAGAGTACAGCAACCTCAGTGTGAAATAATGAGAGAGCTGCATGTCATCAGCATCTCTGCAAACATTCCTCATGTTTCCCATGTTACACTTGATGGGTTTTGTCTAATGCCTTCCTGGCTATGGGCTTCCTTTTTTATCAACCCAGTGGGCCTGATTCTCAACTACACGATGGGTATTACACCATTGAAACGGACGAGCCCCCCAAAATGTAACCCTTCCTCCCATCTAAGTTGGCAGCAACAAGGGCCGCGTTCTGTATCTAGGGGTTCCGTTTCAATAACGCAATGCAAAACCGGCTCGAGCCCCCAACCAGTGACCTGGGACAGTTACATACCACCCCCCATGCACCTCTAGGAGGCAATACTTCCCCTCTCACAAGCACGGAGTCTCAGTGTAGCAGAAAATGTTTAATAACATGAGGTAAACTACATCAGCATTAAATTGGTAAAACACCACAAACAGGATTCATAACACAAACCATGAGCAAAAAAACCCACCCCAGCAAATTGGGCTGTGTCCTTTCCCTTTGGTTCTTGAATCCAGCAACCCAAAAATCATCCAGAGTCCCCAAAGTCCAACACCCCCAAAGTCTCTTGGGTCCAGCAACCACCCAAAGTCCCAAAAGTCCAACAAACCCCAAAGTCTCTGTCCCTGGTAAGTGCAGCCGCAGAGTAAAAGGGGTGGGGGCACGCAGGGTGTTAAGGGGCACCTTACGTGATCCAAGGCCGGCCGGCCATCTGTTTCTCCATAGGGGTTCCGTCACAGCCTTCATCACAAGCCAGTCCATTTCCTGCCGTCCCACGAACTGCTCTGCTCTACAAGCTGCTCCGCTCCACTCCGCTCACCGATCTGTGAGCCTCTCCAGCCGTCCCCACAAACAGCTCCGCTCGCCGTTCCTTGGGCCGCTCCAACCAGCCCCGCAAGGCTCTGCGCCACTCGTTGCTCCTCCAGTTGTCCCCACAAATTGCTCTGCCAGCTGCTTAGCAATATAGCTTCAGGCTCCCCCACTAGTTAACACAGCACTCAGTGACCTCAGCTCTTAATAACTTTAGCTCTTTTGTGATGTCAGCTCTTAGCAATGTCAGCTCATAGTAGGGGAGCCCCAGTGCTGGTGCACCATTGACCCAAAGTGAATTTGGCTCAGTAGCCTGTAACTAGACTCCAATGGAATCAAAGTTAGCTCTGACATTCAACAGTGGAGAGAGGAGGCGGTGCAATTGGTGTTTCAAACTCTCAGAGAGAGCCCACACCATCAGGTACAAATACCTGTCCCCATCCTCTCTCAATTCACTGGGTTTTGTAACCCATGCCCCTTGTCAAGCAAGTGCTACTTAGGTAATGGTGAAGGACTCACTCAGTCCTTCTGTCATACAACAGTTCCACTGGCCTTGATTCACAGAATCAGGGTAACAAAACTTTATTCTTCCTGCCCCAATAACAGAGAAACTGGGGATCCCACACCAGCCAAAGTAACCACTTTCAGTTGCTGTTGTTTCATGCCAGGCGAGTGGGTGTGCCTATGCAAACAAGATCAGCCCCTGGAGTTCTTTTCCACACTCGCCATAATTCACCACCAGATGTCAGGGTAGAGCTCATCCTGACTCTGCTTACACACCGCTTGGTAAAGTGTAAATGGGGTAGGGGACATAAGGTGGATGTTATCTACATCTACAATGACTTGAATGCCTCTCTCCCTGCCAAAGAAGTGTCCAAAAGCTTTAGTGTCATTGAGAATTCGGCTAGGTGATCTCCTATTCATGAAGATGGACCGTTTCTTTCTGCCTTTTAACTTTCTAACAGCAGCTACATAATGGAGAAGGTTTTAAAACTTCTGCTTTTATTGTTTTTGCTTTAGTTCAGATTCGCCAGAGGGAAACAAGTAATTAAAAATGGTGGTAAAGAGACTTGTGTGTCAAACTTTACAGGTGCGTTAAAGAAGTAAGAGAACTGTGTGAGAAATACTTCACCTTGGAGCTGGGGAGAGGACACGGCCGTCCATGAAACCGTAGAAATATAGTCTTGCTACTCTGTTTTGTTTCTTCATTCATTATTTTGATAATTTTCCACTCCCTTTTATTTTCAATTGAAATATATACTACCTTGTACTATTGGTCTTCTGATTTACTTGCTCTTTCATTTGTCATCTTTTAGTATCACCAAAGGCTTCCTCATCATTTTTCCAGTTTTAGATACCTCCAGTGGTGGAGCACAACCCAGGAAAGCTTGTGGCCTGTTATCAAAATCTTTGAGTATAAACAGCTCCCATTAGCTTCAAGGGGAGTTTTGAGAACTCAAAACTTTATAAAATGGGGCCTACAGCCTGTCCTGACAGCCGTATAAAATCAAAATCTTCTCTGGAAAGAGGTTGGCTTTGCTGCGTCTAGAAGCACGATACGTGGAATAATGGCTGATTTAGCCCATGTCCAGTTCTTTTAGATTTGGAGTATTGCATGAAATGCTCTCACTTGAATTGAAAGGATCAGAGTTGCTAGGTCTTCCAGTTTCAAAATGGAAAAATAACTAAGTAGATCTGTTAGAGAGGAACCCTGGAGATATTTGAGCATTTGTTCTCAATGATGCTTGTTATCTGGTGGTGAAAGGCTCATTGCTTAACGGCAAAAGGATTATTCTTCAGCAGTTCAGGTCTTCAATGTTACAGCTTGAAATTCGATATTGATCCTGGTGTTTCTCAAAGGAGAGGGGTGAGTGGAGACATGTCTCTTGGTGACGCACACAGAATGGTGCTTGCAGTACTCTGGAGCAAATGGAGACTGAGATGGATTTCCTGCATTTCTTCAAGTTTGGCAAGGGTATAAACTCTTGTGCTTCAGGGTATCGTCCAATAAGGGGGGATAGAGAAAAAGTTCCTCTATGGGCAGGTGATCCCATACCTGCATTCTGCTGCGTTTCTTGTATTTCCCTATGAAACCTCTGGTAATGACCACGATGGGAGAGAGGCCTGATCTTCTGTAGCAATGCCTGTGTTCTTCCTTTCCAAGGAGCAGTCCATAGGTATAGTCTGATAGAGAAAACTAGAGCAGGATCACTCTTAAATCAAACCCGTGGCCAGCAGGACTAAGTATTATCTATACAATCCTTGACAGGAGTTTATCTAACCTGGTCTTAAAAATCTCCAATAATGAAGATTTCACAACCTCCCTAGACAATTTATACCAGTGCTTAAGCACCTTGAGGGTTAGGAAGTTTATCTTAATAGCCAATCTAAACATTCCTGCAATTGAAGCTTTTTACTTCTTCCCCTGTCCTCAGAGGTTAGGGAGAACAATTTTTCTCCTTCCTCCTTCTAGCAACCTTTTATGTATTTGAAAAATGTTATCCTCTCCCCTCTCAGTCTTCTCTTCAGACTAAACAAACCAAATTATTTTCAATCTTTCCTCATAGGTCATGTTTTCTAGACCTTTAATCATTTTTGTTGGTCTTCTCTGGACTTCTCTGGACTCCAATTTCTCCACATTTTTTCCTGAAGTGTGGCGCCCAGAGTGGGATACAGCATTCCGGCTGAGGCATAACCGGCTCAGAGTAGAATGGAAGATTTACTTCTTGTGTTTTGCTTACAACTCTCCTGCTGATACATCCCAGATTGATGTTTGCTTTTTTTTGTAACAGTGTTACACTCTTGACTCACATTTAGCTTGTGATCCACTAGGACGCCCAGATTCCTTTCCACAGTACTCCTTCCTAGGCAGTCATTCCAGAATTTGTATGTGTGCAACGGATTGTACTTTGCATTTGTCCTTATTGAATTTCATCCTATTTACTTCAGACCATTTCTCAAGTTTGTCCATTTTGAATTTTAATCCTATCCTCCAGAGCACTTGAGACCCCTCCCAGCTTGGTATCATCTGCAAACTTTATAAGTGTACTCTCTGTGCTATAATCTAAATCATTGATGAAGATATGGAACGGAATCGGGCCCAGAATTGATCTCTGTGGGACCCAACTTGATATGCCCTTCCAGTTAGGGTATGTCTACACTACGAAATTAGGTCAAATTTATAGAAGTCGGCTGTTTAGAAATCATTTTTATAAGGTCGATTGTGTGTGTCCCCACACAAAATGCTCTAAGTGCATTAAGTCGGCAGACTGCGTCCGCAGTACCGAGGCTAGTGTCGACTTCTGGAGCGTTGCACTGTGGTAGCTATCGCACAGTTCCCGCAGTCTTTGCCGCCCATTGGAATTCTGGGTTGAGATCCCAGTGCGTGATGGGGCAAAAACAGTGTCGCGGGTGATTCTGGGTACATGTCATCAGGCCCGACCCTCCCTCCCTCCCTGCCGTGAAAGCAACGGCAGACAATTGTTTCGCGCCTTTTTTCAGCCCAGATGCCATAGCACTGGGATCATGGAGCCTGCTCTGATCACCGTGGCAATTATGAGCACTTTAAACACCATGCGCATTATCCTGGAGTATATGCAGGACCAGAACCTGCCAAGGCAAAACCAGGCGAGGAGGCGACGGCAGCACGGCAACGAGAGTGATGGTGAAATAGGCATGGACATAGACCTCTCAAAAAGTACGGGCCCCAGCAATGTGCAAATCATGGTGTTAATGGGGCAGGTTCACGCCGTGGAACGCTGATTCTGGGCCAGGGAAACAAGCACAGACTGGTGGGACCGCATAGTGTTGCAGGTGTGGGACGATTCCCTGTGGCTGCGAAACTTGCGCATGCGTAAGGGCATTTTCATGGAACTTTGTGAGTTGCTTTCCCTTGCCCTGAAGCACCAGAATACCAGGATGAGAGCAGCCCTCACAGTTGAGAAGCGAGTGGCGATAACCCTGTGGAAGCTTGCAACGCCAGACAGCTACCGGTCAGTCGGGAATCAATCTGGAGTGGGTAAATCTACTGTGGGGGCTGCTGTGATCCAAGTAGCCAATGCAATCAAAGAGCTGCTGGTATCAATGGTAGTGACTCTGGGAAACGTGCAGGTCATAGTGGATGGCTTTGCTGCAATGGGATTCCCTAACTGTGGTGGGGCGATAGACGAAACCCATATCCCTATCTTGGCACCAGAGCACCAAGCCAGTGAGTACATAAACTGCAAGGGGTACTTTTCAATGCTGCTGCAAGCACTGGTGGATCACAAGGGCCGTTTCACTAACATCAACGTGGAATGGCCAGGAAAGGTACATGATGCTCGCTTCTTCAGGAACTCTGGTCTGTTTCAAAAGCTGGAGGAAGGGACTTCCTTCCCGGACCAGAAAATAACGGTTGGGGATGTTGAAATGCCTATAGTTATCCTTGGGGACCCAGCCTACCCCTTAATGCCATGGCTCATGAAGTCATACACAGGCAGCCTGGACAGTAGTCAGGACCGGTTCAACTATAGGCTGAGCAAGTGCAGAATGGTGGTAGAATGTGCATTTGGATGTTTAAAAGTGCGCTGGTGCAGTTTACTGACTCGGATAGACCTCAGTGAAACCAATATTCCCATTGTTATTACTGCTTCCTGTGCACTCCACAATACCTGTGAGAGTAAGGGGGAGACATTTATGGCGGGGTGGGAGGTTGAGGCAAATCACCTGGACGCTGATTACGCGCAACCAGACACCAGGGCAATTAGAAGAGCAAAGCAGGGCGCGGTGAGCATCAGAGAAGCTTTGAAAACCAGTTTCATGACTGGCCAGGCTACGGTGTGAAACTTCTGTTTGTTTCTCCTTGATGAACCCTCCCCGCCCCCAGTTCACTCTCCCCTCCCCCCTTCGATCACCGCTTGCAGAGGCAATAAAGTCATTGTTACTTCACATTCATGCATTCTTTATTAATTCATCACACAAATAGGGGGATAACTGCCAAGGTAGCCCGGGAGGGGTGGAGGAGGAGGGAAGCGCTGTGTGGGGTGGGGGAGGAGATTAGGACAAGGACACACTGCACTTTAAAACTTTAAAACTTATTGAAGGCAAGCCTTCTGTTGCTTGGGCAATCCTCTGGGGTGGAGTGGCTGGGTGGCCGGAGGCCCCCCACCGCGTTCTTGGGCATCTGGGTGAGGAGGCAATGGAATTTGGGGAGGAGGGCTGTTGGTTACACAGGGGATGTAGCAGCGGTCTGTGCTACTGCTGCCTTTCCTGCAGCTCAACCATACACTGGAGCATATCAGTTTGATGCTCCAGCAGCCGGAGCATCGACTCTTGCCTTCGGTCAGCAAGCTGACGCCACCTATCCTCTTCAGCCCGCCAACTCTTCTCGCGTTCATATTGTGCTTTTCTGCACTCTGACATTGTCTGCCTCCACACATTCTGCTGTGCTCTGTCAGCGTGGGAGGACATCTGGAGCTCCGAGAACATGTCATCCCGAGTGCGCCTTTTTCGCCTTCTAATCTTCAGTAGCCTCTGCAAAGGAGAAACATTTGCAGCTGGTGGAGGAGACGGGAGAGGTGGTAATTAAAAAGACACATTTTAGAGAACAATGGGTACACTCTTTCATGTTAAATCTTGTTGTTCACATTACACAGCACATGTGCTTTTGTTACAAGGTCTCATTTTTCCTCTTATATTGAGGGCCTGCCGGTTTGGTGTGAGAGATCACTCACACAGTGCCAGGCAACAGAATTTGGCTTGCAGGCAGCCATGCTAAGCCACAGTCTTTTGGCTTTTTTGACCTTCAAAACATGTGGGAATGGTTTCAAACAGCAGCGCTCCCATTTCCCATACCAAGCGGCCGTTGGGTTGGCCATTTAAAATGGGTTTGCAATTTAAAAGGAGGGGCTGCGGTTTCCGGGTTAATGTGCAGCACAAACCCAACTAACCCCCCACCTCTCCCCCCCACACCCAATTCTCTGGGATGATCACTAACAGCGGGGAACATTTATGTTCAGCAGAGCAGGAACGGGCACCTCTGAACGTCCCCTTAATAAAATCACCCTATTTCAACCAGGTGACCGTGAATGATATCACTCTCCTGAGGATAACAAAGAGAGATAAGGAATGGATGTTGTCTGCATGCCAGCAAACACCGGGACCATACGCTGCCATGCTTTGTTATGCAATGATTCCAGACTATGTGCTACTGGCCTGGCGTGGTAAAGTGTCCTACCATGGAGGACAGAATAAGGCAGCCCTCCCCAGAAACCTTTTGCAAAGGCTTTGGGAGTACATCAAGGAGAGCTTTCTGGAGATGTCCCTGGAGGATTTCCGCTCCATCCGCATACACATTAATAGACTTTTCCAGTAGCTGTACTGGCCGTGAATGCCAGGGCAAATTAATCATTAAACATGCTTGCTTTTAAACCATGTGTAATATTTACAAAGGTACACTCACCAGAGGTGCCTTGTGTGCCCTCAGGGTCTGGGAGCATGCCTTGGGTGGGTTCGGGGGTTACTGGTTCCAGGTCCAGGGTGAAAAACGTATCCTGGCTGTTGAGGAAACTGGTTTCTCCGCTTCCTTGCTGTGAGCTATCTTCAATGTCTTCATCATCATCTTCCTCGTCCCCAAAACCCGCTTCCGTGTTTCGTGATTCTCCATTGACGGAGTCAAAGCACAGGGTTGGGGTAGTGGTGGCTGCACCCCCTAGCATGGCATGCAGCTCCGCGTAGAAGCAGCATGTCTGCGGCTCTGCCCCGGACCTTCCGTTTGCCTCTCTGGTTTTGTGGTAGGCTTGCCTTAGCTCCTTAATTTTCACGCGGCACTGCTGTGCGTCCCTGTTATGGCCTCTGTCCTTCATGCCCTTTGAGACTTTTTCTAATGTTTTGACATTTCGTTTACTGCTACGGAGTTCAGCAAGCACTGATTCGTCTCCCCATATGGCGAGCAGATCCCGTACCTCCCGTTCAGTCCATGCTGGAGCTCTTTTGTGATCCCGGGACTCCATCATGGTTACCTGTACTGATGAGCTCTGCGTGTTCACCTGGGCTCTCCACCATGCTGGGCAAACAGGAAATTCAAAATTTCGCGGGCCTTTTCCTGTCTACCTGGCCATTGCATCTGAGTTGAGAGTGCTGTCCAGAGCGGTCACAATGGAGTACTTTGGGATAGCTCCCGGAGGCCAATACCGTCGAATTGCATCCCCACTACCCCAAATCCGACCCGGTTAGGCCAGTTTCAGCCTCCTGAGGTTTCTTCCAACCCTAATCTTGTATGATTCTGTAGCCTATAGGATTAACCTGCTTGCTTGCATGCATCTATCTTTCTTTTCTTATAGTTTAAGTATTTGGTTTATTGTAATACATTTATATATTTATATTAAAGTAAGTTGGGCTGTAATGCAAGGGACCAACAGGCCATATCCTGCACGTTGAGCTAAGGCAAAGTTAGCATATCTTTGTCTGGGACCTTTCACCCAGATAGCAAAGAGAACACACACACATATGTCTGAGACCTTTCACCTAGATAGATAGATAATGGTAGAATGGCATAGGGGGTTTCCAAGTCTGTACCCACAAACTTAACAGGTACACCAGAAGGAAATAACCGAAATAACTGGGAGAACAGAAATAACATGTGGGTGTGTGTGATCTAATGTCAATAATATGTATGTTCATGTCATCAATCCGTACAAACATACGAGCCTATGGAGTAAGTCTACCCCAACATTTTTGTGGGTGAGGAATGAAGTTTGGGCACAGGAGGAAGGATTTCAGGCACTTGTGCCCTATAAAAGAGGTGACCCACCTTGCTAGAGGCCGGTAGACTAGAAGATTAGGAGGCTGTACTTGTTTTTCTTAGAACTTTCTAAGTTCCAAGGGGACTAGGCGTAGCTTGGTTTCCCTAAGCTTTTGTTCTTAGTTTTGTGTATTAAGTTTTGATTTTCAGTTTAAGTTAGTTAAGGAAACTCTAAGTTAGCTTCGATAGCTCTTAGCTCCAGCTTCTTCTAAGCTTTGCACCTCTCACTCAAGAATTGAGGCACCTGAACCGCTAGAGGCGAGGCTGGTCCTGTGTCTCTCACCACCAGGTTATCAGGGAAGGGTGTGAGTATATTAACCAAAGCTTTGTAGCATAGAATACCATAATGCCATATGTATCTTTTGAAGAGCAGTAATACAATTTGTAACTTGAATTATTTTACCATTTAATTACTACTTCATTTATCTTAATAAAAAGTCTTTAAGGCTGTATCTGTCTCAGTGTGAGCTTCCTGTCATACCCCCGAGGGTCCTTTGTAAATTATGTGGAGCCTGATGCGGGACAAGAACCTTATTATCTTCTGATCAAACAGATTGGTGAGCCTAAAACCCATACTATCCCAATTAATATTATTAACCTCCTCAATCCGGCAACAATTCTATGATTTTATGAGGTGTGATGGAACACCAACCACCAGGATGACTTTTTTACAAACAGAAATGCCATTTTATGTCTTTCTGAATATGTTTCATGCCATAAAGTCATTGCAATACCCATATTTCTATTACGATTATTTTCAGTCCATGCTCTTTTTCAGTACCTATGAATGAGTTTACTTAAAGGTTATACAGGAGGACAGTATAGGGATGTTAAAGGACTGTGTGAAAGTTAATGTGGTACCTAAAAGAATCAGATAGTAGTTTTGATTGTCTATGTACTGTACCAATACACAAAAATGAATACATTATCATTAAGGCTAAGATTATGTCCCAGAGACCATGGAATCTATGTCTTCCAGAGACCTCCGTGACACTTTCCGTTTCAGCCCAAGGGTGGGGAGGCTGGAGCTCTCAGCTACCGTGGGTAGCAAAGGGACCCAGAGATCCTAATGTGGCCAGCAGGGGCTGTTCAAAGGTCTCAGCCACTGCGGGTGGGGTGGGGGGTGGGAGCCTGGTACTCTTAGCCAGATTTGATTTGGTCTGAGGGCTCCAGATAAAGCACCCATAACAAATAGTCAGGATAGTAAAGTTTTCCCAGCATTCGTCTGTATGAATAATCCTCTCCGAAACACCCAAACCCTGGGGAAGCGAAGCTCCATAGAATAGGGAGGGTGATTTGTGGAGTGCATGTTGAGAAGGGCTTTCTAGTGAAGATCCAAACTTTCACAGCACTCTAGAAGCAAAGGCATCCTGTCCTGAAAGGAGCTCTGCCATTCAAAGAGCTCGGGCGAGAGTTACCTTTACTTTGTTAAAACAGGTAATGCAAGGTGCAACTCCACCCCAGTACGGAAACCCAACATAATGCTGTAAACTACTTCAAGGAATTTTGAATTCTCCTATCACTCCAGGGCTTCAAAAAGTCGCATCTTGAGAAGTGCCTGATGCTGCTGGCTCTTCAGGGATGAATTTTGTCCAGGGCAATGTTGAAAGAAGGAGGGAGGAACAAAGAGAACCAGAAGATGGCTATTATGATGCATCAGAGTTTTTAATGAGAGTGACATTTGCAGTACACAGGTACAGGAAAAATACTAGAGCTGAAAGAAGGTATTTTCAGTTTTGCAAGAAAGCCTGCGACCCACCACCCACCTCAATGGGATGTATTACACACACAATGTTCTTTTTTGTTGTTGTTGTTGCAGCTGCAGCGGTTGACAAACAAGTCCCCTTTGCAACCATTTTAAGTTAAGATCTCTTTTCCCCATGCTTAAGGGACTTAAAATGATAGTAAATGTAGCTGATACCTGTCTTAAGGCCGCTATTTCCTTTCAACTGTGGTATTAATGTAAGCAGCCTGCGTGTAATTCAGAATGAGTCCATATGTGAATAAGAGAATCAGCACTTGGCTGGCAAAGCCTTGGCAGAAAGAGTCATAAAGCGTAACATTAGAAATGCAGCATGGCTATCAGACCAAGGTGCTGCGCACACACAGCTCCCACTGAGTTCAACTGGAGCCACGTTTGCACAGCACTTCTGAAAGCCATGCCCAAAAGATCAGGGGTGAATCTGTATCTTGCTGTTCATTTCCTGGTTCTTCCTTCTTCCACGAATATTCCTGGCAGGTTTAACATGGCCCACAGCTCCCACTGAGGTACCTATGGCAAGATACCCCGGAACCACCTAATCCCCCATAACCACCATATCCCCCTAACCCAGACAATCCTCCGTAATGGCCTCCAGAGCCATTCAATCCCCCCAAACCGTATGAGCCCCCGAAACCGGCTCCCACCACAGGTGCTCCTACAGCTCCCACTACACTGTGCTGAGGGAAATTGCTGAGAATTGGTCCTGGGAGGGTCATGACAACCGGTGAGGGTCTGATCACCACTTGGGAGTCCTGGCACTGCCTAACGCACGGCTCGTTGCAGCTGCCAGTAACTGGACTGGGTCGGGCCACCCCACATTCTGGATAGCACAGGCTGGAGAAAGTCATCTTTCTGCGATGGAGGTAAACCTGAAACACACAACAGGGATTAGAGTAAAGAGAAGGAACAAGGGCTAGTGGAAGAAAGGCGTTAAAGCTGGTGTGGTCCAAGAGAGAAAGGAAGAGTGGACTAAATCCCTGTGTTCATGGCCATGTCTTTCTTCCTATATCCTCTTTCTACACCTCTTGTCCACTCGCACTAAACTTCCCTCCCAACTGGCCCCCTTGATCCCCTCTCAATGGCTTTGTCTGAAAAACACCGACTAGAATAAGTGTCACTATTTCTATTCTGGATATCTGGATTCTCTGTCCATTTTAGACATTTCTCAAAGAGAACATGGCTGGGATCATAGTAATCACTTTCTTTCATTTGAGGATTTAACCTCTGCATGCAAACCAGTTGAGTTTGGTATCACAGGGTAATTTTGGATTTTCCAAAGCTTGTGAGTCAACAATAGTTGCTGATGAATAAACAGAAAACTTTTCTTTTCTCCAAAGAAAACACTAAGGAGAAGCTCCTCAACTGGGATTCAGGTGTACTGACTTTCATGGAGCGACACTAAATTACATCATCTGAGGAAAAGCACCTTCAATGTCTATTTCTGCTGAGAAGAACATAAGAATTGCTAGACTGGATCTCACCACTTGTCAACTTAATCCATTGTCCTGTGTCCAATTGTGAGGAGTAACAACTGCTTGAGAAAAAAGTAAAAGACCACTGAATTGGTCCTTTCTGAACTAACCTGGGAAAGTTTCTTCCTAAGCCAGCTAAGTGAAAAATGGCTAAATGACTTTCTAAAGTTATTGAAAAGATTTCAGTTAGTAGAAAATATGTTTCCCAATTGCATATGTTGGTCCTAAAATCCCTCTATTAGCTTCAAATCATGAATCCACCAGTCCTGTAACTAAATCACTACAAAAGCTATTTATGGAAGAACAGCCAGATCCCGAATAAATATCCCAGTTAGTATATGCAAGATTCAGACTTACATGAAAAACGCCCATACTGTCACATCTCTAGAGTTCGAAAGCGATTGAGTTTAACTGGACTTACCCAGGTCACTGAGGAGATGAGGTCCGGAGAAGTGTTTAGAAAATCCCTGAGTGGTGAGTGATTTTATACAGTTCCTAGGAGTGCCTGGAGGATCTGCGATGCTCTTTGTGGAGGCGGTCCTAATTAGTCACCAAACAAACTTGATTGCCTTGCAGAATCCTCCTTTGGATGCAGCTCTTTTGCTCTGGGATTGTGATTATTAGGTTATCCTGAGCCTCAGGAGGTGTGACATGCACGTTGCAGTCTTCGTCTTCCTTTCATCTTCAAATGGTACGGGCCAACTGCGTTCCTCGTGCCATTCCGTCGACTTTATTGGTGCTTCAATGAGAATGAATGTCAAGGTGATTCTGAGCGGCGTCAGCAGCACAAATGGCAGGTTTCAGAGTGGTAGCCATGTGAGTCTGTATCAGCAAAACAACGAGGAGTCCTTTTGGCACCTTAGAGACTAATTTGTCTCTAAGATGTGTGAGAAAGCTCCGAGCCTGTATTGGTGGGTCCCGCGCTTCCTGGTGGATACAGTGGCCTCAGAAGCTCGCTAAGCCCCTCAATATGCCCTCCCTTTCCCAGTATGGCGGCAAAGGTTACAGTTTATTCAGCTATTTTGAACACAGGCCGTTATGGGAGGTGGGAAGGTGGAATACCCACAGTCTCTGTTGCTCCTTAGAGCTCCGTTGGCACCGTTTGGTCTCCTGCCTGGACCAAAGTCTGTTTCCCCTTTCAAAGGGATCTCTGTAGATCATGCGGGGGTGGGGGGGAAGGGGGGAACCCGGGCCCGCCCTCTACTCCGGGTTCCAGCCCAGGGACCCTAATGATAGCAGCTGTTAGCGGCTTCCCTCCTCCACTGACGCTGCTTTGATTCCCTGGGCCACTTCCCCATGGTCCCTTTTTCCAAGCTTCACCCTTACCTCAGGGTTCAGTAATGCTTCCTCTCCTCCAGCTCCTTTCACCTGGGCTCTTCTCGAGAGAACTGGAAAGGAGAGCTTTTAAAGCAGTATAAGTGGGACCTTAATTGGTTCCAGCTGTCTCCATTACCCTACTAGCCTTAACTGACCCTTTGTCAGTTAATTGAGGTCAGGTGCCGGCATTAGCCTAAAGACCTTAACTGGTTAAATTGGCGTTAGATATCTAGATGTCTTGATTGGCCTGGAGTAGCCCTTGTTTGGCTATCCAGGGAACAGGGACCTGCTCATTCTGAGGCTGATATACCTGCCTTCTGCTACCCCCTTATATCCTTCTGGCCTGAGTCCGTCACAGGTGTTAGTCTCTAAGGTGTCACAAGTAGCACAAGTGGGTGTCATGAAAGGAATCCATTTTGTTCCTTTCAATTCCTGCAGGTCGTGGCTAGGAGCATTGGGCAGTTCATTCTAATCCTGCCAGAAAGGAGGGATCCATTTTTCTGCATTCTCATCACCCGCATTCTCAATGGGTCAGACCCTCTTCCCTTTGAAATTAATGGGAATTATTCCATTGCCTCCAGCTTGTTTCTTTTCAGGACCTAAGTCTGAAATTCACCCTTTGGCTGGGGGATGGTATGATGCCAACCAACAATTTTAGTCCAATATTAAACTTTCAAACTGGGTCTTAACAGGGTCTTAAGTGGAGTATGGACCTTTGTGATGGCCGTCTCACCCGGGGTGAATCTTACACTATGGTGAGTAAAACTTGACCTAAGACTGGACCTCCAGTTAGGTCACCAATGCTGTCTCAAAGGGCTGCCTAGATCAGATTTGCTCATGAGATTTGCTCATGGGTCAAGGGGAGGGATGGTGGAGAGTGAAAGGAAGCAGTGCTCTTTTATGTCAGGATCTCTCCATCCATGAGCAGCCAAGAAAAGGACGTCTTGTGAGACAATGCAACTGACTGAGCCCAGCAACAAGCCGAGGAGAGATGAAAATCACACCTTCTTGAGGAAGGAGGAGATGGCTGTGGGATGAGATTTGACATAAACTGTGACCAGCCATAGGGCATGTTGCAGAAAACATTCCTGCCAGAACCAGCATGTTGAGTAAAGTGTAACGGATACCCGCAAGGGTGGTTCCGTATCCAGGAAATGAGCAGAGGAGTCTTCCTTTGATTATGAGGCTCTGAGTCTCTTTGAAGTTGAAGCAACTGTGCTGATTTACACCGAGGGGGAACTGTCATTTTTCAATTAAAAAGTTTTTAAAACTAACAAATGCAAAACTACATTTGAATGAAAATGAAACAGCCCCAGATTGTGTGGCTTTACGTTAGGATGTGATTAAGAGAGTGAAATGAGAGCCTGGCCTCCATTTTGTTTAAACTGATTGTATTACTCCGGGCAGAGGTGTCTAATGCCAACAACAATTTATTTATATTCTAAGAATACAACCCTTTGCGTGTGTGAAACAGCAGCGAGTGTTTGTGAGGGACTTTGAACTCTGGAGTTCTGAGGTCGCTGAAGAACTTCCAGCCTTAACACCCCGCCTCTCCCTGTTTGAGAGGCCTAGAAACAGAGACATGTTGAGAAGATGATCACCCAGACATCTGTTGCAGGAACAGAAATACAACCCTACCAGAGGCAGGGCTGTAACTATGGAGGGGAGAATGGGTCAACCGTCGAAGGCGTAGAGCTACTGGGGAGCAAAAATGGGCAATTCAAGTGTAGTGGCCTCCCCGGCTCCCACACAGTGTTGGGCCCAGCAGCATCCAGACGGAGCCCAGGGTTCTGAGAGCCTCCTCTGCCCATAGGATCGTGGGCCCAGGGGCCCAGGCAATTGCAGGCTCGCCGACACTAGGAGGCTAAGGGGGCAGCAGGCAGGCAGGGTGCTGAGCGCTGCTTGGCTCCTACTGAGCATGCTCACTGCTCAGTAACATCTGCTGAAGCTGCTGCACTTGCTGGTGATTAAAAAGGTTAAAGGGGCAAATTGTGGGGGATGGGCAAGGTGTGAGCAGGCGGCGGTAATTAACTGCATGGGGACAGGGGAATCAAACTACCAGAGGCAGGGGCAGAAGGGGGCCAAGGAGAAAAATTGGAGGGGTGGGAGGAGCCTGGGTTGAGGCCAGAGGTAAGTGGCTGCTAGAGGGTGGCAGAGGGCAAAGCCCTGGCACAGGGAGTGTTTTTGTCAGCACTCAGCAGGGGTAAAACACACCCTGCTCCCTCCTTTAGTTCTGTGTTCCTGTTACTGGGATCTGTCCTTACTTGTTGCTGCTCCAGCCTGATTCAATCCTTATTACAGAGAACAGAATAAGGAGCCTCCCTCCCACTCACTGGAATAACAATCCATTAACTGGCTAGCAAGGTGCCCTCACATGTGAGGGATGTGACACCTTCAGCACAGCCTGGCCCATGATGCTGAACACACCCAGGCTTTTCTTGTAAAAGGCCTCTAATTTTGGGCTAGGGACAATTTTCAGTTGTGCCAAGTCAGCTAAAAATAGAGGCCATTGACTGTCCACATGAAGAGACTATTGGGAAAATCTGCATTGGGTGCAGAGCTGGATTGGGGCTGCTGGTGCGGTATACACTGGCAAAGACGCATGTTCACTGTGAACTGTGCTTGTAGCATTCAGGGCTGTGACCCACCCAGATTGTTCCTGACACCCTTCTCTATGTCCATCTAGCCACCATTACCAGGGCATTGGCGTTGTTGCACACTGAAGCACAGCGTAATCCCATTTCAAAATCACCACAGCCAGGTACCTTCTTCTGTCTCCACACTTTGGTGTGAGGGATTTCACGTCTCCCAGGTGTCCATCACGGAAATAGTTACTCTTATTCTAGTCAGTGTTTTCATAGAATCATAGATTCATAGAAGATTAGGGTTGGAAGCGACCTCAGGAGGTCATCTAGTCCAACCCCGTGCTCAAAGAGGACCAACACCAGCTAAATCATCCTAGCCAGGGCTTTGTCAAGCCGGGACTTAAAAACCTCTAAGGATGGAGATTCCACCACCTCCCTAGGTAACCCATTCTAGTGCTTCACCACCCTCCTAGTGAAATAGTGTTTTCTAATATCCAACTTAGACCTCCCCCATTGCAACTTGAGACCATTGCTTCTTGTTCTGTCATCTGGTACCACTGAGAACAGCCGAGCTCCATCCTCTTTGGAACCCCCCTTCAGGTAGTTGAAAGCTGCTATCAAATCCCCAATCATTCTTCTCTTCTGCAGACCAAACAATCCCAGTTCCCTCAGCCTCTCCTCATAAATCTGGTTCTCCAGCCCCCTAATCATTTTTGTTGCCCTCTGCTGGACTCTCTCCAATCTGTCCACATCCTTTCTGTAGTGGGGGCCCCAAAACTGGAAGTAATACTGTACATATGGCCTCCCCACTGTGGAATAGAGGGGAATAATCACGTCCCTCGATCTGCTGGCAATGCTCCTACTAATACAGCCCAATATGCCATTGGCCTTCCTGGCCACAAGGGCACAGTGCTGACTCATATCCAGCTTCTCATCCACAGTAATCCCCAGGTCCTTTTCTGCAGAACTGCTGCTTAGCCAGTCGGTCCCCAGCCTGTAGCAGTGCATGGGATTCTTCTGTCCTAAATGCAGGACTCTGCACTTGTCCTTGTTGAACCTCATCAGGGTTCTTTTGGCCAATCCTCCAATTTGTCTAGGTCACTCTGGACCCTATCCCTACCCTCCGGCATATCTACCTCACCCCCAGATTGGTGTCATCTACGAATTTACTGAGGGTGCAATCCATTCCATCATCCAGATCATTAATAAAGATGTTGAACACAACCGGCCCCAGGACTGACCCCTGAGGGACTCCGCTTGATACCGGCTGCCAACTAGACATCAAGCCATTGAGCCCGACAATCTATCCAGCTTTCTATCCACCTCATAGTCCATTGATCCAATCCATACTTTTTGAACTTGCTGGCAAGAATCCTGTGGGAGACGGTATCAAAAGCTTTGCTAAAGTCAAGATATATCACCTCCACTGCTTTCCCCATATCCACAGAGCCAGTTATCTCATGACAGAAGGCAACCAGGTTAGTTAGGCATGACTTGCCTCTCGTGAATCCATGTTGACTTTTCCTGATCACCTTCCTCTCTTCCAAGTGCTTCAAAATGGTTTCCTTGAGGAACTGCTCCATGATTTTTCAGGGACGGAGGTGAGGCTGACTGGTCTGTAGTTCCCTGGGTTTTCCTTCTTCCCTTTTTTAAAGATGGGCACTATATTTGCCTTTTTCCAATCTTCTGGGACCTCCCCTGATCACCACGAGTTGTCAAAGATAATGGCTAATGGCTCTGCTATCACATCAGCCAACTCCCTCATCAACCTCGGATGCATTCGTTCTGGACCCATGGACTTGTGAATGTCCATTTTTTCTAAATAGTCCTTAACCTGTTCTTTTACCACTGAGGGTTGCTCATCTCCTCACCAGACTGTTTTGCCAAGGACAGCAGTGTGGGATATGACCTTGTCTGTGAAGACCGAGGCAAAAAAAAGCATTGAGTACGTCAGCTTTTTCCACATCTTCTGTCACTAGGTTGCCCCCCCCCCATTCGTTAAGGCTCCCAAATGTTCCCTGACTTTTTTCTTCTTGCTAACATTCGTGTAGAAACCCTTCTTGTTACCTTTCACATCCCTTGCTAGCTGCAACTCCAGTTGTGTTTTGGCCTTCCTGATCAGACCCCTGGATGTTCAAGCAATATTTTTATACTCCTCCCTAGTCATCTGTCCGAGTTTCCAGTTCTTGTAAGCTTTCTTTTTGTTTTTAAGCTCACTGAAGATTTCACTGTTAAGCCAAGCTGGTTGTCTGCCATATTTGGTATTCTCCACAGCTCTAAGCTGCTGCAGATGGTGGTGGAGGGTGGAACCCTGGTACTCTTAGTCACTGGAGATGTCAGGGGTACCCCAGATCTCCGAACCACCAGGGGTGCCTAGAGAACCCTGGGTGCTGCACCCCCTTTCCCCTATTTTTTCACATTTGTTTTCAGTAAAAGTCAGAGCTAGGTCATGGGCTACCATGAGTCTTTGTACATTGCCCATGACCTCTCCCTGAGTTTTATTAAAATTAACCGAGACCAAATCTTAACCTGAATTATTTTTAGTCTAGAATATCCTAACTCAAAAAAATCTGTAATAAAAAATAATTATATAAAATATGGTAGGAGGCACAAGTATGCTTGCTCAGCCAGAGCGCTAAAATGTATAATTCAAACATCAAACACTTACTTTATGTCATAGCACCCGTTGGGATGAAGTCACCAGGTGCACTGTGTGCACTACTTTCTCTTTCTTTGGAAACACATCTCTCTAATGGGTCAGAGTAACCCAATGGTAACGAATTCCTGCAGGTTTGTGAAACAAGGCACAGGGTAGGTTATTTCTCTAACATGGCCTTCTTTATACACGAGGATAATAATGGTCCAAAGGAATTACAAGTGTGTACATTTCAAGCTTGTTCATGTGCAGTATAGGAAGAAAAATCTCTATATAGAATTGAAATGGATAAAATTTTGGTACAAGAGAGTTTAATTCTGCGCAAGTGTAAATACCCACCACTGAGCCAACATCGTCAAATAAACAAGTTAAAGACAAGACTCTAGATGGTTAATCGTTGTTCACACTTAGATGAGAAGACGTTTCACCCCAAAGTTCCCCCCCAAAAATATCAAAACAAAATAAAAAATATCCATAATGAGCTTCTCCAAGAGTTACTCTCAGGTCAGGTCTTTGGAAGCCATGAATGGGAAGTATCCAGTAGGGTTCAGGAGATACAGGTTAGTGTTTGGCATGAGTAGTCCCAACTATTGGGGTTCATTTGTGACTCTGCCAATCGCACCCTGTCTTACCGTCACCTGAATGTGCCTCACTTTCCCCCCATGCCAAGCAGCTATAATTGTAACATGAAGGGTAGATTGTCTGAAGCGTCCTCTGATCTAAGGATTTCAAAGCACTTCACAAAACGCACATCATGTTTTATATGGCCAAAGAGGTGTATTATTATAATAGCAGTAACTTTTTACTAGGATGAGATGTTCCAATATTGAAGATTGGCTTCACTTTAAAAATGCATGTCAAGGTCTCAGATGTCACTCCAGTGCTCAGTTCATGAGTCCTAGCCTCTGAAATGGGGGCTCTTTGATTTTCATTCAATGAACCTTTGCATTTCCCGGTTATATATATTTTCAAGTTGACGGGTAGATGCTGAACCAGTGTAAAGGAGGACAGTTCCATCAACTTGAGATTGAAGGAAGGCACTTTACCCAACCTGGGTTAGAGAAAACCTTTCTGCACCTCCATCCAGAGCTGCTCATATCTAATAAAGAGTGAAATCAATGGGAACTATCAGCCATTGCATCCCCATCCATGAGCAGCCAAGAGAACTGGGTCTTTTAGAGACTTCAGCTAATAAAGAAAAGGTAGAAGCACAAGACAGACAGAGTTAATGGCCAGAATGCGGTGGGATTAATTGCAAGTCTGATCGATTTAGGGCAGTCTGCAAGCCCCTTCTCCGATATAGATTTTTTAGCCAGAATTAGGATGATTTTAAAGTGCAAAATTTACCCTCACCAGGATTTCTGGTAACCTGAACAGCATAAAACGCCTCCCCTCAATTGTAGAGGAGAGAATATCACTGAGGTCTATGGAACTGGACTGATGTACACTAGCTGAGGATCCTTTACAGAGCAATGTTTGTTAATGAAAGGAAAATGAAAAGCTTTTTTAAATGAAAAAGGGAACAGCCCCAAATTCAGAGGCTAGGAATCATGAACAGTTGACTGGAACTTTAACATGTATTTGTAGAGTTCATCTTATCCAGCGTTCCTCAAATGTGGCCACCAATGGAGGTTTTTGCAGCCCCGATAACCTCCGAAGCATGGGCAGGGATTGGGGGCAGGGAAAGCAGCAGTTCCTCCCTTCAGTTTCCAGCTCTAGTTGCTTGTTAAAGGCTTTCCCTTCGCCCTTTCCCTGGTTCCTGTCATGCAGACAGAAAGCAGAAGACCAGAAGTCTGAAGTGCAGGCAATGTGACGATGTTTATTGGGCTTAATTCTAGCAAGTATATCCATAGCTCTGTGCACCGGAAGAGCCTTTTTCCCCAGGGTCCCAATTCCCCCCTCCTTAGTAGGCATCATTATAACTGTAGTGCATGACCTTGGTCCCACCTCTTATAATTAATGGTAAGTGTTGGGTCTGGGAGCTTTGCTAACACCTTTTTTGTATCTCATGGCAGGGGTAAGGAGCGAGGTTCTGTTTCGGTCAGGGACAGGCAAATCTTTGGCCTTTTAGTGTTTCCTATCCCCATCCCTCTCCAGACTGGCTGCTTGGCATTATCTCAGGAGAGGAGTTTGAGGCAAGACTGTCCTTCAAGTGTACACTCATATATTACACTCCCACCATACCCAGCAACACATTAGCTCCATCTCTTCCCTCCCACACCGCTCCCATCCCTTTTATATATATTTTAATGTTGAAGGGTAGATACTGAACCAATGAATAGGCGGACAGTTCTGTCATCTTCAAATTGAAGGAAGGCATTTTACAGTATTTGGATTAGAGAAAACCTTCTTTGGAGTGTAGCTTTCTGTGCATACTCTGCACCTCCACCCACAGATCCTCATATCTAATATATAGTGAAATCAGTGGGAAACATCAGCTATTGCATCCCCATCCATGAGCAGCCAAGAGAACAGGGTCTTGTGAGCTTTCTTGATTGAAAAACCAAACAGCCCCAAATTCGGAGGCTAGGAATCATGAATTGATAACTGGAACGACATCACAACCTTAGCATGCATTTGTAAAGTTCATCTCTTCCAACATTTCTCAAATGCAGCCACCAATGGAGCTTTTTGAAGCCCCTACCGCCTGCGAAGCATGGACAGCTCTTTCGGGCAGGGAAAGCAGCAGACCCTCCCTGCAGTGCCAAGTTGTTGTTGCTTGTTAAGAGCTTTCCCTTCTCCCTTACCTTGGTTCCTGTCATGCAAACAGAGAGCAGAAGACGAGAAGTCTGATGGAAATGTGATGTTGTGATGTTACTGAGATGAACTGTGACCGTATAGCTCATTGTTGCAACCAAGGGCCTATAGTTGCACCAAATCTTCTACAAAGGAGGTCACGTAAGGTGTCTATGAAAAGGTTATCATTTGCTGGTTCTGATTATGCTGTCTGTATGCATGTATCATTTTTGTATTTAAAGTTACAAGTATTGCCTCTATACCTGGATTTCAACTGTTGGTTCTTGGGGTAAGACCTATGAAGTAATCAGCCAGATACGCCATGTAACATATCTGCAAGAATGTTATAATGTTATAATAGGCCAGATATGATAATCTTGTTTGTATGTTTATATGGCCTTTGTATTATAAATTATAGATATGTCTGTATGTCTGTATTTGAAACTTGTGCTCTGTTTCTGGGTGACACTCCCAGACAGTTTGGCATCAGCACTACCTACCCTGCTTGATGGGCATGTGCTGGGCAGCTTGTGTTTGAAACAAAGGAAGCAGAGGCCGCATGGCAAGAGACTATAAAAGGCTGCTGCATCTCCTCCATTTTGTCTTCAATCCTGCTTCTTACCTCTGGAGGAACTTGGCTACAAACTGAAGCTCTGAACAATGGATCGAATGACCCATCCAAGCTGTGGTTGCACTCCAGAGACTTGACTTAAGCCAGCAGTTTATTCCATCACTGCTACAAGCCTGAACCAAGAACTTTGCCGTTACTGTATGGAATTGATTCCTTCAACCAATTTAACTCTCATCTATATTCCTTTCCTTTTATGAATAAACCTTTAGATTTTAGATTCTAAAGGATTGGCAACAGCATGATTTGTGGGTAAGATCTAACTGGTATATTGACCTGGGTCTGGGGCTTGGCCCTTTGGGATCGGGAGAACCTTTTACCTTTTACTGGGGTATTGGTTTTCATAACCGTTCATCCCCATTAGGAGTGGTGCTGGTGGTGATACTGGGAAACAGGAGTGTCTGAGGGAATTTCTTATATGACTTGTGAATAGCCAGTGGAGTAAAACCCAAGTCTACTCTGTTTGGCTGGTTTGGTGTGCCTTAATAGTGAAGGACCCCCAGCCTTGGGCTGTAACTGCCCTGCACTAAGCAATTTGTCCTGAATTGATACTCTCAGTAGTGTCCCGCCAAAAGCCACTTTGTTACAGATGTTTACTGGGCTTAATTCTAGCAAGCATATCCATAGCTCTGGGCACCAGAAGAGCCTTTTCCCCCAGGGTCCCAGTTCCCTGCTCCTTAGTAGGCATCATTATGCGTGTAGTGCATGCCCTTCGTCCCACCTCTTACAATGTATGGCAAGTGTTGGGTCTGGGGGCTTTCTACCACCTTTTTTGTACCCCATTGCAGGGGTAAGGAGTGAGGTTGTGCTTCAGTCAGGGACAGGCATTTCTTTGGCCTTTTAGTGTTTCCTATCCCCATCTCCATCCAGACTGGCTGCTTGACCTTATCTCAGGAGAGGAATTTGAGGCAAGACTGTCCTTCAAGTGTACACTCATATATTACACTCCCAACATACCCAGCAATGTTTTAGCTCTATGTCAGGGTTCCCTCCCCACTCTGAACTCTGGGGTACAGATGTAGGGACCTGCATGAAAGACCCGCTAAGCTTATTTCTACCAGCTTAGGTTAAAAACTTCCCCAAGGCATAAATTCTTCATTGCCCTTGGATAGTATGCTGCCACCACCAAGTGAGCTAGACAAAGATTGAAGGAAAAGGACCACTTGGAATTTCTGTTCCCCCAAAATTCCCCCAAGCCCCTTCACCCCCTTTCCTGGGGAGGCTTGAGAGTAACCAAGGTGAGCACAGACCAGACCCTTGGGTTTTTAGGACACCTCCCCCGCCATCTGCTTGTGGGCAGATGTAACACACAGTGTCTTTGTTCTTTGTTGAAACATATTGGTAAGAATATAAAAGTATCAAAAATTCAAATGAGCAAACAAGACCCAAAATTCTATCTCAGGCAAATAAACTGGCCTGAATACAACATTATCATCACTAAAACACTCACACTCCTGAGTAGCTGTTACCAAGGGTAGTGAGATGTGCCTCCTTGGTGTTTGCACGGGCGCCGCCAGCATCGATCAGCACCATCACCATGCACCCTCCTCAGGGACTCTGGGAAGTGCCTCTGGATACATGTGGGGCCAGTGTGCGTGGTATCGGAGGCAGCTCTTGTCAGTGGAGGTGGCTGCGGCATTTGGTTGTTGGGTGGTCTCCTGGTCATCTGCCCTACTGGCACCTGGCAGGGGACCGGGGAGCCTAGGACAATGCAGGTGATCAGATGGTTCCTGGGGTGAGCTCTCGCTGAAGAGCTGGGGCAGGCAGGGACAGAGAGACAATTTTGTCAGAGCAGCCATCAGCAAGAGTTAGTGGCTGCACTCTGAGGTGACCAAAAATTTTCTTGTGAGAACCCCAGCCTAAACATACCTCTGCTGGTAATATATGAATAGAACTGGGTCCATGGATGGTTTACATTAATGCAGATTTCCCTATAGCTGAGACAGAGTGGGAAATGCACCAATTACTTATACCAGCCAGAGGTTTGTTTAGGGTATTACTTTAAGCTGCCTTGCTGGTGATGGGCTCACACCTGTATTATGAAAGGACAGGCTTGACTGGTTAAGCCAGACTCTCGTTAAAGAGAGGGAAAAGCAGAAAGTTAAATAGTTGACTTAGGAAAAAAATCCAATGCACATGAGATGCTGTCTGGAGAGACTCATGACTATGAGGGCTGTACTCAGGGCAGACTGTCAAAAAGCAGGGCGGAAACCCTACCTGATGGCATGTTCTATAATTGGATTTCACAAACCGAGTACCAAGTGTGAACTCCCAAAGTACTACAATAGATTTAAAATGAAGTCACAGTCTCCCCTTGGACACCCCAGTCTATCTTGTCTGCCGGGCAAGCTGAACTGTGTGATAAATGGTGGTGACTTCCAGCAAAAAATCACAAAATAGTAACATTACACCCAGTCCCACATTCATTCAGGTCAATTTGCATCCCAGATCTCCCACCAAAGACAATACTGATCGTGAATTCTACAGTAAACTAATTAAAGTTTATTAGCTAAGAAAAAGGAATGAGAGTTATTGAGATGGTAAAGCAGATAAAAATATATGTACAGGTTAATCACAGTTGTGACGGGGCAAGGCCAGATGGCTATGGTAAAGTAGTGGGAGACAGATATATTAGCCACAGGCTAAACAAATCCTTATACCAGGATAAGCAAATAGCAGCTGCTCCAAGTCAATTAAGACACCTGGAGCCAATTAAGATCTTTCCAGAAGGCAGGGAAGACAGGTACGTTGATCAGGACACATGAAGCCAATCAGGGCCTGGCTGAAACTAGTTAAAAGCCTCCCAGTTTGTCAGTTGGGTACGCGTGTCAGGAGCTGTAGGAGGAAGCCACACTGTTGGAGAAACTGAGCAGTACAAACCAAATCAGGCACAAGGAAGGAGGCAGTGAGGTAAGGGTGAAGTAGATATTGAGGAAGTGGGGGCTGCTGTGGGGAAGTGGCCCAGGGAATTGTACACATCCTGTTTCCAAAATGTCAGCTACCATAGCTGATACTATTAGGGTCCCTGGGCTGAAGCCCGGAGTAGAGGGCGGGCCCAGGCTCTCCCCTTCCCCACCCCCAAATTAATCACTGTGACTGAGAGACAACAGGAGAGTCGCTTCTCCTCACCGACCTTGCTGGCTTCTGATGAAAATGGCTCAGTAGGCTGTGACCCTTGCCTCTAGAGATTGAAGGGCTACGTGGAGGGTCACAGTGAGCCTCTGAGGCTAGCGAAATCTGCCAGGAAGTGTGGGACCCATGGAGACCGGGACAGAGCTTTGTCACACAGTCTATAATTGCTAAAAGTCGCAGAGATTTGGGAAACTGGCAGTTTCCCAAAAGTCTTTTAGGGCTACCCAGAGTAACTCTTTTTCTCATTCAGTTATTCTGCCTGTGAGAATCCAACCAGTCCAGAGATGAAGAATTTTTTCTTGTGTCCTTACTTTTATTTCCCACAGAAAAGAAGCTGACAGGGTCACTGCCTATGTGGGCCCTTTCTCTGATGGCAGAGAGAAGAATGCATGTAAGGTCTTTGATCAGCACACACAATGCCCACTTGCCTTCAAATGCACAAGAATTCACACCTTCCTGTTTACTTTCTTCATTTGCATTACACAAGGCTTCTTTCTCATTTGATGCATTATTAAGTTACAGGGTTATACAATGCAAATATTTGCTCTTACATTCTAACTGGGTAGAGATATGTGAAAACAATACATGCACCATCCCATTAGTTGTCAGGATGTTTAAACACCAAATAGATTCTTAGACATTTAACAATCACTTTCATATATGCTTCTACACAAGTGAATTGGCCTGGCTTCCAGCTGTGAGTTTGTCAGTTCTCAGCTGACACTTGGCTTACCAGAGCTGGCACTTGGCTTACCAGCGTCACAGCACGAGTACACAATGGGCAATAACTGGCTAGGGGTAGTATGGCTGAAAAAGATCTTGGGTTCCCAAAAGCTTAGGTTGAGTTCACTGGAGTCTCAGTTAAAGTCTCTGATCACTAAATCTAGACAGTCTGCTGAGACAAAAGCAAGATCTTCCCTCCAGTTGCTTGCAGGAATCTTCAGTTGAAATCCAGGCAGACTCTTCCTCCTCCTCTGCTGAAATCACTCTTAGCCAGTCAGAGAACTGATTAACCAACCACCACATTAAGTATATAGATTTTAAAAAAAACCCAACTCTGTTACTGAGAATAGCAAAACTTACAGAAAAGTCACAGTCTAGACTAGTGAGTAGCTGTGTCACCCTGGCTCTAACCTGGAGTGCCTGGCACACTGCTCTGCCTCTGTAGCCTCCAGTCCTGGACTGCTCACCAACAGCCTCCAGCACGTCAGTCGCTTCCACCTTGGTCTGTGTGTGATCTGCAGCCAGCCACAGCTCAGCTCTTACCAGTCTCGTTTATACTGCAGGGTGATGCCAACACACTCCCAGTCCTAGATTTTCCCCCAGAAATGGATGTCCTGTACTGCTCAGCCCTCTCCAGGACAATACAAGCTTAACCTGCAGCAAGAGAGATTTAGTGAGATATTAGGACAAACTTGCTAACTACAAGGATAGTTGAGTATTGGAACAACTCCAGGCTGATGCCCTGGGGCACAGAGCTGCAGGAATACGATGTGGAAATTGTCCATATTAAAGGCAAAGAAAAGGTGGTGGCAGATGCACTGTCTGGGCAAGAGGGTTCCAAGCCTACGTATAGGGATTAGCCAGTGGAAGAGTCAGCAGCAAGAGGGTAAGGGGTGAGGTGTGACCAAGGACCCTCAGCAGGCACAGAGTTGCATGGCATTTTACAGGGATACTCAGGGTTGAAGGTATACAGGTTAACTTTACAAAGGGTGGCATGTGAGGGCTCTGCCCCGAGCCAAGAGCCCGCTGGTCATCATAATGGTTGCAAAGCATAAGGACAGATTATGTGTAATTATCTGATAATTACACAGATAATTATGTATCTGTACTGGAAATCATGTGCTTAAGGTCTGGGAGTTACGTCAGGTCACACAAAGGGATGAACTTGCTCCTGTGAGGCAGGAGGGAACAGACCTGTCTCTCTCTCTCACTCTCAAGGTGGTCTTGTGTGTATTGGGTATTGTCCACTTCACAAAGGAGGCCTGTGCACAGACGGAGCCGAATTCTAATCAAGAGCTTGTGAAATCACCAAGAAAGAGGCACACAGGGGGAAAAAACAAACAACCAGCAGGGCAGCACCCCGTTAATGAGTAAAGACAATGGACCTTTGGAGCATCCTTGGGGGGCAGAGGTTACCGCCGGCATCCTTCACCGAGGAGACAAGCTGGTAGCGTGGCTTCCCTCATGAAAAGAGGAGCACAGTTAGGCCTGGGTGCAAAACGCAGCAAGGACTTTGCGTGAGCATTAGGTAAATACGTCCAGGTAAGTGGGGTGGGCTGTTCCTTCGGGAGTCGTGAAACATGCGAGTGTCCAGTGGAGCAGGGTTGCATACTCCAGGAGCCACTCAGAGGGCTCGGGGTTGAGGTGTGCCTGTTGCTAACCGGCAGAGGGACAGCAAAGCCTTCGTAGACTATAATGGGAGGACCTCTGTTGCCCATGGCAAAAGAGGTATTGAGCTGACCCATGGCCATGTACAGTCATGGCTTCCCTACCTTAGTGCATGTTGTGCTCAGTTCTGGTGTTGGCACTTCAAAAAAGATGTTGGAAAAATTGGAGAAGGTTCAGAAAATAGCCAGGTAAAGGATCTGAGCTCTGGACAACCTGTCTTATAGTTAGAAACTAAGGAAACTCGTCCGCTTCAGTTTATCCAAGGGTAGGTTAAGAGTCTGCAAGTACTAGCGTGTGTTAGGCAGGAGATCAGGCTGGGTTATCAGAATGGTCCCTTCTGGCCTTAATATCTATGACTCTATGGCGCTTGTGAATTGTGTCCCAGGGAAGGGGTGGGAGTTCGCTCACTTGTGATATTTACAACTTAGACTGAAACAACACTCCAGACAGAGCTGTCAGCTCTCTAACATCTGGGCCTATGTAACCCCACTACTTAGTGAGCCAGAGCAGGTCGTCCCTCCCTAGAACTCCTCAGGGTGGTTTGTGCCACGCCTGGTGTTTGTTCTTGTCTTTAATTTCCCTACAATAATGGGGATTTGGTTATCGTAACCACAGCTAGATATAAATATATACTGTCTTTAATGAACCTGCTAGAGTGTGTGTGTGTGTGTGTGCGTGTATGTGTGTGTGTATGAGGCAGAAGATAGAGAGAGCACTGCCCTCTAATGGATAGAATCAGAACGGCACAATGGTGTGTGGTGAGCCCTAGAAAGAGGATGGTTACGGGGAATTCTCCTGTAGCTCAATTTTCCAGATGAAAGAGCTACAGGTTGTTATGTGCACATCAGACCATGTGGAATTAAGAAGAAACTGACTGACTGTCAAAAACAGAGGGAAAAATTAAATCAATCGAAGAAGTTATCTAAATTGGGCCTGTAACTAATTACACCTTCAGGAACAAAGGGCCTCTCAAATCCTCCAGACAGTCTAAAAAACTGTCTACAAACATTCAGGACTCAGGGGTCTTCTAACCATTTTCACTTATTCTCCTGTGTGAACTAAAAAAGTCCTGTTCCACTCGTTCTCTCCCTAACTCTTCAGACTATGTGCTAGGGGTCCTTTTAATATAGGACTGAATCTTACACAGACACTCTCTGATTCTTAACAATGGGAAGGGTTTAGGGGGTTTCCATTTTCCCCCCTATTATTTGGTTGCAGGCATTGGTTTCTTCATGCTTCAGAAATTAATGCTTGGATTGTCAGAGCAAGACATGCATTTGGGACAGTAGATCCTGTTGATTTTAGTTGGAACTTGGGCATTCAGATCCCTTAGGGAGCTCTGAAAAATCTCACCCCCAATTTTTAATTCAGGATTTTGGAAGAAACTCCCTCAGTTTCCTCTATAAAGGACTAATTCATTGTCTTCTGCTTTCTTCTGAAGCAGCTGGTGAGAGACACTCATTGAGACAGTATACTGCATTAGATGGGTCACTTATCTCTTCCAGCCTGGCAACTGCTACCTTCTCACACGCAGGAGTAATTCTAGGTGCAGATCTTCATCTGGTCTAACTTAGTGTAGCTGCAGTGAAGCCAGTGGTGCAGCGCAGACTTGCACCAGGGGAGGGTGTAGTGGGTTGTAGTTTGTTTGGATTTAAAAATTCCACTTTTGTTATTTCATCAGCAAGTGTTAGTGGCTCGCTAAAGTTTCCAAACCAAAGTACAGCCATGTTCTATGTGATATTTTTTTAGTGGACTGGTAACCCAAGCATTAATGACAGATATTTACTATCTATTTACACTTCTTAGAGACAGTATTTTTTAGGACAAAACAAAGAAGAAGTATTCAAAAGTGTTGGTTAGGTCCCATCCTTCCTTCCTTCCTTCCTTTCTTCCTTTCTTTGTTTCTTCCTTTCTTTCTTTCATGACCTGACTTACAATAGGAGATTATCATTAAAATTTTCATTCCACCAACCCATGTACCTTGAGTTTACTGCCTTGCCTTCTGCATCTTTCAAATTTATCTCCACTGCAGAAAGATGTCTTGCTTCACAAACGTATGGAGTGACATGCCACAAAGCATGCTTGACAGCTGCAACAAGCCACACTTAGGGCAGTGCCCTGACTCCACAGTTCTTATCCAACCACCCCTGGCTGTGTCACAAACATACAGTTAAGGGTTAATTCCTCTTTTACCTGTAAAGGATTAAAAAGCTCACATAATCGGGCAGGAAGAAAAGTCTTTGTCTGCTGTTGTTCTGTGTGTGCTTTTGCCGGAGACAGATCAAGGAAGCAGCCATCCAACTCCTATAAAATTAGTGAGTATTTAGAGAGAAAATGTGTTAATTTACTTTTATTTTGGCTTGTGTTTTCCCTTGTGTAAGAGGGAGGGTATTTTTGGTTTCTTTTTGTAACTTTAAAGTTTTGCCCAAAGGGAAACCCTCTGTGTTTTGAATCTGATTGCCTGTGAGATTATCTTCCATTCTAATCTTACAGAGGTAATCCTTTCACCTTTTTTCTGTAATTAAAATTCTTCTTTTAAGAACCTGATTGATTTTTCATTGTTTTAAGATCCAAGGGTTTGGGTCTGTGTTCACCAGGACTAATTGGTGAGGATATATTCTCAAGCCTTCCCAGGAAGGGGGGGTTTGGGGTTGGGGGATTATTCTCAAGCCTGGCCGGGAAAAGGGGTGTAGGGGCTTGGGAGATATTTGGGGGAAGGAAGAGCTCCAAGTGGGTCTCCCTAAATGTTGTTTAAATCACTTGGTGGTGGCAGCGTTACCTTTTAACCTAAGCTTGTAGATATAAGCTTAGGGGGTCTTTCATGCGGGTCCCCACGTCTGTACATTAAAGCTCAGAGTGGGGAGGGAACCCTGACAGGCTGTCATGATGTTCCCAGGAGCAATTCTCAAGTCTTTTCCTCAGGAAAGCAGTGTGGAATCCTCAGGAGCAGCTGACATCGGCTGAGATGACGGGGGCACATACGGTGATAGAGGCTCATAACATTATGGCTGATGATATGATTACGGGGGTCCCTGTGGTTATGGGAGATTATTCGATTATGGTGGCCCATATGGTGAGGGGGGGCTATATGGTAACAGGGATCCATATGGTGTTGGGAGAATACCAGAGTTAGGGGGGATGGCGATGGAACCATCAGTACCTTAACGGAAGCTGTGGGTCATGTTAAACCCAGCAGGCATATCCATGGGAAAAGACAGTACCAGGAAATGAATGGCACGATACAGATTCATGTCTGAGTGCATAGGCCTGACTTTGAGATGTGCAGAGTACAGCAACTTCAGTGTGAAATGATGAGAGAGCTCCATGTCATCAGCACCTCTGCAAACATTCCTCATGTTTCCCATGCTACACTTGATGGGTTTTGTCTAATGCCTTCCTGGCTATGGGCTTCCTTTTTTATCAACCCAGTGGGCCTGATTCTCAACTACATGATGGGCATTACACCTCTTGGTAAAGTATAAATGGGGTAGGGGACATAAGGTGGATGTTATCTACATCTACAATGACTTGAATGCCTCTCTCCCTGCCAAAGAAGTGTCCAAAAGCTTTAGTGTCATTGAGAATTCGGCTAGGTGATCTCCTATTCATGAATATGGACCGTTTCTTTCTGCCTTTTAACTTTCTAACAGCAGCTACATAATGGAGAAGGTTTTAAAACTTCTGCTTTTATTGTTTTTTGCTTTAGTTCAGATTCACCAAAGTGAAAGAAATAATTAAAAATGGTGGTAAACAGACTTGTGTGTCAAACTTTACAGGTGCATTAAAGAAGTAAGAGAACTGTGTGAGAAATACTTCACCTTGGAGCTGGGGAGAGGACACGGCCGTCCATGAAACCGTAGAAATATAGTCTTGCTACTCTGTTTTGTTTCTTCATTCATTATTTTGATAATTTTCCACTCCCTTTTATTTTCAATTGAAATATATACTACCTTGTACTATTGGTCTTCTGATTTACTTGCTCATTCATTTGTCATCTTTTAGTATCAGCAAAGGCTTCCTCATCATTTTTCCAGTTTTAGATACCTCCAGTGTTGGAGCACAACTCAGGAAAGCTTGTGGCCTGTTATCAAAATCTTTGAGTATAAACAGCTTCCATTAGCTTCAAGGGGAGTTTTGAGAACTCAAAACTTTATAAAATGGGGCCTACAGCCTGTCCTGACAGCCGTATAAAATCAACAGCTTCTCTGGAAAGAGGTTGGCTTTGCTGCGTCTAGAAGCGCGATACGTGGAATAATGGCTGATTTAGCCCATGTCCAGTTCTGTTAGATCTGGAGTATTGCATGAAATGCTCTCACTTGAATTGAAAGAATCAGAGTTGCTAGGTCTTCCAATTTCAAAATGGAAAAATAACTAAGTAGATCTGTTAGAGAGGAACCCTGGAGATATTTGGGCATTTGTTCTCAATGAAGCTTGTGATCTGGTGGTGAAAGGCTCATTGCTTAACGGCAAAACATTGGCCAAACCGGACAGTCTCTACGCAAAAGAATTAATGGACACAAATCTGACATCAGGAATCATAATACTCCAAAACCAGTGGGAGAACACTTTAACCTGTCTACCCATTCAATGACAGACCTGCGGGTGGCTATCTTACAACAGAAAAACTTCAAATACAGACTCCAACGAGAGACTGCTGAGCTGGAATTGATATGCAAACTAGACACAATCAACTCAGGATTGAATAAGGACTGGGAATGGCTGAGCCACTACAAACATTGAATCTATCTCCCCTTGTAAGTATTCTCACACTTCTTATCAAACTGTCTGTACTGAGCTATCTTGATTATCACTTCAAAAGTTTTTTTCTCTTACTTAATTGGCCTCTCAGAGTTGGTAAGACAACTCCCACCTGTTCATGCTCTCTGTATGTGTGTATATATATCTCCTCAATATATGTTTCACTCTATATGCATCCGAAGAAGTGGGCTGTAGCCCATGAAAGCTCTAATAAATTTGTTAGTCTCTAAGGTGCCACAAGTACTCCTGTTCTTTTTGTAGCAATGCCTGTGTTCTTCCTTTCCAAGGAGCAGTCCATAGGTATAGTCTGATAGAGAAAACTAGAGCAGGATCCCTCTGAAATCAAACCCGTGGCCAGCAGGACTAAGTATTATCTATACAATCCTTGACAGGAGTTTGTCTAACCTGGTCTTAAAAATCTCCAATAATGAAGATTTCACAACCTCCCTAGACAATTTATACCAGTGCTTAAGCACCTTGACAGTTAGGAAGTTTATCTTAATAGCCAATCTAAACATTCCTGCAATTGAAGCTTTTTACTTCTTCCCCTGTCCTCAGAGGTTAGGAAGAACAATTTTTCTCCTTCCTCCTTCTAACAACCTTTTATGCATTTGAAAAATGTTATCCTCTCCCCTCTCAGTCTTCTCTTCAGACTAAACAAACCAAATTATTTTCAATCTTTCCTCATAGGTCATGTTTTCTAGACCTTTAATCATTTTTGTTGGTCTTCTCTGGACTCCAATTTCTCCACATTTTTTCCTGAAATGTGGTGCCCAGAATGGGATACAGCATTCCAGCTGAGGCATAACCTGCTCAGAGTAGAATTGAAGATTTACTTCTTGTGTTTTGCTTACAACTCTCCTGCTGATACATCCCAGATTGATGTTTGCTTTTTTTTGTAACAGTGTTACACTCTTGACTCACATTTAGCTTGTGATCCACTAGGACCCCCAGATTCCTTTCCACAGTACTCCTTCCTAGGCAGTCATTCCAGAATTTGTATGTGTGCAACGGATTGTACTTTGCATTTATCCTTATTGAATTTCATCCTATTTACTTCAGACCATTTCTCAAGTTTGTCCAGTTCATTTTGAATTTTAATCCTATCCTCCAGAGCACTTGAGACCCCCCCAACTTGGTATCATCTGCAAACTTTATAAGTGTACTCTCTGTGCTATAATCGAAATCACTGATGAAGATATGGAACAGAATTCGACCCAGAATTGATCCCTGTGGGACCCAACTTGATATGCCCTTCCAGTTAGAGTGTAGACCCCTGCTAAATATTCTCTGGGAATGGTTTTCCAACCAGTTATGCACCCACCTTATCGTAGCTTCAGCTAGGATGTATTTTCCTACTTTGTTTATGAGAAGGTCAAGAAAGTATTAAAAGCCTTACTAAAAATTAAGATATACCACATCTGCCGCTTGTCCACTATCCATGAGGCTTGTTATCCTGTAAAGGAAATATATTAGTTTGTTTTAACAGGTTGACCTAGACAAATTGGAGGATGGGCGAAAAGAAATGAGGTTCAACAAGGACAAGTGCAGAATCCTGCACTTAGATCAGAAGAATCCCATGCACCAAAACAGGCTGGGGCCCAACTGGCTAAGCAGCAGTTCTGCAGAAAAGGACCTGGGGATTACAGTGGATGAGAAGCTGGATATGAGTCAGCAGTGTGCCCTTGTTGCCAAGAATGCTAACAGCATACTGGGCTGTATAAGTAGGAGTATTGCCAGCAGATCGAGGGAGGTGATTATTCCCCTCTATTTGGCACTGGTGAGGCCACATCTGGAGTATTGCATCCAGTTTTGGGACCCCCACTACAGAAAGGATGTGGATAAATTGGAGAGAGTCCAACAGAGTGCAATGAAAATGATCAGGGGGCTGGGGCACATGACTTAAGAGGAGAGGCTGGGCATGTTTAGTCTGTAGAAGAGAAGAGTGAGAGGGGATTTGATAGCAGCCTTCAAGTACCTGAAGGGGGGTTCCAATGAGGATGGAGCTCGGCTGTTCTCAGTGGTGGCAGATGACAGAACAAGGAACAATGGTCTCAAGTTGCAGTGGTCTAGATTGGATATTAGGAAACACTATTTCACTAGGAGGGTGGTGAAGCACTGAAATGCGTTACCTAGGGAGGTCGTGGAATTTCCATCATTAAAGGTTTTTAAGGCCCGGCTTGACAGAGCCCTCGCTGGGATGATTTAGTTGGTTTTGGTCCTGCTTTGAGCAGGGGGAAGGACTAGAGGGCCTCCTGAGGTTTCTTCCAACCCTAATCTTGTATGATTCTGTAGCCTATAGGATTAACCTGCTTGCTTGCATATCTATCTATCTTTTCTTATAGTTTAAGTATTTGGTTTATTGTAACAGGTTTATATATTTATATTAAAGTAAGTTGGGCTGTAATGCAAGGGACCAACAGGCCATATCCTACCCGTTGAGCTAAGGCAAAGTTAGCATATCTTTGTCTGGGACCTTTCACCCAGATAGCAAAGAGAACACACACACATATGTCTGAGACCTTTCACCTAGATAGATAGATAATGGTAGAATGGCATAGGGGGTTTCCAAGTCTGTACCCACAAACTTAACAGGTACACCACAAGGAAATAACCGAAATAACCCGGAGAACAGAAATAACATGTGGGTGTGTGTGATCTAATGTCAATAATATGTATGTTCATGTCATCAATCCGTACAAACATACGAGCCTATGGAGTAAGTCTACCCCGACATTTTTGGGGGTGAGGAATGAAGTTTGGGCACAGGAGGAAGGGTTTCAGGCACTTGTGCCCTATAAAAGACGTGACCCAACTTGCTAGAGGCCGGTAGACTAGAAGATTAGGAGGCTGTACTTGTTTTTCTTAGAACTTTCTAAGTTACAAGAGGACTAGGCGTAGCTTGGTTTCCCTAAGCTTTTGTTCTTAGTTTTGTGTATTAAGTTTTGATGTTCAGTTTAAGTTAGTTAAGGAAACTCTAAGTTAGCTTTGATAGCTCTTAGCTCCAGCTTCTTCTAAGCTTTGCACCTCTCACTCAAGAATTGAGGCACCTGAACCGCTAGAGGCGAGGCTGGTCCTGTGTCTCTCACCACCAGGTTATCAGGGAAGGGTGTGAGAGAAGAATGAGGGGAGATTTGATAGCTGCTTTCAACTACCTTCGTCGGGGTTCCAAAGAGGATGGAGCTCGGCTGTTCTCAGTGGTGGCAGATGACAGAAAAAGGAGCAATGGTCTCAAGTTGCAGTGGGGGAGGACTAGGTTGGATATTAGGAAAAACTTTTTCACTAGGAGGGTGGTGAAGCACTGGAATGCGTTACCTAGGGAGGTGGGGGAGTCTCCTTCTTTGGAGGTTTTTAAGGCCCAGCTTGACAAAGCCCTGGCTGGGATGATTTAGTTGGGAATTGGTCCTGCTTTGAGCAGGGGGTTGGACTAGATGACCTCCTGAGGTCCCTTCCAACCCTGATATTCTATGATTCTATGATTCTATGATTCTATTAACCAAACCTTTGTAGCATATAATACCATAATGCCATAAATATCTTTTGAAGAGCAGTAATACAATTTGTAACTTGAATTATGTTACCATTTAAGTACTACTTCATTTATCTTAATAAAAAGTCTGTAAGGCTATATCTGTCTCAGTGTGAGCTTCCTGTCATACCCCCGAGGGTCCTTTGTAAATTATGTGGAGCCTGATGCGGGACAAGAACCTTATTATCTTCTGATCAAACAGATTGGTGAGCCTAAAACCCATACTATCCCAATTAATATTATTAACCTTCTCAATCAGGCAACAATTCTATGATTTTATGAGGTGTGATGGAACACCAACCACCAGGATGACTTTTTTATAAACAGAAATGCCATTTTAAGTCTTTCTGAATATGTTTCATGCCATAAAGTCATTGCAGTACCCATATTTCTATTACGATTATTTTCAGTCCATGCTCTTTTTCAGTACCTAAGAATGAGTTTATTTAAAGGTATACAGGAGGACAGTATAGGGATGTTAAAGGACTGTGTGAAAGTTAATGTGGTACCTAAAAGAATCAGACAGTAGTTTTGATTGTCTATGTACTGTAACAATACACAAAAATAAATACATTATCATTAAGGCTAAGATTATGTCCCAGAGACCATGGAATCCATGTCTTCCAGAGACCTCTGTGACACGTTCCGTTTCAGCCCAAGGGTGGGGAGGCTGGAACTCTCAGCCAGCGTGGGTAGCAAAGGGACCCAGAGATCCTAATGTGGCCAACAGGGGCCGTTCAAAGGTCTCAGCCACTGCAGGTGGGGTGGGGGGTGGGATCCTGGTACTCTTAGCCAGATTTGATTTGGTCTGAGGGCTCCAGATAAAGCATCCATAACAAATGGTCAGGTGAGTAAAGTTTTCCCAGCATTCATCTGTATGAATAATCCCTGCGGAAACACCCAAACCCTGGGGAAGTGAAGGTCCATAGAACAGGGAAGGTGATTTGTGGATTGCATGTTGAGAAGGGCTTTCTAGTGAAGAGCCAAACTTTCAAAGCACTCTAGAAGCAAAGGCATCCTGTCCTGAAAGGAGCTCTGCCATTCAAAGAGCTCGGGCGAGAATTACCTTTACTTTGTTAAAACAGGTAATGCAAGGTGCAACTCCACCCCAGTATGGAAACCCAACAGAATGCTGTAAACTATTTCAAGGAATTCTGATTTCTCCTATCACTCCAGGGCTTCAAAAAGTCGCACCTTGAGTAGTGCCTGATGCTGCTGGCTCTTCAGGGATGAATTTTGTCCAGGGCAATGTTGAAAGAAGGAGGGAGGAACAAAGAGAACCAGAAGACGGCTATTATGATGCATCAGAGTTTTTAATGAGAGTGACATTTGCAGTACACAGTTACAGGAAAAATACTAGAGCAGAAAGAAGGTATTTTCAGTTTTGCAAGAAAGCCTGCGACCCACCACCCACCTCAATGGGATGTATTACACACACAATGTTCTTTTTTGTTGTTGTTGTTGCAGCTGCAGCGGTTGACAAACAAGTCCCCTTTGCAACCATTTTCAGTTATTTTTATTACCCCAGTCGGTGGGAAGTGAGACAAAGGAAAAGAGAAGCAGAGAACTACTCCACTTCTCAATTAAATGTCTGCCGCAGAGAAGGTCAAAGCGAGTTGCTAAAGATACGCATTGATGGAAAGGATCGAACACAGAGTGTCTAATTCTCCTTCACAGCAAGGTCTCTTTTTTCCACGCTTAAGGGACTTAAAATGATAGTAAATGTAGCTGATGCCTGTCTTAAGGACGCTATTTCCCTTCAACAGCGGAGTTAATGTAAGCAGCCTGCGTGCAATTCAGAATGAGTCCATATGTGAATAAGAGAATCAGCACTTGGCTGGCAAAGCCTTGGCAGAAAGAGTCATAAAGCGTAACAGTAGAAATGCAGCATGGCTGTCAGACCAAGGTGCTGCGCACACACAGCTCCCACTGAGTTCAACGGGAGCCACGTTTGCACAGCACTTCTGAAAGCCATGCCCAAAAGATCAGGGGTGAATCTGTATCTTGCTGTTCATTTCCTGGTTCTTTCTTCTTCCACGGTTTAACATGGCCCACAGCTTCCACTGAGGTACCTATGGCAAGATACCCCGGAACCACATAATCCCCCATAACCACCATATCCCCCTAACCCAGACAATCCTCCGTAATGGCCTCCAGAACCATTCAATCCCCCCAAACCGTATGAGCCCCCGAAACCGGCTCCCACCACAGGTGCTCCTACAGCTCCCACTACACTGTGCTGAGGGAAATTGCTGAGAATTGGTCCTGGGAGGGTCATGACAACCGGTGAGGGTCTGATCACCACTTGGGAGTCAGGGCACTGCCTAACGCATGGCTCGTTGCAGCTGCCAGTAACTGGACTGGGTCGGGCCACCCCGCATTCTGGATAGCACAGGCTGGAGAAAGTCATCTTTCTGCAATGGAGGTAAACCTGAAACACACAACAGGCACTATAGTAAAGAGAAGGAACAAGGGCTGGTGTAAGAAAGGCTTTAAAGCTGGTGCGGCCCAAGAGAGAAAGGAAGAGTGGACTAAGTCCCTGTGTTCATGGCCATGTCTTTCTTCCTATATCCTCTTTCTACACCTCTTGTCCACTCGCACTAAACTTCCCTCCCAACTGGCCCCCTTGATCCCCTCTCAATGGCTTTGTCTGAAAAACACAGACTAGAATAAGTGTCACTATTTCTATTCTGGATATCTGGATTCTCTGTCCATTTTAGACATTTCTCAAAGAGAACATGGCTGGGATCATAGTAATCACTTTCTTTCATTTGAGGATTTAACCTCTGCATGCAAACCAGTTGAGTCTGGTATCACAGGGTAATTTTTGATTTTCCAAAGCTTGTGAGTCAACAATAGTTGCTGATGAATAAACAGAGAAGTTTTCTTTTCTCCAAAGAAAACACTAAGGAGAAGCTCCTCAACTGGCGTTCAGGTGCAGTGACTTTCATGGAGCGACACTAAATTACATCATCTGAGGAAAAGCACCTTCAATGGCTATTTCTGCAGAGAAGAACATAAGAATTGCTAGACTGGATCTCACCACTTGTCAGCTTAATCCATTGTCATGTGTCCAATAGTGAGGAGTAACAACTGCTTGAGAAGAAAGTAAATGACCACTGAATTGGTCCTTTCTGAACTAAGCTGGGAAAGTTTCTTCCTAAGCCAGCTAAGTGAAAAATGGCTAAATGACTTTGTAAAGTTATTGAAAAGATTTCAGTTAGTAGGAAATATGTTTCCCAATTGCCTATGTTGGTCCTAAAATCCCTCTATTAGCTTCAAATCATGAATCTACCAGTCCTATAACTAAATCACTACACAAGCTAATTATGGAAGAACAGCCAGATCCCAAATAAATATCCCAGTTAGTAAATGCAATATTCAGACTTACATGGAAAGAGGCCATACTGTCACATCTCTAGAGTTCGAAAGTGATTGAGTTTAACTGGACTTACCCAGGTCACCAAGGAGATGAGGTCCGGAGAAGTGTTTAGAAAATCCCTGAGTGGTGAGTGCTTTTATACAGTTCCTAGGAGTGCCTGGAGGATCTGCGATGCTCTTTGTGGAGGCGGTCCTAATTAGTCACCAAACAAACTTGATTGCCTTGCAGAATCCTCCTTTGGATGTAGCTCTTTTGCTCTGGGATTGTGATTATTAGGTTATCCTGAGCCTCAGGAGGTGTGACATGCACGTTGCAGTCTTCGTCTTTCTTTCATCTTCAAATGGTAGGGGCCAACTGCGTTCCTCGTGCCATTCCGTCGACTTTATTGGTGCTTCAATGAGAATGAATGTCAAGGTGATTCTGAGCGGCGTCAGCAGCACAAATGGCAGGTTTCAGAGTGGTAGCTCTGTGAGTCTGTATCAGCAAAACAACGAGGAGTCCTTTTGGCACCTTAGAGACTAATTTGTCTCTAAGCTGTTAGTCTCTAAGGTGTCACCAGTAGTAGAAGTTGGTGTCATGAAAGGAATCCATTTTGTTCCTGTCAATTCATGCAGGTCGTGGCTAGGAGCATTGGGCAGTTCATTCTAATCCTGCCAGAAAGGAGGTGTCATAAACAGATAGTTAACGGTTAATGCCTCTTTTACCTGTAGAGGGTTAAGAAGTTCACCTAGCCTAGCTGACACCTGACCAGAGGAACCAATGGGAGGACAAGATGGTTCAAAGGGAAGGAGGGAAGTTCCCTTTGTCTGTGTGAGTTTCCCTTTGGACCGGAGTGGGAAAGCTCCAGAATTCAGCCTCTTATTAAGTAGTGAGTATTAGTGAAGGAAAGAAATAGGTTTATGTTTATTTCTTTGTAACCTGTTTGTGCAATTAGAGGAATAGTCAAATTGGGTATTTGGGTATTTTTTTATGTGTAACTAAGAGTTTGCCCAGGGCAGCATCCTCTGTGTTTGGAATCTGTTGTCTGTAAGAGTAGCAGGTATGCTAATCTCTCTCAAAGGGTTTTCTTTTACCTTTCTTTTCTTTAATTAAAAGCCTTTTTCTTAATACCTGATTGATTTTTCCTTGTTTTAAGATCCAAGGGGGTTTTATCTGGGTCCACCAGGAGTTGGTGGGAGAAAGGAAGGGGGATGGTTAATTTCTCCTTGTTTTAAGATCCAAGGGGTTGGATCTGTGTTCACCAGGAAATTGGTGAAGAGTCTCTCAAGGCTACCCAGGGAAGGGAATTAGTGCTTGGGAGTGGTGGCAGCCAGACCAGATCTAAGCTGTTAATTGAGCGTAGAGCTTCTCATGCAGGTCCCCACATCTATACCCTAAAGTTCAGAGTGGGGAAGGAACCTCGACAGGAGGGATCCATTTTTCTGCATTCTCATCACCCGTATTCCCAATGGGTCAGACCCTCTTCCCTTTGAAATTAATGGGAATCATTCCATTGCCTCCAGCCTGTTTCTTTTCAGGACCTAAGTCTGAAATTCACACTTTGGCTTTGGATGGTATCATGCCAACGAAAGTTAGCCCTATATTAAACCTTCAAACTGGGTCTTAACAGGGTCTTAAGTGGAGTATGGACCTTTGTGATGGCCGTCTGCCCAGGGGTGAATCTTACCCTTTGGTGAATAAAACTTGACCTAAGATTGGACCTCCACTTAGGTCACCAATGCCATCTCAAAGGGCTGCCAAGATCAGATTTGCTCATGGGATTTGCTCATGGGTCAATGGGAGGGATGGCGGAGAGTGAAAGGAAGCAGTGCTCTTTTATGTCAGGATCTCTCCATCCATGAGCAGCCAAGAAAAGGACGTCTTGTGAGACAATGCAGATGACTGAGCCCAGCAAGAAGCGGAGGAGAGATGAAAATCACACCAAATGGAAAACGACATTCGAATGAAAATGAAACAGCCCCAGATTGTGTGGCTTTAAGTTAGGACATGATTAAGAGAATGACATGAGAGCTTGGCCTCCATTTTGTTTAAAATGACTGTATTACTCAGTGCAGAGGTGTCTAATCCCAACAATAATTTATTAATATTCTAAGAATAGAACTCTTTGTGTGTGTGAGTGTTTGTGAGGGGCTTTGAACTCTGGAGTTCTGAGGTTGCTGAAGAACTTCCAGCCTTAACACCCTGCCTCTCTCTGTTTGAGATGCCTAGAAACAGAGACATGTTGAGAAGAAGGTCACCCAGGGGTCCGTTGAAGGAACAGAAATACAAACCGACCACAGGCAGGGCTGTAACTAGAGAGGGGCGAGAGGGTCTGCCGTCGAGGGCATAGGGCTACTGGGTTGCAAAAATGGGGCAAGTGAGGTGTAGTGGCCTCCACACAACCCCGCAGTGTCGGGCCCAGCAGACGGAGCACGGGGTGCTCAGAGCCCCCCCTGCCCACAGGATCATGGGCCCAGGGCCCAAGGCAATTGCAGGCTCCCAGGCACTAGGACACTAATGGGGCGTCAGGAAGGCAGGGCACTGAGCGCTGCTTGGCTCCTACTGAGCGTGCTCATTGCTCAGTAACATCTGCTGAAGCTGCTGCACTTGCTGGCGATTAAAATGGTTAAAGAGGGCAAATTGTGGGGGATGGGCAGGGTCTGCGCAGCGAGCGGTAACTGACTGTATGGGGACAGGGGGATCAAACAGCTGGAGGCAGGGGCAGAAGGGGGCCAAGGAGAAAAATTGGATATGGGGGATGAGCCCGGGTTCAGCCCAGGGGTGAGGGGCTGCAAGAGGGTGGCAGAGGGCAAAGCCCTGGCACAGGAAGTGTTTTAGTCAGCACTCAGCAGGGGTAAAACACACCCTGCTCCCTCCTTTAGCTCTGTGTTCCTGTTACTGGGATGTGCCCTTACTTGTTGCTGTCCCAGCCTGATTCAATCCTTATTACAGAGAACAGAAAAAGGAGCCTCCCTCCGACTCACTGGGATAACGCTCCATTAACTGGTCAGGAAGGTGCACTCATACGTCAGGGAATTAGCATCTTTAGCACAGCCTGGCCAATGATGCTGAACACACCCAGGTTTTTCTTTTAAAAGGTCTCTAATTCTGGCCTAGGGACAATTTTCAGTTGTGCCAAGTCAGCTAAAAATACAGGCCATTGACTGTCCACGTGAAGAGACCATTTGGGAAATCTGCCTTTGGTACAGAGGTGGATTGGGGCTGCTGGTGGGGTATACACTGGCAAAGACGAATGTCCACTGCGACCTGTGCTTGTAGCATTCAGGTCTGTGACCCAGCCAGTCTGTTCCTGACACCCTTCTCTATGTCCATCTAGCCACCATAATTAGGACATTAGCGTAGTTGCAGACTGGAGCACAGTATAATCCCATTTCACAATCAACACAGCCAGGTACCTTCTTCTGTCTCCACACTCTGGTGTGAGGGGTTCCACCTCTCCAAAATCATAGAATCATAGAAGATTAGGGTTGGAAGAGATCTCAGGATGTCATCTAGTCCAAGCCCCTTGTCCTAACTATAAAGGGAAAGGTAACAGCCCTCCTGTGTACAATACTGTGGAATCCCTCCTGGCCAGAGACTCCAAAGTCCTTTTGCCTGTAAAGGGTTAAGAAGCACAGGCAACCTGGCTGACACCTGACCCAAAGGACCAATAAGGGAACAAGATACTTTCAGATCTTGGTGGGGGGAAGGCTTTTGTTTGTGCTCTTCGTTTTGGGGGTTGTTCGCTCTTGGGACGAAGAGGGACCAGACATCAATCCATGCTCTCCAAATCTTTCTGAACAAGTCTCTCATATTTCAAACTTGTAAGTAACAGCCAGGCAAAGTGTGTTAGTTTTATCTTTGTTTTCTCAACTTGTAAATGTACCTTTTGCTAGAGTGTTTATCTCTGTTTGCTGTAGCTTTGAACTTAAGGCTTATTTCTTTTACAGGATAACAAGCCTCGTGGATAGTGGGCAAGCGGCAGGTGTGGTATATCTTAATTTTTAGTAAGGCTTTTAATACTTTCTTGACCTTCTCATAAACAAACTAGGAAAATACATCCTAGGTGAAGCTACGATAAGGTGGGTGCATAACTGGTAGGAAAACCATTCCCAGAGAATATTTAGCAGGGGTCTACACTCTAAATGGAAGGCCATATCAAGTTGGGTCCCACAGGGATCAATTCTGGGTCCGATTCCGTTCCATATCTTCATCAATGATTTCGATTATAGCACAGAGAGTACACTTATAAAGTTTGCAGATGATACCAAGCTGGGAGGGGGTCTCAAGTGCTCTGGAGGATAGGATTACAATTCAAAATGAACTGGACAAACTTGAGAAATGGTCTGAAGTAAATAGGATGAAATTCAATAAGGGTAAATGCAAAATACAATCCGTTGCACACATACAAATTGGGGAATGACTGCCTAGGAAGGAGTACTGTGGAAAGGAATCTGGGGGTCCTAGTGGATCACAAGTTAAATATGAGTCAAGAGTGTAACACTGTTACAAAGAAAAGCAAACCTTAATCTGGGATGTATCAGCAGGAGAGTTGTAAGCAAAACACAAGAAGTAAATCTTCCGTTCTACTCTGAGCAGGTTATGCCTCAGCCGGAATGCTGTATCCCATTCTGGGCGCCACATTTCAGGAAAAATGTCGGCAATCAGAACTCTCTTCCCCGTGTGAGTACTTGCACACTCTTAACCTACCCTTGGATAAACTGAAGCTGACAGGTTTCCTTAGTCTCTAACTATAAGACAGGTTGTCCAGAGCTCATATCCTTTACCTGTCTCTTTTCTGAACCTTGTCGAATTTTTTCAACACCAGAACTGAGCACAACATGCACTAAGGTAGGGAAGCTATGAATGTCCCTGGCCACGTGTCAGCTCAATACCTCTTTTGCCATGGGCAACAGAAGTCCTCCCATTATAGTCCATGCAGGCTTTGCTGTCCCTCTGCTGGTTAGCAACAGGCACACCTCAACCCCGAGCCCTCCGAGTGGCTCCCTGGAGCATGCAACCCTTCTCCACTGGACACTCGCATGTTTCACTACTCCCTAAGGAACAGCCCACCCCACCTTACCAGATCCATCTGAGATCTCGGCACCGCTTCACACACAGCCCTTAGGCATGTTTAGAGCGAAAACAAGCTGAGTTTATTTAACAAAGACATTCAAATGGTAGCAAATAGAAATACTGGAAACAAATGGTGAAATATAAAATAAAATCAGAATCCGCATTGTAAAACCTGGATGTATTTAGCTAACATTCACCCAAAGTCCTTGCAGTGTTTTGCACCCAGGCCTAGCTGTGCTCCTCTTTTCATGAGGGAAACCACGCTATCAGCTTGTCTCCTCGGTGAAGGATGCCGGGGGTAACCTCTGCCCCCCAGGGATGCTCCAATGCTCCATTGTCTTTACTCATTAACAGGGTGCTGCCCAGCTGGTTGTTTCTTCTTTTTCCCCATGTGTGACTCTTTCTTGGTGTCAGAGTAGCAGCCGTGTTAGTCTGTATCCGCAAAAAGAACAGGAGTACTTGTGGCACCTTAGAGACTAACAAATTTATTGGAGCATAAGCTTTCATGGGCTACAGTTGCATCCGAAGAAGTGGGCTGTAGCCCACGAAAGCTTATGCTCCAATAAATTTGTTAGTCTCTAAGGTGCCTGTTCTTTCTTGGTGATTTCACAAGCTCTTGATTAGCATTCGGCTCCGTCTGTGGACAGGCCTCCTTTGTGAAGCGGACAATACCCGATACACACAAGACCAGCTTGAGAGTGAGAGAGAGACAGGTCTCTTTCCTCCTGCCTGACAGGAGCATGTTCATCCCTTTGTGTGACCTGCCTTAACTCCCAGACCTTAAGCACATGATTTCCAGTACAGATACATAATTATCTGTGTAATTATCAGATAATTATCAGATAATTACACATAATCTGTCCATAGGCTTTGCAACCATTATGATGACCAGCGGGCTCTTGGCTGTGGCAGATCACACACAGACCAAGCTGGAAGCGGCTGACGGGCTGGAGTCTGTTGGTGAGCAGTCCAGGACTGGAGGCTACAGAAGCAGAGCAGTGTGCAGGGCACCCCAAGTTAGAGCCAGGGTGACACAGCTACTCACTAGTCTAGACTGTGACTTTTCTGTAAGTTTTGCTATTCTCAGTAACAGAGTTGGGGATTAAAAATCTATATACTTAATGTGGTGGTTGGTTAATCAGTTCTCTGACTGGCTAAGAGTGATTTCAGCAGAGGAGGAGGAAGAGTCTGCCTGGATTCCAACTGAAGATTCCTGCAAGCAAATGGAGGGAAGATCTTGCTTTTGACTGTCTAGATTTAGTGATCAGAGACTTTAACTAATACTCCGGTGAACTCAACCTAAGCTTTTGGGAACCCAAGATCCTTTTCAGTTATACTACCGCCTAGCCAGTTATTGCCCATTTTTGTAGTTGTGCTGTGACGTTGGTAAGCCAAGTGCCAGCTCTCGTAAGACAAGTTTCAGCTGAGAACTGACAAACTCACAGCTGGAAGCCAGGCCAATTCACTTGTGTACAAGCATAAATGAAAGTGATTGTTAAATGTCTAAGAATCTATTTGGTGTTTAAACATCCTGACAACTGTGATTAACCTGTACATATATTTTTATCTGCTTTACCATCTCAATAACTCTCATTCCTTTTTCTTAGCTAATAAACTTTAGTTAGTTTACTGTAGAATTGACTATTAGTATTGTCTTTGGTGAGAGATCTGGGATGCAAATCTATCTGGGTGAGTGTGGGAGTGGGTGTAATGTTACTATTTTGTGATATTTTGCTGGAAATCACCACCATTTATCACACAGTTCAGCTTGCCTGGGAGACAAGTGTCTAAGGGGAGACTGTGACTCCATTATAAAACTATTGTAGTACTTTGGGAGTTCACACTTGGTACTGGGTTGGTCAAATCTAATTATAGAACATGCCACCAGCTAGGGTTTCCGCCCTGCGTTTTCACAGTCTGCCCTGAGGACAGCACTCGTAGTCATGAGTCTCTCCAGACACCATCTCATTTGCACTGGATTTTTTTCCTAAGTGAAGGACGGTGCATTTCTCTTTACCTTTCTCCTTTTCCCTCTCTTTAATAAGAGTCTGGCTTAAGCAGTCAAGCCTGTCTCTTTCACAATACAACTGTGAGCCCATCACCAGCAAGGCAGCTTAAAGTAATACCCTAAACAAACCTCTGGCTGGTATAAGTAATTGGTGCATTCCTCACTCTGTCTCAGCTATAGCGAAATCTGTATTAATGGAAACCATCTCTGGACCCAGTTCTATTCATATATTATAGACAGAGGTATGTTTAGAGGGGGGTTCTCACAACAAATTTTTGGTCACCTTAGAATGCAGCCACTAACTCTTGCTGATGGCTGCTCTGACAAAACGTCTCTCGGACCCTGCCCCCGCCAGCTCTTCAGCGAGAGCCCGTAAAAGGGAACCATCACCTGCAGAGTCCCAGGCTGCCCGTTCCCCAGCCAGCTGCCAGCAGGGCAGAAGACCAGGAGAAAACCCAATGACCAAATGCCACAGCCACCTCCCCTGACAAGAGCTGCCTCCGGTGCCACGCACACTGGCCCGACGTGTATCCAGAGGCACTGCCCAGAGCCCCTGAGGAGGCTGCATGGTGCATGGTGCAGATCGATGCTGGCAGTGCCAGTGCAAACACCAAGATGGCACATCTCACTGCCCTTGGTAACAGCTACTCAGGACTGTGAGTGTGTTAGTCATGATACTGTAGTATTCAGGCCTGCATATTTGAACAAAGACACTGTGTGTTACATATACCCACAAACAGATGGGAGCAGTGTAGTGGGGTAAGAGATGGAGCTAAAGTGTTCCTGGGTATGGTGGGAGCGTAATATACGAGTATACACTTGAAGGACAGTCTTGCCTTAAACTCCTCTCCTGAGATAAGGTCAAGCAGCCAGTCTGGAGAGGGGATGGGGATAGGAAACATTAAAATGCCAAAGAAATGCCTGCTCCTGACCGAAGCACAACCGCACTCCATACCCCTGCCATGGGATACAAAAAAGGTGGTAGCAACGCCCCCAGACCCAACAATTACCATAAATTGTAAGAGATGGGACCAAGGGCATGCACTACAGGTATAATGATGCCTACTAAGGAGGGGGGAATTGGGACCCTGGAGAAAAGGCTCTTCCGGCGCACAGAGCTATGGATATACTTGCTAGAATTAAGCCCAATAAACATCATCACATTGCCTGCACTACAGACTTCTGGTCTTCTGCTCTCTGTCTGCATGACAGGAACCAGGGAAAGGGAGAAGGGAAAGCCCTTAACAAGCAACAACAGCTGGACACTGAAGGGAGGGACTGCTGCTTTCCCTGCCCCCAATCCCTGCCCATGCTTCGGAGCCTGTCGGGGCTGCAGAAAACGCCGTTGGTGGCCGCATTTGAGGAAAGCTGGATGAGATGAACTTTACAAAGGCATGTTAAGGTTCCAGTCAACTGTTCATGATTCCTAGACCCGGATTTCGGGCTGTTTGGTTTTTCATTCAAAAGAGCTTTTCATTTTCCTTTCGTTAACAAACATTGCTTTGTAAAGGATGCTGAGCTAGTGTACATCAGTCAAGTTCGATAGACTTCAATGACATTCTCTGCCCTACAATTGAGGGACGGCATTTTGTGCTGTTCGGGTTAGAAGAAATCCTGGTGAGGGTCAATTTTGCACTTTGAAATCATTCTAATTCTGGCTAAAAAACTTTGTTGGAGAAGGGGCTTGCAGAATGCCCTAGGTTGATTAGACTTGCAATTATTTCCACAGCGATCTGACCATTGAAAAAGTTCTCTTTAACTCTGTCTGTCTTGTGCTTCTTCCTTTTCTTTATTAGATGAAGTGTCTCAGAAGACCCAGTTCTCTTGGCTGCTCATGAATGGGGTTGCAATGGTTGATGGTTCCCATAGATTTCACTGTATATTAGATATGAGCAGCTCTGGGTGGAGGTGCAGAAAAGTTTTCTCTCACCCACGTTGGGTAAAGTGCTTTCCTTCAATCTCAAGTTGATGGAACAGTCCTCCTTTACACTGGTTCGGCATCTACCCGTCAACTTGAAAATATATATAACCAGGAAATGCAATGGTTCATTGAATGAAAATCAGAGAGCCCCAATTTCAGAGGTAGGGCTCATGAACTGAGCACTGGAGTGACATCTGAGACCTTGACATGCATTTTTAAAGTGAAGCCAATCTTCAATATTGGAACATCTCATCCTAGTAAAAAATTACTGCTATTATAATAATATACCTCCTTGGCCATATAAAACATGATGTGCGTTTTATGAAGTACGTTGAAATCCTTAGATCAGAGGAAGCTTCAGACAATCCACCCTTCATGTTACAATTATACCTGTTTGCCATGGGGGATACTGAGGCACATTGAGGTGACGGTAAGACAGGGTGTGATTGGCAGAGTCAGAGATGAACCCCAATAGTTGGGACTAATCATGCTAAACACTAACCTGTATCTCATGAACCCTACTGAATACTTCCCATTCATGGCTTCCAAAGACATCACTAACCTGAGAGTAACTCTTGGAAAGGCTCATTCTGGCTATTTTTAATTTTATTTTGATATTTTGGGGGGGGAACTTTGCGGTGAAACATCTTCTCATCTAAGTGAGAACAATGATCAACAATCTAGAGTCTTGCCATGCACCTTAACTCCCTTTATTTGAAGGTGTTGGCTCAGTGGTGGGTATTTACACTTGTGCAGAATTAAATTCTATTGTACCAAAATTTTATCCATTTCAATTGTATATTGAGACTTTTCTTCCTACACTGCACGTGAACGAGTATGAAATGTACAGAATTGTAATTCAGTTCCACCATTATTATTCTCATGTATAAAGAAGGCCATGTTAGAGAAATAACCTACCCTGTGCCTTGTTTCACAATCCTGAAGGAATTCGTTACCACTGGGTTACTCTGACCCATTAGAGAGATGTGTTTCCAAAGAAAGAGAAAGTAGTGCACACAGTGCACCTGGTGACTTCAGCCCAACGGGTGCTATGACATAAAGTAAGTTTTCGATGTTTGAATTATACATTTTAGCACTCTGGCTGAGCAAGAATATTTCTGCCTCCTAATGTGTTTTTTTAAATTATTCTTGTCAGACTCTCCCGGTGTGGTGCTCTGCGCTGTTCAATGTTGATATCAATCGGCTGCGTGCGTGTTCCCTCTGTGTGCTGCCCCAGTTCTGCGCAGATCGCTGACACAGCAGACTCCGAGAGAACCCCCAATGACCACAGACTCTAGTAAGGTACGAAGGCACGTCGGCCAGGTTTATTGTCGAAGAGAAACACAGTCTCCAGCTTTCCCTGGCATAGAAGTCCAAGGTGCTGCTAAGGTGCTGCTAGCTAGTACATATGTCCTCCCTGACAATGGACTCAGCTCAGTCAGTGGCGGGACTTTCCACTGCCCCCTAGGCTGGACAAAGACATCGCCCCAGGGATTCATTCTTATACACAGGTACAAACAAGTTACACATCACTCCTGACGTATTGAGGTGCAACCCCTCTACGTAGCAAGGTGCCGCCTCTCACCTTGTACATGTTGGTTCAAACAAAACAGCTCTATCCATCATATTACCCTTTTGGCCCTGTCATTGGGATGGGTCAGCTTGTTCCTTGTTATCTGTGTGGAGTGTACAAGTATGCGAATGCTCTGATATCTGGTGTCCAGTACCTTTTAGGTATGTCTCTTTTTGCAGCATCAGCCCTTTCCTTGCCAGCGTCTGTGAGCAGGGCCTGCCTCTGGCTCACAGCTTAACTTTCCTTTATGTTAGCAAAGTCTTGACCATTACTTTAGTTCAGGCCTTAGGCCTCATACTGGGCCTCTGATAAGGGTTTATGTTTCAGGGCCTCATCTTACTACAATTATTATTTTTATTTCAGATTATTTGAGTTAGGATATTCTAGACTAATGATAATTCAGATTAAGATTTGTTCACGGTTAATTTTAGTAAAACTCAGGGAGAGGTCATGGGCAATGAACAAAGACTCATGGAAGCCAGAGACCTAGCTCTGACTTTTACTATAAATAAATGTGAAAAAATGGGGAAGAGGGAGCACCCCTGATGGCTCAGAGATCCGGGGTACCCCTGGCATCTGCGGTGGCTAAGAGTACCAGGGTTCCACCTCCCACCCGCCATCTGGAGCTCTGGAGAATAGCAAATATGGCAGGCAACCAGCTTGGCTTAACAGTGAAATCTTCACTTAGCTTAAACACAAAAAGGAAGCTTACAAGAAGTGGAAACTTGGACGGATGACTAGGGAGGAGTATAAAAATATTGCTTGAGCATCCAGGGGTGTAAACAGGAAGGCCAAAACACAACTGGAGTTGCAGCTAGCAAGGGATGTGAAGGGTAACAAGAAGGGTTTCTACAGGTATGTTAGGAACAAGAAGAAGGTCAGGGAATGTGTGAAACCCTTAATGAATGGGGGAGGCAACCTAGTGACAGAAGAAGTAGAAAAAGCTGACATACTCAATGCTTTTTTTGCCTCAGTCTTCACAGACAAGCTCATCTCCCAGGCTGCTGTCCTTGGCAACACAGTATGGTGAGGAGGTGAGCAACCCTCAGTGGTAAAAGAACAGGTTAAGGACTATTTAGAAAAGCTTGATATGCACAAGTCCATGGGTCCAGATCGAATGCATCTGAGGGTGCTGAGGGGATTCGCTGATGTGATAGCAGAGCCATTGGCCATTATCTTTGACAACTCGTGGCGATGGGGGGAGGTACCAGAAGAGTGAAAAAAGGCAAATATAGTGCCCATCTTTAAAAAAAGGGAAGAAGGAGAACCTGGGAAACTACAGACCGGTCAGCCTCACCTCAGTCCCTGGAAAAATCATGGAGCAGGTCTTCAAGGAAACCATTTTGAAGCACTTAGAGGAGAGGAAGGTGATCAGGAACAGTCAAGATGGATTCACCAGGGGCAAGTCATGCCTAACTAAGCTGGTTGCCTTGTGTGATGAGATAACTAGCTCTGTGGATGAGGGGAAAGCAGTGGCTGTGATATATCTTGACTTTAGCAAAGTTTTTGATACGGTCACGCACAGTATTCTTGTCAGCAAGTTAAAAAAGTATGGATTGGATGAATTGACTATAAAGTAGACAGAAAGCTGGATAGATTGTCAGGCTCAACAGGTAGTGATCAACGGCTCGATGTCTAGTTGGCAGTCAGTATCAAGCGGAGTGCCTCAGGGGTCGGTCCTGGGGCCGGTTTTGTTCAACCTCTTTATTAATGATCTGGAGGATGGCATGGATTGCACCCTCAACAAGTTCCCAGATGACAGAAAGCTGTGGGAGGGGTAGATACACTGGATGGTAGGGATAGGGTGCAGAGTGACCTAGACAAATTGGACGATTGGGCCAAAAGAAATCTGATGAGGTTCAACAAGGACAAGTGGATGAGAAGCTGGATATGAGTCAGCACTGTGCGCTTGTTGCCAAGAGTGCTAACAGCATATTGGGTTGTATTAGTAGGAGCATTGCCATCAGATCGAGGGAGGTGATTATTCCCCTCTATTCGGCACTGGTGAGGCCACATCTGGAGTATTGCATCCGGTTTGGGGCCCCCCACTACAGAAAGGATGTGGACAAATTGGAGAGAGTCCAACGGAGGGCAACGAAAATGATCAGGGGGCTGGGGCACATGACTTAAGAGGAGAGGTTGAGGGAACTGGGCTTGTTTAGTCTGCAGAAGAGAAGAGTGAGAGGGGATTTGATAGCAGCCTTCAAGTACCTGAAGGGGGGTTCCAAAGAGGATGGAGCTCGGCTGTTCTCAGTGGTACCAGATGACAGAACAAAGAGCAATGTTCTCAAGTTGCAATGGGGGAGGTCTAGGTTGGATATTAGAAAACACTATTTCACTAGGAGGGTGGTGAAGCACTGGAATGGGTTACCTAGGGAGGTGCTGCAATCTCCATCCTTAGACATTATTAAAGCCCAGCTTGACAAAGCCCTGGCTTGGATGATTTAGTTTTCATTGGTCCTGCTTTGAGCAGAGGGTTGGACTAGATGACCTCCTGAGGTTTCTTCCAACCCTAATCTTGCATGATTCTCTAGCCTATAGGATTAAGCTGCTTGCTTGCATATCTATCTATCGATCATTTCTTATAGTTTAAGTATTTGGTTTATTGTAATAGGTTTATATATTTATATTAAAGTAAGTTCAGCTGTAATGCAAGGGACCAACATGCCATATCCTGCACGTTGAGCTAAGGCAAAGTTAGCATATTTTTGTCTGGGACCTTTCACACAGATAGCAAAGAGAACACACACACATATGTCTGAGACCTTTCACCTAGATAGATAGATAATGGTAGAATGGCATAGGGGGTTTCCAAGTCTGTACCCACAAACTTAACAGGTACACCACAAGGAAATCACCGAAAAAACCGGGAGAACAGAAATAACATGTGTGTGTGTATGATCTAATGTCAATAATATGTATGTTCATGTCATCAATATGTACAAACATACTAGCCTATGGAGTAAGTGTACCCCAACATTTTTGGGGGTGAGGAATGAAGTTTGGGCACAGGAGGAAGGATTTCAGGCACTTGTGCCCTATAAAAGAGGTGACCCACCTTGTTAGAGGCTGGTAGACTAGAAGATTAGGAGGCTGTACTTGTTTTTCTTAGAACTTTCTAAGTTCCAAGGGGACTAGGCATAGCTTGGTTTCCCTAAGCTTTTGTTCTTAGTTTTGTGTATTAGGTTTTGATTTTCAGTTTAAGTTAGTTAAGGAAACTCTAAGTTAGCTTCGATAGCTCTTAGCTTCAGCTTCTTCTGAGCTTTGCACCTCTCACTCAAGAATTGAGGCACCTGAACCTCCAGAGGCGAGGCTGGTCCTGTGTCTCTCACCACCAGGTTATCAGGGAAGGGTGTGAGTATATTAACCAAAGCTGTGTAGCATATAATACCATAATGCCATATGTATCTTTTGAAGAGCAGTAATCCAATTTGTAATTTGAATTATTTTACTATTTAATTACTGCTTCATTTATCTTAATAAAAAGTCTTTAAGGCTATATATGTCTCAGTGTGAGCTTCCTGTCATACCCCCGAGGGTCCTTTGTAAATTATGTGGAGCCTGATGCGGGACAAGAACCTTATTATCTTCTGATCAAACAGATTGGTGAGCCTAAAACCCATACTATCCCAATTAATATTATTAACCTCCTCAATCAGGCAACAATTCTATGATTTTATGAGGTGTGATGGAACATCAACCACCAGGATGACTTTTTTACAAACAGAAATGCCATTTCATGTCTTTCTGAATATGTTTCATGCCATAAAGTCATTGCAGTACCCATATTTCTATTACGATTATTTTCAGTCCATGCTCTTTTTCAGTTCCTATGAATGAGTTTATTTAAAGGCTATACAGGAGGACAGTATAGGGATGTTAAAGGACTGTGTGAAAGTTAATGTGGTACCTAAAAGAATCAGACAGTAGTTTTGATTGTCTATGTACTGCACCAATACACAAAAATAAATACATTATCATTAAGGCTAAGATTATATCACAGAGACCACGGAATCCGTGACTTCCAGAGACGTCCATGACGCTTTCCATTTCAGCCCAAGGGTGGGGAGGCTGGAGCTCTCAGCTACCATGGGTAGCGAAGGGACGCAGAGATCCTAATGTGGCCAGCAGGGGCCGTTCAAAGGTCTGAGCCACTGCGGGTGGGGTGGGGGGTGGGAGACTGGTACTCTTAGCCAGATTTGATTTGGTCTGAGGGCTCCAGATAAAGTACCCATAACAAATAGTCAGGTTAGTAAAGTTTTCTCAGCATTCGTCTGTCTGAATAATCCCTGCTGAAACACCCAAACCCTGGGGAAGCGAAGGTCCATAGAACAGGGAGGGTGATTTGTGGAGTGCATGTTGAGAAGGGCTTTCTAGTGAAGAGCCAAACTTTCACAGCACTCTAGAAGCAAAGGCATCCTGTCCTGAAAGGAGCTCTGCCATTCAAAGAGCTCGGGCGAGAGTTACCTTTACTTTGTTAAAACAGGTAATGCAAGGTGCAACTCCACCCCAGTACGGAAACCCAACATAATGCTGTAAACTACTTCAAGGAATTCTGAATTCTCCTATCACTCCAGGGCTTCAGAAAGTCGCATCTTGAGAAGTGCCTGATGCTGCTGTCTCTTCAGGGATGAATTTTGTCCAGGGCAATGTTTAAAGAAGGAGGGAAGAACAAGGAGAACCAGAAGACGGCTATTATGATGCATCAGTGTTTTTAATGTGAGTGATATTTGCAGTACACAGTTACAGGAAAAATACTAGAGCAGAAAGAAGGTATTTTCAGTTTTGCAAGAAAGCCTGCGACCCACCACCCATCTCAATGGGATGTATTACACACACAATGTTCTTTTCTTGTTGTTGTTGTTGCAGCTGCAGCGGTTGACAAACAAGTTCCCTTTGCAACCATTTTCAGTTATTTTTATTACCCCAGTCGGTGGAAAGTGAGACAAAGGAAAACAGAAGCAGAGGACTACGCCAATTCTCAATTAAATGTCTGCCGCAGAGAAGGTCAAAGCGAGTTGCTAAAGATACGCATTGATGGAAAGGATAGAACACAGAGTGTCTAATTCTCCTTCACAGCAAGGTCTCATTTTCCCACGCTTAAGGGACTTAAAATGATAATAAATGTAGCTGATGCCTCTCTTAAGGAAGCTATTTCCTTTCATCTGCGTAGTTAAGGTAAGCAGCCTGCGTGTAATTCAGAATGAGTCCATATGTGAATAAGAGAATCAGCACTTGGCTGGCAAAGCCTTGGCAGAAAGCGTCATAAAGCGTAACAGTAGAAATGCAGCATGGCTATCAGACCAAGGTGCTGCGCACACACAGCTCCCACTGAGTTCAACGGGAGCCACGTTTGCACAGCACTTCTGAAAGCCATGCCCAAAAGTTCAGGGGTGAATCTGTATCTTGCTGTTCATTTCCTGGTTCTTTCTTCTTCCACGGATGTTCCTGGCAGGTTTAACATGGCCCACAGCTTCCACTGAGGTACCTATGGCAAGATACCCCGGAACCACCTAATCCCCCATAACCACCATATCCCCCTAACCCAGACAATCCTCCATAATGGCCTCCAGAGCCATTCAATCCCCCCAAACCGTATGAGCCCCCGAAACCGGCTCCCACCACAGGTGCTCCTACAGCTCCCACTACACTGTGCTGAGGGAAATTGCTGAGAATTGGTCCTGGGAGGGTCATGACAACCGGTGAGGGTCTGATCACCACTTGGGAGTCAGGGCACTGCCTAACGCACGGCTCGTTGCAGCTGCCAGTAACTGGACTGGGTCGGGCCACCCCGCATTCCGGATAGCACAGGCTGGAGAAAGTCATCTTTCTGCAATGGAGGTAAACCTGAAACACACAAGAGGGACTAGAGTAAAGAGAAGGAACAAGGGCTAGTGTAAGAAAGGCTTTAAAGCTGGTGCGGCCCAAGAGAGAAAGGAAGAGTGGACTAAGTCCCTGTGTTCATGGCCATGTCTTTCTTCCTATATCCTCTTTCTACACCTCTTGTCCACTCGCACTAAACTTCCCTCCCAACTGGCCCCCTTGATCCCCTCTCAATGGCTTTGTCTGAAAAACACTGACTAGAATAAGTGTCACTATTTCTATTCTGGATATCTGGGATTCTCTGTCCATTTTAGACATTTCTCAAAGAGAACATGGCTGGGATCATAGTAATCACTTCCTTTCATTTGAGGATTTAACCTCTGCATGCAAACCAGTTGAGTCTGGTATCACAGGGTAATTTTTGATTTTCCAAAGCTTGTGAGTCAACAATAGTTGCTGATGAATAAACAGAGAAGTTTTCTTTTCTCCAAAGAAAACACTAAGGAGAAGCTCCTCAACTGGCGTTCAGGTGCAGTGACTTTCATGGAGCGACACTAAGTTACATCATCTGAGGAAAAGCACCTTCAATGGCTATTTCTGCAGAGAAGAACATAAGAATTGCTAGACTGGATCTCACCACTTGTCAGCTTAATCCATTGTCATGTGTCCAATAGTGAGGAGTAACAACTGCTTGAGAAGAAAGTAAATGACCACTGAATTGGTCCTTTCTGAACTAAGCTGGGAAAGTTTCTTCCTAAGCCAGCTAAGTGAAAAATGGCTAAATGACTTTGTAAAGTTATTGAAAAGATTTCAGTTAGTAGGAAATATGTTTCCCAATTGCCTATGTTGGTCCTAAAATCCCTCTATTAGCTTCAAATCATGAATCTACCAGTCCTATAACTAAATCACTACACAAGCTAATTATGGAAGAACAGCCAGATCCCAAATAAATATCCCAGTTAGTAAATGCAATATTCAGACTTACATGGAAAGAGGCCATACTGTCACATCTCTAGAGTTCGAAAGTGATTGAGTTTAACTGGACTTACCCAGGTCACCAAGGAGATGAGGTCCGGAGAAGTGTTTAGAAAATCCCTGAGTGGTGAGTGCTTTTATACAGTTCCTAGGAGTGCCTGGAGGATCTGCGATGCTCTTTGTGGAGGCGGTCCTAATTAGTCACCAAACAAACTTGATTGCCTTGCAGAATCCTCCTTTGGATGTAGCTCTTTTGCTCTGGGATTGTGATTATTAGGTTATCCTGAGCCTCAGGAGGTGTGACATGCACGTTGCAGTCTTCGTCTTTCTTTCATCTTCAAATGGTAGGGGCCAACTGCGTTCCTCGTGCCATTCCGTCGACTTTATTGGTGCTTCAATGAGAATGAATGTCAAGGTGATTCTGAGCGGCGTCAGCAGCACAAATGGCAGGTTTCAGAGTGGTAGCTCTGTGAGTCTGTATCAGCAAAACAACGAGGAGTCCTTTTGGCACCTTAGAGACTAATTTGTCTCTAAGCTGTTAGTCTCTAAGGCGTCGCAAGTAGCACAAGTCGGTGTCATGAAAGGAATCCATTTTGTTCCTGTCAATTCATGCAGGTCGTGGCTAGGAGCATTGGGCAGTTCATTCTAATCCTGCCAGAAAGGAGGTGTCATAAACAGATAGTTAACGGTTAATGCCTCTTTTACCTGTAGAGGGTTAAGAAGTTCACCTAGCCTAGCTGACACCTGACCAGAGGAACCAATGGGAGGACAAGATGGTTCAAAGGGAAGGAGGGAAGTTCCCTTTGTCTGTGTGAGTTTCCCTTTGGACCGGAGTGGGAAAGCTCCAGAATTCAGCCTCTTATTAAGTAGTGAGTATTAGTGAAGGAAAGAAATAGGTTTATGTTTATTTCTTTGTAACCTGTTTGTGCAATTAGAGGAATAGTCAAATTGGGTATTTGGGTATTTTTTTATGTGTAACTAAGAGTTTGCCCAGGGCAGCATCCTCTGTGTTTGGAATCTGTTGTCTGTAAGAGTAGCAGGTATGCTAATCTCTCTCAAAGGGTTTTCTTTTACCTTTCTTTTCTTTAATTAAAAGCCTTTTTCTTAATACCTGATTGATTTTTCCTTGTTTTAAGATCCAAGGGGGTTTTATCTGGGTCCACCAGGAGTTGGTGGGAGAAAGGAAGGGGGATGGTTAATTTCTCCTTGTTTTAAGATCCAAGGGGTTGGATCTGTGTTCACCAGGAAATTGGTGAAGAGTCTCTCAAGGCTACCCAGGGAAGGGAATTAGTGCTTGGGAGTGGTGGCAGCCAGACCAGATCTAAGCTGTTAATTGAGCGTAGAGCTTCTCATGCAGGTCCCCACATCTATACCCTAAAGTTCAGAGTGGGGAAGGAACCTCGACAGGAGGGATCCATTTTTCTGCATTCTCATCACCCGTATTCCCAATGGGTCAGACCCTCTTCCCTTTGAAATTAATGGGAATCATTCCATTGCCTCCAGCCTGTTTCTTTTCAGGACCTAAGTCTGAAATTCACACTTTGGCTTTGGATGGTATCATGCCAACGAAAGTTAGCCCTATATTAAACCTTCAAACTGGGTCTTAACAGGGTCTTAAGTGGAGTATGGACCTTTGTGATGGCCGTCTGCCCAGGGGTGAATCTTACCCTTTGGTGAATAAAACTTGACCTAAGATTGGACCTCCACTTAGGTCACCAATGCCATCTCAAAGGGCTGCCAAGATCAGATTTGCTCATGGGATTTGCTCATGGGTCAATGGGAGGGATGGCGGAGAGTGAAAGGAAGCAGTGCTCTTTTATGTCAGGATCTCTCCATCCATGAGCAGCCAAGAAAAGGACGTCTTGTGAGACAATGCAGATGACTGAGCCCAGCAAGAAGCGGAGGAGAGATGAAAATCACACCAAATGGAAAACGACATTCGAATGAAAATGAAACAGCCCCAGATTGTGTGGCTTTAAGTTAGGACATGATTAAGAGAATGACATGAGAGCTTGGCCTCCATTTTGTTTAAAATGACTGTATTACTCAGTGCAGAGGTGTCTAATCCCAACAATAATTTATTAATATTCTAAGAATAGAACTCTTTGTGTGTGTGAGTGTTTGTGAGGGGCTTTGAACTCTGGAGTTCTGAGGTTGCTGAAGAACTTCCAGCCTTAACACCCTGCCTCTCTCTGTTTGAGATGCCTAGAAACAGAGACATGTTGAGAAGAAGGTCACCCAGGGGTCCGTTGAAGGAACAGAAATACAAACCGACCACAGGCAGGGCTGTAACTAGAGAGGGGCGAGAGGGTCTGCCGTCGAGGGCATAGGGCTACTGGGTTGCAAAAATGGGGCAAGTGAGGTGTAGTGGCCTCCACACAACCCCGCAGTGTCGGGCCCAGCAGACGGAGCACGGGGTGCTCAGAGCCCCCCCTGCCCACAGGATCATGGGCCCAGGGCCCAAGGCAATTGCAGGCTCCCAGGCACTAGGACACTAATGGGGCGTCAGGAAGGCAGGGCACTGAGCGCTGCTTGGCTCCTACTGAGCGTGCTCATTGCTCAGTAACATCTGCTGAAGCTGCTGCACTTGCTGGCGATTAAAATGGTTAAAGAGGGCAAATTGTGGGGGATGGGCAGGGTCTGCGCAGCGAGCGGTAACTGACTGTATGGGGACAGGGGGATCAAACAGCTGGAGGCAGGGGCAGAAGGGGGCCAAGGAGAAAAATTGGATATGGGGGATGAGCCCGGGTTCAGCCCAGGGGTGAGGGGCTGCAAGAGGGTGGCAGAGGGCAAAGCCCTGGCACAGGAAGTGTTTTAGTCAGCACTCAGCAGGGGTAAAACACACCCTGCTCCCTCCTTTAGCTCTGTGTTCCTGTTACTGGGATGTGCCCTTACTTGTTGCTGTCCCAGCCTGATTCAATCCTTATTACAGAGAACAGAAAAAGGAGCCTCCCTCCGACTCACTGGGATAACGCTCCATTAACTGGTCAGGAAGGTGCACTCATACGTCAGGGAATTAGCATCTTTAGCACAGCCTGGCCAATGATGCTGAACACACCCAGGTTTTTCTTTTAAAAGGTCTCTAATTCTGGCCTAGGGACAATTTTCAGTTGTGCCAAGTCAGCTAAAAATACAGGCCATTGACTGTCCACGTGAAGAGACCATTTGGGAAATCTGCCTTTGGTACAGAGGTGGATTGGGGCTGCTGGTGGGGTATACACTGGCAAAGACGAATGTCCACTGCGACCTGTGCTTGTAGCATTCAGGTCTGTGACCCAGCCAGTCTGTTCCTGACACCCTTCTCTATGTCCATCTAGCCACCATAATTAGGACATTAGCGTAGTTGCAGACTGGAGCACAGTATAATCCCATTTCACAATCAACACAGCCAGGTACCTTCTTCTGTCTCCACACTCTGGTGTGAGGGGTTCCACCTCTCCAAAATCATAGAATCATAGAAGATTAGGGTTGGAAGAGATCTCAGGATGTCATCTAGTCCAAGCCCCTTGTCCTAACTATAAAGGGAAAGGTAACAGCCCTCCTGTGTACAATACTGTGGAATCCCTCCTGGCCAGAGACTCCAAAGTCCTTTTGCCTGTAAAGGGTTAAGAAGCACAGGTAACCTGGCTGACACCTGACCCAAAGGACCAATAAGGGAACAAGATACTTTCAGATCTTGGTGGGGGGAAGGCTTTTGTTTGTGCTCTTCGTTTTGGGGGTTGTTCGCTCTTGGGACGAAGAGGGACCAGACATCAATCCATGCTCTCCAAATCTTTCTGAACAAGTCTCTCATATTTCAAACTTGTAAGTAACAGCCAGGCAAAGTGTGTTAGTTTTATCTTTGTTTTCTCAACTTGTAAATGTACCTTTTGCTAGAGTGTTTATCTCTGTTTGCTGTAGCTTTGAACTTAAGGCTTATTTCTTTTACAGGATAACAAGCCTCGTGGATAGTGGGCAAGCGGCAGGTGTGGTATATCTTAATTTTTAGTAAGGCTTTTAATACTTTCTTGACCTTCTCATAAACAAACTAGGAAAATACATCCTAGGTGAAGCTACGATAAGGTGGGTGCATAACTGGTAGGAAAACCATTCCCAGAGAATATTTAGCAGGGGTCTACACTCTAAATGGAAGGCCATATCAAGTTGGGTCCCACAGGGATCAATTCTGGGTCCGATTCCGTTCCATATCTTCATCAATGATTTCGATTATAGCACAGAGAGTACACTTATAAAGTTTGCAGATGATACCAAGCTGGGAGGGGGTCTCAAGTGCTCTGGAGGATAGGATTACAATTCAAAATGAACTGGACAAACTTGAGAAATGGTCTGAAGTAAATAGGATGAAATTCAATAAGGGTAAATGCAAAATACAATCCGTTGCACACATACAAATTGGGGAATGACTGCCTAGGAAGGAGTACTGTGGAAAGGAATCTGGGGGTCCTAGTGGATCACAAGTTAAATATGAGTCAAGAGTGTAACACTGTTACAAAGAAAAGCAAACCTTAATCTGGGATGTATCAGCAGGAGAGTTGTAAGCAAAACACAAGAAGTAAATCTTCCGTTCTACTCTGAGCAGGTTATGCCTCAGCCGGAATGCTGTATCCCATTCTGGGCGCCACATTTCAGGAAAAATGTCGGCAATCAGAACTCTCTTCCCCGTGTGAGTACTTGCACACTCTTAACCTACCCTTGGATAAACTGAAGCTGACAGGTTTCCTTAGTCTCTAACTATAAGACAGGTTGTCCAGAGCTCATATCCTTTACCTGTCTCTTTTCTGAACCTTGTCGAATTTTTTCAACACCAGAACTGAGCACAACATGCACTAAGGTAGGGAAGCTATGAATGTCCCTGGCCACGTGTCAGCTCAATACCTCTTTTGCCATGGGCAACAGAAGTCCTCCCATTATAGTCCATGCAGGCTTTGCTGTCCCTCTGCTGGTTAGCAACAGGCACACCTCAACCCCGAGCCCTCCGAGTGGCTCCCTGGAGCATGCAACCCTTCTCCACTGGACACTCGCATGTTTCACTACTCCCTAAGGAACAGCCCACCCCACCTTACCAGATCCATCTGAGATCTCGGCACCGCTTCACACACAGCCCTTAGGCATGTTTAGAGCGAAAACAAGCTGAGTTTATTTAACAAAGACATTCAAATGGTAGCAAATAGAAATACTGGAAACAAATGGTGAAATATAAAATAAAATCAGAATCCGCATTGTAAAACCTGGATGTATTTAGCTAACATTCACCCAAAGTCCTTGCAGTGTTTTGCACCCAGGCCTAGCTGTGCTCCTCTTTTCATGAGGGAAACCACGCTATCAGCTTGTCTCCTCGGTGAAGGATGCCGGGGGTAACCTCTGCCCCCCAGGGATGCTCCAATGCTCCATTGTCTTTACTCATTAACAGGGTGCTGCCCAGCTGGTTGTTTCTTCTTTTTCCCCATGTGTGACTCTTTCTTGGTGTCAGAGTAGCAGCCGTGTTAGTCTGTATCCGCAAAAAGAACAGGAGTACTTGTGGCACCTTAGAGACTAACAAATTTATTGGAGCATAAGCTTTCATGGGCTACAGTTGCATCCGAAGAAGTGGGCTGTAGCCCACGAAAGCTTATGCTCCAATAAATTTGTTAGTCTCTAAGGTGCCTGTTCTTTCTTGGTGATTTCACAAGCTCTTGATTAGCATTCGGCTCCGTCTGTGGACAGGCCTCCTTTGTGAAGCGGACAATACCCGATACACACAAGACCAGCTTGAGAGTGAGAGAGAGACAGGTCTCTTTCCTCCTGCCTGACAGGAGCATGTTCATCCCTTTGTGTGACCTGCCTTAACTCCCAGACCTTAAGCACATGATTTCCAGTACAGATACATAATTATCTGTGTAATTATCAGATAATTATCAGATAATTACACATAATCTGTCCATAGGCTTTGCAACCATTATGATGACCAGCGGGCTCTTGGCTGTGGCAGATCACACACAGACCAAGCTGGAAGCGGCTGACGGGCTGGAGTCTGTTGGTGAGCAGTCCAGGACTGGAGGCTACAGAAGCAGAGCAGTGTGCAGGGCACCCCAAGTTAGAGCCAGGGTGACACAGCTACTCACTAGTCTAGACTGTGACTTTTCTGTAAGTTTTGCTATTCTCAGTAACAGAGTTGGGGATTAAAAATCTATATACTTAATGTGGTGGTTGGTTAATCAGTTCTCTGACTGGCTAAGAGTGATTTCAGCAGAGGAGGAGGAAGAGTCTGCCTGGATTCCAACTGAAGATTCCTGCAAGCAAATGGAGGGAAGATCTTGCTTTTGACTGTCTAGATTTAGTGATCAGAGACTTTAACTAATACTCCGGTGAACTCAACCTAAGCTTTTGGGAACCCAAGATCCTTTTCAGTTATACTACCGCCTAGCCAGTTATTGCCCATTTTTGTAGTTGTGCTGTGACGTTGGTAAGCCAAGTGCCAGCTCTCGTAAGACAAGTTTCAGCTGAGAACTGACAAACTCACAGCTGGAAGCCAGGCCAATTCACTTGTGTACAAGCATAAATGAAAGTGATTGTTAAATGTCTAAGAATCTATTTGGTGTTTAAACATCCTGACAACTGTGATTAACCTGTACATATATTTTTATCTGCTTTACCATCTCAATAACTCTCATTCCTTTTTCTTAGCTAATAAACTTTAGTTAGTTTACTGTAGAATTGACTATTAGTATTGTCTTTGGTGGGAGATCTGGGATGCAAATCGATCTGGGTGAGTGTGGGAGTGGGTGTAATGTTACTATTTTGTGATATTTTGCTGGAAATCACCACCATTTATCACACAGTTCAGCTTGCCTGGGAGACAAGTGTCTAAGGGGAGACTGTGACTCCATTATAAAACTATTGTAGTACTTTGGGAGTTCACACTTGGTACTGGGTTGGTCAAATCTAATTATAGAACATGCCACCAGCTAGGGTTTCCGCCCTGCGTTTTCACAGTCTGCCCTGAGGACAGCACTCGTAGTCATGAGTCTCTCCAGACACCATCTCATTTGCACTGGATTTTTTTCCTAAGTGAAGGACGGTGCATTTCTCTTTACCTTTCTCCTTTTCCCTCTCTTTAATAAGAGTCTGGCTTAAGCAGTCAAGCCTGTCTCTTTCACAATACAACTGTGAGCCCATCACCAGCAAGGCAGCTTAAAGTAATACCCTAAACAAACCTCTGGCTGGTATAAGTAATTGGTGCATTCCTCACTCTGTCTCAGCTATAGCGAAATCTGTATTAATGGAAACCATCTCTGGACCCAGTTCTATTCATATATTATAGACAGAGGTATGTTTAGAGGGGGGTTCTCACAACAAATTTTTGGTCACCTTAGAATGCAGCCACTAACTCTTGCTGATGGCTGCTCTGACAAAACGTCTCTCGGACCCTGCCCCCGCCAGCTCTTCAGCGAGAGCCCGTAAAAGGGAACCATCACCTGCAGAGTCCCAGGCTGCCCGTTCCCCAGCCAGCTGCCAGCAGGGCAGAAGACCAGGAGAAAACCCAATGACCAAATGCCACAGCCACCTCCCCTGACAAGAGCTGCCTCCGGTGCCACGCACACTGGCCCGACGTGTATCCAGAGGCACTGCCCAGAGCCCCTGAGGAGGCTGCATGGTGCATGGTGCAGATCGATGCTGGCAGTGCCAGTGCAAACACCAAGATGGCACATCTCACTGCCCTTGGTAACAGCTACTCAGGACTGTGAGTGTGTTAGTCATGATACTGTAGTATTCAGGCCTGCATATTTGAACAAAGACACTGTGTGTTACATATACCCACAAACAGATGGGAGCAGTGTAGTGGGGTAAGAGATGGAGCTAAAGTGTTCCTGGGTATGGTGGGAGCGTAATATACGAGTATACACTTGAAGGACAGTCTTGCCTTAAACTCCTCTCCTGAGATAAGGTCAAGCAGCCAGTCTGGAGAGGGGATGGGGATAGGAAACATTAAAATGCCAAAGAAATGCCTGCTCCTGACCGAAGCACAACCGCACTCCATACCCCTGCCATGGGATACAAAAAAGGTGGTAGCAACGCCCCCAGACCCAACAATTACCATAAATTGTAAGAGATGGGACCAAGGGCATGCACTACAGGTATAATGATGCCTACTAAGGAGGGGGGAATTGGGACCCTGGAGAAAAGGCTCTTCCGGCGCACAGAGCTATGGATATACTTGCTAGAATTAAGCCCAATAAACATCATCACATTGCCTGCACTACAGACTTCTGGTCTTCTGCTCTCTGTCTGCATGACAGGAACCAGGGAAAGGGAGAAGGGAAAGCCCTTAACAAGCAACAACAGCTGGACACTGAAGGGAGGGACTGCTGCTTTCCCTGCCCCCAATCCCTGCCCATGCTTCGGAGCCTGTCGGGGCTGCAGAAAACGCCGTTGGTGGCCGCATTTGAGGAAAGCTGGATGAGATGAACTTTACAAAGGCATGTTAAGGTTCCAGTCAACTGTTCATGATTCCTAGACCCGGATTTCGGGCTGTTTGGTTTTTCATTCAAAAGAGCTTTTCATTTTCCTTTCGTTAACAAACATTGCTTTGTAAAGGATGCTGAGCTAGTGTACATCAGTCAAGTTCGATAGACTTCAATGACATTCTCTGCCCTACAATTGAGGGACGGCATTTTGTGCTGTTCGGGTTAGAAGAAATCCTGGTGAGGGTCAATTTTGCACTTTGAAATCATTCTAATTCTGGCTAAAAAACTTTGTTGGAGAAGGGGCTTGCAGAATGCCCTAGGTTGATTAGACTTGCAATTATTTCCACAGCGATCTGACCATTGAAAAAGTTCTCTTTAACTCTGTCTGTCTTGTGCTTCTTCCTTTTCTTTATTAGATGAAGTGTCTCAGAAGACCCAGTTCTCTTGGCTGCTCATGAATGGGGTTGCAATGGTTGATGGTTCCCATAGATTTCACTGTATATTAGATATGAGCAGCTCTGGGTGGAGGTGCAGAAAAGTTTTCTCTCACCCACGTTGGGTAAAGTGCTTTCCTTCAATCTCAAGTTGATGGAACAGTCCTCCTTTACACTGGTTCGGCATCTACCCGTCAACTTGAAAATATATATAACCAGGAAATGCAATGGTTCATTGAATGAAAATCAGAGAGCCCCAATTTCAGAGGTAGGGCTCATGAACTGAGCACTGGAGTGACATCTGAGACCTTGACATGCATTTTTAAAGTGAAGCCAATCTTCAATATTGGAACATCTCATCCTAGTAAAAAATTACTGCTATTATAATAATATACCTCCTTGGCCATATAAAACATGATGTGCGTTTTATGAAGTACGTTGAAATCCTTAGATCAGAGGAAGCTTCAGACAATCCACCCTTCATGTTACAATTATACCTGTTTGCCATGGGGGATACTGAGGCACATTGAGGTGACGGTAAGACAGGGTGTGATTGGCAGAGTCAGAGATGAACCCCAATAGTTGGGACTAATCATGCTAAACACTAACCTGTATCTCATGAACCCTACTGAATACTTCCCATTCATGGCTTCCAAAGACATCACTAACCTGAGAGTAACTCTTGGAAAGGCTCATTCTGGCTATTTTTAATTTTATTTTGATATTTTGGGGGGGGAACTTTGCGGTGAAACATCTTCTCATCTAAGTGAGAACAATGATCAACAATCTAGAGTCTTGCCATGCACCTTAACTCCCTTTATTTGAAGGTGTTGGCTCAGTGGTGGGTATTTACACTTGTGCAGAATTAAATTCTATTGTACCAAAATTTTATCCATTTCAATTGTATATTGAGACTTTTCTTCCTACACTGCACGTGAACGAGTATGAAATGTACAGAATTGTAATTCAGTTCCACCATTATTATTCTCATGTATAAAGAAGGCCATGTTAGAGAAATAACCTACCCTGTGCCTTGTTTCACAATCCTGAAGGAATTCGTTACCACTGGGTTACTCTGACCCATTAGAGAGATGTGTTTCCAAAGAAAGAGAAAGTAGTGCACACAGTGCACCTGGTGACTTCAGCCCAACGGGTGCTATGACATAAAGTAAGTTTTCGATGTTTGAATTATACATTTTAGCACTCTGGCTGAGCAAGAATATTTCTGCCTCCTAATGTGTTTTTTTAAATTATTCTTGTCAGACTCTCCCGGTGTGGTGCTCTGCGCTGTTCAATGTTGATATCAATCGGCTGCGTGCGTGTTCCCTCTGTGTGCTGCCCCAGTTCTGCGCAGATCGCTGACACAGCAGACTCCGAGAGAACCCCCAATGACCACAGACTCTAGTAAGGTACGAAGGCACGTCGGCCAGGTTTATTGTCGAAGAGAAACACAGTCTCCAGCTTTCCCTGGCATAGAAGTCCAAGGTGCTGCTAAGGTGCTGCTAGCTAGTACATATGTCCTCCCTGACAATGGACTCAGCTCAGTCAGTGGCGGGACTTTCCACTGCCCCCTAGGCTGGACAAAGACATCGCCCCAGGGATTCATTCTTATACACAGGTACAAACAAGTTACACATCACTCCTGACGTATTGAGGTGCAACCCCTCTACGTAGCAAGGTGCCGCCTCTCACCTTGTACATGTTGGTTCAAACAAAACAGCTCTATCCATCATATTACCCTTTTGGCCCTGTCATTGGGATGGGTCAGCTTGTTCCTTGTTATCTGTGTGGAGTGTACAAGTATGCGAATGCTCTGATATCTGGTGTCCAGTACCTTTTAGGTATGTCTCTTTTTGCAGCATCAGCCCTTTCCTTGCCAGCGTCTGTGAGCAGGGCCTGCCTCTGGCTCACAGCTTAACTTTCCTTTATGTTAGCAAAGTCTTGACCATTACTTTAGTTCAGGCCTTAGGCCTCATACTGGGCCTCTGATAAGGGTTTATGTTTCAGGGCCTCATCTTACTACAATTATTATTTTTATTTCAGATTATTTGAGTTAGGATATTCTAGACTAATGATAATTCAGATTAAGATTTGTTCACGGTTAATTTTAGTAAAACTCAGGGAGAGGTCATGGGCAATGAACAAAGACTCATGGAAGCCAGAGACCTAGCTCTGACTTTTACTATAAATAAATGTGAAAAAATGGGGAAGAGGGAGCACCCCTGATGGCTCAGAGATCCGGGGTACCCCTGGCATCTGCGGTGGCTAAGAGTACCAGGGTTCCACCTCCCACCCGCCATCTGGAGCTCTGGAGAATAGCAAATATGGCAGGCAACCAGCTTGGCTTAACAGTGAAATCTTCACTTAGCTTAAACACAAAAAGGAAGCTTACAAGAAGTGGAAACTTGGACGGATGACTAGGGAGGAGTATAAAAATATTGCTTGAGCATCCAGGGGTGTAAACAGGAAGGCCAAAACACAACTGGAGTTGCAGCTAGCAAGGGATGTGAAGGGTAACAAGAAGGGTTTCTACAGGTATGTTAGGAACAAGAAGAAGGTCAGGGAATGTGTGAAACCCTTAATGAATGGGGGAGGCAACCTAGTGACAGAAGAAGTAGAAAAAGCTGACATACTCAATGCTTTTTTTGCCTCAGTCTTCACAGACAAGCTCATCTCCCAGGCTGCTGTCCTTGGCAACACAGTATGGTGAGGAGGTGAGCAACCCTCAGTGGTAAAAGAACAGGTTAAGGACTATTTAGAAAAGCTTGATATGCACAAGTCCATGGGTCCAGATCGAATGCATCTGAGGGTGCTGAGGGGATTCGCTGATGTGATAGCAGAGCCATTGGCCATTATCTTTGACAACTCGTGGCGATGGGGGGAGGTACCAGAAGAGTGAAAAAAGGCAAATATAGTGCCCATCTTTAAAAAAAGGGAAGAAGGAGAACCTGGGAAACTACAGACCGGTCAGCCTCACCTCAGTCCCTGGAAAAATCATGGAGCAGGTCTTCAAGGAAACCATTTTGAAGCACTTAGAGGAGAGGAAGGTGATCAGGAACAGTCAAGATGGATTCACCAGGGGCAAGTCATGCCTAACTAAGCTGGTTGCCTTGTGTGATGAGATAACTAGCTCTGTGGATGAGGGGAAAGCAGTGGCTGTGATATATCTTGACTTTAGCAAAGTTTTTGATACGGTCACGCACAGTATTCTTGTCAGCAAGTTAAAAAAGTATGGATTGGATGAATTGACTATAAAGTAGACAGAAAGCTGGATAGATTGTCAGGCTCAACAGGTAGTGATCAACGGCTCGATGTCTAGTTGGCAGTCAGTATCAAGCGGAGTGCCTCAGGGGTCGGTCCTGGGGCCGGTTTTGTTCAACCTCTTTATTAATGATCTGGAGGATGGCATGGATTGCACCCTCAACAAGTTCCCAGATGACAGAAAGCTGTGGGAGGGGTAGATACACTGGATGGTAGGGATAGGGTGCAGAGTGACCTAGACAAATTGGACGATTGGGCCAAAAGAAATCTGATGAGGTTCAACAAGGACAAGTGGATGAGAAGCTGGATATGAGTCAGCACTGTGCGCTTGTTGCCAAGAGTGCTAACAGCATATTGGGTTGTATTAGTAGGAGCATTGCCATCAGATCGAGGGAGGTGATTATTCCCCTCTATTCGGCACTGGTGAGGCCACATCTGGAGTATTGCATCCGGTTTGGGGCCCCCCACTACAGAAAGGATGTGGACAAATTGGAGAGAGTCCAACGGAGGGCAACGAAAATGATCAGGGGGCTGGGGCACATGACTTAAGAGGAGAGGTTGAGGGAACTGGGCTTGTTTAGTCTGCAGAAGAGAAGAGTGAGAGGGGATTTGATAGCAGCCTTCAAGTACCTGAAGGGGGGTTCCAAAGAGGATGGAGCTCGGCTGTTCTCAGTGGTACCAGATGACAGAACAAAGAGCAATGTTCTCAAGTTGCAATGGGGGAGGTCTAGGTTGGATATTAGAAAACACTATTTCACTAGGAGGGTGGTGAAGCACTGGAATGGGTTACCTAGGGAGGTGCTGCAATCTCCATCCTTAGACATTATTAAAGCCCAGCTTGACAAAGCCCTGGCTTGGATGATTTAGTTTTCATTGGTCCTGCTTTGAGCAGAGGGTTGGACTAGATGACCTCCTGAGGTTTCTTCCAACCCTAATCTTGCATGATTCTCTAGCCTATAGGATTAAGCTGCTTGCTTGCATATCTATCTATCGATCATTTCTTATAGTTTAAGTATTTGGTTTATTGTAATAGGTTTATATATTTATATTAAAGTAAGTTCAGCTGTAATGCAAGGGACCAACATGCCATATCCTGCACGTTGAGCTAAGGCAAAGTTAGCATATTTTTGTCTGGGACCTTTCACACAGATAGCAAAGAGAACACACACACATATGTCTGAGACCTTTCACCTAGATAGATAGATAATGGTAGAATGGCATAGGGGGTTTCCAAGTCTGTACCCACAAACTTAACAGGTACACCACAAGGAAATCACCGAAAAAACCGGGAGAACAGAAATAACATGTGTGTGTGTATGATCTAATGTCAATAATATGTATGTTCATGTCATCAATATGTACAAACATACTAGCCTATGGAGTAAGTGTACCCCAACATTTTTGGGGGTGAGGAATGAAGTTTGGGCACAGGAGGAAGGATTTCAGGCACTTGTGCCCTATAAAAGAGGTGACCCACCTTGTTAGAGGCTGGTAGACTAGAAGATTAGGAGGCTGTACTTGTTTTTCTTAGAACTTTCTAAGTTCCAAGGGGACTAGGCATAGCTTGGTTTCCCTAAGCTTTTGTTCTTAGTTTTGTGTATTAGGTTTTGATTTTCAGTTTAAGTTAGTTAAGGAAACTCTAAGTTAGCTTCGATAGCTCTTAGCTTCAGCTTCTTCTGAGCTTTGCACCTCTCACTCAAGAATTGAGGCACCTGAACCTCCAGAGGCGAGGCTGGTCCTGTGTCTCTCACCACCAGGTTATCAGGGAAGGGTGTGAGTATATTAACCAAAGCTGTGTAGCATATAATACCATAATGCCATATGTATCTTTTGAAGAGCAGTAATCCAATTTGTAATTTGAATTATTTTACTATTTAATTACTGCTTCATTTATCTTAATAAAAAGTCTTTAAGGCTATATATGTCTCAGTGTGAGCTTCCTGTCATAGCCCCGAGGGTCCTTTGTAAATTATGTGGAGCCTGATGCGGGACAAGAACCTTATTATCTTCTGATCAAACAGATTGGTGAGCCTAAAACCCATACTATCCCAATTAATATTATTAACCTCCTCAATCAGGCAACAATTCTATGATTTTATGAGGTGTGATGGAACATCAACCACCAGGATGACTTTTTTACAAACAGAAATGCCATTTCATGTCTTTCTGAATATGTTTCATGCCATAAAGTCATTGCAGTACCCATATTTCTATTACGATTATTTTCAGTCCATGCTCTTTTTCAGTTCCTATGAATGAGTTTATTTAAAGGCTATACAGGAGGACAGTATAGGGATGTTAAAGGACTGTGTGAAAGTTAATGTGGTACCTAAAAGAATCAGACAGTAGTTTTGATTGTCTATGTACTGCACCAATACACAAAAATAAATACATTATCATTAAGGCTAAGATTATATCACAGAGACCACGGAATCCGTGACTTCCAGAGACGTCCATGACGCTTTCCATTTCAGCCCAAGGGTGGGGAGGCTGGAGCTCTCAGCTACCATGGGTAGCGAAGGGACGCAGAGATCCTAATGTGGCCAGCAGGGGCCGTTCAAAGGTCTGAGCCACTGCGGGTGGGGTGGGGGGTGGGAGACTGGTACTCTTAGCCAGATTTGATTTGGTCTGAGGGCTCCAGATAAAGTACCCATAACAAATAGTCAGGTTAGTAAAGTTTTCTCAGCATTCGTCTGTCTGAATAATCCCTGCTGAAACACCCAAACCCTGGGGAAGCGAAGGTCCATAGAACAGGGAGGGTGATTTGTGGAGTGCATGTTGAGAAGGGCTTTCTAGTGAAGAGCCAAACTTTCACAGCACTCTAGAAGCAAAGGCATCCTGTCCTGAAAGGAGCTCTGCCATTCAAAGAGCTCGGGCGAGAGTTACCTTTACTTTGTTAAAACAGGTAATGCAAGGTGCAACTCCACCCCAGTACGGAAACCCAACATAATGCTGTAAACTACTTCAAGGAATTCTGAATTCTCCTATCACTCCAGGGCTTCAGAAAGTCGCATCTTGAGAAGTGCCTGATGCTGCTGTCTCTTCAGGGATGAATTTTGTCCAGGGCAATGTTTAAAGAAGGAGGGAAGAACAAGGAGAACCAGAAGACGGCTATTATGATGCATCAGTGTTTTTAATGTGAGTGATATTTGCAGTACACAGTTACAGGAAAAATACTAGAGCAGAAAGAAGGTATTTTCAGTTTTGCAAGAAAGCCTGCGACCCACCACCCATCTCAATGGGATGTATTACACACACAATGTTCTTTTCTTGTTGTTGTTGTTGCAGCTGCAGCGGTTGACAAACAAGTTCCCTTTGCAACCATTTTCAGTTATTTTTATTACCCCAGTCGGTGGAAAGTGAGACAAAGGAAAACAGAAGCAGAGGACTACGCCAATTCTCAATTAAATGTCTGCCGCAGAGAAGGTCAAAGCGAGTTGCTAAAGATACGCATTGATGGAAAGGATAGAACACAGAGTGTCTAATTCTCCTTCACAGCAAGGTCTCATTTTCCCACGCTTAAGGGACTTAAAATGATAATAAATGTAGCTGATGCCTCTCTTAAGGAAGCTATTTCCTTTCATCTGCGTAGTTAAGGTAAGCAGCCTGCGTGTAATTCAGAATGAGTCCATATGTGAATAAGAGAATCAGCACTTGGCTGGCAAAGCCTTGGCAGAAAGCGTCATAAAGCGTAACAGTAGAAATGCAGCATGGCTATCAGACCAAGGTGCTGCGCACACACAGCTCCCACTGAGTTCAACGGGAGCCACGTTTGCACAGCACTTCTGAAAGCCATGCCCAAAAGTTCAGGGGTGAATCTGTATCTTGCTGTTCATTTCCTGGTTCTTTCTTCTTCCACGGATGTTCCTGGCAGGTTTAACATGGCCCACAGCTTCCACTGAGGTACCTATGGCAAGATACCCCGGAACCACCTAATCCCCCATAACCACCATATCCCCCTAACCCAGACAATCCTCCATAATGGCCTCCAGAGCCATTCAATCCCCCCAAACCGTATGAGCCCCCGAAACCGGCTCCCACCACAGGTGCTCCTACAGCTCCCACTACACTGTGCTGAGGGAAATTGCTGAGAATTGGTCCTGGGAGGGTCATGACAACCGGTGAGGGTCTGATCACCACTTGGGAGTCAGGGCACTGCCTAACGCACGGCTCGTTGCAGCTGCCAGTAACTGGACTGGGTCGGGCCACCCCGCATTCCGGATAGCACAGGCTGGAGAAAGTCATCTTTCTGCAATGGAGGTAAACCTGAAACACACAAGAGGGACTAGAGTAAAGAGAAGGAACAAGGGCTAGTGTAAGAAAGGCTTTAAAGCTGGTGCGGCCCAAGAGAGAAAGGAAGAGTGGACTAAGTCCCTGTGTTCATGGCCATGTCTTTCTTCCTATATCCTCTTTCTACACCTCTTGTCCACTCGCACTAAACTTCCCTCCCAACTGGCCCCCTTGATCCCCTCTCAATGGCTTTGTCTGAAAAACACTGACTAGAATAAGTGTCACTATTTCTATTCTGGATATCTGGGATTCTCTGTCCATTTTAGACATTTCTCAAAGAGAACATGGCTGGGATCATAGTAATCACTTCCTTTCATTTGAGGATTTAACCTCTGCATGCAAACCAGTTGAGTCTGGTATCACAGGGTAATTTTTGATTTTCCAAAGCTTGTGAGTCAACAATAGTTGCTGATGAATAAACAGAGAAGTTTTCTTTTCTCCAAAGAAAACACTAAGGAGAAGCTCCTCAACTGGCGTTCAGGTGCAGTGACTTTCATGGAGCGACACTAAGTTACATCATCTGAGGAAAAGCACCTTCAATGGCTATTTCTGCAGAGAAGAACATAAGAATTGCTAGACTGGATCTCACCACTTGTCAGCTTAATCCATTGTCATGTGTCCAATAGTGAGGAGTAACAACTGCTTGAGAAGAAAGTAAATGACCACTGAATTGGTCCTTTCTGAACTAAGCTGGGAAAGTTTCTTCCTAAGCCAGCTAAGTGAAAAATGGCTAAATGACTTTGTAAAGTTATTGAAAAGATTTCAGTTAGTAGGAAATATGTTTCCCAATTGCCTATGTTGGTCCTAAAATCCCTCTATTAGCTTCAAATCATGAATCTACCAGTCCTATAACTAAATCACTACACAAGCTAATTATGGAAGAACAGCCAGATCCCAAATAAATATCCCAGTTAGTAAATGCAATATTCAGACTTACATGGAAAGAGGCCATACTGTCACATCTCTAGAGTTCGAAAGTGATTGAGTTTAACTGGACTTACCCAGGTCACCAAGGAGATGAGGTCCGGAGAAGTGTTTAGAAAATCCCTGAGTGGTGAGTGCTTTTATACAGTTCCTAGGAGTGCCTGGAGGATCTGCGATGCTCTTTGTGGAGGCGGTCCTAATTAGTCACCAAACAAACTTGATTGCCTTGCAGAATCCTCCTTTGGATGTAGCTCTTTTGCTCTGGGATTGTGATTATTAGGTTATCCTGAGCCTCAGGAGGTGTGACATGCACGTTGCAGTCTTCGTCTTTCTTTCATCTTCAAATGGTAGGGGCCAACTGCGTTCCTCGTGCCATTCCGTCGACTTTATTGGTGCTTCAATGAGAATGAATGTCAAGGTGATTCTGAGCGGCGTCAGCAGCACAAATGGCAGGTTTCAGAGTGGTAGCTCTGTGAGTCTGTATCAGCAAAACAACGAGGAGTCCTTTTGGCACCTTAGAGACTAATTTGTCTCTAAGCTGTTAGTCTCTAAGGCGTCGCAAGTAGCACAAGTCGGTGTCATGAAAGGAATCCATTTTGTTCCTGTCAATTCATGCAGGTCGTGGCTAGGAGCATTGGGCAGTTCATTCTAATCCTGCCAGAAAGGAGGTGTCATAAACAGATAGTTAACGGTTAATGCCTCTTTTACCTGTAGAGGGTTAAGAAGTTCACCTAGCCTAGCTGACACCTGACCAGAGGAACCAATGGGAGGACAAGATGGTTCAAAGGGAAGGAGGGAAGTTCCCTTTGTCTGTGTGAGTTTCCCTTTGGACCGGAGTGGGAAAGCTCCAGAATTCAGCCTCTTATTAAGTAGTGAGTATTAGTGAAGGAAAGAAATAGGTTTATGTTTATTTCTTTGTAACCTGTTTGTGCAATTAGAGGAATAGTCAAATTGGGTATTTGGGTATTTTTTTATGTGTAACTAAGAGTTTGCCCAGGGCAGCATCCTCTGTGTTTGGAATCTGTTGTCTGTAAGAGTAGCAGGTATGCTAATCTCTCTCAAAGGGTTTTCTTTTACCTTTCTTTTCTTTAATTAAAAGCCTTTTTCTTAATACCTGATTGATTTTTCCTTGTTTTAAGATCCAAGGGGGTTTTATCTGGGTCCACCAGGAGTTGGTGGGAGAAAGGAAGGGGGATGGTTAATTTCTCCTTGTTTTAAGATCCAAGGGGTTGGATCTGTGTTCACCAGGAAATTGGTGAAGAGTCTCTCAAGGCTACCCAGGGAAGGGAATTAGTGCTTGGGAGTGGTGGCAGCCAGACCAGATCTAAGCTGTTAATTGAGCGTAGAGCTTCTCATGCAGGTCCCCACATCTATACCCTAAAGTTCAGAGTGGGGAAGGAACCTCGACAGGAGGGATCCATTTTTCTGCATTCTCATCACCCGTATTCCCAATGGGTCAGACCCTCTTCCCTTTGAAATTAATGGGAATCATTCCATTGCCTCCAGCCTGTTTCTTTTCAGGACCTAAGTCTGAAATTCACACTTTGGCTTTGGATGGTATCATGCCAACGAAAGTTAGCCCTATATTAAACCTTCAAACTGGGTCTTAACAGGGTCTTAAGTGGAGTATGGACCTTTGTGATGGCCGTCTGCCCAGGGGTGAATCTTACCCTTTGGTGAATAAAACTTGACCTAAGATTGGACCTCCACTTAGGTCACCAATGCCATCTCAAAGGGCTGCCAAGATCAGATTTGCTCATGGGATTTGCTCATGGGTCAATGGGAGGGATGGCGGAGAGTGAAAGGAAGCAGTGCTCTTTTATGTCAGGATCTCTCCATCCATGAGCAGCCAAGAAAAGGACGTCTTGTGAGACAATGCAGATGACTGAGCCCAGCAAGAAGCGGAGGAGAGATGAAAATCACACCAAATGGAAAACGACATTCGAATGAAAATGAAACAGCCCCAGATTGTGTGGCTTTAAGTTAGGACATGATTAAGAGAATGACATGAGAGCTTGGCCTCCATTTTGTTTAAAATGACTGTATTACTCAGTGCAGAGGTGTCTAATCCCAACAATAATTTATTAATATTCTAAGAATAGAACTCTTTGTGTGTGTGAGTGTTTGTGAGGGGCTTTGAACTCTGGAGTTCTGAGGTTGCTGAAGAACTTCCAGCCTTAACACCCTGCCTCTCTCTGTTTGAGATGCCTAGAAACAGAGACATGTTGAGAAGAAGGTCACCCAGGGGTCCGTTGAAGGAACAGAAATACAAACCGACCACAGGCAGGGCTGTAACTAGAGAGGGGCGAGAGGGTCTGCCGTCGAGGGCATAGGGCTACTGGGTTGCAAAAATGGGGCAAGTGAGGTGTAGTGGCCTCCACACAACCCCGCAGTGTCGGGCCCAGCAGACGGAGCACGGGGTGCTCAGAGCCCCCCCTGCCCACAGGATCATGGGCCCAGGGCCCAAGGCAATTGCAGGCTCCCAGGCACTAGGACACTAATGGGGCGTCAGGAAGGCAGGGCACTGAGCGCTGCTTGGCTCCTACTGAGCGTGCTCATTGCTCAGTAACATCTGCTGAAGCTGCTGCACTTGCTGGCGATTAAAATGGTTAAAGAGGGCAAATTGTGGGGGATGGGCAGGGTCTGCGCAGCGAGCGGTAACTGACTGTATGGGGACAGGGGGATCAAACAGCTGGAGGCAGGGGCAGAAGGGGGCCAAGGAGAAAAATTGGATATGGGGGATGAGCCCGGGTTCAGCCCAGGGGTGAGGGGCTGCAAGAGGGTGGCAGAGGGCAAAGCCCTGGCACAGGAAGTGTTTTAGTCAGCACTCAGCAGGGGTAAAACACACCCTGCTCCCTCCTTTAGCTCTGTGTTCCTGTTACTGGGATGTGCCCTTACTTGTTGCTGTCCCAGCCTGATTCAATCCTTATTACAGAGAACAGAAAAAGGAGCCTCCCTCCGACTCACTGGGATAACGCTCCATTAACTGGTCAGCAAGGTGCACTCATACGTCAGGGAATTAGCATCTTTAGCACAGCCTGGCCAATGATGCTGAACACACCCAGGTTTTTCTTTTAAAAGGTCTCTAATTCTGGCCTAGGGACAATTTTCAGTTGTGCCAAGTCAGCTAAAAATACAGGCCATTGACTGTCCACGTGAAGAGACCATTGGGGAAATCTGCCTTTGGTACAGAGGTGGATTGGGGCTGCTGGTGGGGTATACACTGGCAAAGACGAATGTCCACTGCGACCTGTGCTTGTAGCATTCAGGTCTGTGACCCAGCCAGTCTGTTCCTGACACCCTTCTCTATGTCCATCTAGCCACCATAATTAGGACATTAGCGTAGTTGCAGACTGGAGCACAGTATAATCCCATTTCACAATCAACACAGCCAGGTACCTTCTTCTGTCTCCACACTCTGGTGTGAGGGGTTCCACCTCTCCAAAATCATAGAATCATAGAAGATTAGGGTTGGAAGAGATCTCAGGATGTCATCTAGTCCAAGCCCCTTGTCCTAACTATAAAGGGAAAGGTAACAGCCCTCCTGTGTACAATACTGTGGAATCCCTCCTGGCCAGAGACTCCAAAGTCCTTTTGCCTGTAAAGGGTTAAGAAGCACAGGTAACCTGGCTGACACCTGACCCAAAGGACCAATAAGGGAACAAGATACTTTCAGATCTTGGTGGGGGGAAGGCTTTTGTTTGTGCTCTTCGTTTTGGGGGTTGTTCGCTCTTGGGACGAAGAGGGACCAGACATCAATCCAAGCTCTCCAAATCTTTCTGAACAAGTCTCTCATATTTCAAACTTGTAAGTAACAGCCAGGCAAAGTGTGTTAGTTTTATCTTTGTTTTCTCAACTTGTAAATGTACCTTTTGCTAGAGTGTTTATCTCTGTTTGCTGTAGCTTTGAACTTAAGGCTTATTTCTTTTACAGGATAACAAGCCTCGTGGATAGTGGGCAAGCGGCAGGTGTGGTATATCTTAATTTTTAGTAAGGCTTTTAATACTTTCTTGACCTTCTCATAAACAAACTAGGAAAATACATCCTAGGTGAAGCTACGATAAGGTGGGTGCATAACTGGTAGGAAAACCATTCCCAGAGAATATTTAGCAGGGGTCTACACTCTAAATGGAAGGCCATATCAAGTTGGGTCCCACAGGGATCAATTCTGGGTCCGATTCCTTTCCATATCTTCATCAATGATTTCGATTATAGCACAGAGAGTACACTTATAAAGTTTGCAGATGATACCAAGCTGGGAGGGGGTCTCAAGTGCTCTGGAGGATAGGATTACAATTCAAAATGAACTGGACAAACTTGAGAAATGGTCTGAAGTAAATAGGATGAAATTCAATAAGGGTAAATGCAAAATACAATCCGTTGCACACATACAAATTGGGGAATGACTGCCTAGGAAGGAGTACTGTGGAAAGGAATCTGGGGGTCCTAGTGGATCACAAGTTAAATATGAGTCAAGAGTGTAACACTGTTACAAAGAAAAGCAAACCTTAATCTGGGATGTATCAGCAGGAGAGTTGTAAGCAAAACAGAAGAAGTAAATCTTCCGTTCTACTCTGAGCAGGTTATGCCTCAGCCGGAATGCTGTATCCCATTCTGGGCGCCACATTTCAGGAAAAATGTCGGCAATCAGAACTCTCTTCCCCGTGTGAGTACTTGCACACTCTTAACCTACCCTTGGATAAACTGAAGCTGACAGGTTTCCTTAGTCTCTAACTATAAGACAGGTTGTCCAGAGCTCATATCCTTTACCTGTCTCTTTTCTGAACCTTGTCGAATTTTTTCAACACCAGAACTGAGCACAACATGCACTAAGGTAGGGAAGCTATGAATGTCCCTGGCCACGTGTCAGCTCAATACCTCTTTTGCCATGGGCAACAGAAGTCCTCCCATTATAGTCCATGCAGGCTTTGCTGTCCCTCTGCTGCTTAGCAACAGGCACACCTCAACCCCGAGCCCTCCGAGTGGCTCCCTGGAGCATGCAACCCTTCTCCACTGGACACTCGCATGTTTCACTACTCCCTAAGGAACAGCCCACCCCACCTTACCAGATCCATCTGAGATCTCGGCACCGCTTCACACACAGCCCTTAGGCATGTTTAGAGCGAAAACAAGCTGAGTTTATTTAACAAAGACATTCAAATGGTAGCAAATAGAAATACTGGAAACAAATGGTGAAATATAAAATAAAATCAGAATCCGCATTGTAAAACCTGGATGTATTTAGCTAACATTCACCCAAAGTCCTTGCAGTGTTTTGCACCCAGGCCTAGCTGTGCTCCTCTTTTCATGAGGGAAACCACGCTATCAGCTTGTCTCCTCGGTGAAGGATGCCGGGGGTAACCTCTGCCCCCCAGGGATGCTCCAATGCTCCATTGTCTTTACTCATTAACAGGGTGCTGCCCAGCTGGTTGTTTCTTCTTTTTCCCCATGTGTGACTCTTTCTTGGTGTCAGAGTAGCAGCCGTGTTAGTCTGTATCCGCAAAAAGAACAGGAGTACTTGTGGCACCTTAGAGACTAACAAATTTATTGGAGCATAAGCTTTCATGGGCTACAGTTGCATCCGAAGAAGTGGGCTGTAGCCCACGAAAGCTTATGCTCCAATAAATTTGTTAGTCTCTAAGGTGCCTGTTCTTTCTTGGTGATTTCACAAGCTCTTGATTAGCATTCGGCTCCGTCTGTGGACAGGCCTCCTTTGTGAAGCGGACAATACCCGATACACACAAGACCAGCTTGAGAGTGAGAGAGAGACAGGTCTCTTTCCTCCTGCCTGACAGGAGCATGTTCATCCCTTTGTGTGACCTGCCTTAACTCCCAGACCTTAAGCACATGATTTCCAGTACAGATACATAATTATCTGTGTAATTATCAGATAATTATCAGATAATTACACATAATCTGTCCATAGGCTTTGCAACCATTATGATGACCAGCGGGCTCTTGGCTGTGGCAGATCACACACAGACCAAGCTGGAAGCGGCTGACGGGCTGGAGTCTGTTGGTGAGCAGTCCAGGACTGGAGGCTACAGAAGCAGAGCAGTGTGCAGGGCACCCCAAGTTAGAGCCAGGGTGACACAGCTACTCACTAGTCTAGACTGTGACTTTTCTGTAAGTTTTGCTATTCTCAGTAACAGAGTTGGGGATTAAAAATCTATATACTTAATGTGGTGGTTGGTTAATCAGTTCTCTGACTGGCTAAGAGTGATTTCAGCAGAGGAGGAGGAAGAGTCTGCCTGGATTCCAACTGAAGATTCCTGCAAGCAAATGGAGGGAAGATCTTGCTTTTGACTGTCTAGATTTAGTGATCAGAGACTTTAACTAATACTCCGGTGAACTCAACCTAAGCTTTTGGGAACCCAAGATCCTTTTCAGTTATACTACCGCCTAGCCAGTTATTGCCCATTTTTGTAGTTGTGCTGTGACGTTGGTAAGCCAAGTGCCAGCTCTCGTAAGACAAGTTTCAGCTGAGAACTGACAAACTCACAGCTGGAAGCCAGGCCAATTCACTTGTGTACAAGCATAAATGAAAGTGATTGTTAAATGTCTAAGAATCTATTTGGTGTTTAAACATCCTGACAACTGTGATTAACCTGTACATATATTTTTATCTGCTTTACCATCTCAATAACTCTCATTCCTTTTTCTTAGCTAATAAACTTTAGTTAGTTTACTGTAGAATTGACTATTAGTATTGTCTTTGGTGGGAGATCTGGGATGCAAATCGATCTGGGTGAGTGTGGGAGTGGGTGTAATGTTACTATTTTGTGATATTTTGCTGGAAATCACCACCATTTATCACACAGTTCAGCTTGCCTGGGAGACAAGTGTCTAAGGGGAGACTGTGACTCCATTATAAAACTATTGTAGTACTTTGGGAGTTCACACTTGGTACTGGGTTGGTCAAATCTAATTATAGAACATGCCACCAGCTAGGGTTTCCGCCCTGCGTTTTCACAGTCTGCCCTGAGGACAGCACTCGTAGTCATGAGTCTCTCCAGACACCATCTCATTTGCACTGGATTTTTTTCCTAAGTGAAGGACGGTGCATTTCTCTTTACCTTTCTCCTTTTCCCTCTCTTTAATAAGAGTCTGGCTTAAGCAGTCAAGCCTGTCTCTTTCACAATACAACTGTGAGCCCATCACCAGCAAGGCAGCTTAAAGTAATACCCTAAACAAACCTCTGGCTGGTATAAGTAATTGGTGCATTCCTCACTCTGTCTCAGCTATAGCGAAATCTGTATTAATGGAAACCATCTCTGGACCCAGTTCTATTCATATATTATAGACAGAGGTATGTTTAGAGGGGGGTTCTCACAACAAATTTTTGGTCACCTTAGAATGCAGCCACTAACTCTTGCTGATGGCTGCTCTGACAAAACGTCTCTCGGACCCTGCCCCCGCCAGCTCTTCAGCGAGAGCCCGTAAAAGGGAACCATCACCTGCAGAGTCCCAGGCTGCCCGTTCCCCAGCCAGCTGCCAGCAGGGCAGAAGACCAGGAGAAAACCCAATGACCAAATGCCACAGCCACCTCCCCTGACAAGAGCTGCCTCCGGTGCCACGCACACTGGCCCGACGTGTATCCAGAGGCACTGCCCAGAGCCCCTGAGGAGGCTGCATGGTGCAGATCGATGCTGGCGGTGCCAGTGCAAACACCAAGGTGGCACATCTCACTGCCCTTGGTAACAGCTACTCAGGACTGTGAGTGTGTTTGTCATGATACTGTAGTATTCAGGCCTGCATATTTGAACAAAGACACTGTGTGTTACATATACCCACAAACAGATGGGAGCAGTGTAGTGGGGTAAGAGATGGAGCTAAAGTGTTCCTGGGTATGGTGGGAGCGTAATATACGAGTATACACTTGAAGGACAGTCTTGCCTTAAACTCCTCTCCTGAGATAAGGTCAAGCAGCCAGTCTGGAGAGGGGATGGGGATAGGAAACATTAAAATGCCAAAAAAATGCCTGTCCCTGACCGAAGCACAACCTCACTCCATACCCCTGCCATGGGATACAAAAAAGGTGGTAGCAAAGCTCCCAGACCCAACAATTACCATAAATTGTAAGAGGTGGGACCAAGGGCATGCACTACAGGTATAATGATGCCTACTAAGGAGGGGGGAATTGGGACCCTGGAGAAAAGGCTCTTCCGGCGCACAGAGCTATGGATATACTTGCTAGAATTAAGCCCAATAAACATCATCACATTGCCTGCACTACAGACTTCTGGTCTTCTGCTCTCTGTCTGCATGACAGGAACCAGGGAAAGGGAGAAGGGAAAGCCCTTAACAAGCAACAACAGCTGGACACTGAAGGGAGGGACTGCTGCTTTCCCTGCCCCCAATCCCTGCCCATGCTTCGGAGCCTGTCGGGGCTGCAGAAAACGCCATTGGTGGCCTCATTTGAGGAAAGCTGGATGAGATGAACTTTACAAATGCATGTTAAGGTTCCAGTCAACTGTTCATGATTCCTGGACCCGGATTTCGGGCTGTTTGGTTTTTCATTCAAAAGAGCTTTTCATTTTCCTTTCGTTAACAAACATTGCTTTGTAAAGGATGCTGAGCTAGTGTACATCAGTCCAGTTTGATAGACTTCAATGACATTCTCTGCCCTACAATTGAGGGACGGCATTTTGTGCTGTTCGGGTTAGAAGAAATCCTGGTGAGGGTCAATTTTGCACTTTGAAATCATTCTAATTCTGGCTAAAAAACTTTGTTGGAGAAGGGGCTTGCAGAATGCCCTAGGTTGACTAGACTTGCAATTATTTCCACAGCGATCTGACCATTGAAAAAGTTCTCTTTAACTCTGTCTGTCTTGTGCTTCTTCCTTTTCTTTATTAGATGAAGTCTCTCAGAAGACCCAGTTCTCTTGGCTGCTCATGGATGGGGTTGCAATGGTTGATGGTTCCCATTGATTTCACTGTATATTAGATATGAGCAGCTCTGGGTGGAGGTGCAGAAAAGTTTTCTCTCACCCACGTTGGGTAAAGTGCTTTCCTTCAATCTCAAGTTGATGGAACTTGACACTGGTTCGGCATCTACCCGTCAACTTGAAAATATATATAACCAGGAAATGCAATGGTTCATTGAATGAAAATCAGAGAGCCCCAATTTCAGAGGTAGGGCTCATGAACTGAGCACTGGAGTGACATCTGAGACCTTGACATGCATTTTTAAAGTGAAGCCAATCTTCAATATTGGAACATCTCATCCTAGTAAAAAATTACTGCTATTATAATAATATACCTCCTTGGCCATATAAAACATGATGTGCGTTTTATGAAGTACGTTGAAATCCTTAGATCAGAGGAAGCTTCAGACAATCCACCCTTCATGTTACAATTATACCTGTTTGCCATGGGGGATACTGAGGCACATTGAAGTGACGGTAAGACAGGGTGTGATTGGCAGAGTCAGAAATGAACCCCAATAGTTGGGACTAATCATGCTAAACACTAACCTGTATCTCATGAACCCTACTGAATACTTCCCATTCATGGCTTCCAAAGACATCACTAACCTGAGAGTAACTCTTGGAAAGGCTCATTCTGGCTATTTTTTATTTTATTTTGATATTTTTGGGGGGGAACTTTGCGGTGAAACATCTTCTCATCTAACTGAAAACAATGATCAACAATCTAGAGTCTTGCCATGCACTTTAACTCCCTTTATTTGAAGGTGTTGGCTCAGTGGTGGGTATTTACACTTGTGCAGAATTAAATTCTATTGTACCAAAATTTTATCCATTTCAATTGTATATTGAGACTTTTCTTCCTACACTGCACGTGAACGAGTATGAAATGTACAGAATTGTAATTCAGTTCCACCATTATTATTCTCATGTATAAAGAAGGCCATGTTAGAGAAATAACCTACCCTGTGCCTTGTTTCACAATCCTGAAGGAATTCGTTACCACTGGGTTACTCTGACCCATTAGAGAGATGTGTTTCCAAAGAAAGAGAAAGTAGTGCACACAGTGCACCTGGTGACTTCATCCCAACGGGTGCTATGACATAAAGCAAGTTTTCGATGTTTGAATTATACATTTTAGCGCTCTGGCTGAACAAGCATATTTGTGCCTCCTAATGTGTTTTTTTAAATTATTCTTGTCAGACGCTCCCGGTGTGGTGCTCTGCGCTGTTCAATGTTGATATCAATCGGCTGCGTGCGTGTTCCCTCTGTGTGCTGCCCCAGCTCTGCGCCGATAGCTGACACAGCAGACTCCGAGAGAACCCCCAATGACCACAGACTCTAGTAAGGTACGAAGGCACGTCGGCCAGGTTTATTGTCGAAGAGAAACACAGTCTCCAGCTTTCCCCGGCATAGAAGTCCAAGGTGCTGCTAAAGTGCTGCTAGCTAGTACATATGTCCTCCCTGACAATGGACTCGGCTCAGTCAGTGGCAGGACTTTCCACTGCCCCCTAGGCTGGACAAAGACATCGCCCCAGGGATTCATTCTTATACACAGGTACAAACAAGTTACACATCACTCCTGACGTATTGAGGTGCAACCCTTCTACGTAGCAAGGTGCCGCCTCTCACCTTGTACATGTTGGTTCAAACAAAACAGCTCTATCCATCATATTACCCTTTTGGCCCTGTCATTGGGATGGGTCAGCTTGTTCCTTGTTATCTGTGTGGAGTGTACAAGTATGCGAATGCTCTGATATCTGGTGTCCAGTACCTTTTAGGTATGTCTCTTTTTGCAGCATCAGCCCTTTCCTTGCCAGCGTCTGTGAGCAGGGCCTGCCTCTGGCTCACAGCTTAACTTTCCTTTATGTTAGCAAAGTCTTGACCATTACTTTAGTTCAGGCCTTAGGCCTCATACTGGGCCTCTGATAAGGGTTTATGTTTCAGGGCCTCATCTTACTACAATTATTATTTTTATTTCAGATTATTTGAGTTAGGATATTCTAGACTAATGATAATTCAGATTAAGATTTGTTCACGGTTAATTTTAGTAAAACTCAGGGAGAGGTCATGGGCAATGAACAAAGACTCATGGAAGCCAGAGACCTAGCTCTGACTTTTACTATAAATAAATGTGAAAAAATGGGGAAGAGGGGGCACCCCTGATGGCTCAGAGATCCGGGGTACCCCTGGCATCTGCGGTGGCTAAGAGTACCAGGGTTCCACCTCCCACCCGCCATCTGGAGCTCTGGAGAATAGCAAATATGGCAGGCAACCAGCTTGGCTTAACAGTGAAATCTTCACTTAGCTTAAACACAAAAAGGAAGCTTACAAGAAGTGGAAACTTGGACGGATGACTAGGGAGGAGTATAAAAATATTGCTTGAGCATCCAGGGGTGTAAACAGGAAGGCCAAAACACAACTGGAGTTGGAGCTAGCAAGGGATGTGAAGGGTAACAAGAAGGGTTTCTACAGGTATGTTAGGAACAAGAAGAAGGTCAGGGAACGTGTGAAACCCTTAATGAATGGGGGAGGCAACCTAGTGACAGAAGAAGTAGAAAAAGCTGACATACTCAATGCTTTTTTTGCCTCAGTCTTCACAGACAAGCTCATCTCCCAGGCTGCTGTCCTTGGCAACACAGTATGGTGAGGAGGTGACCAACCCTCAGTGGTAAAAGAACAGGTTAAGGACTATTTAGAAAAGCTTGATATGCACAAGTCCATGGGTCCAGATCGAATGCATCTGAGGGTGCTGAGGGGATTCGCTGATGTGATAGCAGAGCCATTGGCCATTATCTTTGACAACTCGTGGCGATGGGGGGAGGTACCAGAAGAGTGAAAAAAGGCAAATATAGTGCCCATCTTTAAAAAAAGGGAAGAAGGAGAACCTGGGAAACTACAGACTGGTCAGCCTCACCTCAGTCCCTGGAAAAATCATGGAGCAGGTCCTCAAGGAAACCATTTTGAAGCACTTAGAGGAGAGGAAGGTGATCAGGAACAGTCAAGATGGATTCACCAGGGGCAAGTCATGCGTAACTAAGCTGGTTGCCTTGTGTGATGAGATAACTAGCTCTGTGGATGAGGGAAAAGCAGTGGCTGTGATATATCTTGACTTTAGCAAAGTTTTTGATATGGTCACGCACAGTATTCTTGTCAGCAAGTTAAAAAAGTATGGATTGGATGAATTGACTATAAAGTAGACAGAAAGCTGGATTGATTGTCAGGCTCAACAGGTTGACAATCGAGCTCAACGGCTCGATGTCTAGTTGGCAGTCGGTATCAAGCGGAGTGCCTCAGGGGTCGGTCCTGGGGCCGGTTTTGTTCAACCTCTTTATTAATGATCTGGAGGATGGCATGGATTGCACCCTCAACAAGTTCCCAGATGACAGAAAGCTGTGGGAGGGGTAGATACACTGGATGGTAGGGATAGGGTGCAGAGTGACCTAGACAAATTGGACGATTGGACCAAAAGAAATCTGATGAGGTTCAACAAGGACAAGTGGATGAGAAGCTGGATATGAGTCAGCACTGTGCGCTTGTTGCCAAGAGTGCTAACAGCATATTGGGTTGTATTAGTAGGAGCATTGCCAGCAGATCGAGGGAGGTGATTATTCCCCTCTATTCGGCACTGGTGAGGCCACATCTGGGGTATTGCATCCAGTTTTGGGCCCCCCACTACAGAAAGGATGTGGACAAATTGGAGAGAGTCCAACGAAGGGCAACGAAAATGATCAGGGGGCTGGGGCACATGACTTAAGAGGAGAGGTTGAGGGAACTGGGCTTGTTTAGTCTGCAGAAGAGAAGAATGAGGGGGGATTTGATAGCAGCCTTCAAGTACCTGAAGGGGGGTTCCAAAGAGGATGGAGCTCGGCTGTTCTCAGTGGTACCAGATGACAGAACAAAGAGCAATGTTCTCAAGTTGCAATGGGGGAGGTCTAGGTTGGATATTAGAAAACACTATTTCACCAGGAGGGTGGTGAAGCACTGGAATGGGTTACCTAGGGAGGTGCTGCAATCTCCATCCTTAGACATTATTAAAGCCCAGCTTGACAAAGCCCTGGTTGGGATGATTTAGTTTTCATTGGTCCTGCTTTGAGCAGAGGGTTGGACTAGATGACCTCCTGAGGTTTCTTCCAACCCTAATCTTGCATGATTCTCTAGCCTATAGGATTAAGCTGCTTGCTTGCATATGTATCTATCGATCATTTCTTATAGTTTAAGTATTTGGTTTATTGTAACAGGTTTATATATTTATATTAAAGTAAGTTCAGCTGTAATGCAAGGGACCAAAATGCCATATCCTGCACGTTGAGCTAAGGCAAAGTTAGCATATCTTTGTCTGGGACCTTTCACCCAGATAGCAAAGAGAACACACACACATATGTCTGAGACCTTTCACCTAGATAGATAGATAACGGTAGAATGGCATAGGGGGTTTCCAAGTCTGTACCCACAAACTTAACAGGTACACCACAAGGAAATCACCGAAAAAACCGGGAGAACAGAAATAACATGTGTGTGTGTGATCTAATGTCAATAATATGTATGTTCATGTCATCAATACGTACAAACATACTAGCCTATGGAGTAAGTGTACCCCAACATTTTTGGGGGTGAGGAATGAAGTTTGGGCACAGGAGGAAGGATTTCAGGCACTTGTGCCCTATAAAAGAGGTGACCCACCTTGTTAGAGGCTGGTAGACTAGAAGATTAGGAGGCTGTACTTGTTTTTCTTAGAACTTTCTAAGTTACAAGAATACTAGGCATAGCTTGGTTTCCCTAAGCTTTTGTTCTTAGTTTTGTGTATTAGGTTTTGATTTTCAGTTTAAGTTAGTTAAGGAAACTCTAAGTTAGCTTCGATAGCTCTTAGCTTCAGCTTCTTCTGAGCTTTGCACCTCTCACTCAAGAATTGAGGCACCTGAACCTCCAGAGGCGAGGCTGGTCCTGTGTCTCTCAGCACCAGGTTATCAGGGAAGGGTGTGAGTATATTAACCAAAGCTTTGTAGCATATAATACCATAATGCCATATGTATCTTTTGAAGAGCAGTAATCCAATTTGTAATTTGAATTATTTTACTATTTAATTACTACTTCATTTATCTTAATAAAAAGTCTTTAAGGCTATATATGTCTCAGTATGAGCTTCCTGTCATACCCCCGAGGGTCCTTTGTAAATTATGTGGAGCCTGATGCGGGACAAGAACCTTATTATCTTCTGATCAAACAGATTGGTGAGCCTAAAACCCATACTATCCCAATTAATATTATTAACCTCCTCAATCAGGCAACAATTCTATGATTTTATGAGGTGTGATGGAACATCAACCACCAGGATGACTTTTTTATAAACAGAAATGCCATTTCATGTCTTTCTGAATATGTTTCATGCCATAAAGTCATTGCAGTACCCATATTTCTATTACGATTATTTTCAGTCCATGCTCTTTTTCAGTTCCTATGAATGAGTTTATTTAAAGGCTATACAGGAGGACAGTATAGGGATGTTAAAGGACTGTGTGAAAGTTAATGTGGTACCTCAAAGAATCAGACAGTAGTTTTGATTGTCTATGTACTGCACCAATACACAAAAATAAATATATCATTAAGGCTAAGATTATATCACAGAGACCACGGAATCAGTGACTTCCAGAGACGTCCATGACGCTTTCCATTTCAGCCCAAGGGTGGGGAGGCTGGAGCTCTCAGCTACCGTGGGTAGCGAAGGGACGCAGAGATCCTAATGTGGCCAGCAGGGGCCGTTCAAAGGTCTGAGCCACTGCGGGTGGGGTGGGGGGTGGGAGACTGGTACTCTTAGCCAGATTTGATTTGGTCTGAGGGCTCCAGATAAAGCACCCATAACAAATAGTCAGGATAGTAAAGTTTTCTCAGCATTCGTCTGTCTGAATAATCCCTGCTGAAACACCCAAACCCTGGGGAAGCGAAGGTCCATAGAACAGGGAGGGTGATTTGTGGAGTGCATGTTGAGAAGGGCTTTCTAGTGAAGAGCCAAACTTTCACAGCACTCTAGAAGCAAAGGCATCCTGTCCTGAAAGTAGCTCTGCCATTCAAAGAGCTCGGGCGAGAGTTACCTTTACTTTGTTAAAACAGGTAATGCAAGGTGCAACTCCACCCCAGTACGGAAACCCAACAGAATGCTGTAAACTACTTCAAGGAATTCTGAATTCTCCTATCACTCCAGGGCTTCAGAAAGTCGCATCTTGAGAAGTGCCTGATGCTGCTGTCTCTTCAGGGATGAATTTTGTCCAGGGCAATGTTTAAAGAAGGAGGGAAGAACAAGGAGAACCAGAAGACGGCTATTATGATGCATCAGTGTTTTTAATGTGAGTGATATTTGCAGTACACAGTTACAGGAAAAATACTAGAGCAGAAAGAAGGTATTTTCAGTTTTGCAAGAAAGCCTGCGACCCACCACCCATCTCAATGGGATGTATTACACACACAATGTTCTTTTGTTGTTGTTGTTGTTGCAGCTGCAGCGGTTGACAAACAAGTTCCCTTTGCAACCATTTTCAGTTATTTTTATTACCCCAGTCGGTGGAAAGTGAGACAAAGGAAAACAGAAGCAGAGGACTACGCCAATTCTCAATTAAATGTCTGCCGCAGAGAAGGTCAAAGCGAGTTGCTAAAGATACGCATTGATGGAAAGGATAGAACACAGAGTGTCTAATTCTCCTTCACAGCAAGGTCTCATTTTCCCACGCTTAAGGGACTTAAAATGATAATAAATGTAGCTGATGCCTCTCTTAAGGAAGCTATTTCCTTTCATCTGCGTAGTTAAGGTAAGCAGCCTGCGTGTAATTCAGAATGAGTCCATATGTGAATAAGAGAATCAGCACTTGGCTGGCAAAGCCTTGGCAGAAAGAGTCATAAAGCGTAACAGTAGAAATGCAGCATGGCTATCAGACCAAGGTGCTGCGCACACACAGCTCCCACTGAGTTCAACGGGAGCCACGTTTGCACAGCACTTCTGAAAGCCATGCCCAAAAGTTCAGGGGTGAATCTGTATCTTGCTGTTCATTTCCTGGTTCTTTCTTCTTCCACGGATGTTCCTGGCAGGTTTAACATGGCCCACAGCTTCCACTGAGGTACCTATGGCAAGATACCCTGGAACCACTTAATCCCCCATAACCACCATATCCCCCTAACCCAGACAATCCTCCATAATGGCCTCCAGAGCCATTCAATCCCCCCAAACCGTATGAGCCCCCGAAACCGGCTCCCACCACAGGTGCTCCTACAGCTCCCACTACACTGTGCTGAGGGAAATTGCTGAGAATTGGTCCTGGGAGGGTCATGACAACCGGTGAGGGTCTGATCACCACTTGGGAGTCCTGGCACTGCCTAACGCACGGCTCGTTGCAGCTGCCAGTAACTGGACTGGGTCGGGCCACCCCGCATTCTGGATAGCACAGGCTGGAGAAAGTCATCTTTCTGGGATGGAGGTAAACCTGAAACACACAACAGGCACTATAGTAAAGAGAAGGAACAAGGGCTAGTGTAAGAAAGGCTTTAAAGCTGGTGCGGCCCAAGAGAGAAAGGAAGAGTGGACTAAGTCCCTGTGTTCATGGCCATGTTTTTCTTCCTATATCCTCTTGCTACACCTCTTGTCCACTTGCACTAAATTTCCCTCCCAACTGGCCCCCTTGATCCCCTCTCAATGGCTTTGTCTGAAAAACACCGACTAGAATAAGTGTCACTATTTCTATTCTGGATATCTGGATTCTCTGTCCATTTTAGACATTTCTCAAAGAGAACATGGCTGGGATCATAGTAATCACTTTCTTTCGTTTGAGGATTTAACCTCTGCATGCAAACCAGTTGAGTTTGGTAGCACAGGGTAATTTTGGATTTTCCAAAGCTTGTGAGTCAACAATAGTTGCTGATGAATAAACAGAGAACTTTTCTTTTCTCCAAAGAAAACACTAAGGAGAAGCTCCTCAGCTGGCGTTCAGGTGCACTGACTTTCATGGAGCGACACTAAATTACATCATCTGAGGAAAAGCACCTTCAATGGCTATTTCTGCTGAGAAGAACATAAGAATTGCTAGACTGGATCTCACCACTTGTCAACTTAATCCATTGTCACATCTCTAATAGTGAGGAGTAACACCTGCTTGAGAAGAAAGTAAAAGACCACTGAATTGGTCCTTTCTGAACTAACCTGGGAAAGTTTCTTCCTAAGCCAGCTAAGTGAAAAATGGCTAAATGACTTTCTAAAGTTACTGAAAAGATTTCAGTTAGTAGGAAATATGTTTCCCAATTGCATATGTTGGTCCTAAAATCCCTCTATTAGCTTCAAATCATGAATCCACCAGTCCTGTAACTAAATCACTACAAAAGCTATTTATGGAAGAACAGCCGGATCCCGAATAAATATCCCAGTTAGTATATGCAAGTTTCAGACTTACATGGAAAGAGGCCATACTGTCACATCTCTAGAGTTCGAAAGCGATTGAGTTTAACTGGACTTACCCAGGTCACCAAGGAGATGAGGTCCGGAGAAGTGTTTAGAAAATCCCTGAGTGGTGAGTGCTTTTATACAGTTCCTAGAAGTGCCTGGAGGATCTGCGATGCTCTTTGTGGAGGCGGTCCTAATTAGTCACCAAACAAACTTGATTGCCTTGCAGAATCCTCCTTTGGATGTAGCTCTTTTGCTCTGGGATTGTGATTATTAGGTTATTCTGAGCCTCAGGAGGTGTGACATGCACGTTGCAGTCTTCGTCTTTCTTTCATCTTCAAATGGTACGGGCCAACTGCGTTCCTCGTGCCATTCCGTCGACTTTATTGGTGCTTCAATGAGAATGAATGTCAAGGTGATTCTGAGCGGCGTCAGCAGCACAAATGGCAGGTTTCAGAGGGGTAGCCGTGTGAGTCTGTATCAGCAAAACAACGAGGAGTCCTTTTGGCACCTTAGAGACTAATTTGTCTCTAAGCTGTTAGTCTCTAAGGTGTCACCAGTAGTAGAAGTTGGTGTCATGAAAGGAATCCATTTTGTTCCTGTCAATTCATGCAGGTCGTGGCTAGGAGCATTGGGCAGGTCATTCTAATCCTGCCAGAAAGGAGGTGTCATAAACAGATAGTTAATGGTTAATGCCTCTTTTACCTGTAGAGGGTTAAGAAGTTCACCTAGCCTAGCTGACACCTGACCAGAGGAACCAATGGGAGGACAAGATGGTTCAAAGGGAAGGAGGGAAGTTCCCTTTGTCTGTGTGAGTTTCCCTTTGGACCGGAGTGGGAAAGCTCCAGAATTCAGCCTCTTATTAAGTAGTGAGTATTAGTGAAGGAAAGAAATAGGTTTATGTTTATTTCTTTGTAACCTGTTTGTGCAATTAGAGGAATAGTCAAATTGGGTATTTGGGTATTTTTTTGTGTTTAACTAAGGGTTTGCCCAGGGGAGCATCCTCTGTGTTTGGAATCTGTTGTCTGTGAGAGTAGCAGGTATGCTAATCTCTCTCAAAGGGTTTTCTTTTACCTTTCTTTTCTTTAATTAAAAGCCTTTTTCTTAATACCTGATTGATTTTTCCTTGTTTTAAGATCCAAGGGGGTTTTATCTGGGTCCACCAGGAGTTGGTGGGAGGAAGGAGGGGGGATGGTTAATTTCTCCTTGTTTTAAGATCCAAGGGGTTGGATCTGTGTTCACCAGGGAATTGGTGAAATCTCTCAAGGCTACCCAGGGAAGGGAATTAGTGCTTGGGAGTGGTGGCAGCCAGACCAGATCTAAGCTGTTAATTGAGCGTAGAGCTTCTCATGCAGGTCCCCACATCTATACCCTAAAGTTCAGAGTGGGGAAGGAACCTCGACAGGAGGGTTCCATTTTTCTGCATTCTCATCACCCGCATTCCCAATGGGTCAGACCCTCTTCCCTTTGAAATTAATGGGAATCATTCCATTGCCTCCAGCCTGTTTCTTTTCAGGACCTAAGTCTGAAATTCACACTTTGGCTTTGGATGGTATCATGCCAACGAAAGTTAGCTCTATATTAAACCTTCAAACTGGGTCTTAACAGGGTCTTAGGGGGAGTATGGACCTTTGTGATGGCCGTCTGCCCAGGGGTGAATCTTACCCTTTGGTGAATAAAACTTGACCTAAGATTGGACCTCCACTTAGGTCACCAATGCCATCTCAAAGGGCTGCCAAGATCAGATTTGCTCATGGGATTTGCTCATGGGTCAATGGGAGGGATGGCGGAGAGTGAAAGGAAGCAGTGCTCTTTTATGTCAGGATCTCTCCATCCATGAGCAGCCAAGAAAAGGACGTCTTGTGAGACAATGCAGATGACTGAGCCCAGCAACAAGCCGAGGAGAGATGAAAATCACACCAAATGGAAAACGACATTCGAATGAAAATGAAACAGCCCCAGATTGTGTGGCTTTAAGTTAGGACATGATTAAGAGAATGACATGAGAGCTTGGCCTCCATTTTGTTTAAAATGACTGTATTACTCAGTGCAGAGGTGTCTAATCCCAACAATAATTTATTAATATTCTAAGAATAGAACTCTTTGTGTGTGTGAGTGTTTGTGAGGGGCTTTGAACTCTGGAGTTCTGAGGTCGCTGAAGAACTTCCAGCCTTAACACCCTGCCTCTCTCTGTTTGAGATGCCTAGAAACAGAGACATGTTGAGAAGAAGGTCACCCAGGGGTCCGTTGAAGGAACAGAAATACAAACCGACCACAGGCAGGGCTGTAACTAGAGAGGGGTGAGAGGGTCTGCCGTCGAGGGCATAGGGCTACTTGGTTGCAAAAATGGGGCAAGTGAGGTGTAGTGGCCTCCACACAACCCCGCAGTGTCGGGCCCAGCAGACGGAGCACGGGGTGCTCAGAGCCCCCCCTGCCCACAGGATCACAGGCCCAGGGCCCAAGGCAATTGCAGGCTCCCAGGCACTAGGACACTAATGGGGGGTCAGGCAGGCAGGGCACTGAGCGCTGCTTGGCTCCTACTGAGCGTCCTCATTGCTCAGTAACATCTGCTGAAGCTGCTGCGCTTGCTGGCGATTAAAATGGTTAAAGAGGGCAAATTGTGGGGGATGGGCAGGGTCTGCGCAGCGAGCGGTAACTGACTGTATAGGGACAGGGGGATCAAACAGCTGGAGGCAGGGGCAGAAGGGGGCCAAGGAGAAAAATTGGATATGGGGGATGAGCCCGGATTCAGCCCAGGGGTGAGGGCCTGCAAGAGGGTGGCAGAGGGCAAAGCCCTGGCACAGGAAGTGTTTTAGTCAGCACTCAGCAGGGGTAAAACACACCCTGCTCCCTCCTTTAGCTCTGTGTTCCTGTTACTGGGACCTGCCCTTACTTGTTGCTCTCCCAGCCTGATTCAATCCTTATTACGGAGAACAGAAAAAGGAGCCTCCCTCCGACTCACTGGGATAACGCTCCATTAACTGGTCAGCAAGGTGCACTCATACGTCAGGGAATTAGCACCTTTAGCACAGCCTGGCCAATGATGCTGAACACACCCAGGTTTTTCTTTTAAAAGGTCTCTAATTCTGGCCTAGGGACAATTTTCAGTTGTGCCAAGTCAGCTAAAAATACAGGCCATTGACTGTCCACGTGAAGAGACCATTGGGGAAATCTGCCTTTGGTGCAGAGGTGGATTGGGGCTGCTGGTGGGGTATACACTGGCAAAGACGAATGTCCACTGCGACCTGTGCTTGTAGCATTCAGGTCTGTGACCCAGCCAGTCTGTTCCCGACACCCTTCTCTATGTCCATCTAGCCACCATAATTAGGACATTAGCGTAGTTGCAGACTGAAGCACAGTATAATCCCATTTCACAATCAACACAGCCAGGTACCTTCTTCTGTCTCCACACTCTGGTGTGAGGGGTTCCACCTCTCCAAAATCATAGAATCATAGAAGATTAGGGTTGGAAGAGATCTCAGGATGTCATCTAGTCCAAGCCCCTTGTCATAACTATAAAGGGAAAGGTAACAGCCCTCCTGTGTACAATACTGTGGAATCCCTCCTGGCCAGAGACTCCAAAGTCCTTTTGCCTGTAAAGGGTTAAGAAGCACAGGTAACCTGGCTGACACCTGACCGAAAGGACCAATAAGGGAACAAGATACTTTCAGATCTTGGTGGGGGGAAGGCTTTTGTTTGTGCTCTTCGTTTTGGGGGTTGTTCGCTCTTGGGACGAAGAGGGACCAGACATCAATCCATGCTCTCCAAATCTTTCTGAACAAGTCTCTCATATTTCAAACTTGTAAGTAACAGCCAGGCAAAGTGTGTTAGTTTTATCTTTGTTTTCTCAACTTGTAAATGTACCTTTTGCTAGAGTGTTTATCTCTGTTTGCTGTAGCTTTGAACTTAAGGCTTATTTCTTTTACAGGATAACAAGCCTCGTGGATAGTGGGCAAGCAGCAGATGTGGTATATCTTAATTTTTAGAAAGGCTTTTAATACTTTCTTGACCTTCTCATAAACAAACTAGGAAAATACATCCTAGGTGAAGCTACGATAAGGTGGGTGCATAACTGGTAGGAAAACCATTCCCAGAGAATATTTAGCAGGGGTCTACACTCTAAATGGAAGGCCATATCAAGTTGGGTCCCACAGGGATCAATTCTGGGTCCGATTCCTTTCCATATCTTCATCAATGATTTCGATTACAGCACAGAGAGAACACTTATAAAGTTTGCAGATGATACCAAGCTGGGAGGGGGTCTCAAGTGCTCTGGAGGATAGGATTACAATTCAAAATGAACTGGACAAACTTGAGAAATGGTCTGAAGTAAATAGGATGAAATTCAATAAGGGCAAATGCAAAATACAATCCGTTGCACACATACAAATTGGGGAATGACTGCCTAGGAAGGAGTACTGTGGAAAGGAATCTGGGGGTCCTAGTGGATCACAAGTTAAATATGAGTCAAGAGTGTAACACTGTTACAAAGAAAAGCAAACCTTAATCTGGGATGTATCATCAGGAGAGTTGTAAGCAAAACACAAGAAGTAAATCTTCCATTCTAGTCTGAGCAGGTTATGCCTCAGCCGGAATGCTGTATCCCATTCTGGGCGCCACATTTCAGGAAAAATGTCGGCAATCAGAACTCTCTTCCCCGTGTGAGTACTTGCACACTCTTAACCTACCCTTGGATAAACTGAAGCTGACAGGTTTCCTTAGTCTCTAACTATAAGACAGGTTGTCCAGAGCTCATATCCTTTACCTGTCTCTTTTCTGAACCTAGTCGAATTTTTTCAACACCAGAACTGAGCACAACATGCACTAAGGTAGGGAAGCTATGAATGTCCCTGGCCACGTGTCAGCTCAATACCTCTTTTGCCATGGGCAACAGAAGTCCTCCCATTATAGTCCATGCAGGCTTTGCTGTCCCTCTGCTGCTTAGCAACAGGCACACCTCAACCCCGAGCCCTCCGAGTGGCTCCCTGGAGCATGCAACCCTTCTCCACTGGACACTCGCATGTTTCACTACTCCCTAAGGAACAGCCCACCCCACCTTACCAGATCCATCTGAGATCTCGGCACCGCTTCACACACAGCCCTTAGGCATGTTTAGAGCGAAAACAAGCTGAGTTTATTTAACAAAGACATTCAAATGGTAGCAAATAGAAATACTGGAAACAAATGGTGAAATATAAAATAAAATCAGAATCCGCATTGTAAAACCTGGATGTATTTAGCTAACATTCTCCCAAAGTCCTTGCAGTGTTTTGCACCCAGGCCTAGCTGTGCTCCTCTTTTCATGAGGGAAACCACGCTATCAGCTTGTCTCCTCGGTGAAGGATGCCGGGGGTAACCTCTGCCCCCCAGGGATGCTCCAATGCTCCATTGTCTTTACTCATTAACAGGGTGCTGCCCAGCTGGTTGTTTCTTCTTTTTCCCCATGTGTGACTCTTTCTTGGTGTCAGAGTAACAGCCGTGTTAGTCTGTATCCTCATAAAGAACAGGAGTACTTGTGGCACCTTAGAGACTAACAAATTTATTGGAGCATAAGCTTTCATGGGCTACAGTTGCATCCGAAGAAGTGGGCTGTAGCCCACGAAAGCTTATGCTCCAATAAATTTGTTAGTCTCTAAGGTGCCTGTTCTTTCTTGGTGATTTCACAAGCTCTTGATTAGCATTCGGCTCCGTCTGTGGACAGGCCTCCTTTGTGAAGCGGACAATACCCGATACACACAAGACCAGCTTGAGAGTGAGAGAGAGACAGGTCTCTTTCCTCCTGCCTGACAGGAGCATGTTCATCCCTTTGTGTGACCTGCCTTAACTCCCAGACCTTAAGCACATGATTTCCAGTACAGATACATAATTATCTGTGTAATTATCAGATAATTATCAGATAATTACACATAATCTGTCCATAGGCTTTGCAACCATTATGATGACCAGCGGGCTCTTGGCTGTGGCAGATCACACACAGACCAAGCTGGAAGCGGCTGACGGGCTGGAGTCTGTTGGTGAGCAGTCCAGGACTGGAGGCTACAGAAGCAGAGCAGTGTGCAGGGCACCCCAAGTTAGAGCCAGGGTGACACAGCTACTCACTAGTCTAGACTGTGACTTTTCTGTAAGTTTTGCTATTCTCAGTAACAGAGTTGGGGATTAAAAATCTATATACTTAATGTGGTGGTTGGTTAATCAGTTCTCTGACTGGCTAAGAGTGATTTCAGCAGAGGAGGAGGAAGAGTCTGCCTGGATTCCAACTGAAGATTCCTGCAAGCAAATGGAGGGAAGATCTTGCTTTTGACTGTCTAGATTTAGTGATCAGAGACTTTAACTAATACTCCGGTGAACTCAACCTAAGCTTTTGGGAACCCAAGATCCTTTTCAGTTATACTACCGCCTAGCCAGTTATTGCCCATTTTTGTAGTTGTGCTGTGACGTTGGTAAGCCAAGTGCCAGCTCTCGTAAGACAAGTTTCAGCTGAGAACTGACAAACTCACAGCTGGAAGCCAGGCCAATTCACTTGTGTACAAGCATAAATGAAAGTGATTGTTAAATGTCTAAGAATCTATTTGGTGTTTAAACATCCTGACAACTGTGATTAACCTGTACATATATTTTTATCTGCTTTACCATCTCAATAACTCTCATTCCTTTTTCTTAGCTAATAAATTTTAGTTAATTTACTGTAGAATTGACTATTAGTATTGTCTTTGGTGAGAGATCTGGGATGCAAATCTATCTGGGTGAGTGTGGGAGTGGGTGTAATGTTACTATTTTGTGATATTTTGCTGGAAATCACCACCATTTATCACACAGTTCAGCTTGCCTGGGAGACAAGTGTCTAAGGGGAGACTGTGACTCCATTATAAAACTATTGTAGTACTTTGGGAGTTCACACTTGGTACTGGGTTGGTGAAATCCAATTATAGAACATGCCACCAGCTAGGGTTTCCGCCCTGCGTTTTCACAGTCTGCCCTGAGGACAGCACTCGTAGTCATGAGTCTCTCCAGACACCATCTCATTTGCACTGGATTTTTTTCCTAAGTGAAGGACGGTGCATTTCTCTTTACCTTTCTCCTTTTCCCTCTCTTTAATAAGAGTCTGGCTTTACCTGTCAAGCCTGTCCTTTCACAATACAGGGGTGAGCCCATCACCAGCAAGGCAGCTTAAAGTAATACCCTAAACAAACCTCTGGCTGGTATAAGTAATTGGTGCATTCCTCACTCTGTCTCAGCTATAGCGAAATCTGTATTAATGGAAACCATCTCTGGACCCAGTTCTATTCATATATTATAGACAGAGGTATGTTTAGAGGGGGGTTCTCACAACAAATTTTTGGTCACCTTAGAATGCAGCCACTAACTCTTGCTGATGGCTGCTCTGACAAAACGTCTCTCGGACCCTGCCCCCGCCAGCTCTTCAGCGAGAGCCCGTAAAAGGGAACCATCACCTGCAGAGTCCCAGGCTGCCCGTTCCCCAGCCAGCTGCCAGCAGGGCAGAAGACCAGGAGAAAACCCAATGACCAAATGCCACAGCCACCTCCCCTGACAAGAGCTGCCTCCGGTGCCACGCACACTGGCCCGACGTGTATCCAGAGGCACTGCCCAGAGCCCCTGAGGAGGCTGCATGGTGCATGGTGCAGATCGATGCTGGCAGTGCCAGTGCAAACACCAAGATGGCACATCTCACTGCCCTTGGTAACAGCTACTCAGGACTGTGAGTGTGTTAGTCATGATACTGTAGTATTCAGGCCTGCATATTTGAACAAAGACACTGTGTGTTACATATACCCACAAACAGATGGGAGCAGTGTAGTGGGGTAAGAGATGGAGCTAAAGTGTTCCTGGGTATGGTGGGAGCGTAATATACGAGTATACACTTGAAGGACAGTCTTGCCTTAAACTCCTCTCCTGAGATAAGGTCAAGCAGCCAGTCTGGAGAGGGGATGGGGATAGGAAACATTAAAATGCCAAAGAAATGCCTGCTCCTGACCGAAGCACAACCGCACTCCATACCCCTGCCATGGGATACAAAAAAGGTGGTAGCAACGCCCCCAGACCCAACAATTACCATAAATTGTAAGAGATGGGACCAAGGGCATGCACTACAGGTATAATGATGCCTACTAAGGAGGGGGGAATTGGGACCCTGGAGAAAAGGCTCTTCCGGCGCACAGAGCTATGGATATACTTGCTAGAATTAAGCCCAATAAACATCATCACATTGCCTGCACTACAGACTTCTGGTCTTCTGCTCTCTGTCTGCATGACAGGAACCAGGGAAAGGGAGAAGGGAAAGCCCTTAACAAGCAACAACAGCTGGACACTGAAGGGAGGGACTGCTGCTTTCCCTGCCCCCAATCCCTGCCCATGCTTCGGAGCCTGTCGGGGCTGCAGAAAACGCCGTTGGTGGCCGCATTTGAGGAAAGCTGGATGAGATGAACTTTACAAAGGCATGTTAAGGTTCCAGTCAACTGTTCATGATTCCTAGACCCGGATTTCGGGCTGTTTGGTTTTTCATTCAAAAGAGCTTTTCATTTTCCTTTCGTTAACAAACATTGCTTTGTAAAGGATGCTGAGCTAGTGTACATCAGTCAAGTTCGATAGACTTCAATGACATTCTCTGCCCTACAATTGAGGGACGGCATTTTGTGCTGTTCGGGTTAGAAGAAATCCTGGTGAGGGTCAATTTTGCACTTTGAAATCATTCTAATTCTGGCTAAAAAACTTTGTTGGAGAAGGGGCTTGCAGAATGCCCTAGGTTGATTAGACTTGCAATTATTTCCACAGCGATCTGACCATTGAAAAAGTTCTCTTTAACTCTGTCTGTCTTGTGCTTCTTCCTTTTCTTTATTAGATGAAGTGTCTCAGAAGACCCAGTTCTCTTGGCTGCTCATGAATGGGGTTGCAATGGTTGATGGTTCCCATAGATTTCACTGTATATTAGATATGAGCAGCTCTGGGTGGAGGTGCAGAAAAGTTTTCTCTCACCCACGTTGGGTAAAGTGCTTTCCTTCAATCTCAAGTTGATGGAACAGTCCTCCTTTACACTGGTTCGGCATCTACCCGTCAACTTGAAAATATATATAACCAGGAAATGCAATGGTTCATTGAATGAAAATCAGAGAGCCCCAATTTCAGAGGTAGGGCTCATGAACTGAGCACTGGAGTGACATCTGAGACCTTGACATGCATTTTTAAAGTGAAGCCAATCTTCAATATTGGAACATCTCATCCTAGTAAAAAATTACTGCTATTATAATAATATACCTCCTTGGCCATATAAAACATGATGTGCGTTTTATGAAGTACGTTGAAATCCTTAGATCAGAGGAAGCTTCAGACAATCCACCCTTCATGTTACAATTATACCTGTTTGCCATGGGGGATACTGAGGCACATTGAGGTGACGGTAAGACAGGGTGTGATTGGCAGAGTCAGAGATGAACCCCAATAGTTGGGACTAATCATGCTAAACACTAACCTGTATCTCATGAACCCTACTGAATACTTCCCATTCATGGCTTCCAAAGACATCACTAACCTGAGAGTAACTCTTGGAAAGGCTCATTCTGGCTATTTTTAATTTTATTTTGATATTTTGGGGGGGGAACTTTGCGGTGAAACATCTTCTCATCTAAGTGAGAACAATGATCAACAATCTAGAGTCTTGCCATGCACCTTAACTCCCTTTATTTGAAGGTGTTGGCTCAGTGGTGGGTATTTACACTTGTGCAGAATTAAATTCTATTGTACCAAAATTTTATCCATTTCAATTGTATATTGAGACTTTTCTTCCTACACTGCACGTGAACGAGTATGAAATGTACAGAATTGTAATTCAGTTCCACCATTATTATTCTCATGTATAAAGAAGGCCATGTTAGAGAAATAACCTACCCTGTGCCTTGTTTCACAATCCTGAAGGAATTCGTTACCACTGGGTTACTCTGACCCATTAGAGAGATGTGTTTCCAAAGAAAGAGAAAGTAGTGCACACAGTGCACCTGGTGACTTCAGCCCAACGGGTGCTATGACATAAAGTAAGTTTTCGATGTTTGAATTATACATTTTAGCACTCTGGCTGAGCAAGAATATTTCTGCCTCCTAATGTGTTTTTTTAAATTATTCTTGTCAGACTCTCCCGGTGTGGTGCTCTGCGCTGTTCAATGTTGATATCAATCGGCTGCGTGCGTGTTCCCTCTGTGTGCTGCCCCAGTTCTGCGCAGATCGCTGACACAGCAGACTCCGAGAGAACCCCCAATGACCACAGACTCTAGTAAGGTACGAAGGCACGTCGGCCAGGTTTATTGTCGAAGAGAAACACAGTCTCCAGCTTTCCCTGGCATAGAAGTCCAAGGTGCTGCTAAGGTGCTGCTAGCTAGTACATATGTCCTCCCTGACAATGGACTCAGCTCAGTCAGTGGCGGGACTTTCCACTGCCCCCTAGGCTGGACAAAGACATCGCCCCAGGGATTCATTCTTATACACAGGTACAAACAAGTTACACATCACTCCTGACGTATTGAGGTGCAACCCCTCTACGTAGCAAGGTGCCGCCTCTCACCTTGTACATGTTGGTTCAAACAAAACAGCTCTATCCATCATATTACCCTTTTGGCCCTGTCATTGGGATGGGTCAGCTTGTTCCTTGTTATCTGTGTGGAGTGTACAAGTATGCGAATGCTCTGATATCTGGTGTCCAGTACCTTTTAGGTATGTCTCTTTTTGCAGCATCAGCCCTTTCCTTGCCAGCGTCTGTGAGCAGGGCCTGCCTCTGGCTCACAGCTTAACTTTCCTTTATGTTAGCAAAGTCTTGACCATTACTTTAGTTCAGGCCTTAGGCCTCATACTGGGCCTCTGATAAGGGTTTATGTTTCAGGGCCTCATCTTACTACAATTATTATTTTTATTTCAGATTATTTGAGTTAGGATATTCTAGACTAATGATAATTCAGATTAAGATTTGTTCACGGTTAATTTTAGTAAAACTCAGGGAGAGGTCATGGGCAATGAACAAAGACTCATGGAAGCCAGAGACCTAGCTCTGACTTTTACTATAAATAAATGTGAAAAAATGGGGAAGAGGGAGCACCCCTGATGGCTCAGAGATCCGGGGTACCCCTGGCATCTGCGGTGGCTAAGAGTACCAGGGTTCCACCTCCCACCCGCCATCTGGAGCTCTGGAGAATAGCAAATATGGCAGGCAACCAGCTTGGCTTAACAGTGAAATCTTCACTTAGCTTAAACACAAAAAGGAAGCTTACAAGAAGTGGAAACTTGGACGGATGACTAGGGAGGAGTATAAAAATATTGCTTGAGCATCCAGGGGTGTAAACAGGAAGGCCAAAACACAACTGGAGTTGCAGCTAGCAAGGGATGTGAAGGGTAACAAGAAGGGTTTCTACAGGTATGTTAGGAACAAGAAGAAGGTCAGGGAATGTGTGAAACCCTTAATGAATGGGGGAGGCAACCTAGTGACAGAAGAAGTAGAAAAAGCTGACATACTCAATGCTTTTTTTGCCTCAGTCTTCACAGACAAGCTCATCTCCCAGGCTGCTGTCCTTGGCAACACAGTATGGTGAGGAGGTGAGCAACCCTCAGTGGTAAAAGAACAGGTTAAGGACTATTTAGAAAAGCTTGATATGCACAAGTCCATGGGTCCAGATCGAATGCATCTGAGGGTGCTGAGGGGATTCGCTGATGTGATAGCAGAGCCATTGGCCATTATCTTTGACAACTCGTGGCGATGGGGGGAGGTACCAGAAGAGTGAAAAAAGGCAAATATAGTGCCCATCTTTAAAAAAAGGGAAGAAGGAGAACCTGGGAAACTACAGACCGGTCAGCCTCACCTCAGTCCCTGGAAAAATCATGGAGCAGGTCTTCAAGGAAACCATTTTGAAGCACTTAGAGGAGAGGAAGGTGATCAGGAACAGTCAAGATGGATTCACCAGGGGCAAGTCATGCCTAACTAAGCTGGTTGCCTTGTGTGATGAGATAACTAGCTCTGTGGATGAGGGGAAAGCAGTGGCTGTGATATATCTTGACTTTAGCAAAGTTTTTGATACGGTCACGCACAGTATTCTTGTCAGCAAGTTAAAAAAGTATGGATTGGATGAATTGACTATAAAGTAGACAGAAAGCTGGATAGATTGTCAGGCTCAACAGGTAGTGATCAACGGCTCGATGTCTAGTTGGCAGTCAGTATCAAGCGGAGTGCCTCAGGGGTCGGTCCTGGGGCCGGTTTTGTTCAACCTCTTTATTAATGATCTGGAGGATGGCATGGATTGCACCCTCAACAAGTTCCCAGATGACAGAAAGCTGTGGGAGGGGTAGATACACTGGATGGTAGGGATAGGGTGCAGAGTGACCTAGACAAATTGGACGATTGGGCCAAAAGAAATCTGATGAGGTTCAACAAGGACAAGTGGATGAGAAGCTGGATATGAGTCAGCACTGTGCGCTTGTTGCCAAGAGTGCTAACAGCATATTGGGTTGTATTAGTAGGAGCATTGCCATCAGATCGAGGGAGGTGATTATTCCCCTCTATTCGGCACTGGTGAGGCCACATCTGGAGTATTGCATCCGGTTTGGGGCCCCCCACTACAGAAAGGATGTGGACAAATTGGAGAGAGTCCAACGGAGGGCAACGAAAATGATCAGGGGGCTGGGGCACATGACTTAAGAGGAGAGGTTGAGGGAACTGGGCTTGTTTAGTCTGCAGAAGAGAAGAGTGAGAGGGGATTTGATAGCAGCCTTCAAGTACCTGAAGGGGGGTTCCAAAGAGGATGGAGCTCGGCTGTTCTCAGTGGTACCAGATGACAGAACAAAGAGCAATGTTCTCAAGTTGCAATGGGGGAGGTCTAGGTTGGATATTAGAAAACACTATTTCACTAGGAGGGTGGTGAAGCACTGGAATGGGTTACCTAGGGAGGTGCTGCAATCTCCATCCTTAGACATTATTAAAGCCCAGCTTGACAAAGCCCTGGCTTGGATGATTTAGTTTTCATTGGTCCTGCTTTGAGCAGAGGGTTGGACTAGATGACCTCCTGAGGTTTCTTCCAACCCTAATCTTGCATGATTCTCTAGCCTATAGGATTAAGCTGCTTGCTTGCATATCTATCTATCGATCATTTCTTATAGTTTAAGTATTTGGTTTATTGTAATAGGTTTATATATTTATATTAAAGTAAGTTCAGCTGTAATGCAAGGGACCAACATGCCATATCCTGCACGTTGAGCTAAGGCAAAGTTAGCATATTTTTGTCTGGGACCTTTCACACAGATAGCAAAGAGAACACACACACATATGTCTGAGACCTTTCACCTAGATAGATAGATAATGGTAGAATGGCATAGGGGGTTTCCAAGTCTGTACCCACAAACTTAACAGGTACACCACAAGGAAATCACCGAAAAAACCGGGAGAACAGAAATAACATGTGTGTGTGTATGATCTAATGTCAATAATATGTATGTTCATGTCATCAATATGTACAAACATACTAGCCTATGGAGTAAGTGTACCCCAACATTTTTGGGGGTGAGGAATGAAGTTTGGGCACAGGAGGAAGGATTTCAGGCACTTGTGCCCTATAAAAGAGGTGACCCACCTTGTTAGAGGCTGGTAGACTAGAAGATTAGGAGGCTGTACTTGTTTTTCTTAGAACTTTCTAAGTTCCAAGGGGACTAGGCATAGCTTGGTTTCCCTAAGCTTTTGTTCTTAGTTTTGTGTATTAGGTTTTGATTTTCAGTTTAAGTTAGTTAAGGAAACTCTAAGTTAGCTTCGATAGCTCTTAGCTTCAGCTTCTTCTGAGCTTTGCACCTCTCACTCAAGAATTGAGGCACCTGAACCTCCAGAGGCGAGGCTGGTCCTGTGTCTCTCACCACCAGGTTATCAGGGAAGGGTGTGAGTATATTAACCAAAGCTGTGTAGCATATAATACCATAATGCCATATGTATCTTTTGAAGAGCAGTAATCCAATTTGTAATTTGAATTATTTTACTATTTAATTACTGCTTCATTTATCTTAATAAAAAGTCTTTAAGGCTATATATGTCTCAGTGTGAGCTTCCTGTCATACCCCCGAGGGTCCTTTGTAAATTATGTGGAGCCTGATGCGGGACAAGAACCTTATTATCTTCTGATCAAACAGATTGGTGAGCCTAAAACCCATACTATCCCAATTAATATTATTAACCTCCTCAATCAGGCAACAATTCTATGATTTTATGAGGTGTGATGGAACATCAACCACCAGGATGACTTTTTTACAAACAGAAATGCCATTTCATGTCTTTCTGAATATGTTTCATGCCATAAAGTCATTGCAGTACCCATATTTCTATTACGATTATTTTCAGTCCATGCTCTTTTTCAGTTCCTATGAATGAGTTTATTTAAAGGCTATACAGGAGGACAGTATAGGGATGTTAAAGGACTGTGTGAAAGTTAATGTGGTACCTAAAAGAATCAGACAGTAGTTTTGATTGTCTATGTACTGCACCAATACACAAAAATAAATACATTATCATTAAGGCTAAGATTATATCACAGAGACCACGGAATCCGTGACTTCCAGAGACGTCCATGACGCTTTCCATTTCAGCCCAAGGGTGGGGAGGCTGGAGCTCTCAGCTACCATGGGTAGCGAAGGGACGCAGAGATCCTAATGTGGCCAGCAGGGGCCGTTCAAAGGTCTGAGCCACTGCGGGTGGGGTGGGGGGTGGGAGACTGGTACTCTTAGCCAGATTTGATTTGGTCTGAGGGCTCCAGATAAAGTACCCATAACAAATAGTCAGGTTAGTAAAGTTTTCTCAGCATTCGTCTGTCTGAATAATCCCTGCTGAAACACCCAAACCCTGGGGAAGCGAAGGTCCATAGAACAGGGAGGGTGATTTGTGGAGTGCATGTTGAGAAGGGCTTTCTAGTGAAGAGCCAAACTTTCACAGCACTCTAGAAGCAAAGGCATCCTGTCCTGAAAGGAGCTCTGCCATTCAAAGAGCTCGGGCGAGAGTTACCTTTACTTTGTTAAAACAGGTAATGCAAGGTGCAACTCCACCCCAGTACGGAAACCCAACATAATGCTGTAAACTACTTCAAGGAATTCTGAATTCTCCTATCACTCCAGGGCTTCAGAAAGTCGCATCTTGAGAAGTGCCTGATGCTGCTGTCTCTTCAGGGATGAATTTTGTCCAGGGCAATGTTTAAAGAAGGAGGGAAGAACAAGGAGAACCAGAAGACGGCTATTATGATGCATCAGTGTTTTTAATGTGAGTGATATTTGCAGTACACAGTTACAGGAAAAATACTAGAGCAGAAAGAAGGTATTTTCAGTTTTGCAAGAAAGCCTGCGACCCACCACCCATCTCAATGGGATGTATTACACACACAATGTTCTTTTCTTGTTGTTGTTGTTGCAGCTGCAGCGGTTGACAAACAAGTTCCCTTTGCAACCATTTTCAGTTATTTTTATTACCCCAGTCGGTGGAAAGTGAGACAAAGGAAAACAGAAGCAGAGGACTACGCCAATTCTCAATTAAATGTCTGCCGCAGAGAAGGTCAAAGCGAGTTGCTAAAGATACGCATTGATGGAAAGGATAGAACACAGAGTGTCTAATTCTCCTTCACAGCAAGGTCTCATTTTCCCACGCTTAAGGGACTTAAAATGATAATAAATGTAGCTGATGCCTCTCTTAAGGAAGCTATTTCCTTTCATCTGCGTAGTTAAGGTAAGCAGCCTGCGTGTAATTCAGAATGAGTCCATATGTGAATAAGAGAATCAGCACTTGGCTGGCAAAGCCTTGGCAGAAAGCGTCATAAAGCGTAACAGTAGAAATGCAGCATGGCTATCAGACCAAGGTGCTGCGCACACACAGCTCCCACTGAGTTCAACGGGAGCCACGTTTGCACAGCACTTCTGAAAGCCATGCCCAAAAGTTCAGGGGTGAATCTGTATCTTGCTGTTCATTTCCTGGTTCTTTCTTCTTCCACGGATGTTCCTGGCAGGTTTAACATGGCCCACAGCTTCCACTGAGGTACCTATGGCAAGATACCCCGGAACCACCTAATCCCCCATAACCACCATATCCCCCTAACCCAGACAATCCTCCATAATGGCCTCCAGAGCCATTCAATCCCCCCAAACCGTATGAGCCCCCGAAACCGGCTCCCACCACAGGTGCTCCTACAGCTCCCACTACACTGTGCTGAGGGAAATTGCTGAGAATTGGTCCTGGGAGGGTCATGACAACCGGTGAGGGTCTGATCACCACTTGGGAGTCAGGGCACTGCCTAACGCACGGCTCGTTGCAGCTGCCAGTAACTGGACTGGGTCGGGCCACCCCGCATTCCGGATAGCACAGGCTGGAGAAAGTCATCTTTCTGCAATGGAGGTAAACCTGAAACACACAAGAGGGACTAGAGTAAAGAGAAGGAACAAGGGCTAGTGTAAGAAAGGCTTTAAAGCTGGTGCGGCCCAAGAGAGAAAGGAAGAGTGGACTAAGTCCCTGTGTTCATGGCCATGTCTTTCTTCCTATATCCTCTTTCTACACCTCTTGTCCACTCGCACTAAACTTCCCTCCCAACTGGCCCCCTTGATCCCCTCTCAATGGCTTTGTCTGAAAAACACTGACTAGAATAAGTGTCACTATTTCTATTCTGGATATCTGGGATTCTCTGTCCATTTTAGACATTTCTCAAAGAGAACATGGCTGGGATCATAGTAATCACTTCCTTTCATTTGAGGATTTAACCTCTGCATGCAAACCAGTTGAGTCTGGTATCACAGGGTAATTTTTGATTTTCCAAAGCTTGTGAGTCAACAATAGTTGCTGATGAATAAACAGAGAAGTTTTCTTTTCTCCAAAGAAAACACTAAGGAGAAGCTCCTCAACTGGCGTTCAGGTGCAGTGACTTTCATGGAGCGACACTAAGTTACATCATCTGAGGAAAAGCACCTTCAATGGCTATTTCTGCAGAGAAGAACATAAGAATTGCTAGACTGGATCTCACCACTTGTCAGCTTAATCCATTGTCATGTGTCCAATAGTGAGGAGTAACAACTGCTTGAGAAGAAAGTAAATGACCACTGAATTGGTCCTTTCTGAACTAAGCTGGGAAAGTTTCTTCCTAAGCCAGCTAAGTGAAAAATGGCTAAATGACTTTGTAAAGTTATTGAAAAGATTTCAGTTAGTAGGAAATATGTTTCCCAATTGCCTATGTTGGTCCTAAAATCCCTCTATTAGCTTCAAATCATGAATCTACCAGTCCTATAACTAAATCACTACACAAGCTAATTATGGAAGAACAGCCAGATCCCAAATAAATATCCCAGTTAGTAAATGCAATATTCAGACTTACATGGAAAGAGGCCATACTGTCACATCTCTAGAGTTCGAAAGTGATTGAGTTTAACTGGACTTACCCAGGTCACCAAGGAGATGAGGTCCGGAGAAGTGTTTAGAAAATCCCTGAGTGGTGAGTGCTTTTATACAGTTCCTAGGAGTGCCTGGAGGATCTGCGATGCTCTTTGTGGAGGCGGTCCTAATTAGTCACCAAACAAACTTGATTGCCTTGCAGAATCCTCCTTTGGATGTAGCTCTTTTGCTCTGGGATTGTGATTATTAGGTTATCCTGAGCCTCAGGAGGTGTGACATGCACGTTGCAGTCTTCGTCTTTCTTTCATCTTCAAATGGTAGGGGCCAACTGCGTTCCTCGTGCCATTCCGTCGACTTTATTGGTGCTTCAATGAGAATGAATGTCAAGGTGATTCTGAGCGGCGTCAGCAGCACAAATGGCAGGTTTCAGAGTGGTAGCTCTGTGAGTCTGTATCAGCAAAACAACGAGGAGTCCTTTTGGCACCTTAGAGACTAATTTGTCTCTAAGCTGTTAGTCTCTAAGGCGTCGCAAGTAGCACAAGTCGGTGTCATGAAAGGAATCCATTTTGTTCCTGTCAATTCATGCAGGTCGTGGCTAGGAGCATTGGGCAGTTCATTCTAATCCTGCCAGAAAGGAGGTGTCATAAACAGATAGTTAACGGTTAATGCCTCTTTTACCTGTAGAGGGTTAAGAAGTTCACCTAGCCTAGCTGACACCTGACCAGAGGAACCAATGGGAGGACAAGATGGTTCAAAGGGAAGGAGGGAAGTTCCCTTTGTCTGTGTGAGTTTCCCTTTGGACCGGAGTGGGAAAGCTCCAGAATTCAGCCTCTTATTAAGTAGTGAGTATTAGTGAAGGAAAGAAATAGGTTTATGTTTATTTCTTTGTAACCTGTTTGTGCAATTAGAGGAATAGTCAAATTGGGTATTTGGGTATTTTTTTATGTGTAACTAAGAGTTTGCCCAGGGCAGCATCCTCTGTGTTTGGAATCTGTTGTCTGTAAGAGTAGCAGGTATGCTAATCTCTCTCAAAGGGTTTTCTTTTACCTTTCTTTTCTTTAATTAAAAGCCTTTTTCTTAATACCTGATTGATTTTTCCTTGTTTTAAGATCCAAGGGGGTTTTATCTGGGTCCACCAGGAGTTGGTGGGAGAAAGGAAGGGGGATGGTTAATTTCTCCTTGTTTTAAGATCCAAGGGGTTGGATCTGTGTTCACCAGGAAATTGGTGAAGAGTCTCTCAAGGCTACCCAGGGAAGGGAATTAGTGCTTGGGAGTGGTGGCAGCCAGACCAGATCTAAGCTGTTAATTGAGCGTAGAGCTTCTCATGCAGGTCCCCACATCTATACCCTAAAGTTCAGAGTGGGGAAGGAACCTCGACAGGAGGGATCCATTTTTCTGCATTCTCATCACCCGTATTCCCAATGGGTCAGACCCTCTTCCCTTTGAAATTAATGGGAATCATTCCATTGCCTCCAGCCTGTTTCTTTTCAGGACCTAAGTCTGAAATTCACACTTTGGCTTTGGATGGTATCATGCCAACGAAAGTTAGCCCTATATTAAACCTTCAAACTGGGTCTTAACAGGGTCTTAAGTGGAGTATGGACCTTTGTGATGGCCGTCTGCCCAGGGGTGAATCTTACCCTTTGGTGAATAAAACTTGACCTAAGATTGGACCTCCACTTAGGTCACCAATGCCATCTCAAAGGGCTGCCAAGATCAGATTTGCTCATGGGATTTGCTCATGGGTCAATGGGAGGGATGGCGGAGAGTGAAAGGAAGCAGTGCTCTTTTATGTCAGGATCTCTCCATCCATGAGCAGCCAAGAAAAGGACGTCTTGTGAGACAATGCAGATGACTGAGCCCAGCAAGAAGCGGAGGAGAGATGAAAATCACACCAAATGGAAAACGACATTCGAATGAAAATGAAACAGCCCCAGATTGTGTGGCTTTAAGTTAGGACATGATTAAGAGAATGACATGAGAGCTTGGCCTCCATTTTGTTTAAAATGACTGTATTACTCAGTGCAGAGGTGTCTAATCCCAACAATAATTTATTAATATTCTAAGAATAGAACTCTTTGTGTGTGTGAGTGTTTGTGAGGGGCTTTGAACTCTGGAGTTCTGAGGTTGCTGAAGAACTTCCAGCCTTAACACCCTGCCTCTCTCTGTTTGAGATGCCTAGAAACAGAGACATGTTGAGAAGAAGGTCACCCAGGGGTCCGTTGAAGGAACAGAAATACAAACCGACCACAGGCAGGGCTGTAACTAGAGAGGGGCGAGAGGGTCTGCCGTCGAGGGCATAGGGCTACTGGGTTGCAAAAATGGGGCAAGTGAGGTGTAGTGGCCTCCACACAACCCCGCAGTGTCGGGCCCAGCAGACGGAGCACGGGGTGCTCAGAGCCCCCCCTGCCCACAGGATCATGGGCCCAGGGCCCAAGGCAATTGCAGGCTCCCAGGCACTAGGACACTAATGGGGCGTCAGGAAGGCAGGGCACTGAGCGCTGCTTGGCTCCTACTGAGCGTGCTCATTGCTCAGTAACATCTGCTGAAGCTGCTGCACTTGCTGGCGATTAAAATGGTTAAAGAGGGCAAATTGTGGGGGATGGGCAGGGTCTGCGCAGCGAGCGGTAACTGACTGTATGGGGACAGGGGGATCAAACAGCTGGAGGCAGGGGCAGAAGGGGGCCAAGGAGAAAAATTGGATATGGGGGATGAGCCCGGGTTCAGCCCAGGGGTGAGGGGCTGCAAGAGGGTGGCAGAGGGCAAAGCCCTGGCACAGGAAGTGTTTTAGTCAGCACTCAGCAGGGGTAAAACACACCCTGCTCCCTCCTTTAGCTCTGTGTTCCTGTTACTGGGATGTGCCCTTACTTGTTGCTGTCCCAGCCTGATTCAATCCTTATTACAGAGAACAGAAAAAGGAGCCTCCCTCCGACTCACTGGGATAACGCTCCATTAACTGGTCAGGAAGGTGCACTCATACGTCAGGGAATTAGCATCTTTAGCACAGCCTGGCCAATGATGCTGAACACACCCAGGTTTTTCTTTTAAAAGGTCTCTAATTCTGGCCTAGGGACAATTTTCAGTTGTGCCAAGTCAGCTAAAAATACAGGCCATTGACTGTCCACGTGAAGAGACCATTGGGGAAATCTGCCTTTGGTACAGAGGTGGATTGGGGCTGCTGGTGGGGTATACACTGGCAAAGACGAATGTCCACTGCGACCTGTGCTTGTAGCATTCAGGTCTGTGACCCAGCCAGTCTGTTCCTGACACCCTTCTCTATGTCCATCTAGCCACCATAATTAGGACATTAGCGTAGTTGCAGACTGGAGCACAGTATAATCCCATTTCACAATCAACACAGCCAGGTACCTTCTTCTGTCTCCACACTCTGGTGTGAGGGGTTCCACCTCTCCAAAATCATAGAATCATAGAAGATTAGGGTTGGAAGAGATCTCAGGATGTCATCTAGTCCAAGCCCCTTGTCCTAACTATAAAGGGAAAGGTAACAGCCCTCCTGTGTACAATACTGTGGAATCCCTCCTGGCCAGAGACTCCAAAGTCCTTTTGCCTGTAAAGGGTTAAGAAGCACAGGTAACCTGGCTGACACCTGACCCAAAGGACCAATAAGGGAACAAGATACTTTCAGATCTTGGTGGGGGGAAGGCTTTTGTTTGTGCTCTTCGTTTTGGGGGTTGTTCGCTCTTGGGACGAAGAGGGACCAGACATCAATCCATGCTCTCCAAATCTTTCTGAACAAGTCTCTCATATTTCAAACTTGTAAGTAACAGCCAGGCAAAGTGTGTTAGTTTTATCTTTGTTTTCTCAACTTGTAAATGTACCTTTTGCTAGAGTGTTTATCTCTGTTTGCTGTAGCTTTGAACTTAAGGCTTATTTCTTTTACAGGATAACAAGCCTCGTGGATAGTGGGCAAGCGGCAGGTGTGGTATATCTTAATTTTTAGTAAGGCTTTTAATACTTTCTTGACCTTCTCATAAACAAACTAGGAAAATACATCCTAGGTGAAGCTACGATAAGGTGGGTGCATAACTGGTAGGAAAACCATTCCCAGAGAATATTTAGCAGGGGTCTACACTCTAAATGGAAGGCCATATCAAGTTGGGTCCCACAGGGATCAATTCTGGGTCCGATTCCGTTCCATATCTTCATCAATGATTTCGATTATAGCACAGAGAGTACACTTATAAAGTTTGCAGATGATACCAAGCTGGGAGGGGGTCTCAAGTGCTCTGGAGGATAGGATTACAATTCAAAATGAACTGGACAAACTTGAGAAATGGTCTGAAGTAAATAGGATGAAATTCAATAAGGGTAAATGCAAAATACAATCCGTTGCACACATACAAATTGGGGAATGACTGCCTAGGAAGGAGTACTGTGGAAAGGAATCTGGGGGTCCTAGTGGATCACAAGTTAAATATGAGTCAAGAGTGTAACACTGTTACAAAGAAAAGCAAACCTTAATCTGGGATGTATCAGCAGGAGAGTTGTAAGCAAAACACAAGAAGTAAATCTTCCGTTCTACTCTGAGCAGGTTATGCCTCAGCCGGAATGCTGTATCCCATTCTGGGCGCCACATTTCAGGAAAAATGTCGGCAATCAGAACTCTCTTCCCCGTGTGAGTACTTGCACACTCTTAACCTACCCTTGGATAAACTGAAGCTGACAGGTTTCCTTAGTCTCTAACTATAAGACAGGTTGTCCAGAGCTCATATCCTTTACCTGTCTCTTTTCTGAACCTTGTCGAATTTTTTCAACACCAGAACTGAGCACAACATGCACTAAGGTAGGGAAGCTATGAATGTCCCTGGCCACGTGTCAGCTCAATACCTCTTTTGCCATGGGCAACAGAAGTCCTCCCATTATAGTCCATGCAGGCTTTGCTGTCCCTCTGCTGGTTAGCAACAGGCACACCTCAACCCCGAGCCCTCCGAGTGGCTCCCTGGAGCATGCAACCCTTCTCCACTGGACACTCGCATGTTTCACTACTCCCTAAGGAACAGCCCACCCCACCTTACCAGATCCATCTGAGATCTCGGCACCGCTTCACACACAGCCCTTAGGCATGTTTAGAGCGAAAACAAGCTGAGTTTATTTAACAAAGACATTCAAATTGTAGCAAATAGAAATACTGGAAACAAATGGTGAAATATAAAATAAAATCAGAATCCGCATTGTAAAACCTGGATGTATTTAGCTAACATTCACCCAAAGTCCTTGCAGTGTTTTGCACCCAGGCCTAGCTGTGCTCCTCTTTTCATGAGGGAAACCACGCTATCAGCTTGTCTCCTCGGTGAAGGATGCCGGGGGTAACCTCTGCCCCCCAGGGATGCTCCAATGCTCCATTGTCTTTACTCATTAACAGGGTGCTGCCCAGCTGGTTGTTTCTTCTTTTTCCCCATGTGTGACTCTTTCTTGGTGTCAGAGTAGCAGCCGTGTTAGTCTGTATCCGCAAAAAGAACAGGAGTACTTGTGGCACCTTAGAGACTAACAAATTTATTGGAGCATAAGCTTTCATGGGCTACAGTTGCATCCGAAGAAGTGGGCTGTAGCCCACGAAAGCTTATGCTCCAATAAATTTGTTAGTCTCTAAGGTGCCTGTTCTTTCTTGGTGATTTCACAAGCTCTTGATTAGCATTCGGCTCCGTCTGTGGACAGGCCTCCTTTGTGAAGCGGACAATACCCGATACACACAAGACCAGCTTGAGAGTGAGAGAGAGACAGGTCTCTTTCCTCCTGCCTGACAGGAGCATGTTCATCCCTTTGTGTGACCTGCCTTAACTCCCAGACCTTAAGCACATGATTTCCAGTACAGATACATAATTATCTGTGTAATTATCAGATAATTATCAGATAATTACACATAATCTGTCCATAGGCTTTGCAACCATTATGATGACCAGCGGGCTCTTGGCTGTGGCAGATCACACACAGACCAAGCTGGAAGCGGCTGACGGGCTGGAGTCTGTTGGTGAGCAGTCCAGGACTGGAGGCTACAGAAGCAGAGCAGTGTGCAGGGCACCCCAAGTTAGAGCCAGGGTGACACAGCTACTCACTAGTCTAGACTGTGACTTTTCTGTAAGTTTTGCTATTCTCAGTAACAGAGTTGGGGATTAAAAATCTATATACTTAATGTGGTGGTTGGTTAATCAGTTCTCTGACTGGCTAAGAGTGATTTCAGCAGAGGAGGAGGAAGAGTCTGCCTGGATTCCAACTGAAGATTCCTGCAAGCAAATGGAGGGAAGATCTTGCTTTTGACTGTCTAGATTTAGTGATCAGAGACTTTAACTAATACTCCGGTGAACTCAACCTAAGCTTTTGGGAACCCAAGATCCTTTTCAGTTATACTACCGCCTAGCCAGTTATTGCCCATTTTTGTAGTTGTGCTGTGACGTTGGTAAGCCAAGTGCCAGCTCTCGTAAGACAAGTTTCAGCTGAGAACTGACAAACTCACAGCTGGAAGCCAGGCCAATTCACTTGTGTACAAGCATAAATGAAAGTGATTGTTAAATGTCTAAGAATCTATTTGGTGTTTAAACATCCTGACAACTGTGATTAACCTGTACATATATTTTTATCTGCTTTACCATCTCAATAACTCTCATTCCTTTTTCTTAGCTAATAAACTTTAGTTAGTTTACTGTAGAATTGACTATTAGTATTGTCTTTGGTGGGAGATCTGGGATGCAAATCGATCTGGGTGAGTGTGGGAGTGGGTGTAATGTTACTATTTTGTGATATTTTGCTGGAAATCACCACCATTTATCACACAGTTCAGCTTGCCTGGGAGACAAGTGTCTAAGGGGAGACTGTGACTCCATTATAAAACTATTGTAGTACTTTGGGAGTTCACACTTGGTACTGGGTTGGTCAAATCTAATTATAGAACATGCCACCAGGTAGGGTTTCCGCCCTGCGTTTTCACAGTCTGCCCTGAGGACAGCACTCGTAGTCATGAGTCTCTCCAGACACCATCTCATTTGCACTGGATTTTTTTCCTAAGTGAAGGACGGTGCATTTCTCTTTACCTTTGTGCTTTTCCCTCTCTTTAATAAGAGTCTGGCTTTACCTGTCAAGCCTGTCCTTTCACAATACAGGGGTGAGCCCATCACCAGCAAGGCAGCTTAAAGTAATACCCTAAACAAACCTCTGGCTGGTATAAGTAATTGGTGCATTCCTCACTCTGTCTCAGCTATAGCGAAATCTATATTAATGGAAACCATCTCTGGACCCAGTTCTATTCATATATTATAGACAGAGGTATGTTTAGAGGGGGGTTCTCACAACAAATTTTTGGTCACCTTAGAATGCAGCCACTAACTCTTGCTGATGGCTGCTCTGACAAAACGTCTCTCGGACCCTGCCCCCGCCAGCTCTTCAGCGAGAGCCCGTAAAAGGGAACCATCACCTGCAGAGTCCCAGGCTGCCCGTTCCCCAGCCAGCTGCCAGCAGGGCAGAAGACCAGGAGAAAACCCAATGACCAAATGCCACAGCCACCTCCCCTGACAAGAGCTGCCTCCGGTGCCACGCACACTGGCCCGACGTGTATCCAGAGGCACTGCCCAGAGCCCCTGAGGAGGCTGTATGGTGCATGGTGCTGATCGATGCTGGCGGTGCCAGTGCAAACACCAAGGTGGCACATCTCACTGCCCTTGGTAACAGCTACTCAGGAGTGTCAGTGTGTTAGTCATGATACTGTAGTATTCAGGCCTGCATATTTGAACAAAGACACTGTGTGTTACATATACCCACAAACAGATGGGAGCAGTGTAGTGGGGTAAGAGATGGAGCTAAAGTGTTCCTGGGTATGGTGGGAGCGTAATATACGAGTATACACTTGAAGGACAGTCTTGCCTTAAACTCCTCTCCTGAGATAAGATCAAGCAGCCAGTCTGGAGAGGGGATGGGGATAGGAAACATTAAAATGCCAAAGAAATGCCTGCTCCTGACCGAAGCACAACCTCACTCCATACCCCTGCCATGGGATACAAAAAAGGTGGTAGCAACGCCCCCAGACCCAACAATTACCATAAATTGTAAGAGGTGGGACCAAGGGCATGCACTACAGGTATAATGATGCCTACTAAGGAGGGGGGAATTGGGACCCTGGAGAAAATTCTCTTCCGGCGCACAGAGCTATGGATATGCTTGCTAGAATTAAGCCCAATAAACATCATCACATTGCCTGCACTACAGACTTCTGGTCTTCTGCTCTCTGTCTGCATGACAGGAACCAGGGAAAGGGAGAAGGGAAAGCCCTTAACAAGCAACAACAGCTGGACACTGAAGGGAGGGACTGCTGCTTTCCCTGCCCCCAATCCCTGCCCATGCTTCGGAGCCTGTCGGGGCTGCAGAAAACGCCATTGGTGGCCGCATTTGAGGAAAGCTGGATGAGATGAACTTTACAAATGCATGTTAAGGTTCCAGTCAACTGTTCATGATTCCTGGACCCAGATTTCGGGCTGTTTGGTTTTTCATTCAAAAGAGCTTTTCATTTTCCTTTCGTTAACAAACATTGCTTTGTAAAGGATGCTGAGCTAGTGTACATCAGTCCAGTTTGATAGACTTCAATGACATTCTCTGCCCTACAATTGAGGGACGGCATTTTGTGCTGTTCGGGTTAGAAGAAATCCTGGTGAGGGTCAATTTTGCACTTTGAAATCATTCTAATTCTGGCTAAAAAACTTTGTTGGAGAAGGGGCTTGCAGAATGCCCTAGGTTGACTAGACTTGCAATTATTTCCACAGCGATCTGACCATTGAAAAAGTTCTCTTTAACTCTGTCTGTCTTGTGCTTCTTCCTTTTCTTTATTAGATGAAGTCTCTCAGAAGACCCAGTTCTCTTGGCTGCTCATGGATGGGGTTGCAATGGTTGATGGTTCCCATTGATTTCACTGTATATTAGATATGAGCAGCTCTGGGTGGAGGTGCAGAAAAGTTTTCTCTCACCCACGTTGGGTAAAGTGCTTTCCTTCAATCTCAAGTTGATGGAACTTGACACTGGTTCGGCATCTACCCGTCAACTTGAAAATATATATAACCAGGAAATGCAATGGTTCATTGAATGAAAATCAGAGAGCCCCAATTTCAGAGGTAGGGCTCATGAACTGAGCACTGGAGTGACATCTGAGACCTTGACATGCATTTTTAAAGTGAAGCCAATCTTCAATATTGGAACATCTCATCCTAGTAAAAAATTACTGCTATTATAATAATATACCTCCTTGGCCATATAAAACATGATGTGCGTTTTATGAAGTACGTTGAAATCCTTAGATCAGAGGAAGCTTCAGACAATCCACCCTTCATGTTACAATTATACCTGTTTGCCATGGGGGATACTGAGGCACATTGAAGTGACGGTAAGACAGGGTGTGATTGGCAGAGTCAGAAATGAACCCCAATAGTTGGGACTAATCATGCTAAACACTAACCTGTATCTCATGAACCCTACTGAATACTTCCCATTCATGGCTTCCAAAGACATCACTAACCTGAGAGTAACTCTTGGAAAGGCTCATTCTGGCTATTTTTTATTTTATTTTGATATTTTTGGGGGGGAACTTTGCGGTGAAACATCTTCTCATCTAATTGAAAACAATGATCAACAATCTAGAGTCTTGCCATGCACTTTAACTCCCTTTATTTGAAGGTGTTGGCTCAGTGGTGGGTATTTACACTTGTGCAGAATTAAATTCTATTGTACCAAAATTTTATCCATTTCAATTGTATATTGAGACTTTTCTTCCTACACTGCACGTGAACGAGTATGAAATGTACAGAATTGTAATTCAGTTCCACCATTATTATTCTCATGTATAAAGAAGGCCATGTTAGAGAAATAACCTACCCTGTGCCTTGTTTCACAATCCTGAAGGAATTCATTTCCACTGGGTTACTCTGACCCATTAGAGAGATGTGTTTCCAAAGAAAGAGAAAGTAGTGCACACAGTGCACCTGGTGACTTCATCCCAGCGGGTGCTATGACAAGTTTTCGATGTTTGAATTATACATTTTAGCGCTCTGGCTGAACAAGCATATTTGTGCCTCCTAATGTGTTTTTTTAAATTATTCTTGTCAGACGCTCCCGGTGTGGTGCTCTGCGCTGTTCAATGTTGATATCAATCGGCTGCGTGCGTGTTCCCTCTGTGTGCTGCCCCAGCTCTGCGCAGATCGCTGACACAGCAGACTCCGAGAGAACCCCCAATGACCACAGACTCTAGTAAGGTACGAAGGCACGTCGGCCAGGTTTATTGTCGAAGAGAAACACAGTCTCCAGCTTTCCCTGGCATAGAAGTCCAAGGTGCTGCTAAGGTGCTGCTAGCTAGTACATATGTCCTCCCTGACAATGGACTCGGCTCAGTCAGTGGCGGGACTTTCCACTGCCCCCTAGGCTGGACAAAGACATCGCCCCAGGGATTCATTCTTATACACAGGTACAAACAAGTTACACATCACTCCTGACGTATTGAGGTGCAACCCTTCTACATAGCAAGGTGCCGCCTCTCACCTTGTACATGTTGGTTCAAACAAAACAGCTCTATCCATCATATTACCCTTTTGGCCCTGTCATTGGGATGGGTCAGCTTGTTCCTTGTTATCTGTGTGGAGTGTACAAGTATGCGAATGCTCTGATATCTGGTGTCTAGTACCTTTTAGGTATGTCTCTTTTTGCAGCATCAGCCCTTTCCTTGCCAGCGTCTGTGAGCAGGGCCTGCCTCTGGCTCACAGCTTAACTTTCCTTTATGTTAGCAAAGTCTTGACCATTACTTTAGTTCAGGCCTTAGGCCTCATACTGGGCCTCTGATAAGGGTTTATGTTTCAGGGCCTCATCTTACTACAATTATTATTTTTATTTCAGATTATTTGAGTTAGGATATTCTAGACTAATGATAATTCAGATTAAGATTTGTTCATGGTTAATTTTAGTAAAACTCAGGGAGAGGTCATGGGCAATGAACAAAGACTCATGGAAGCCAGAGACCTAGCTCTGACTTTTACTATAAATAAATGTGAAAAAATGGGGAAGAGGGGGCACCCCTGATGGCTCAGAGATCCGGGGTACCCCTGGCATCTGCGGTGGCTAAGAGTACCAGGGTTCCACCTCCCACCCGCCATCTGGAGCTCTGGAGAATAGCAAATATGGCAGGCAACCAGCTTGGCTTAACAGTGAAACCTTCACTTAGCTTAAACACAAAAAGGAAGCTTACAAGAAGTGGAAACTTGGACGGATGACTAGGGAGGAGTATAAAAATATTGCTTGAGCATCCAGGGGTGTAAACAGGAAGGCCAAAACACAACTGGAGTTGCAGCTAGCAAGGGATGTGAAGGGTAACAAGAAGGGTTTCTACAGGTATGTTAGGAACAAGAAGAAGGTCAGGGAATGTGTGAAACCCTTAATGAATGGGGGAGGCAACCTAGTGACAGAAGAAGTAGAAAAAGCTGACGTACTCAATGCTTTTTTTGCCTCAGTCTTCACAGACAAGGTCATCTCCCAGGCTGCTGTCCTTGGCAACACAGTATGGTGAGGAGGTGAGCAACCCTCAGTGGTAAAAGAACAGGTTAAGGACTATTTAGAAAAGCTTGATATGCACAAGTCCATGGGTCCAGATCGAATGCATCTGAGGGTGCTGAGGGGATTCGCTGATGTGATAGCAGAGCCATTGGCCATTATCTTTGACAACTCGTGGCGATGGGGGGAGGTACCAGAAGAGTGAAAAAAGGCAAATATAGTGCCCATCTTTAAAAAAAGGGAAGAAGGAGAACCTGGGAAACTACAGACTGGTCAGCCTCACCTCAGTCCCTGGAAAAATCATGGAGCAGGTCCTCAAGGAAACCATTTTGAAGCACTTAGAGGAGAGGAAGGTGATCAGGAACAGTCAAGATGGATTCACCAGGGGCAAGTCATGCCTAACTAAGCTGGTTGCCTTCTGTCATGAGATAACTGGCTCTGTGGATGAGGGGAAAGCAGTGGCTGTGATATATCTTGACTTTAGCAAAGTTTTTGATACGGTCACGAACAGTATTCTTGTCAGCAAGTTAAAAAAGTATGGATTGGATGAATTGACTATAAAGTAGACAGAAAGCTGGATAGATTGTCAGGCTCAACAGGTAGTGATCAACGGCTCGATGTCTAGTTGGCAGTCGGTATCAAGCGGAGTGCCTCAGGGGTCGGTCCTGGGGCCGGTTTTGTTCAACCTCTTTATTAATGATCTGGAGGATGGCATGGATTGCACCCTCAACAAGTTCCCAGATGACAGAAAGCTGTGGGAGGGGTAGATACACTGGATGGTAGGGATAGGGTGCAGAGTGACCTAGACAAATTGGACGATTGGACCAAAAGAAATCTGATGAGGTTCAACAAGGACAAGTGGATGAGAAGCTGGATATGAGTCAGCACTGTGCGCTTGTTACCAAGAGTGCTAACAGCATATTGGGTTGTATTAGTAGGAGCATTGCCAGCAGATCGAGGGAGGTGATTATTCCCCTCTATTCGGCACTGGTGAGGCCACATCTGGAGTATTGCATCCGGTTTGGGGCCCCCCACTACACAAAGGATGTGGACAAATTGGAGAGAGTCCAACGGAGGGCAACGAAAATGATCAGGGGGCTGGGGCACATGACTTAAGAGGAGAGGTTGAGGGAACTGGGCTTGTTTAGTCTGCAGAAGAGAAGAGTGAGAGGGGATTTGATAGCAGCCTTCAAGTACCTGAAGGGGGGTTCCAAAGAGGATGGAGCTCGGCTGTTCTCAGTGGTACCAGATGACAGAACAAAGAGCAATGTTCTCAAGTTGCAATGGGGGAGGTCTAGGTTGGATATTAGAAAACACTATTTCACTAGGAGGGTGGTGAAGCACTGGAATGGGTTACCTAGGGAGGTGCTGCAATCTCCATCCTTAGACATTATTAAAGCCCAGCTTGACAAAGCCCTGGTTGGGATGATTTAGTTTTCATTGGTCCTGCTTTGAGCAGAGGGTTGGACTAGATGACCTCCTGAGGTTTCTTCCAACCCTAATCTTGCATGATTCTCTAGCCTATAGGATTAAGCTGCTTGCTTGCATATCTATCTATCGATCATTTCTTATAGTTTAAGTATTTGGTTTATTGTAATAGGTTTATATATTTATATTAAAGTAAGTTCAGCTGTAATGCAAGGGACCAACATGCCATATCCTGCACATTGAGCTAAGGCAAAGTTAGCATATCTTTGTCTGGGACCTTTCACCCAGATAGCAAAGAGAACACACATACATATGTCTGAGACCTTTCACCTAGATAGATAGATAACGGTAGAATGGCATAGGGGGTTTCCAAGTCTGTACCCACAAACTTAACAGGTACACCACAAGGAAATCACCGAAAAAAACGGGAGAACAGAAATAACATGTGTGTGTGTGATCTAATGTCAATAATATGTATGTTCATGTCATCAATACGTACAAACATACTAGCCTATGGAGTAAGTGTACCCCAACATTTTTGGGGGTGAGGAATGAAGTTTGGGCACAGGAGGAAGGATTTCAGGCACTTGTGCCCTATAAAAGAGGTGACCCACCTTGTTAGAGGCTGGTAGACTAGAAGATTAGGAGGCTGTACTTGTTTTTCTTAGAACTTTCTAAGTTACAAGAAGACTAGGCATAGCTTGGTTTCCCTAAGCTTTTGTTCTTAGTTTTGTGTATTAGGTTTTGATTTTCAGTTTAAGTTAGTTAAGGAAACTCTAAGTTAGCTTCGATAGCTCTTAGCTTCAGCTTCTTCTGAGCTTTGCACCTCTCACTCAAGAATTGAGGCACCTGAACCTCCAGAGGCGAGGCTGGTCCTGTGTCTCTCACCACCAGGTTATCAAGGAAGGGTGTGAGTATATTAACCAAAGCTTTGTAGCATATAATACCATAATGCCATATGTATCTTTTGAAGAGCAGTAATCCAATTTGTAATTTGAATTATTTTACTATTTAATTACTACTTCATTTATCTTAATAAAAAGTCTTTAAGGCTATATATGTCTCAGTATGAGCTTCCTGTCATACCCCCGAGGGTCCTTTGTAAATTATGTGGAGCCTGATGCGGGACAAGAACCTTATTATCATCTGATCAAACAGATTGGTGAGCCTAAAACCCATACTATCCCAATTAATATTATTAACCTCCTCAATCAGGCAACAATTCTATGATTTTATGAGGTGTGATGGAACATCAACCACCAGGATGACTTTTTTATAAACAGAAATGCCATTTCATGTCTTTCTGAATATGTTTCATGCCATAAAGTCATTGCAGTACCCATATTTCTATTACAATTATTTTCAGTCCATGCTCTTTTTCAGTTCCTATGAATGAGTTTATTTAAAGGCTATACAGGAGGACAGTATAGGGATGTTAAAGGACTGTGTGAAAGTTAATGTGGTACCTCAAAGAATCAGACAGTAGTTTTGATTGTCTATGTACTGCACCAATACACACAAATAAATACATTATCATTAAGGCTAAGATTATATCACAGAGACCACGGAATCCGTGACTTCCAGAGACGTCCATGACGCTTTCCATTTCAGCCCAAGGGTGGGGAGGCTGGAGCTCTCAGCTACCATGGGTAGCGAAGGGACGCAGAGATCCTAATGTAGCCAGCAGGGGGCCGTTCAAAGGTCTGAGCCACTGCGGGTGGGGTGGGGGGTGGGAGACTGGTACTCTTAGCCAGATTTGATTTGGTCTGAGGGCTCCAGATAAAGTACCCATAACAAATAGTCAGGTTAGGAAAGTTTTCTCAGCATTCGTCTGTCTGAATAATCCCTGCTGAAACACCCAAACCCTGGGGAAGCGAAGGTCCGTAGAACAGGGAGGGTGATTTGTGGAGTGCATGTTGAGAAGGGCTTTCTAGTGAAGATCCAAACTTTCACAGCACTCTAGAAGCAAAGGCATCCTGTCCTGAAAGGAGCTCTGCCATTCAAAGAGCTCGGGCGAGAGTTACCTTTACTTTGTTAAAACAGGTAATGCAAGGTGCAACTCCACCCCAGTACGGAAACCCAACATAATGCTGTAAACTACTTCAAGGAATTCTGAATTCTCCTATCACTCCAGGGCTTCGGAAAGTCGCATCTTGAGAAGTGCCTGATGCTGCTGTCTCTTCAGGGATGAATTTTGTCCAGGGCAATGTTTAAAGAAGGAGGGAAGAACAAGGAGAACCAGAAGACGGCTATTATGATGCATCAGTGTTTTTAATGTGAGTGATATTTGCAGTACACAGTTACAGGAAAAATACTAGAGCAGAAAGAAGGTATTTTCAGTTTTGCAAGAAAGCCTGCGACCCACCACCCATCTCAATGGGATGTATTACACACACAATGTTCTTTTCTTGTTGTTGTTGTTGCAGCTGCAGCGGTTGACAAACAAGTTCCCTTTGCAACCATTTTCAGTTATTTTTATTACCCCAGTCGGTGGAAAGTGAGACAAAGGAAAACAGAAGCAGAGGACTACGCCAATTCTCAATTAAATGTCTGCCGCAGAGAAGGTCAAAGCGAGTTGCTAAAGATACGCATTGATGGAAAGGATAGAACACAGAGTGTCTAATTCTCCTTCACAGCAAGGTCTCATTTTCCCACGCTTAAGGGACTTAAAATGATAATAAATGTAGCTGATGCCTCTCTTAAGGAAGCTATTTCCTTTCATCTGCGTAGTTAAGGTAAGCAGCCTGCGTGTAATTCAGAATGAGTCCATATGTGAATAAGAGAATCAGCACTTGGCTGGCAAAGCCTTGGCAGAAAGAGTCATAAAGCGTAACAGTAGAAATGCAGCATGGCTATCAGCCCAAGGTGCTGCGCACACACAGCTCCCACTGAGTTCAACGGGAGCCACGTTTGCACAGCACTTCTGAAAGCCATGCCCAAAAGATCAGGGGTGAATCTGTATCTTGCTGTTCATTTCCTGGTTCTTTCTTCTTCCACGGATGTTCCTGGCAGGTTTAACATGGCCCACAGCTTCCACTGAGGTACCTATGGCAAGATACCCCGGAACCACTTAATCCCCCATAACCACCATATCCCCCTAACCCAGACAATCCTCCATAATGGCCTCCAGAGCCATTCAATCCCCCCAAACCGTATGAGCCCCCGAAACCGGCTCCCACCACAGGTGCTCCTACAGCTCCCACTACACTGTGCTGAGGGAAATTGCTGAGAATTGGTCCTGGGAGGGTCATGACAACCGGTGAGGGTCTGATCACCACTTGGGAGTCAGGGCACTGCCTAACGCACGGCTCGTTGCAGCTGCCAGTAACTGGACTGGGTCGGGCCACCCCGCATTCTGGATAGCACAGGCTGGAGAAAGTCATCTTTCTGCAATGGAGGTAAACCTGAAACACACAACAGGCACTATAGTAAAGAGAAGGAACAAGGGCTAGTGTAAGAAAGGCTTTAAAGCTGGTGCGGCCCAAGAGAGAAAGGAAGAGTGGACTAAGTCCCTGTGTTCATGGCCATGTCTTTCTTCCTATATCCTCTTTCTACACCTCTTGTCCACTCGCACTAAACTTCCCTCCCAACTGGCCCCCTTGATCCCCTCTCAATGGCTTTGTCTGAAAAACACCGACTAGAATAAGTGTCACTATTTCTATTCTGGATATCTGGGATTCTCTGTCCATTTTAGACATTTCTCAAAGAGAACATGGCTGGGATCATAGTAATCACTTTCTTTCATTTGAGGATTTAACCTCTGCATGCAAACCAGTTGAGTTTGGTATCACAGGGTAATTTTTGATTTTCCAAAGCTTGTGAGTCAACAATAGTTGCTGATGAATAAACAGAGAACTTTTCTTTTCTCCAAAGAAAACACTAAGGAGAAGCTCCTCAACTGGGATTCAGGTGTACTGATTTTCATGGAGCGACACTAAATTACATCATCTGAGGAAAAGCACCTTCAATGGCTATTTCTGCTGAGAAGAACATAAGAATTTCTAGACTGGATCTCACCACTTGTCATCTTAATCCATTGTCACATCTCTAATAGTGAGGAGTAACACCTGCTTGAGAAGAAAGTAAAAGACCACTGAATTGGTCCTTTCTGAACTAAGCTGGGACAGTTTCTTCCTAAGCCAGCTAAGTGAAAAATGGATAAATGACTTTCTAAAGATATTGAAAAGATTTCAGTTAGTAGGAAATATGTTTCCCAATTGCCTATGTTGGTCCTAAAATCCCTCTATTAGCTTCAAATCATGAATCTACCAGTCCTATAACTAAATCAGTACACAAGCTAATTATGGAAGAACAGCCAGATCCCGAATAAATATCCCAGTTAGTAAATGCAATATTCAGACTTACATGGAAAGAGGCCATACTGTCACATCTCTAGAGTTCGAAAACGATTGAGTTGAATTGGACTTACCCAGTTCAATGAGGAGATGAAGTCCGTAGAAGTGTTTAGAAAATCCCTGAGTGGTGAGTGCTTTTATACAGTTCCTAGGAGTGCCTGGAGGATCTGCGATGCTCTTTGTGGAGGCGGTCCTAATTAGTCACCAAACAAACTTGATTGCCTTGCAGAATCCTCCTTTGGATGCAGCTCTTTTGCTCTGGGATTGTGATTATTAGGTTATCCTGAGCCTCAGAAGGTGTGACATGCACGTTGCAGTCTTCGTGTTTCTTTCATCTTCAAATGGTAGAGGCCAACTGCGTTCCTTGTGCCATTCCGTCGACTTTATTGGTGCTTCAATGAGAATGAATGTCAAGGTGATTCTGAGCGGCGTCAGCAGCACAAATGGCAGGTTTCAGAGTGGTAGCCATGTGAGTCTGTATCAGCAAAACAACGAGGAGTCCTTTTGGCACTAATTTGTCTCTAAGGTGTTAGTCTCTAAGGCGTCGCAAGTAGCACAAGTCGGTGTCATGAAAGGAATCCATTTTGTTCCTGTCAATTCATGCAGGTCGTGGCTAGGAGCATTGGGCAGGTCATTCTAATTCTGCCAGAAAGGAAGGATCTATTTTTCTGCATTCTCATCACCCGCATTCCCAATGGGTCAGACCCTCTTCCCTTTCAAATTAATGGGAATCATTCCATTGCCTTCAGCCTGTTTCTTTTCAGGACCTAAGTCTGAAATTCACCCTTTGGCTGGGGGATGGTATGATGCCAACCAACAATTTTAGTCCAATATTAAACTTTCAAACTGGGTCTTGACAGGGTCTTAAGTGGAGTATGGCCGTCTCACCCGGGGTGAATCTTACCCTATGGTGAGTAAAATTTGAGCTAAGATTGGACCTCCAGTTAGGTCACAAATGCCCTCTCTAAGGGCTGCCTAGATCGGATTTGCTCATGGGATTTGCTCATGGGTCAATGGGAGGGATGGCGGAGAGTGAAAGGAAGCAGTGCTCTTTTATGTCAGGATCTCTCCATCCATGAGCAGCCAAGAAAAGGATGTCTTGTGAGACAATGCAGCTGACTGAGCCCAGCAACAAGCCGAGGAGAGATGAAAATCACACCTTCTTGAGGAAGGAGGAGATGGCTGTGGGATGAGATTTGACATAAACTGTGACCAGCCATAGGGCATGTTGCAGAAAACATTCCTGCCAGAACCAGCATGTTGAGTAAAGTGTAACGTATACCTGCAAGGTTGGTTCCATATCCGGAGAATGAGGCAGAGGAGTCTTCCTTTGATTATGAGGCCCTGAACCTCTGTGAAGTTACAGCAACTGTGCTGATTTACACCGATGGAAACCTTCATTTTTCAATTAAAAAGTTTAAAAAAATAACAAATGCAAAACTACATTCAAATGAAAAAGCCCCAGATTGAGTGGCTTTAAGTTAGGACATGATTAAGAGAGTGAAATGAGAGCTTGGCCTCCCTTTTCTTTAAACTGACTGAATTACTCAGGGCAGAGGTGTCTAATCCCGAAAACAATTTATTTATAGAATACAAGTCTTTGCGTGTGTGAAACAGCAGCGAGTGTTGGTGAGGGGCTTTGAACTCTGGAGTCCTGAGGTCGCTGAAGAACTTCCAGCCTTAACACCCTGCCTCTCCCTGTTTGAGAGGCCTAGAAACAGAGACATGTTGAGAAGAAGATCACCCAGAGATCCATTGCAGAACAGAAATACAACCCTACCAGAGGCAGGGCTGTAACTATGGAGGGGAGAATGGGTCAACCGTCGAAGGCGTAGAGCTAGTGGGGAGCAAAAATGGGCAATTCAAGTGTAGTGGCCTCCCCGCCCCCCATGCAGTTTCAGGCCCAGCAGCATCCAGACAAAGCCCAGGGTGCTAAGAGCCTTCTCTGCCCACAGGATGACCGGCCCAAGGCAATTGCAGGGTCCCTGGCACTAGATGCTAATTGGGCGTCAGGAAGGCAGGGCACTGAGCGCTGCTTGGCTCCTACTGAGTGTGCTCATTGCTCAGTAATATCTGCTGAAGCTGCTGCGCTTGCTGGTGATGAAAAAGGTTAAAAGGGGCAAATGGGGGGGATGGGCAGGGTCTGAGCAGCGAGCAGTAACTGACTGCATGGGGACAGGGGGATCAAACAGCTGGAAGCAGGGGCAGAAAGGGGCCAATGAGAAAAATTGGTACCGTGGGAGTAGCCTGGGTAGAGGCCAGGGGTGAGGGGCTTCTAGAGGGTGGCAGAGGGCAAAGCCCTGGCACAGGGAGTGTTTTAGTCAGCATTCAGCAGGGGTAAAACACACCCTGTTCCCCCCTTTAGCTCTGTGTTTCTGTTACTGGGACCTGCACTTACTTGTTGCTGCTCCAGCCTGATTCAATCCTTATTACAGAGAACAGAATAAGGAGCCTCCCTCCGACTCACTGGGATAGCGCTCCATTAACTGGCTAGCGAGATGCCCTCACATGTCAGGGAATTGACACCTTCAGCACAGCCTGGCCCATGATGCTGAACACACCCAGGCTGTTCTTGTAAAAGGCCTCTAATTTTGGGCTAGGGACAATTTTCAGTTGTGCCAAGTCAGCTAAAAATACAGGCCATTGACTGTCCAGGTGAAGAGCCCATTGGGGAAATCTGCATTAGGTGCAGAGCTGGATTGGGGCTGCTGGTGGGGTATACACTGGCAAAGACGCATGTTCACTGTGAACTGTGCTTTTAGCATTCAGGGCTGTGACCCAGCCAGACTGTTCCTGACACCCTTCTCTATGTCCATCTAGCCAGCATTACCAGGGCATTGGCGTTGTTGCACACTGAAGCACAGCATAATCCCATTTCAAAATCACCACAGCCAGGTACCTTCTTCTGTCTCCACACTTTGGTGTGAGGGATTTCACCTCTCCAGAATCATAGATTCATAGAAGATTAGGGTTGGAAGCGACCTCAGGAGGTCATCTAGTCCAACCCCGTGCTCAAAGAGGACCAACACCAGCTAAATCATCCCAGCCAGGGCTTTGTCAAGCCGGGACTTAAAAACCTCTAAGGATGGAGATTCCACCACCTCCATAGGTAACCCATTCTAGTGCTTCAACACCCTCCTAGTGAAATAGTGTTTTCTAATATTCAACCTAGACCTCCCCCATTGCAACTTGAGAACATTGCTCCTTGTTCTGTCATCTGGTACCACTGAGAACAGCCGAGCTCCATCCTCTTTGGAACCCCCCTTCAGGTAGTTGAAGGCTGCTATCAAATCCCCAATCATTCTTCTCTTCTGCAGACTAAATAATCCCAGTTCCCAAAGTCTCTCCTCATAAGTCATGTGCCCCATCCCCCTAATCATTTTTGTTGCCCTCTGTGGGACTCTCTCCAATATGTCCACATCCTTTCTGTAGTGGGGGCCCCAAAACTGGACGCAATACTGCACATGTGGCCTCCCCATTGTGGAATAGAGGGGAATAATCACTTCCCTCGATCTGCTGGCAATGCTCCTACTAATACAGCCCAGTATGCCATTGGTCTTCTTGTCAATGAGGGCACATTGGTGACTCATGTCCACCTTCTCATCTACCATAATCCCCAGGTCCTTTTCTGCAGAACTGCTGCTTAGCCAGTCGGTCCCCAGCCTGTAGCGGTGCATGGAATTCTTTCGTACTAAGTGCAGGACTCTGCACTTGTCCTTGTTGAACCTTATCAGATTTCTTTTGGCCCAATCCTCCAATTTGTCTAGGTCACTCTAGACCCTATGCCTACCCTCCAGCATATCTACCTCTCCCCCAGATTAGTGTCATCTGTGAATTTACTGAGGGTGCAATTCATCCCATCATCCAGATCATTAATGAAGATGTTGAACTAAATCGGCCCCAGGACCGACCCCTGGGGCACTCCGCTTGATACCGGCTGCCAACTAGATATCGAGCCGTTGATCACTACCTTTGATGCAGTTGAGCTGACAATCTATCCAGCTTTCTATCCACCTCATAGCCAATTCAGCCAAGCCATATTTTTTTAACTTGCTGGCAAGAATACTGTGGGTGACCATATCAAAAGCTTTGCTAAAGTCAAGATATATCATATCCACTGCTTTCCCCATATCCACAGAGCCAGTTATCTCATCACACAAGGCAACCAGCTTAGTTAGGCATAACTTGCCCCTAGCGAATCCATGTTGACTTTTCCTGATCACCTTCCTCTCTTCCAAGTGCTTCAAAATGGTTTCCTTGAGGTTCCATGATTTTTCAGGGACTGAGGTGAGGTGGACCGGTCTGTAATTCCCCGGGCTCTCCTTCTTCCCTTTTTTAAAGATGGGCACTATATTTGCTTTTTTTCAATCTTCCAAGACCTCTCCTGATCGCCACAAGTTTTGAAAGATAATGGCCAATGGCTCTGCAATCACATCAGCCAACTCCCTCATCAGCCTTGGATGCATTCTTTCTGGACCCATGGACTTGTGAATGCCCATTTTTTCTAAATAGTCCTTAACCGGTTCTCTTACCACTGAGGGTTGCTCACCTCCTCACCATACTGTGTTCCAAGGGACAGCAGCCTGGGAGATGACCTTGTATGTGAAGACAGAGGCAAAAAAAGCATTGAGTACGTCAGCTTTTTCAACATCTTAGAATCATAGAATCATAGAATATCAGGGTTGGAAGGGACCTCAGGAGGTCATCTAGCCCAACCCCCTGCTCAAAGCAGGACCAATTCCCAACTAAATCATCCCAGCCAGGGCTTTGTCAAGCCGGGCCTTAAAAACCTCCAAGGAAGGAGACTCTACCACCTCCCTAGGTAATGCATTCCAGTGCTTCACCACCCTCCTAGTGAAATAGTGTTTCCTAATATCCAACCTAGACCTCCCCCACTGCAACTTGAGACCATTGCTCCTTGTTCTGTCATCTGCCACCACTGAGAACAGCCGAGTTCCATCCTCTTTGGAACCCCCCTTCAGGTAGTTGAAGGCTGCTATCAAATCCCCCCTCATTCTTCTCTTCTGGAGACTAAACAATCCCAGTTCCCTCAGCCTCTCCTCATAAGTCATGCACTCCAGACCCCTAATCATTTTTGTTGCCCTCCGCTGGACTCTTTCCAATTTTTCCACATCCTTCTTGTAGTGTGGGGCCCAAAACTGGACACAGTACTCCAGATGAGGCCTCACCAATGTCGAATAAAGGGGAACGATCACGTCCCTCGATCTGCTGGCAATGCCCCTACTTATACAGCCCAAAATGCCGTTAGCCTTCTTGGCAACCAGAGCACACTGTTGACTCATATCCAGCTTCTCGTCCACTGTGACCCCTAGGTCCTTTTCTGCAGAACTGCTACCTAGCCATTCGGTCCCTAGTCTGTAGCAGTGCATGGGATTCTTCCGTCCTAAGTGCAGGACTCTGCACTTGTCCTTGTTGAACCTCATCAGGTTTCTTTTGGCCCATCCTCTAATTTGTCTAGGTCCCTCTGTATCCGATCCCTACCCTCTAGTGTATCTACCACGCCTCCTAGTTTAGTGTCATCGGCAAACCTGCTGAGAGTGCAGTCCACACCATCCTCCAGATCATTAATAAAGATATTAAACAAAACCAGCCCCAGAACCAACCCTTGGGGCACTCCGCTTGAAACTGGCTGCCAACTAGACATGGAGCCATTGATCACTACCCGTTGAGCCCGACGATCTAGCCAGCTTTCTATCCACCTTACAGTCCATTCATCCAGCCCATTCATCTTCTGTCACTAGGTTGCCTCCTCCATTCGTTAAGGCTCCCAAACGTTCTCTGACCTTTTTCTTGTTGCTAATATACCTATAGAAACCCTTCTTGTTACCCTTCACATCCCTTGCTAGCTGCAACTCCAGTTGTGTTTTAGCCTTCCTGATTACACCCCTGGATGCTCAAGCAATATTTTTATACTCCTCCCTAGTCATCTGTCCAAGTTTCCACTTCTTGTAAGCTTCCTTTTTGTGTTTAAGCTAACTGAAGATTTCACTGTTAAGCTAAGCTGGTTGCCTGCCATATTTGCTATTTTCCAGAGCTCTAAGCCGCTGCAGATGGTGGGTGGCTGGGGGGGGGGGTGGAACCCCGGTACTCTTAACCTTAATTATCATTAGTCTAAAATATCCTAACTCAAATAATCTCAAATAAATTTAAAAAAAAATGGTAGGAAGCACAAATATCCTTGCTCAGCATAGCGCTAAAATGTATAATTCAAACATCAAAAACTTCCTTTATGTCATACCACCCATTGGGCTGAAGTCACCAGGTGCTCTGTGTGCGCTTCTTTGGAAACACATCTCTCTAATGGGTTAGAGTAACCCAAAGGTAACGAATTCCTTCAGGTTTGTGAAACAAGACAGAGAGTAGGTTCTTTCTCTAACATGGCCTTCTTTATACATGAGAATAATAATGGTCCAGAGGAATTGCTAGTGTGTACATTTCAAGCTTGTTTATTTGCAGAATAGGAAGAAAAATCTCTATATAGAATTGATGAGAAGCTTTGCACCTCGATGAGAAGATTAGATGAGAAGATGTTTTACCCCGAAGTTCCCCCCCAAAAATATCAAAACAAAATAAAAAATATCCATAATGAGCCTCTCCAAGAGTTACTCTCAGGTTAGTGATGTCTTTGGAAGCCATGAATGGGAAGTATCCAGTAGGGTTCAGGAGATACAGGTTAGTGTTCAGCATGAGTAGTCCCAACTATTGGGGTTCATTTGAGACTCTGCCAATCACACCCTGTCTTACCGTCACCTGAATGTGCCTCACTTTCCCCCCATGCCAAGCAGGTATAATTGTAACATGAAGGGTAGATTGTCTGAAGCGTCCTCTGATCTAAGGATTTCAAAGCACTTCACAAAACGCACATCATGTTTTATATGGCCAAAGAGGTGTATTATTATAATAGCAGTAACGTTTTACTAGGATGAGATGTTCCAATACTGAAGATTGGCTTCACTTTAAAAATGCATGTCAAGGTCTCAGATGTCACTCCAGTGCTCAGTTCATGAGTCCTAGCCTCTGAAATTGGGGCTCTTTGGTTTTCATTCAATGAACCTTTGCATTTCCCGGTTATATATATTTTCAAGTTGATGGGTAGATGCTGAACCAGTGTAAAGGAGAACAGTTCCATCAACTTGAGATTGAAGGAAGGCACTTTACCCAACGTGGGTTAGAGAAAACGTTTCTGCACCTCCACCCAGAGCTGCTCATATCTAATATACAGTGAAATCAATGGGAACCATCAGCCATTGCATCCCCATCCATGAGCAGCCAAGAGAACTGGGTCTTTTAGAGACTTCAGCTAATAAAGAAAAGGTAGAAGCACAAGACAGACAGAGTTAATGGCCAGAATGTGGTGGGATTAATTGCAAGTCTGATCGACTTAGGGCATTCTGCAAACCCCTTCTCCGATATAGATTTTTTAGCCAGAATTAGGATGATTTTAAAGTGCAAAATTTACCCTCACCAGGATTTCTGGTAACCTGAACAGCATAGGGCAGAGAATATCACTGAGGTCTATGGAACTGGACTGATGTACACTAGCTGAGGATCTTTTACAGAGCAATGTTTGTTAATGAAAGGAAAATGAAAAGCTTTTTTGAATGAAAAACCGAACAGCCCCAAATTCAGAGGCTAGGAATCATGAACAGTTGACTGGAACGTTAACATGTAATTGTAAAGCTCATCTCATCCAGTGTTCCTCAAATGTGGCGACCAATGGAGGTTTTTGCAGCCACGATAACCTCCAAAGCATGGGCAGGGATTGGGGGCAGGGAAAGCAGCAGTTTCACCCTTCAGTTTCCAGCTGTTGTTGCTTGTTAAGGGCTTTCCCTTCACCCTTTCCCTCACAGGCAAATCTTTGGCCTTTTAGTTTTTCCTATTCCCATCCCCCTCCAGACTGGCTGTTTGGCATTATCTCAGGAGAGGAGTTTGAGGCAAGACTGTCCTTCAAGTGTACACTTGTATATTACACTCCCACCATACCCAGCAACACGTTAGCTCCATCTCTTCCCCCCCTCACCGCTTCCATCCCTTTTATATATATTTTAATGTTGAAGGGTAGATGCTGAACCAGTGAATAGGCGGACAGTTCCATCAACTTCAGATGGAAGGAAGGCATTTTACAGAACTTGGATTAGAGAAAACCTTCTTTGGAGTGTAGCTTTCTGTGCATACTCTGCACCTCCACCCACAGATCCTCATATCTAATATATAGTGAATTCAGTGGGAAACGTCAGCTATTGCATCACCATCTATAAGCAGCCGAGAGAACTGGGTGTTGTGAGCTTTCTTGATTGAAAAGCCAAACAGCCCCAAATTTGGAGGCTAGGAATCATGAACTGATAACTGGAATGACATCAGAACCTTAACATGCATTTGTAAAGTTCATCTCATCCAGCATTTCTCAAATGCAGCCACCAACAGAGTTTTTCGCAGTCCCGACAGCCTCCGAAGCATGGGCAGCTCTATGGGGCAGGGAAAGCAGCAGACCCTCCCTGCAGTGCCAAGTTGTTGTTGCTTGTTAAGAGCTTTCCCTTCTCCCTTACCTTGGTTCCTGTCATGGAGACAGAGAGCAGGAGACATAAGAACATAAGAACGGCCGTACCGGGTCAGACCAAAGGTCCATCTAGCCCAGTATCCTGTCTACCGACAGTGGCCAATGCCAGGTGCCCCAGAGGGAGTGGACCAACAGGCAATGATCAAGTGATCTCTCTCCTGCCATCCATCTCCATCCTCTGACAAACAGAGGCTAGGGACACCATTCCTTACCCATCATGGCTAATAGCCATTAATGGACTTAACCACCATGAATTTATCCAGTTCTCTTTTAAACGCTGTTATAGTCCTAGCCTTAACAACCTCCTCAGATAAGGAGTTCCACAAGTTGACTGTGCGCTGCATGAAGAAGAACTTCCTTGTATTTGTTTTAAACCTGCTGCCTATTAATTTCATTTGGTGACCCCTAGTTCTTGTATTATGGGAATAAGTAAATAACTTTTCCTTATCCACTTTCTCCACATCACTCATGATTTTATATACCTCTATCATATCCCCCCCTAGTCTCCTCTTTTCCAAACTGAAGAGTCCTAGCCTCTTTAATCTCTCCTCATATGGGACCCATTCCAAACCCCTAATCATTTTAGTTGCTCTTTTCTGAACCTGTATGCAGTATTCGAGATGTGGGCGTACCATCGATTTATATAAGGGCAATAATATATTCTCAGTCTTATTCTCTATCCCCTTTTTAATGAAATAAATTAATGGAGATATCCTATCTCCTAGAACTGGAAGGGACCCTGAAAGGTCATCGAGTCCAGCCCCCTGCCTTCACTAGCAGGACCAAGTACTGATTTTGCCCCAGATTGCCCCCTCAAGGATTGAACTCGCAACCCTGGATTTAGGAGGCCAATACTCAAACCACTGAGCTGTCCCCAGAGAAGTCTGCAGGAAATGTGATGTTGTGAAGGGCCTATAGGTGCACCAAATCTTGTACAAAGGAGGTCAAGTAAAAACTGGGGTATTGGTTTTCATAACCATTCATCCCCATTAGGAGTGGCGCTGGTGGTTATACTGGGAAACTGGGGTGTCTGAGGGAATTGCTTATATGATTTCTGGATAGCCAGTGGGGTAAAACCGAAGTCGTCTCTGTTTGGCTGGTTTGGTGTGCCTTAATAGTGAAGGACCCCCAGCCTTGGGCTGTAACTGCCCTGCTCTAAGCAATTTGTCCTGAACTGATACTCTCAGCAGTGTCCCGCCAAAAGCCACTTTGTTACAGATGTTTATTGGGATTAATTCAAGCAAGCATATCCATAGCTCTGTGCACCAGAAGAGCCTTTTTCCCCAGGGTCCCAGTTCCCTGCTCCTTAGTAGGCATCATTATGCGTGTAGTGCATGCCCTTGGTCCCACCTCTTACAATTAATGGTAAGTGTTCGGTCTGGGGGCTTTGCTACCAACTTTTTTGTATCCCATGGCAGTGGTAAGGAGTGAGGTTGTGCTTCGGTCAGGGACAGGAATTTCTTTGGCCTTTTAGTGTTTCCTATCCCCATCCCCATGCAGACAGGCTGCTTGACCTTATCTCAGGAGAGGAATTTGAGGCAAGACTGTCCTTCAAGTGTACACTCGTATATTACACTCCCAACATACCCAGGAAAATTTTAGCTCTATGTCAGGGTTCCCTCCCCACTTGGAACTCTGGGGTACAGATGTAGGGACCCGCATGAAAGACCCGCTAAGCTTATTTCTACCAGCTTAGGTTAAAAACTTCCCCAAGGCACAAATTCTTCATTGCCCTTGGATGGTATGCTGCCACCACCAAGTGAGTTAGACAAAGATTGAAGGAAAAGGACCACTTGGAATTTCTGTTCCCCCAAAATTCCTCCAAGCCCCTTCACCCCCTTTCCTGGGGAGGCTTGAGAGTAACCAAGGTGAGCACAGATCAGACCCTTGGGTTTTTACACTAAAAACCCACTCAGATTCTTAAAAACAGAACGTTGTTATAGAGAAAAAGTAAAAGAAGCACCTCTGTAAAATCAGGATGGAAAGTAATTTACAGGGTGATCAGATTCAAAACACAGATGATTTCCCCTCTAAGCAAAACTTTAAAGTTACAAAACCAGGGATAAACCTCCCTCTCAGCACAGGGAAAATTCACAAGCTAAAACAAAAGATAATTTAATGCATTTCCTTCTTATTACTTACAATTTGTAATCTTAGATGCTTAGTTCAGGTATAACTTTAGGAGATGTATTTTTCCTGCCCTGATTCCTCGCTGACCCGGAGAGAACAAAGGATCAAAGCAAAATCCTTCCCCCACAGATTTGAAAGTATCTTCTCCCCTTATTGGTACTTTTGGTCAGGTGCCAACCAGGTTATCTGAGCTTTTTAACCCTTTACAGGTAAAGGAGGGATTTTATCCTACCCTTAGCTGTATGTTCATGACACTCTATCTCTTATCTCTTTCCCTCTGCACCTCCCCCGCCATCTGCTTGTGGGCAGATGTAACACACAGTGTCTTTGTTCTTTGTTGACACACATTGGTAAGAATATAAAAATATCAAAAATTCAAATGAGCAAACAAGAACCAAAATTCTATCTCAGGCAAATAAACTGGCCTGAATACAACATTATCATCACTAACACACACTCCTGAGTAGCTGTTACCAAGGGTAGTCAGATGTGTCACCTTGGTGTTTGCACTGGCGCCTCCAGCATTGATCAGCACCATGCACCATGCACCCTTCTCAGGGGCTCTGGGCAGTGCCTCTGGATATACGTGGGGCCAGTGTGCACGGTACCAGAGGAAACTCTTGTCAGTGGAGGTGGCTGCGGCATTTGGTTGTTGGGTGTTCTCCTGGTCTTCTGCCCTGCTGGCACCTGGCTGGGGAACAGGGAGCTTGGGACACTGCAGGTGATCAGATGGTTCCTGGGACGGGCTCTCTGTGAAGGGCCGGGGTAGGCAGCAACAGAGAGACAATTTTGTCAGAGCAGCCATCAGCAAGAGTTAGTGGCTGCACTCTGAGGTGACCAAAATTTTTCTTTTGAGAACCCCAGCCTAAACATACCTCTGCTGGTAATATATGAATAGAACTGGGTCCATGGATGGTTTACATTAATGCAGATTTCCCTATAGCTGAGACAGAGTGGGGAATGCACCAATTACTTATACCAGCCAGAGGTTTGTTTAGGGTATTACTTTAAGCTGCCTTGCTGGTGATGGGCTCACCCCTGTATTGTGAAAGGACAGGCTTGACAGGTAAAGCCAGACTCTTGTTAAAGAGAGGGAAAAGCACAAAGGTAAAGAGAAATGCACCGGACTTCACTTAGGAAAAAAATCCAGTGCAAATGAAATGGTGTCTGGAGAGACTCATGACTATGAGTGCTGTCCTCAGGGCAGACTGTGAAAAAGCAGGGCGGAAACCCTACCTGGTGGCATGTTCTATAATTGGATTTCACCAACCCAGTACCAAGTGTGAACTCCCAAAGCACTCCAATAGTTTTATAATGGAGTCACAGTCTCCCCTTAGACACTCCACTTCAATTCTACAGTAAACTAACTAAAGTTTATTATCTAAGGAAAAGGAATGAGAGTTATTGAGATGGTAAAGCAGATAAAAATATCTGTACAGGTTAGTCAGAGTTGTGATGGGGCAAACCAGATGGCTGTAGTAAAGTCGTGGGAGACAGATATATTAGCCACAGCCTAAACAAATCCTGATACCAGGATAAGCAAATGGCAGCTGCTCTAGGTCAATAAGACACCAGGGCCAATTAAGTTCTTTCCAGAAGGCAGGGAGGACAGCTAGGTTGATCAGGACATCTTAAGCCAATCAGGGGCTGGCTGAAATTTGTTAAAAGCCTCCCAGTGAGTCAGGTTGGTGCGCGTCAGGAGCTGTAGGAGGAAGCTGAGCTGTTGGAGAAATTGAGCACTACAAACCAAATCAGGCACAAGGAAGGAGGCAGTGAGGTAAGGGTGAAATATATCTTGAGTGGGGGCTGCTGTGGGGAAGTGGCCTAGGAAATTTTACACATCCTGTTTCCAAAAGGTCAGCTACCATAGCTGATACTATTAGGGTCCCTGGGCTGGAGCCCGGAGTAGAGGGCAGGCCTGGGCTCTCCCCTGCCTCCCCTTCCCCAAATTAATCACTGTGCCTGAGAGACTAAAGGGAGAGTAGCTTCTCCTCACCTCCCTTGCAGGCTTATGATGAAAATGGTTAAGAAGGCTGTGACCCTTACCTCTAGAGAGAGAAGGGCTATGTGGAAGGTCACAGTCAGCCTCTGAGGCTTGCAAAATCCACCAGGAAGTGAAGGACCCACGGAGTTAAGGACAGAGCTTTGTCACACAGTCTATAATTCCTAAAAGTAGCAGAGAGTTGGGAAACTGGCAGTTTCCCAAACGTCTTTTAGGGCTACCCAGAATAACTCTTTTTCTCATTCAGTTATTCTGCCTGTGAGAATCCAACCAGTTGGAAGAGGAAGAATTTTTTCTTGAGTCCATACGTTTAGTTTCTTCTCACAGAAAAGAAGCTGACAGGGTCAAAATCTATGTGGGCCCTTTCTCTGATGGCAGAGAGAAGAATGCATGTAAGGTCTTTGATCAGCACACACAATGGCCACTTGCCTTCTAATGCACAAGAATTCACACCTTCTTGTTTAATTTCTTCATTTGCATCACAAAAGGCTTCCTTCTTATTGGATGGGTTATTTAGTTACAGGGGTATATACAATGTAAATGGTTGCTATTACATTCTAACTGAGTACAGATAAGTGAAAACAATGCATGCGCCATCCCATTAGTTGTCAGGATGTTTAAACACCAAATAGATTCTTATACATTTAACAATCACTTTCATTTATGGCTAAGCAGCAGTTCTGCAGAAAAGAACCTGGGGATTACAGTCGATGAGAAGCTGTATATGAGTCAGCACTGTGCCCTTGTAGCCAAGAATGCTAACAGCATATGCAGGGCCGGCTTTAGGAAGTGCAGGGCCCGATTAGTCGGGGCCCCGATGGGCCCCGACAGGGCCCCGGCAGGGATGACTTACCCGGCAGCGCTCTGGGTCTTCCGCGGCACAGAATGACCTGCTGCCGAAGACCCAGTAGGGAACCGCCCGGTGAGTACATCCCCCCACTCATCAGACCCTCACCCATGTCCTGCCCCCGACTGCCCCCCTCAGAAACAGGAACCCATCAGCCCCCCCACTCCTTGTCCCCTGACCACTCCTTCCCAAGACCCCCCACCCTAACTGCCCCCCAGGACCCCATCCCCTACCCAATTTGCCCTATTCTCTGTCCCCTGACTGCCCCAACCCCATCCACCACCACTCCGACAGACCCCCGGACCTCCCACGTCTACCCAACCCCCCCCTTCCCCATCCCCTGACCGCTCCCCCAGAACCTCTGCCTGATCCAACCCCCCCACACCTGCTCCCTGTCCCCGGGACTCCCTGCCCCTGCCTTATCCAACCAACCCCCGGCACCAGTCTCTTACCATGCCGCTTACCCCCGCTGGAGCTGCGCCAGGGCTGGAGCTGAAGCCACCGCGCTGCCCGGGGCCGGGGCTGGAGCCAGGGCCGCCGCGCCGCCCAGGGCCGGGGCCGGGGCTGCTGCCAGAGCTGCTTTGCTGGGGCTGGGACCGGAACCACTGGACCAGAACCAGAGCCGCCGCACCGCCCGGTGCCAGTGCCAGGGCTGAAGCCACCGAGCTGCCCTGGGCCAGGGCCGGAACCGCCGTGCTGCCCAGGGCTGGGGCCTGGGCCGGGGCCTGGGCCAGAGCCGCCGCGCTGCCCAGGGCCGGGGCCAGGGCTGGAGCCACTGCACCACCCGGGGCCGGGGCTGGGGCTGGGGCCGGAGCTGCCGCGCCGCCTGGGGCCGGGGCCGGGGCCGGAGCTGCGTGGGCAGAGTTGGGGCCGGGCCGGAGCCGTTTGGCCGGGGCCGGGCTGGAGCCACAGCCGGAGCCGTGGGGCCGGGCCGGAGGGAGCCGCTCGGTTGGGGACAGGGCTGGAGGGAGCCTCCGGGCCAAGGTTGTTCCGCCGGAGCCAGACTGGGCCGCGCCTCCCTGGAGCCCTCCTCGCACCCCCTGCCCCAGCTTACCTGCCGCTTCTTGTTTCCAGGCTTCCCGCATGAATATCTGATTCGCGGGAAGCAGGGGAGGGGGAGGAGAAGGGAGGTGGAGCGTTCAGGGGAGGAGGGGGCGGACAGCTGCTGCGGGACCCTCTTAGGCCCGGGGCCCGATTCAGTGGAGTCGGTGGAATCAGTCTAAGGCCGGCCCTGAGCCTATTGGGCTGCATTAGTAGGAGCATTGCCAGCAGATCGAGGGAAGTGATTATTCCCCTCTATTCGGCACTGGTGAGGCCACATCTGGAGTATTGCATCCAGTTTTGGGACCCCCACTACAGAAAGGATGTGGACAAATTGGAGAGAGTCCAGCGGAGGGCAACGAAAATGATCAGGGGGCTGGGGCACATGACTTAACAGGAGAGGCTGAGGGAACTGGCCTTGTTTAGTCTGCAGAAGAGAAGCATGAGAGAGGATTTGATAGCAGCCTTCAACTACCTGAAGGGGGGTTCCAAAGAGGATGGATCTAGATTGTTTTCATTGGTGGCAGATGACAGAACAAGGAGCAATAGTCTCAAGTTGCAGTGGTCTAGGTTGGATATTAAGAAACACTATTTAACTAGGAGGGTGGTGAAGCACTGGAATGGGTTATGTAGGGAGGTCGTGGAATTTCCATCATTAAAGGTTTTTAAGGCCTGGCTTGACAAAGCCCTGGTTGGGATGATTTAGTTTTCATTGGTCCTGCTTTGAGCAGAGGGTTGGACTAGATGACCTCCTGAGGTTTCTTCCAACCCTAATCTTGCATGATTCTCTAGCCTGTAGGATTAAGCTGCTTGCTTGCATATCTATCTATCGATCATTTCTTATAGTTTAAGTATTTGATTTATTGTAATAGGTTTATATATTTATATTAAAGTAAGTTCAGCTGTAATGCAAGGGACCAACAGGCCATATCCTGCACGTTGAGCTAAGGCAAAGTTAGCATATTTTTGTCTGGGACCTTTCACACAGATAGCAAAGAGAACACACACAAATATGTCTGAGACCTTTCACCTAGATAGATAGATAATGGTAGAATGGCATAGGGGGTTTCCAAGTCTGTACCCACAAACTTAACAGGTACACCACAAGGAAATCACCGAAAAAAACGGGAGAACAGAAATAACATGTGTGTGTGTGATCTAATGTCAATAATATGTATGTTCATGTCATCAATACGTACAAACATACTAGCCTATGGAGTAAGTGTACCCCAACATTTTTGGGGGTGAGGAATGAAGTTTGGGCACAGGAGGAAGGATTTCAGGCACTTGTGCCCTATAAAAGAGGTGACCCACCTTGTTAGAGGCTGGTAGACTAGAAGATTAGGAGGCTGTACTTGTTTTTCTTAGAACTTTCTAAGTTACAAGAAGACTAGGCATAGCTTGGTTTCCCTAAGCTTTTGTTCTTAGTTTTGTGTATTAGGTTTTGATTTTCAGTTTAAGTTAGTTAAGGAAACTCTAAGTTAGCTTCGACAGCTCTTAGCTCCAGCTTCTTCTGAGCTTTGCACCTCTCACTCAAGAATTGAGGCACCTGAACCTCCAGAGGCGAGGCTGGTCCTGTGTCTCTCACCACCAGGTTATCAAGGAAGGGTGTGAGTATATTAACCAAAGCTTTGTAGCATATAATACCATAATGCCATATGTATCTTTTGAAGAGCAGTAATCCAATTTGTAATTTGAATTATTTTACTATTTAATTACTACTTCATTTATCTTAATAAAAAGTCTTTAAGGCTATATATGTCTCAGTATGAGCTTCCTGTCATACCCCCGAGGGTCCTTTGTAAATTATGTGGAGCCTGATGCGGGACAAGAACCTTATTATCATCTGATCAAACAGATTGGTGAGCCTAAAACCCATACTATCCCAATTAATATTATTAACCTCCTCAATCAGGCAACAATTCTATGATTTTATGAGGTGTGATGGAACATCAACCACCAGGATGACTTTTTTATAAACAGAAATGCCATTTCATGTCTTTCTGAATATGTTTCATGCCATAAAGTCATTGCAGTACCCATATTTCTATTACGATTATTTTCAGTCCATGCTCTTTTTCAGTTCCTATGAATGAGTTTATTTAAAGGCTATACAGGAGGACAGTATAGGGATGTTAAAGGACTGTGTGAAAGTTAATGTGGTACCTCAAAGAATCAGACAGTAGTTTTGATTGTCTATGTACTGCACCAATACACAAAAATAAATACATTATCATTAAGGCTAAGATTATATCACAGAGACCACGGAATCCGTGACTTCCAGAGACGTCCATGACGCTTTCCATTTCAGTCCAAGGGTGGGGAGGCTGGAGCTCTCAGCTACCATGGGTAGCGAAGGGACGCAGAGATCCTAATGTGGCCAGCAGGAGGCCGTTCAAAGGTCTGAGCCACTGCGGGTGGGGTGGGGGGTGGGAGACTGGTACTCTTAGCCAGATTTGATTTGGTCTGAGGGCTCCAGATAAAGTACCCATAACAAATAGTCAGGTTAGTAAAGTTTTCTCAGCATTCGTCTGTATGAATAATCCCTGCGGAAACACCCAAACCCTGGGGAAGTGAAGCTCCATAGAACAAGGAAGGTGATTTGTGGATTGCATGTTGAGAAGGGCTTTCTAGTGAAGAGCCAAACTTTCACAGCACTCTAGAAGCAAAGGCATCCTGTCCTGAAAGGAGCTCTGCCATTCAAAGAGCTCGGGCGAGAGTTACCTTTACTTTGTTAAAACAGGTAATGCAAGGTGCAACTCCACCCCAGTACGGAAACCCAACATAATGCTGTAAACTACTTCAAGGAATTCTGAATTCTCCTATCACTCCAGGGCTTCAGAAAGTCGCATCTTGAGAAGTGCCTGATGCTGCTGTCTCTTCAGGGATGAATTTTGTCCAGGGCAATGTTTAAAGAAGGAGGGAAGAACAAGGAGAACCAGAAGACGGCTATTATGATGCATCAGTGTTTTTAATGTGAGTGATATTTGCAGTACACAGTTACAGGAAAAATACTAGAGCAGAAAGAAGGTATTTTCAGTTTTGCAAGAAAGCCTGCGACCCACCACCCATCTCAATGGGATGCATTACACACACAATGTTCTTTTGTTGTTGTTGTTGTTGCAGCTGCAGCGGTTGACAAACAAGTTCCCTTTGCGACCATTTTCAGTTATTTTTATTACCCCAGTCGGTGGAAAGTGAGACAAAGGAAAACAGAAGCAGAGGACTACGCCAATTCTCAATTAAATGTCTGCCGCAGAGAAGGTCAAAGCGAGTTGCTAAAGATACGCATTGATGGAAAGGATAGAACACAGAGTGTCTAATTCTCCTTCACAGCAAGGTCTCATTTTCCCACGTTTAAGGGACTTAAAATGATAATAAATGTAGCTGATGCCTCTCTTAAGGAAGCTATTTCCTTTCATCTGCGTAGTTAAGGTAAGCAGCCTGCGTGTAATTCAGAATGAGTCCATATGTGAATAAGAGAATCAGCACTTGGCTGGCAAAGCCTTGGCAGAAAGAGTCATAAAGCGTAACAGTAGAAATGCAGCATGGCTATCAGACCAAGGTGCTGCGCACACACAGCTCCCACTGAGTTCAACGGGAGCCACGTTTGCACAGCACTTCTGAAAGCCATGCCCAAAAGATCAGGGGTGAATCTGTATCTTGCTGTTCATTTCCTGGTTCTTTCTTCTTCCACGGATGTTCCTGGCAGGTTTAACATGGCCAACAGCTTCCACTGAGGTACCTATGGCAAGATACCCCGGAACCACATAATCCCCCATAACCACCATATCCCCCTAACCCAGACAATCCTCCGTAATGGCCTCCAGAGCCATTCAATCCCCCCAAACCGTATGAGCCCCCGAAACCGGCTCCCACCACAGGTGCTCCTACAGCTCCCACTACACTGTGCTGAGGGAAATTGCTGAGAATTGGTCCTGGGAGGGTCATGACAACAGGTGAGGGTCTGATCACCACTTGGGAGTCCTGGCACTGCCTAACGCACGGCTCGTTGCAGCTGCCAGTAACTGGACTGGGTCGGGCCACCCCGCATTCTGGATAGCACAGGCTGGAGAAAGTCATCTTTCTGCGATGGAGGTAAACCTGAAACACACAACAGGCACTATAGTAAAGAGAAGGAACAAGGGCTAGTGTAAGAAAGGCTTTAAAGCTGGTGCGGCCCAAGAGAGAAAGGAAGAGTGGACTAAGTCCCTGTGTTCATGGCCATGTCTTTCTTCCTATATCCTCTTTCTACACCTCTTGTCCACTCGCACTAAACTTCCCTCCCAACTGGCCCCCTTGATCCCCTCTCAATGGCTTTGTCTGAAAAACACCAACTAGAATAAGTGTCACTATTTCTATTCTGGATATCTGGGATTCTCTGTCCATTTTAGACATTTCTCAAAGAGAACATGGCTGGGATCATAGTAATCACTTTCTTTCATTTGAGGATTTAACCTCTGCATGCAAACCAGTTGAGTTTGGTAGCACAGGGTAATTTTTGATTTTCCAAAGCTTGTGAGTCAACAATAGTTGCTGATGAATAAACAGAGAACTTTTCTTTTCTCCAAAGAAAACACTAAGGAGAAGCTCCTCAACTGGGATTCAGGTGTACTGATTTTCATGGAGCGACACTAAATTACATCATCTGAGGAAAAGCACCTTCAATGGCTATTTCTGCAGAGAAGAACATAAGAATTGCTAGACTGGATCTCACCACTTGTCAGCTTAATCCATTGTCATGTGTCCAATAGTGAGGAGTAACAACTGCTTGAGAAGAAAGTAAATGACCACTGAATTGGTCCTTTCTGAACTAAGCTGGGAAAGTTTCCTCCTAAGCCAGCTAAGTGAAAAATGGCTAAATGACTTTCTAAAGTTATTGAAAAGATTTCAGTTAGTAGGAAATATATTTCCCAATTGCCTATGTTGGTCCTAAAATCCCTCTATTAGCTTCAAATCATGAATCCACCAGTCCTGTAACTAAATCACTGCACAAGCTAATTATGGAAGAACAGCCAGATCCCGAATAAATATCCCAGTTAGTAAATGCAAAATTCAGACTTACATGAAAAACGCCCATACTGTCACATCTCTAGAGTTCGAAAGCGATTGAGTTGAATTGGACTTACCCAGTTGAATGAGGAGATGAGGTCCGGAGAAGTGTTTAGAAAAGCCCTGAGTGGTGAGTGCTTTTATACAGTTCCTAGGAGTGCCTGGAGGATCTGCGATGCTCTTTGTGGAGGCGGTCCTAATTAGTCACCAAACAAACTTGATTGCCTTGCAGAATCCTCCTTTGGATGCAGCTCTTTTGCTCTGGGATTGTGATTATTAGGTTATCCTGAGCCTCAGAAGGTGTGACATGCACGTTGCAGTCTTCGTGTTTCTTTCATCTTCAAATGGTAGGGGCCAACTGCGTTTCTTGTGCCATTCCGTCGACTTTATTGGTGCTTCAATGAAGAATGAATGTCAAGGTGATTCTGAGCGGCGTCAGCAGCACAAATGGCAGGTTTCAGAGTGGTAGCCATGTGAGTCTGTATCAGCAAAACAACGAGGAGTCCTTTTGGCACTAATTTGTCTCTAAGGTGTTAGTCTCTAAGGCGTCGCAAGTAGCACAAGTCGGTGTCATGAAAGGAATCCATTTTGTTCCTGTCAATTCATGCAGGTCGTGGCTAGGAGCATTGGGCAGGTCATTCTAATTCTGCCAGAAAGGAGGGATCCATTTTTCTGCATTCTCATCACCCGCATTCCCAATGGGTCAGACCCTCTTCCCTTTCAAATTAATGGGAATCATTCCATTGCCTTCAGCCTGTTTCTTTTCAGGACCTAAGTCTGAAATTCACCCTTTGGCTGGGGGATGGTATGATGCCAACCAACAATTTTAGTCCAATATTAAACTTTCAAACTGGGTCTTGACAGGGTCTTAAGTGGAGTATGGCCATCTCACCTGGGGTGAATCTTACCCTATGGTGAGTAAAATTTGAGCTAAGATTGGACCTCCAGTTAGGTCACAAATGCCCTCTCTAAGGGCTGCCTAGATCGGATTTGCTCATGGGATTTGCTCATGGGTCAAGGGGAGGGATGGTGGAGAGTGAAAGGAAGCAGTGCTCTTTTATGTCAGGATCTCTCCATCCATGAGCAGCCAAGAAAAGGACGTCTTGTGAGACAATGCAGCTGACTGAGCCCAGCAACAAGCCGAGGAGAGATGAAAATCACACCTTCTTGAGGAAGGAGGAGATGGCTGTGGGATGAGATTTGACATAAACTGTGACCAGCCATAGGGCATGTTGCAGAAAACATTCCTGCCAGAACCAGCATGTTGAGTAAAGTGTAACGTATACCTGCAAGGTTGGTTCCATATCCGGAGAATGAGGCAGAGGAGTCTTCCTTTGATTATGAGGCCCTGAACCTCTGTGAAGTTACAGCAACTGTGCTGATTTACACCGATGGGAACCTTCATTTTTCAATTAAAAAGTTTAAAAAAATAACAAATGCAAAACTACATTCAAATTAAAATGAAACAGCCCCAGATTGCGTGGCTTTAAGTTAGGACATAATTAAGAGAGTGAAATGAGAGCTTGGCCTCCCTTTTCTTTAAACTGACTGAATTACTCAGGGCAGAGGTGTCTAATCCCGACAACAATTTATTTATAGAATACAAGTCTTTGTGTGTGTGAAACAGCAGCGAGTGTTGGTGAGGGGCTTTGAACTCTGGAGTCCTGAGGTCGCTGAAGAACTTCCAGCCTTAACACCCTGCCTCTCCCTGTTTGAGAGGCCTAGAAACAGAGACATGTTGAGAAGAAGATCACCCAGAGATCCGTTGCAGAACAGAAATACAACCCTACCAGAGGCAGGGCTGTAACTATGGAGGGGAGAATGGGTCAACCGTCGAAGGCGTAGAGCTAGTGGGGAGCAAAAATGGGCAATTCAAGTGTAGTGGCCTCCCCGCCCCCCATGCAGTTTCAGGCCCAGCAGCATCCAGACAAAGCCCAGGGTGCTAAGAGCCTTCTCTGCCCACAGGATGACCGGCCCAAGGCAATTGCAGGGTCCCTGGCACTAGATGCTAATTGGGCGTCAGGAAGGCAGGGCACTGAGCACTGCTTGGCTCCTACTGAGTGTGCTCATTGCTCGGTAACATCTGCTGAAGCTGCTGCGCTTGCTGGTGATGAAAAAGGTTAAAAGGGGCAAATGGGGGGGATGGGCAGGGTCTGAGCAGCGAGCAGTAACTGACTGCATGGGGACAGGGGGATCAAACAGCTGGAAGCAGGGGCAGAAAGGGGCCAATGAGAAAAATTGGTACCGTGGGAGTAGCCTGGGTAGAGGCCAGGGGTGAGGGGCTTCTAGAGGGTGGCAGAGGGCAAAGCCCTGGCACAGGGAGTGTTTTAGTCAGCATTCAGCAGGGGTAAAACACACCCTGTTCCCCCCTTTAGCTCTGTGTTCCTGTTACTGGGACCTGCACTTACTTGTTGCTGCTCCAGCCTGATTCAATCCTTATTACAGAGAACAGAATAAGGAGCCTCCCTCCGACTCAGTGGGATAACGCTCCATTAACTGGCTAGCGAGATGCCCTCACATGTCAGGGAATTGGCACCTTCAGCACAGCCTGGCCCATGATGCTGAACACACCCAGGCTTTTCTTGTAAAAGGCCTCTAATTTTGGGCTAGGGACAATTTTCAGTTGTGCCAAGTCAGCTAAAAATACAGGCCATTGACTGTCCACGTGAAGAGACCATTGGGGAAATCTGCATTGGGTGCAGAGCTGGATTGGGGCTGCTGGTGCGGTATACACTGGCAAAGACGCATGTTCACTGTGAACTGTGCTTTTAGCATTCAGGGCTGTGACCCAGCCAGACTGTTCCTGACACCCTTCTCTATGTCCATCTAGCCCGCATTACCAGGGCATTGGCGTTGTTGCACACTGAAGCACAGCATAATCCCATTTCACAATCACAACAGCCAGATAACTTCTTCTGTCTCCACACTTTGGTGTGAGGGATTTCACGTCTCCCAGGTGTCCATCACGGAAATAGTTACTCTTATTCTAGTCAGTGTTTTCATAGAAGATTAGGGTTGGAAGCGACCTCAGGAGGTCATCTAGTCCAACCCCGTGCTCAAAGAGGACCAACACCAGCTAAATCATCCCAGCCAGGGCTTTGTCAAGCCGGGACTTAAAAAACTCTAAGGATGGAGATTCCACCACCTCCATAGGTAACCCATTCTAGTGCTTCAACACCCTCCTAGTGAAATAGTGTTTTCTAATATTCAACCTAGACCTCCCCCATTGCAACTTGAGAACATTGCTCCTTGTTCTGTCATCTGGTACCACTGAGAACAGCTGAGCTCCATCCTCTTTGGAACCCCCCTTCAGGTAGTTGAAGGCTGCTATCAAATCCCCAATCATTCTTCTCTTCTGCAGACTAAATAATCCCAGTTCCCAAAGTCTCTCCTCATAAGTCATGTGCCCCATCCCCCTAATCATTTTTGTTGCCCTCTGTGGGACTCTCTCCAATATGTCCACATCCTTTCTGTAGTGGGGGCCCCAAAACTGGACGCAATACTGCACATGTGGCCTCCCCATTGTGGAATAGAGGGGAATAATCACTTCCCTCGATCTGCTGGCAATGCTCCTACTAATACAGCCCAGTATGCCATTGGTCTTCTTGTCAATGAGGGCACACTGGTGACTCATGTCCACCTTCTCATCTACCATAATCCCCAGGTCCTTTTCTGCAGAACTGCTGCTTAGCCAGTCGGTCCCCAGCCTGTAGCGGTGCATGGGATTCTTTCGTACTAAGTGCAGGACTCTGCACTTGTCCTTGTTGAACCTCATCAGATTTCTTTTGGCCCATCCTCTAATTTGTCTAGGTCCCTCTGTATCCGATCGATACCCTCTAGTGTATCTACCACGCCTCCTAGTTTAGTGTCATCGGCAAACCTGCTGAGAGTGCAGTCCACACCATCCTCCAGATCATTAATAAAGATATTAAACAAAACCGGCCCCAGGACCAACCCTTGGGGCACTCCGCTTGAAACTGGCTGCCAACTAGACATGGAGCCATTGATCACTACCCGTTGAGCCCGACGATCTAGCCAGCTTTCTATCCACCTTACAGTCCATTCATCCAGCCCATTCATCTTCTGTCACTAGGTTGCCTCCTCCATTCGTTAAGGCTCCCAAACGTTCTCTGACCTTTTTCTTGTTGCTAATATACCTATAGAAACCCTTCTTGTTACCCTTCACATCCCTTGCTAGCTGCAACTCCAGTTGTGTTTTAGCCTTCCTGATTACACCCCTGGATGCTCAAGCAATATTTTTATACTCCTCCCTAGTCATCTGTCCAAGTTTCCACTTCTTGTAAGCTTCCTTTTTGTGTTTAAGCTAACTGAAGATTTCACTGTTAAGCTAAGCTGGTTGCCTGCCATATTTGCTATTTTCCAGAGCTCTAAGCCGCTGCAGATGGTGGGTGGCTGGGGGGGGTGGTGGAACCCCGGTACTCTTAACCTTAATTATCATTAGTCTAAAATATCCTAACTCAAATAATCTCAAATAAATTTTTAAAAAAATGGTAGGAAGCACAAATATCCTTGCTCAGCATAGCGCTAAAATGTATAATTCAAACATCAAAAACTTCCTTTATGTCATACCACCCATTGGGCTGAAGTCACCAGGTGCACTGTGTGCGCTTCTTTGGAAACACATCTCTCTAATGGGTTAGAGTAACCCAAAGGTAACGAATTCCTTCAGGTTTGTGAAACAAGACAGAGAGTAGGTTCTTTCTCTAACATGGCCTTCTTTATACATGAGAATAATAATGGTCCAGAGGAATTGCTAGTGTGTACATTTCAAGCTTGTTTATTTGCAGAATAGGAAGAAAAATCTCTATATAGAATTGATGAGAAGCTTTGCACCTCGATGAGAAGATTAGATGAGAAGACGTTTCACCCCAAAGTTCCCCCCAAAAAATATCAAAACAAAATAAAAAATATCCATAATGAGCCTCTCCAAGAGTTACTCTCAGTTTAGTGATGTCTTTGGTAGCCATGAATGGGAAGTATCCAGTAGGGTTCAGGAGATACAGGTTAGTGTTTGGCATGAGTAGTCCCAACTATTGGGGTTCATTTGTGAATCTGCCAATCACACCCTGTTTTACCGTCACCTGAATATGAATGCCTCACTTTCCCCCCATGCCAAGCAGCTATTATTGTAACATGAAGGGTAGATTGTCTGAAGCGTCCTCTGATCTAAGGATTTCAAAGCACTTCACAAAATGCACATCATGTTTTATATGGCCAAAGAGGTGTATTATTATAATAGCAGTAACTTTTTACTAGGATGAGATGTTCCAATATTGAAGATTGGCTTCACTTTAAAAATGCATGTCAAGGTCTCAGATGTCACTCCAGTGCTCAGTTCATGAGTCCTAGCCTCTGAAATGGGGGCTCTTTGATTTTCATTCAATGAACCTTTGCATTTCCCGGTTATATATATTTTCAAGTTGACGGGTAGATGCTGAACCAGTGTAAAGGAGAACAGTTCCATCAATTTGAGATTGAAGGAAGGCACTTTACCCAACGTGGGTTAGAGAAAACGTTTCTGCACCTCCACCCAGAGCTGCTCATATCTAATATACAGTGAAATCAATGGGAACCATCAGCCATTGCATCCCCATCCATGAGCAGCCAAGAGAACTGGGTCTTTTAGAGACTTCAGCTAATAAAGAAAAGGTAGAAGCACGAGATAGACAGAGTTAATGGCCAGAATGCGGTGGGATTAATTGCAAGTCTGATCGACTTAGGGCATTCTGCAAACCCCTTCTCCGATATAGATTTTTTAGCCAGAATTAGGATGATTTTAAAGTGCAAAATTTACCCTCACCAGGATTTCTGGTAACCTGAACAGCATAGGGCAGAGAATATCACTGAGGTCTATGGAACTGGACTGATGTACACTAGCTGAGGATCTTTTACAGAGCAATGTTTGTTAATGAAAGGAAAATGAAAACCTTTTTGAATGAAAAACCGAACAGCCCCAAATTCAGAGGCTAGGAATCATGAACAGTTGACTGGAACGTTAACATGTAATTGTAAAGCTCATCTCATTCAGTGTTCCTCAAATGTGGCGACCAATGGAGGTTTTTGCAGCCACGATAACCTCCAAAGCATGGGCAGGGATTGGGGGCAGGGAAAGCAGCAGTTTCACCCTTCAGTTTCCAGCTGTTGTTGCTTGTTAAGGGCTTTCCCTTCACCCTTTCCCTCACAGGCAAATCTTTGGCCTTTTAGTTTTTCCTATTCCCATCCCCCTCCAGACTGGCTGTTTGGCATTATCTCAGGAGAGGAGTTTGAGGCAAGACTGTCCTTCAAGTGTACACTCGTATATTACACTCCCACCATACCCAGCAACACGTTAGCTCCATCTCTTCCCCCCCTCACCACTTCCATCCCTTTTATATATATTTTAATGTTGAAGGGTAGATGCTGAACCAGTGAATAGGCGGACAGTTCCATCAACTTCAGATGGAAGGAAGGCATTTTACAGAACTTGGATTAGAGAAAACCTTCTTTGGAGTGTAGCTTTCTGTGCATACTCTGCACCTCCACCCACAGATCCTCATATCTAATATATAGTGAATTCAGTGGGAAACGTCAGCTATTGCATCACCATCCATAAGCAGCCGAGAGAACTGGGTGTTGTGAGCTTTCTTGATTGAAAAACCAAACAGCCCCAAATTTGGAGGCTAGGAATCATGAACTGATAACTGGAATGACATCAGAACCTTAACATGCATTTGTAAAGTTCATCTCATCCAGCATTTCTCAAATGCAGCCACCAACAGAGTTTTTCGCAGTCCCGACAGCCTCCGAAGCATGGGCAGCTCTTTGGGGCAGGGAAAGCAGCAGACCCTCCCTGCAGTGCCAAGTTGTTGTTGCTTGTTAAGAGCTTTCCCTTCGCCCTTACCTTGGTTCCTGTCATGGAGACAGAGAGCAGGAGACATAAGAACATAAGAACGGCCGTACCGGGTCAGACCAAAGGTCCATCTTGCCCAGTATCCTGTCTACCGACAGTGGCCAATGCCAGGTGCCCCAGAGGGAGTGGACCAACAGGCAATGATCAAGTGATCTCTCTCCTGCCAACCATCTCCATCCTCTGACAAACAGAGGCTAGGGACACCATTCCTTACCCATCGTGGCTAATAGCCATTAATGGACTTAACCACCATGAATTTATCCAGTTCTCTTTTAAATGCTGTTATAGTCCTAGTCTTCACAACCTCCTCAGGAAAGGAGTTCCACAAGTTGACTGTGCGCTGCACGAAGAAGAACTTCCTTGTATTTGTTTTAAACCTGCTGCCTATTAATTTCATTTGGCGACCCCTAGTTTTTGTATTATGGGAATAAGTAAATAACTTTTCCTTATCCACTTTCTCCACATCACTCATGATTTTATATACCTCTATCGTATCCCCCCTTAGTCTCCTCTTTTCCAAGCTGAAGAGTCCTAGCCTCTTTAATCTCTCCTCATATGGGACCCATTCCAAACCCCTAATCATTTTAGTTGCTCTTTTCTGAACCTGTATGCAGTATTTGAGATGTGGGCGTACCATCGATTTATATAAGGGCAATAATATATTCTCAGTCTTATTCTCTATCCCCTTTTTAATGAAATAAATTAACGGAGATATCATATCTCCTAGAACTGGAAGGGACCCTGAAAGGTCATCGAGTCCAGCCCCCTGCCTTCACTAGCAGGACCAAGTACTGATTTTGCCCCAGATTGCCCCCTCAAGGATTGAACTCGCAACCCTGGATTTAGGAGGCCAATACTCAAACCACTGAGCTGTCCCCAGAGAAGTCTGCAGGAAATGTGATGTTGTGAAGGGCCTATAGGTGCACCAAATCTTGTACAAAGGAGGTCAAGTAAAAACTGGGGTATTGGTTTTCATAACCATTCATCCCCATTAGGAGTGGCGCTGGTGGTTATACTGGGAAACTGGGGTGTCTGAGGGAATTGCTTATATGATTTCTGGATAGCCAGTGGGGTAAAACCGAAGTCGTCTCTGTTTGGCTGGTTTGGTGTGCCTTAATAGTGAAGGACCCCCAGCCTTGGGCTGTAACTGCCCTGCTCTAAGCAATTTGTCCTGAACTGATACTCTCAGCAGTGTCCCGCCAAAAGCCACTTTGTTACAGATGTTTATTGGGATTAATTCAAGCAAGCATATCCATAGCTCTGTGCACCAGAAGAGCCTTTTTCCCCAGGGTCCCAGTTCCCTGCTCCTTAGTAGGCATCATTATGCGTGTAGTGCATGCCCTTGGTCCCACCTCTTACAATTAATGGTAAGTGTTCGGTCTGGGGGCTTTGCTACCAACTTTTTTGTATCCCATGGCAGTGGTAAGGAGTGAGGTTGTGCTTCGGTCAGGGACAGGAATTTCTTTGGCCTTTTAGTGTTTCCTATCCCCATCCCCATGCAGACAGGCTGCTTGACCTTATCTCAGGAGAGGAATTTGAGGCAAGACTGTCCTTCAAGTGTACACTCGTATATTACACTCCCAACATACCCAGGAAAATTTTAGCTCTATGTCAGGGTTCCCTCCCCACTTGGAACTCTGGGGTACAGATGTAGGGACCCGCATGAAAGACCCGCTAAGCTTATTTCTACCAGCTTAGGTTAAAAACTTCCCCAAGGCACAAATTCTTCACTGCCCTTGGATGGTATGCTGCCACCACCAAGTGAGTTAGACAAAGATTGAAGGAAAAGGACCACTTGGAATTTCTGTTCCCCCAAAATTCCCCCAATCCCCTTCACCCCCTTTCCTGGGGAGGCTTGAGAGTAACCAAGGTGAGCACAGACCAGACTCTTGGGTTTTTAGGACACTAAAAACCCACTCAGATTCTTAAAAACAGAACGTTGTTATAGAGAAAAAGTAAAAGAAGCACCTCTGTAAAATCAGGATGGGAAGTAATTTACAGGGTACTCAGATTCAAAACAGAGATGATTTCCCCTCTAAGCAAAACTTTAAAGTTACAAAACCAGGGATAAACCTCCCTCTCAGCACAGGGAAAATTCACAAGCTAAAACAAAGATAATTTAAGGCATTTCCTTATTATTACTTACAATTTGTAATCTTAGATGCTTAGTTCAGGTATGACTTTAGGAGATGTATTTTTCCTGCCCTGATTCCTTGCTGACCCGGAGAGAACAAAGGATCAAAGCAAAATCCTTCCCCCACAGATTTGAAAGTATCTTCTCCCCTTATCGGTACTTTTGGTCAGGTGCCAACCAGGTTATCTGAGCTTTTTAACCCTTTACAGGTAATGGAGGGATTTTATGCTACCCTTAGCTGTATGTTCATGACACTCTATCTCTTATCTCTTTCCCTCCCGCACCTCCCCTGCCATCTGCTTGTGGGCAGATGTAACACACAGTGTCTTTGTTCTTTGTTGACACACATTGGTAAGAATATAAAAATATCAAAAATTCAAATGAGCAAACAAGACCCCAAATTCTATCTCAGGCAAATAAACTGTCCTGAATACTACATTATCATCACTAACACACACTCCTGAGTAGCTGTTACCAAGGGCAGTGAGATGTGTCACCTTGGTGTTTGCACTGGCGCCTCCAGCATCGATCAGCACCATGCACCATGCACCCTCCTCAGGGGCTCTGGGCAGTGCCTCTGGATACATGTGGGGCCAGTGTGCGTGGCACCAGAGGAAACTCTTGTCAGTGGAGGTGGCTGCGGCATTTGGTTGTTGGGTGTTCTCCTGGTCTTCTGCCCTGCTGGCACCTGGCTGGGGAACAGGGAGCTTGGGACACTGCAGGTGATCAGATGGTTCCTGGGACGGGCTCTCTGTGAAGGGCCGGGGTAGGCAGCAACAGAGAGACAATTTTGTCAGAGCAGCCATCAGCAAGAATTAGTGGCTGCACTCTGAGGTGACCAAAATTTTTCTTTTGAGAACCCCAGCCTAAACATACCTCTGCTGGTAATATATGAATAGAACTGGGTCCATGGATGGTTTACATTAATGCAGATTTCCCTATAGCTGAGACAGAGTGGGGAATGCACCAATTACTTATACCAGCCAGAGGTTTGTTTAGGGTATTACTTTAAGCTGCCTTGCTGGTGATGGGCTCACCCCTGTATTGTGAAAGGACAGGCTTGACAGGTAAAGCCAGACTCTTGTTAAAGAGAGGGAAAAGCACAAAGGTAAAGAGAAATGCACCGGACTTCACTTAGGAAAAAAATCCAGTGCAAATGAAATGGTGTCTGGAGAGACTCATGACTATGAGTGCTGTCCTCAGGGCAGACTGTGAAAAAGCAGGGCGGAAACCCTACCTGGTGGCATGTTCTATAATTGGATTTCACCAACCCAGTACCAAGTGTGAACTCCCAAAGCACTCCAATAGTTTTATAATGGAGTCACAGTCTCCCCTTAGACACTCCACTCCAATTCTACAGTAAACTAACTTAAGTTTATTAGCTAAGGAAAAGGAATGAGAGTTATTGAGATGGTAAAGCAGATAAAAATATCTGTACAGGTTAGTCACAGTTGTGATGGGGCAAACCAGATGGCTGTAGTAAAGTCGTGGGAGACAGATATATTAGCCACAGCCTAAACAAATCCTGATACCAGGATAAGCAAATGGCAGCTGCTCTAGGTCAATAAGACACCAGGGCCAATTAAGTTCTTTCCAGAAGGCAGGGAGGACAGCTAGGTTGATCAGGACATCTTAAGCCAATCAGGGGCTGGCTGAAATTTGTTAAAAGCCTCCCAGTGAGACAGGTTGGTGCACGTGTCAGGAGCTGTAGGAGGAAGCCGAGCTGTTGGAGAAATTGAGCACTACAAACCAAATCAGGCACAAGGAAGGAGGCAATGACTTAAGGGTGAAATATATCTTGAGTGGGGGCTGCTGTGGGGAAGTGGCCCAGGAAATTGTACACATCCTGTTTCCAAAAGGTCAGCTACCATAGCTGATACTATTAGGGTCCCTGGGCTGGAGCCCGGAGTAGAGGGCAGGGGGCTCTCCCCTGCCTCCCCTCCCCCAAATTAATCACTGTGCCTGAGAGACTAAAGGGAGAGTAGCTTCTCCTCACCTCCCTTGCAGGCTTATGATGAAAATGGTTCAGAAGGCTGTGACCCTTACCTCTAGAGAGAGAAGGGCTATGTGGAAGGTCACAGTCAGCCTCTGAGGCTTGCAAAATCCACCAGAAAGTGCGGGACCCACGGAGTCAAGGACAGAGCTTTGTCACACAGTCTATAATTCCTAAAAGTAGCAGAGAGTTGGGAAACTGGCAGTTTCTCAAACGTCTTTTAGGGCTACCCAGAATAACTCTTTTTCTCATTCACTTATTCCAACCAATTGGAAGAGGAAGAATTTTTTCTTGAGTCCATACGTTTAGTTTCTTCTCACAGAAAAGAAGCTGACAGGGTCAAAATCTATGTGGGCCCTTTCTCTGATGGCAGAGAGAAGAATGCATGTAAGGTCTTTGATCAGCACACACAATGGCCACTTGCCTTCAAATGCACAAGAATTCACACCTTCCTGTTTAATTTCTTCATTTGCATTACAAAAGGCTTCCTTCTTATTGGATGGGTTATTTAGTTACAGGGGTATATACAATGTAAATGGTTGCTATTACATTCTAACTGAGTACAGATAAGTGAAAACAATGCATGCGCCATCCCATTAGTTGTCAGGATGTTTAAACACCAAATAGATTCTTATACATTTAACAATCACTTTCATTTATGGCTAAGCAGCAGTTCTGCAGAAAAGAACCTGGGGATTACAGTCGATGAGAAGCTGTATATGAGTCAGCACTGTGCCCTTGTTGCCAAGAATGCTAACAGCATATGCAGGGCCGGCTTTAGGAAGTGCAGGGCCCGATTAGTCGGGGCCCCGATGGGCCCCGACAGGGCCCCGGCAGGGATGACTTACCCGGCAGCGCTCTGGGTCTTCCGTGGCACAGAATGACCTGCTGCCGAAGACCCAGTAGGGAACCGCCCAGTGAGTACATCCCCCCACTCATCAGACCCTCACCCATGTCCTGCCCCCGACTGCCCCCCTCAGAAACAGGAACCCTTCAGCCCCCCCACTCCTTGTCCCCTGACCACTCCTTCCACAGCCGGAGCCGTGGGGCCGGGCTGGAGGGAGCCGCTCGGCTGGGGACAGGGCTGGAGGGAGCCTCCGGGCCAAGGTTGTTCTGCCGGAGCCAGACTGGGCCGCGCCTCCCTGGAGCCCTCCTCGCACCCCCTGCCCCAGCTTACCTGCCGCTTCTTGTTTCCAGGCTTCCCGCATGAATATCTGATTCGCGGGAAGCAGGGGAGGGGGAGGAGAACGGAGGTGGAGCGTTCAGGGGAGGAGGGGGCGGACAGCTGCTGCGGGACCCTCTTAGGCCCAGGGCCCTATTCAGTGGAGTCGGTGGAATCAGTCTAAGGCCGGCCCTGAGCCTATTGGGCTGCATTAGTAGGAGCATTGCCAGCAGATCGAGAGAAGTGATTATTCCCCTCTATTCGGCACTGGTGAGGCCACATCTGGAGTATTGCATCCAGTTTTGGGCCCCCCACTACAGAAAGGATGTGGACAAATTGGAGAGAGTCCAGCGGAGGGCAACAAAAATGATCAGGGGGCTGGGGCACATGACTTAAGAGGAGAGGCTGAGGGAACTGGCCTTGTTTAGTCTGCAGAAGAGAAGCATGAGAGAGGATTTGATAGCAGCCTTCAACTACCTGAAGGGGGGTTCCAAAGAGGATGGATCTAGATTGTTTTCATTGGTGGCAGATGACAGAACAAGGAGCAATAGTCTCAAGTTGCAGTGGTCTAGGTTGGATATTAAGAAACACTATTTAACTAGGAGGGTGGTGAAGCACTGGAATGGGTTATGTAGGGAGGTCGTGGAATTTCCATCATTAAAGGTTTTTAAGGCCCGGCTTGACAAAGCCCTGGTTGGGATGATTTAGTTGGTTTTGGTCCTGCTTTGAGCAGGGGGGTTGGACTAGATGACCTCCTGAGGTTTCTTCCAACCCTAATCTTGTATGATTCTGTAGCCTATAGGATTAACCTGCTTGCTTGTATATCTATCTATCTATCTATCTATCTATCTATCTATCTATCTATCTATCTATCTATCTATCTATCTATCTATCTATCTATCTATCTATCTATCATTTCTTATAGTTTATGTATTTGGTTTATTGTAATAGGCAGGAGGGAAGAGACCTGTCTCTCTCTCACTCTCAAGCTGGTCTTGTGTGTATTGGGTATTGTCCGCTTCACAGAGGAGGCCTGTCCACAGACGGAGCTGAATGCTAATCAAGAGGTTGTGAAATCACCAAGAAAGAACAGGCACCTTAGAGACTAACAAATTTATTTGAGCATAAGCTTTCATGGGCTACAGCCTACTTCATTGGATGCAACTGTAGCCCACGAAAGCTTATGCTCCAATAAATTTGTTAGTCTCTAAGGTGCCACAAGTACTCCTGTTCTTTTTGCGGATACAGACTAACACGGCTGCTACTCTGACACCAAGAAAGAGGCACACAGGGGAAAAAGAAGAAACAACCAGCTGGGCAGCACCCTGTTAATGAGTAAAGACAATGGAGCATTGGAGCATCCCTGGGGGGCAGAGGTTACCCCCGGCATCCTTCACCGAGGAGACAAGCTGATAGCGTGGTTTCCCTCATGAAAAGAGGAGCACAGCTAGGCCTGGGTGCAAAACACTGCAAGGACTTTGGGTGAACGTTAGTTAACTACATTCAGGTTTTACAATGCGGATTCTGATTTTATTTTATATTTCACCGTTTGTTTCCAGTATTTCTATTTGCTACCATTTGAATCTCTTTGTTAAATAAACTCAGCTTGTTTTCGCTCTAAACATGCCTAAGGGCTGTGTGTGAAGCGGTGCCCAGCTCTCAGGTGGATCTGGTAAGGTGGGGTGGGCTGTTCCTTCAGGAGTAGTGAAACATACATGTCCAGAGGAGAAGGGTTATGTGCTCCAGGGAGCCACTCGGAGGGCTCGGGGTTGAGGTGTGCCTGTTGCTAACTAGCAGAGGGACAGCAAAGCCTGCGTAGAATATAATGGGAGGACTTCTGTTGCCCATGGCAAAAGAGGTATTGAGCTGACCCATGGCCAGGCACAGTCATGGCTTCCCTACCTTATATAGAGAGAGATGTTGATATACCTATCTCATAGACCTGGAAGGTCATTAAGTCCAGCCCCCTGCTTTCACTACCAGGACCAAATACTGATTTTTGCCCCAGATCCCTAAGTGGCCCCCTCAAGGATTGAATTTACAACCTGGGATTTAGCAGGCCAATGCTTGAACCACTGAGCTATCCTACCCCCCACCCTTAGTGCATGTTGTGCTTAGTTCTGGTGTTGGCTCTTCAAAAAAGATGTTTGAAAAATTGGAGAAGGTTCAGAAAAGAGCCAGGTAAAAGATCTGAGCTCTGGACAACCTGTCTTATAGTTAGAGTCTGAGGGTATGTCTACACTACGAGAGTAGTTCGATTTTACTTAAATCGAATATGTGGAATCGATATTGCAAAGTCGAACGTGTGTGTCCACACTAAGGACAGTAATTCGAGTTTGTGAGTCCACACTAACGGGGAAAGCGTCGACATTGGAAGCGGTGCACTGTGGGCAGCTATCCCACAGTTCCCGCAGTCCCCGCTGGCCATTGGAATTCTGGGTCGAGCCGCCAATGCCTTCTGGGTAAAAAAATGTGTCGAGGGTGCTTTTGGGTAACTGTCGTCATCCGTCCGTCACTCCTGCCCTCCCTCCCTGAAAGCGCCGGCGGGAAATCAGTTTGCGCACTTTTCTGGTCAGTGACAGCGCGGACGCCACAGCACTGCGAGCATGGAGCCCGCTGCGGCCATCGCTGCAGTTGTGGCCGTTGTCAACGCCTCGCAGCTTATCATCCACCTTTCCCAGAGGCAGATGCAGATAAATCAGGTGAGGAGGCTACGGCACCGCGGTGAGGGCCTGAAGTCTGAGAGTAGCACAGGCCTGTCAGAAAGCATGGGACCCAGCGCCGAGGACATCACGGTGGCAATGGGTCATGTGGATGTTGTGGAACGGCGATTCTGGGCCCGGGAAACAAGCACGGACTGGTGGGACCGCATAGTGCTGCAGGTCTGGGATGAATCCCAGTGGCTGCGAAACTTTCGCATGCGGAAGGGGACTTTCCTTGAACTTTGTGAGTTGCTGTCCCCTGCCCTGAAGCGCAATGACACCCGGATGCGAGCAGCCCTGACTGTCCAGAAGCGAGTGGCCATAGCCCTCTGGAAGCTTGCAACGCCGGACAGCTACCGGTCAGTCGCGAACCACTTTGGCGTGGGCAAATCTACCAGGGGGGTTGTTGTGATGCAAGTAGCCAACGCAATCGTTGAGGTACTGCTCTCAAAGGTAGTGACCCTGGGAAACGCGCAGGCCATCATAGATGGCTTCGCCATGATGGGATTCCCAAACTGCGGTGGGGCTATAGATGGAACTCACATTCCTATCCTGGGACCGGACCACCAGGCCAGCCAGTACATCAACCGAAAGGGCTACTTTTCAATGGTGCTGCAAGCACTGGTGGACCATCGGGGACGTTTTACAAACATCAACATCGGATGGCCGGGCAAGGTACATGACGCTCGTGTTTTCAGGAACTCTGGTCTGTTTAGACGGCTGCAGGAAGGTATTTACTTCCCGGACCACAAAATAACTGTTGGGGATGTGGAGATGCCTATAGTGATCCTCGGGGACCCAGCCTACCCGCTAATGCCCTGGCTCATGAAGCCCTATACTGGCGCCCTGGACACTGAAAAAGAACTCTTCAACTACCGGCTGAGCAAGTGCAGAATGGTGGTGGAGTGTGCTTTTGGCCGTCTCAAGGGGAGATAGAGAAGCTTACTGACTTGCTGTGATCTCAGCGAAACCAATATCCCCATTGTTATAGCAGCTTGCTGTGTGCTCCACAATCTCTGTGAGAGCAAGGGGGAGACCTTTATGGCGGGGTGGGAGGTTGAGGCAAATAGCCTGGCTTCTGATTACGCCCAGCCAGACAGCCGGGCGATTAGAAGAGCCCAGCGGGACGCGCTGTGCATCCGGGAGGCTCTGAAAGCTAGGTTCCTGAGTGAGCAGGGTAACCAGTGACTGTTAAGTTTGTGTACAGAGAAGCTGAACCTGCCCCCGTTTCTTTACCCAGTTAATGTTGACTATCCTCTCCAGTTACATACCCCCTTCACCCCCTTCCAACACACGTTTAAAAATAAAATCACTTCTATTTTGTTAATGAACACCGTTTTCTTTATTACTGTTTTCGCGGGAATGTTTTAAACCTGGGACGCAGACTGTGGTGGGGAGCGGGTGTAGTGTACTGATGCAAATGACGCTTCTAAACTCCAGGAATGACAGGCTCCGCAGTGGTGGACTGGTTGTTTCAACGGAGCCTGCCACCCCTCCTGATCGGGACTGCGTGTATGTGGGGGCTATGTGACTTTGTGGCAGGGGGAGGACGGTTACAGATCCCCTGCTGCGTGGCTCTGTGATCCAGGATAAGGACCGCTGCATAAGATCTGTAACTGCCCTCCCCCGCCACAAAGTCACAGAGCAACCCCCCCCCCCACAGAACATGAAAACCACCTCCCAGACTGACCAGGGTAACTAGTCACTGCACTGTGTATGTGCCCTGCTGCTGGACCTGCCCCCGCCTCTGTACCCTGCTAAAGGTGACTGTCCTGTCCAATTACCAACCCCCTTCCCCCCCTTCAGACAGACTCTCCTCCAAAAGAACATGATGGAAACAGTAATTAACAGAAACGTATATTTTATTAGCAACTACACTTGAAACTGGGGGTGAAACTTGGACGGGGGCTTGGGTGAGGCGGGAAGGAAAGGACTTGTCAAATTTTGAGGAATGAGAGCCTTCTAGTAGTAGAGCAGTCTGCAGGGGTGGAGTGAGAGTTTTCACGGACTCTGCCGCCCCTCCTTCTTTGGACTTTGGGTGAGGGGGGTATGGGACTTGGTGGCGGGGGAGGGCGGTTACTGATAGACTGCAGCGGGGCTCTGTCCTCCTGCCTCCGTTCCTGCAGAACATCCACAAGGCGCCGGAGCGTGTCCGTTTGCTCCCTCATTAGTCCAAGCAGCGTTTGAGTCGCCTGCTGGTCTTCCTGCCGCCACCTCTCCTCCCGTTCCATGTGTGATCAGTGCATTTGGGACAAGTTCTCCCTCCACTGGGTCTGCTGGGCTGCCTGGGCTCGGGAGCAGCCCATAAGTTCCGAGAACATGTCCTCTCGCGTCCTCTTCTTCCTACGCCTAATCTGCGCTAGCCTCTGGGAGTGTGATGCCAGGCTGGGTTGGGAGACAGTCGCAGATGTGGCTGTGGGAATGGGAAAAAGGGAGTGAATTCCTCAGAAAGATAAATGTAGTTGTGAACAAAGAACATAGTCTTTCTCGGTGAACAAGACCATGCACAGCACCTATCACATGCGCACTCAGGACAAGGTCGAATTTTCAGCCCTCGCATTCAGTGCCTGGGGTCTTGCACTGCAGATCTGAGAAGCGGGGCAGGACACCGGAATTTGTGTAGCAGGCAGACATGGTAAGCCGTAGACTTGTGGCTGCTTAAAACTTTAATAGTAGCACTGGCCTCCTTTCACATTGAAAGCAATGCCAGTCCCTGCTGCCAGCAATCCGGCAAGCATGAACTCTGCCCCTGTCCCACCCCCTCGCGGCTGTCCCAGGGAAAGATCCCTGTATGCCGCCCCTCTCCCGCCTCCACCGTGTGGCTGTAAACCGGCGGTTACAGTTCTGTAAAGGAACGGGCAAGCAGTCCCAATACTAACATTCCCCTACCTAATTTAAAGCAGGTCACCATGAGCGACATCACCCTGATGAGGATCTAAGACACTGATAAAGAAAGAATGCTTCGGGAAAGCCTGCAAAGACCAGGGCCGTATGCCGCCATGCTCTGCAGGGCAATGATCCCGGAGTACTTGATTGTCTCCTGGCGCGGAAACGTTTCATACCACGGAGGACCCAACAAGGCCGCTCTCCCCAGGAACCTGATGCAAAGGCTTTCCAATTACCTCCAGGAGAGCTTCGTGGAGATGTCCCAGGAGGATTTCTGCTCTATCCCCGGACATGTAGACCGCATTTTACTGTAGCTGCACTGGCAGGGACTAAACAGTAGAGCGGCTTGGGCAGAACAATCATGCTAAACCGGACATTGTTAGATTTTTTTTGAATAGTTGCACTGCCCAGGACTGAAACGTTAAGCGCCTAGGGCAAACTAATCATGAGAAACCCATTGTTGGTATTGTTAATATTCCTGTTCTGTTAAAAATAAATGTTTAGATGTTTAAAACACTTACTGGCTGATCCTTCCCCTGATTCTGTGTCCGGGTTAACGGCTGGGGACGGTTGGTAGGGGATCTCTGTAAGGGTGATGAAGAGATCCTGGCTGTCGGGGAAATCAGCGTTGCAAGCGCTGTCGACTGCCTCGTCCTCCTCATCTCCTTCCTCATCTTCCCCGTCCGCTAACATGTCCGAGGAACCGGCCGTGGACAATATCCCATCCTCAGAGTCCACGGTCAGTGGTGGGGTAGTGGTGGCGGCCGCACCTAGGATGGAATGCAGTGCCTCGTAGAAACGGGATGTCTGGGGCTGGGATCCGGAGCGTCCGTTTGCCTCTTTGGTCTTCTGGTAGCCTTGTCTCAGCTCCTTGATTTTCACGCGGCACTGCGTTGCATCCCGGCTGTATCCTCTCTCTGCCATGGCTTTAGAGATCTTCTCATAGATCTTTGCATTCCGTCTTTTGGAGCGCAGCTCGGAAAGCACGGACTCATCGCCCCACACAGCGATCAGATCCAAGACTTCCCGATCAGTCCATGCTGGGGCCCTCTTTCTATTCTGGGATTGCACGGCCATCTCTGCTGGAGAGCTCTGCATCGTTGCCAGTGCTGCTGAGCTCGCCACGATGTCCAAACAGGAAATGAGATTCAAACTGCCCAGACAGGAAAAGGAATTCAAATTTTCCCGGGGCTTTTCCTGTGTGGCTGGTCAGAGCATCCGAGCTTGGACTGCTGTCCAGAGCGTCAACAGAGTGGTGCACTGTGGGATAGCTCCCAGAGCTATTAGCGTCGATTTCCATCCACACCTAGCCTAATTCGAT